>NW_024870698.1:8832500-9432500 GCF_019054845.1 Dipodomys spectabilis | reverse complement strand
GCAAAGGAAACGGGCATGGCCAGTGACCTTAGGAACTTTCAGGTGCAGGTGAATAAGTAGCAAGGAGGGGGTGGGGGTGGGAGTGGAGGAGTTAACTTGGTGCAAGATTTCCCCGGATACCCTAGGCCCCAGCTGCACCTCATCCACCCTCATTCCCTTCCTTCTTTCACCTGAAAGAATAAGAAAACTTTCAACTCTCCTCACCTGGCTGGCTGAGTTCTCAGGCTTTAGCTTACTATTCCAATTTTCTTATTCTGTATTCCCACCATCAATCTCTACTCAGTTTCTAACTCCTGTGTATGCATTTGTCACTTCTGTTTGGCATATAGTCCTATGATAAGCATCTTCAAAGCAATGTTTAGGGGAAGGTACTTAAATATATGTCCCATTTCACAGACAGGGAACTGAGCAACTCACTCAGCATTGTGTGCTCCACCTGGAGATCCGACAGCACACTCCACGGGCCCACGCCGGTGTTTGTCCTCCTCTTACATTTCCTGCCTCCCTTATGGCCTTCTGGTGCTGGAAACAAATACTCTAGTGGCCAATTTGCCTAACAGGGACTTCCTACATTCCTGGTTAAAATACCTTGGTGCACACAATTATCCTCTTTGGTAAGTGAGCGTGCATCTGAAAATCTGTAGGACCCATGGTCCTTCACACCAACTGCCACTTTGATTCCTAAGCTCTTCAGCACTCCACCCCAACAGAGGAAGGTTTTGTTTGTTCTTTTGTTTGGCTTTTTTAGTTTTGTTTTGTATTGTAAGGTTAATGTACAGAGGGTTACAGTTACATAATTAAGGTAGTAAGTATGTTTCTTTTTGAACATTTTACCCCCTCCCTCCTTTTCTCCACTTTCCCTCCCAACTCTCCCCGCCACAGTTGAACAGTCCGTTTCCAACATTGTGTCCCACGAGTATCGCTGTTGCCTTGGTTCACCCTTTGTCCTTTGCCTCACCATTCTGTGATTCCCCTTTCCTTGCCCAAACCAGATAAACATCTACACAAGACACAGGCTATGGGGCTGGGAAGGTGGCTCAGTGGTAGAGTGCTTGCCTTGCATGCATGAGGCCCTGGGTTCAATTCCTCAGCACCACATAAGCAAAAAGAAAAAACCCGGAAGTGGCGCTGTGGCTCAAGTGGTAGAGCGCTAGCCTTGAGCTGAAGAGCTGAGGGACAGCACCCAGGCCCAGAGTTCAGGCCCCATACTGGACCAAAAAAAAAGACACAGGCTACCAAGATCAAAAACAGTGACAACAGGGGGTAAACCAAAGGGGAAAGAAAAAAAGGAAAAAAGAAATAACTTCGCATAGTACATTTGGAAAAAACACCTGATACCCTACCTTGGAGTTCATTTCGCTTAGCATCATTTTATAGGGTCACATGTCCACAGCTATGGAGCTGTGGTGACCTCCAGCAGAGAGCTTGAAGGCATCTCAAGACCAGGAGGGAAATGTTGATACCAACTTCTGAGCATCCCATGCAGCCTTCAGAAGAAAGCATGGCAACGAACTGTGGGTAGGTTGGCCGAGAATGTCAGGGCAACCTGAAAAATCCTCTCCAAAAGCAGTTGAAGCATTGTCTACCTGCTGGGAGATACCGTAATCCTCTGGCTTCTCTTCCCCTAATGTTCAAAGTGATGTGTTTGTTGAGTTATTTTTTTAGTAGTAGTAAACAAGAAAACTTGGACTGTCAGTTGTCATTTACCTCATGGCCCTGAACTCTGCAGTGTCAGTGTCAACGGACAATAGCACACCAGCCACCATGTGCTTTAGTCTCCACTGAAGCAAGAAAAATAAGTCGTTCTATACACACACACTCGAGGGGGCGTCCTGTAATAGATAAGGGATGAATCCTGAAGAATTCCCTGTGCTGTGGGGCAGCCATACCAGGCTAATCCTTAGCAAATGGGGTAGCTGCCTAAGCAGGAAGTAGAGTGATGGAGGTCAGTAGGCAGTGGGCCAGGGATCTGGGATCGGGTAACCAGCTTTGTCTGCTCTCTGGAGCATCAAGGAAAGGCACTTTACCTCCCCAGACCTCTGATCTTCAATAATTAGATTTGATCAAGTTTCTAGGATCTGCTAGAATAGGGCGTGAAGATTGGATAAGAGATCTGGGCCACGCTGTAGACAGATGTAGCTTTATGGATGTGCGACTTCTGTCATTGTATACACAGGACCACAGGTCAGAAGGGCTCCAGGCTTAATTACCATCTTGAAATTCTTAATAATCTTGCCTTTGATCTTGGGTTTTTTAAATGATGCCTGAGGGGACATCTAGAACATGCACATGAGCAGAGGAGACACACGTAGCACACGTGTGCCTCTGCTCCTTTCCACCATATGCGCTTAGCTCCCAGCGGGCACAGAATCCCATAGACTTCAACGAACAGAACACTGACATCCTTAGAGGTCATACTTTCTGAGAAAACTAAGACTTGCTTCCAGTGCAAAACAGAAAGGGTGCTGTCTAAGAAACATGGGGAACTGTGAGCTGATTCTGAGTTGACTCGTGCCACTCCCTCCCCAAATTCTTACGTTGAAGTCTTGCCCCTTGAACCTGGAAATGTTACCTTAGTTGGAAATAGGGCCTTTGCAGATGTTAGTGAGAATAAGTGAAGTTTAGATGATATTGTACTGTATTCTTTTTGTTTGTTTTGTTTTGATCCTGGGGTTTGAACTCAGGTCCTGGGTGCTGCCTCTCTGAGCTTTTTTTCTGGTAATCAACTGGAAATAAGTGTCTCATGGACCTTTCTGCCAGGCTGGCTTGAAAACGCAGTCTTCAGTTCTCAGCCTCCTGAGCAGTTAGGATTACAGGCATGAGCCACCCGTGTCTGGCATTCTGCATCCTTTTTGACCCTCTTCCAATAGAACTAACTCCCTTGCAAAAAGAGGAAATTTGAGCAGAGTACAGGAACATGGAGAACACAAGGTAAAGCCCCAAGTGATGCTTCCACAAGGCAAAGTACTACCTGAAGCAAACCGAGTTCTGGGATCCTCTCCTAGCTTCTTCAGAGAGGGTGCCATCTTGCCATCACCTTCATCTTGGGGGTTCAGCCTCCACCATATTGAGTCAACAAATTTCTGTTAGGTAAACCTCCTAATCTGTGCTACTTTTTGGCAACCCAAGTACACAGATACAGAAGCCTAGCCTATCATTTCTGTATATGTCAAGAAGTGAGATTGCTAACAGCTGAGTTAGTCTCAGGTAGCACAATATCGACTGTTCTTTTTTTTTTTTTTCGGGGGGGGGGGTCCAGTCGTAGGGCCTGAACTCTGGGCCTGAGCGCTGTCCCTCAGCTCAGCTCTTCAGCTCAAGGCTAGCGCTCAACCACTTGAGCCACAGCGCCACTTCCGGGTTTTTTCTTTTTGCTTATGTGGTGCTGAGGAATCGAACCCAGGGCCTCAGGCATGCAAGGCAAGTGCTCTACCACTGAGCCACCTTCCCAGCCCCTGCTATTTTACTTTTAATAGCATTTACTTTCCCTTATTTGGAAAGGCACAGGGACGGGGGCTCTGCCTTTCCATAATTTGCACTGGGCCTGCAAATTATGCATCCGAAAAGTGCAGAAAATGCTGTTTCTATCCAGATGTTCTGAACTTTTTGCTTTCTCCCAGCTCTGGCTGATATGTAACTGTCCGTATGCAGATAAAAGACACAACTGTGACCTGATCACAGATCCCAGGGTCACCTTTTCACTTCCCCATCCTTCAGATTCCATTTAATGCTGACTATGAGGAAGATAGTCTGCCAGTTCAAGGAGACACAGTGGCGTTGGGATGTGAATGTGGTCTATCTCATACACTCTCCTTGCACCCATCAGGAACTGGTATCAATCTGAGGTGAGATTCCATGGACTTATCCTTGCTGACTCAAGTTGAGATATAAAACGACAGTTTCTGGTCGTCAGTCCTTTTCCTACTTCTGATGGAGCTGGAGAGTCTGAACGCCATCCTGTACTGCAATCCATGCAGCCCGCCTATGTCCCTTCTGTGCTCACTGAGAAGCCAATTCCAGGCCCAACAATGGCCTCAGCTTCTTCTCTTCTCTTCTCTTTCAAGTCTGGTGGCTACTCCAGGATTTGATTTTAAGTCTTTTATCCTGGCCCACTGCTCACTCTTAGCAATACAAATTTTGCAGAAACATGGTCAGGCCATTCATTTTCACGTCGCCCGTGACTACTTTACTCTACAATTGAACGTTTAGTAGTTTTAACGCAGACTACATGTCCCACAAGCCTAAAACACTTACTTGGTGGCTCTTCATAGAACATTGGCCAACTCCTGGCCTAGATACACCACTGGCTGTTGTTTCTGCCTACTATTACCTCAGTACAGTAGATATTTTTTATTCTTCTGGAATTATTTTGCCTCCATGGGAAGCAAAGCAAAGTTCTCTATACTTTGCAGAACCTTCTCAACTTGCCAGGGTTTCTATAAACCCCAGGAATATCTATCTATGTCTCAACATGCAGAGCATCATTGTTTTAGCCTCAGTAACCTCATCTCTGCTTCTCTTCTTCCACTAGCAAGCCATCAGGTGTCTACTGCACCTTGGTAAAAGAATTTAATCCCACATCATGGTGCCCTGATTACTCTATAAGATATCTAAAAAGTCCCCTAAATTTAGTCCCTCAAAAAAATATCCCAGTTTCTCTTGCAAGACTTAGCTCAGTGTCTCTGGCTCTTATTATGTTGTAGTCAATGCTTCTTGTGAGGCTGCAAGTCAATGCGTTGTCGTCTAGAGTCTCCAGTGGGGAAGGATTCAGGTCTAAACACACAGGAAGGGCAGGCTGCACGCATCTTCCATACTGCCCGCCGCAGGCTGCGTCCTAATGGGACAGCAAGCAATCCACAAAACAGAGAGGTGGCTTCCAAGAGGAAAGCCATAGCCTTTTAATGCCCAGTTATTTTGTTCATACATCTGAACTGTACAAGACAGTGGGCTGCCTGATGACAGTTTCATACGTGCCTAGAAGATAGTTTGGTTGTATTATCTGCCCCCCCATTACCCAACATTTAGCCCCCTTTTTTATGTTCTATCCTTAAAAAGACATCCTATTGCTTATATCATATTCCGTGTGAAGAAAATCCAGCTTATATTCAAGAGAAAGAAAATTAAACTCCACTCATTTAAAGGAGGTCTTAATAATTAGAGACCACCCTTGAAATATGAAAAAGAGGTCTCTCACTCAAGACTGTGAGGACACAGCCCTAAGAACCCCCACAACCCCATCACTCTAAGGTTTATGACAAAATCTATAGCCTCAAAATACATTTGGTATGACAAAAGCAAAAACAACAGCAACACCTTGCGGAAGGCTGTTGAGATTCCCGTATTCATCACAACATTCAAAAACCCATTCCCAAAGGTGTTTGATGCCATTTGCCAATGCCACGATCCTTCCTATCACTTCTGGCCTAAAGCAATGAGTACTTGGTTGGGGGGAGGGAAGCAACCAAGGAAAACATTGGCTATTCCCTCCTGATTTTATTCCACTGGATATTTACTTGACAAAGCATCCTGGGTGTCTAAGAATCTATATGTCCAGACAAGAAACCAAGCAGATAAGATGAAAACAAATGAATTCAGACAACCGGTGTAATTCAGCACCATCTTCTTCTACCGCCTAGGCCCGTGAGGAGTCAAGTAGACATTTGGAGCCATGTAAAAATATTAGTGAGTAAAGACTTTCAGGAGCAGATTTCTGGAAGGCAGAAGAAAAATCACAGCTGCTTGTGAACGAGAGTTTATTTGTTATAGACATGCACTGCTACCTCTCTGGCTATTACAAGGTCCTTGCTCAATTCCACAACCGCAAAACTTCACTGCGCCCAGCTTTACAATCTTGGCCTCAGGACACAGAAGTGAAAAGCAGTATTTCTCTTAGGACCAGACATGGTGGTACACACCTGTAATCCCAGCTACTTAGAAGGCAGAGACAAGAAGGCCAGCTCAGGCACTAGTTCAGGATCCGGTTGAAAAACAGACTTACTTATGAATTTAGCATACATGGTTTTGACCAAGTGCAGTCAAAAATGGTAGTGATTCTTTTAAATAGCAAAGGAAAGTTCAAAAGCAATTTTTTTCACATGCACATTTTACAGCACAGTTGCTACAGAGAATCTCCCAGCCAGTTCCACAAAATTGTGTCATTTAAAACATTGTGTGTGTGTGTGTGTGTGTGTGTGTGTGTGAGAGAGAGAGAGAGAGAGAGAGAGAGAGATTCCCTGTTTCCCTGCCCTTGATTTGTAAAAAATCTATCCCAAAAAGCAAATGGTGTCCCCCAAATAAGGTAAAAGTTACGGTAATCTTCCCATGGCAAAAACCAAAAGAAACCCACATAATGACCTTAATTTGAATGAGCAAGAGAAATCTGTAGGTTTGCTGAATGGCAGTCACACCCTCAGTTGCCATTGGGTGGATTATGCGTAAGACAAATCAAGCATTCTCAGTGCAGTACCAAAGTCTGTGTGTTCTGAACATTCACAGGTTTTCCTCCTGGCTTCTCTTGGAGCTGTTTACCCATGGATAGCATTTTGCTGTAAGCAAAACGGATGTGGGTATTGTTCAAGTGGCTGTGCGCTGGCTTGGCCAAGTGCCTAGCCAAATGGGAGGCCCTGACTTCAAAATCCACCCCTCAAAATAAAAAAGTATGTCCCCTCCTTTCTAAGAAGGAACAATAAAACTCACAGCCACTGTTTCCTGTGTACACATTAGCAGTTACTCTGCTGAGCACTTTACATAATTCTCTCATTCCATTCTCATCCTCGCAGCAGATAAACATTGTAATGGTACGGGGATTTTGTTTGTCTTGTTTTGAGATAGAAAGCACATAACTATAAAATAACTGAACCAAAATTCAAACTGACATCTTTCTGAGTTCTGCGACCATCACAATACTACCATACAAAGAATAAACCTGATTCCTGTATCTTCTCTCCATAAAGAGTTAGAGGACAATCTTGTTACCTTGTTAAAATAGACATGAACATATTATAATATATATAATATGAAAAAATGTTTTAATATTGAATAAATGTGATACTTCTAGCCTGTGGATTCAGACCATTCAGACAAGGTCTACCGAGCTACAGGGAGGAGGATTTTTCTCCATAAAACATTCAAGAAGTCATCTCTTTCCTCTTCATAGGCATGTGACCAAGAAATGGAGACTATCAAGTCACCAGAAATTCCTTGGGGTGTTTTTTTCTTTTTTTCATTTTTATTCCAGTCCTAATTCCTTGTGGATCTCTCCTAACACCGCAGCTTCAGCTTCTGTGCCAGGGAAGATGGATGGTTGTTTTTCCAGGCCTGTCTCACCCCGCCATGCCTCTGCGTTCTAATGCAATCCTATTGAGACTCTGGCAGAGGAAGGAGGCATTTTGATTTGTTTGTTGATTTCAAAGACAACTCCCTGGGAAATACCACAGTGATTGTGTTCAAATTCACCTGAGTAAAGTGGGGGTTTTTTTGTTTTGGTTTTTGTTTTTTGCTTATTAGAAAACAATCTTTGCCGCAGTAAGGAGCCATTCCTGAGACACAGAAATCAGAGATATCAGAGGAGCTAGGAGTGCTCAGTCCCAGGTGTTTTTTTATTGTCCAGAATTTTTTTGAGATCTACTAAGACGACATCTTTGAGAAGGAAGAGGAGGGTACAGAGTGAAAGACAGTAACTCCATGGTGGAGACCCTATCTTCCAAAAGAGCTAAGAGACAACTGTCACTGCATGACAACGTGCTACAGATTCTTAAGTCATGGTTCTTATCTGTTCCTACAACATCCACTCTGGGGTAGGAACCGTTGTCTCTGTTTGACACGCGAGGAGATCTTGTGTCAAATGGTACATGGGACTTAGGAACTTCTGTAACCACTGAGCTCCTAATTAGAGTGGGGTTCTGCAGGGACAGATAGATGTGTGCCAGACTCCAGAAGTTCCCTCATTAGGAAAGTCGTGACATTCTAATTTGTGATCTAATTAAAAGTCTTCCCTATCAGGAGCTCCAGAGCCCTTTGACAGACTGGGAAAGCAGAGGCCAGGGAAGTGGTTACTCGAATCTCTGACCTCACAAAGTGCCAGGGCCGGGGGGAAGCTGCATGTAACCCCAACAGGTGCTGTTTCCAGGAACATGCATGGAAGCATCTGCACAGCCCAGACCAGCTACTCCTCATGCTTTGGCTCACTCCTACCAATGATGACAGCTTCAACGTCCCTCCCACCTTCCACATCCTCACTGGAGTGCTTCTGATTGCTGCACAGAACCTGAAACCGTTCAGAAAAAAAATGAACTGTAGACTTCCAAGCTGGTACTTTGCCCCTGCCATGCAGAAGACAATGGGTAGAGGAGGCAGTCCAATAGTAGGCTGACCCAAGCCAGCCCAGCCAAGATGGTCAGGAATATGTGTATCCCTTTTGATCAAACTAAAATTTCTCATTAAAAGCCGGGCCCCTGTATCTCAAGACTAAAACCCTGGCTTCTCAGAAGGATGAAATCTGAGGATCACACTTCAAAGACACCTTGGGCAGCAAAGTCTGTGAGACTCATATCTCCAATTAACCACAACAAAAGCCACCAGCGGAGCTGTGGTTTAAGTGGTAGAATGTCAGCCCTAAACACAAAAGCTTAGGGATAGCACCCAGGCCCTGAGTTCAAGTCTCAGGACTATCACAGGAAAAAAAAAAAAAGAAAAGAAAAGCAGCAAACATGTGGAAAATTTATGATCCCAATTTTTAGATCAGAGACTACTAACTGGGATTATACTTTTGAAAATGACCCCCCTGTTATATCATGTTGTGTAACAAGACCCTCAACATTTACTGGCTTAAAATAAAAACCATCATCTGAGCCCTTTTATGCCTCAGTGGTCAGATTCCAATAAGGAAAGTGGTTGGGTGACTCTGTTCCTTAGGGTGACTAACTCTTGGCAGGGAAAGTGTGGAAGTGACATTTCTCTCATCTTCTAGAAGTTTGTTCAAGCTCTTTCTCATGGAAACTGGAAAGATTCCCAGGGCATACACTACAAACCTTCCCGAAACCCAGGTTCAAAACTGGTGTTCTGTAATATCCAGCATACCCTTCCAGCGAAAGCAACTCACAAGATCTTCCTTGTGAAGGATAGAGAAACAGGTCCCACCAACCAGTAAAAGGAGCCATACATCACATTCCAATTGGGTGCACGTCTTCCAGAGCGTAATGACTGCAACTTTCACAGACGTCTACAAATTAATCAAATAACTTCAGGAAAGAATAAGATAAATAAGGCTTGACATATTGTAAAGCTCTTGGATAGACTTTAATGCACTGAACTAGGCTGTTAATCTCCACAAGAAAGGCATTAATGTGTGCTGTTCCCCCCCAAACTTCAGCGGCCCTCAGGTCTTTTGCTTTTGTGCATCTGGTGCTGGGAGGATTATCTCTGGAGTACAAGTTGACCCTGTTGTGAATTTCCAGGCTGACTCAGGGTATAATTTTGGGGATGAAATACCATCAATGGAGCAGATTCTTATTGTAGGGGAGAATGCCTGCTTTTATAGCAGGGTTGAGAGGAGAACATTCGGTTTCCAGCCTGCAAAGATCCCAGCAAACATTCCAACTCTTTCCCTTAGGTCATTCATTACTGCTTCCGAGTTAGCCAAATTGCTCAATAATAACAACTCTTTGCTCTTACACGTGTCCTCCAAGGACTGTCAAGTCATTTACTATCACTTATTAATTAATCATCAGCCCCCACACGAGACAAGGATGGGTCGTGCTGCGTCGTTGACAGATGTGTGAAACGGGCAAAGGGAGATAAAGTGACATTAAGTTTCTGTCAAGGTCACTCACTGTCGCATTCACAGGGCACATTCCCCCCTCCATGAACCTCACCTGTCATTTTGGGTGCTTCTCCCCCACAGAGCGAGTGAAATTCCTCAGTGCCATGTCAAACAAGTCAGAATGTTTTGGATCACACATGATGAGAGCTCTGCTCTTCTACTTCATGGGAGTTTCCCCTTGTCTCTGTTCTGCTTTCTGGCTTGGTGTAGATGTGACGTTTTTAACCTACCTTCCAGATGTCTAAGAGGAAGGAGTGCTAATTGCGTTTACTTTGTGGTTTTATTTTCACTTAGGAAGATGTACATTCCCCAAACTAAAGCAGGACAGCATCCCCACCCCACCCCTTCCCCCAGCAGCTCCCAGGTACAAAAGAGGGATCCAGAAAAGCCAAGAACCATAAGTGCTACTTCTGAATTTGCACAGCGATACTCAAACAGGACATAAATACAGGTTTGCTTTCCTACACCGAAGCACTTAACACCAACATACCCAGTGACCCAAAGTCCACTCCCCTTAGCAGCTGCACAAATTCCTGGAGAAAGACACTGACTCCAGGGAAGTCTTTGAGATGCCTGCAGGCCTTGTTTCTCATTTATTTCTTGAAGGATCACTTCCCTAAGTATGTGCTTTTCCATATATACAATCCAAACCAAGCACGGCGTTCTGCTTTTGTAAAGAGAAGGGAGAAGTCATCAGATGAGAATGGCACAGTGCATTGAGAACCCAAGAGACTCTGAGGTAAAGACGCATCCCCAGCACAAGACAGAATAGCCAAGGCCCGTCTTCTGAGCGATGCAAACGCAGCTGCAGCCACACCTAGCAAGGCACACTTTGGATGACATAAAACTGATGTAAGGTAAGTCAGTCGCAAGAAACAGAGAAGCCACATTTTAAGAGGTCCAATCGGAGTCTTCATAGGGAAGCCGGTGACTGCAGGTGGACTCCCTTCACAAAGACCCACAGCCCCTTGACTACACTTAACATTGTCAGAAAACTGAGCCATGAGAGCAGGAGAGGAAAGAAAGAGCAGAAAAATAATGCCAACACACCAGAGGAGCTCCAGTGGAGAGCTGAAGTGGGACGCCATGTTAACTTGAGGAGAGCCAGGAGACAGGACACACAGGTACAAGGCATGGCGTGATGGTGCCTGAGCTGGTCTGGGCCTATATAGGATCAGGTCAGAGGGCAGGGTCACAGGAAACTCCATAGTCTCCCAAGTTCAACGCATAGGATTGACAGATCCAGTAACCTGTTGTACAAATCCTCACACTGCCTCTAGGAATTCAGGCACACCTATCACCTGGGAAGTGGGACTTCACCTTTTTCCACCATGAAGACAGGATGGCACCAGTTAATCCACCATGTGGCCAAGATGGTGCCAGCTAGACCCAGCCTCCCCATTTCAAAACTTGGGAGCTGGTAAGCAGGGCTTACCATGGTCAGCTTAATAGAGACAGCTTGGTAATGTTTAGAACTGTGGAAGCTACATTACCGGATGGATTTCCTTCCATCCCTCATCCATTTGCTCTGTCCTTACATGATTAATGTAGAGTGCTTACTTCCTGTTCCAGGACCCTGGAGGGATCTAGCCAAAGCCTACAATTGGCAGTGAAACATTCATAAATTTATTTTCTTGGACTCCTTCCTACTCCCACATTAGATCTGTGTGCCTTTTAGGCTCTGCCTGGGTAAGATATTAGTCATACTCTAGCAAATGAAGATGTAAATCAGAACTCGGTCCTCAGAAACAATTGAATAAGACACAAATACTCCAGGTCACACAGGAAGGCCAGGATGACAGAGTGGCAGACAGATAGCAAGCCTTTTACAAAGAAGCAGTCCTACCTATGGACCCCATGCCACGGCCATTGCAGGAACTCCTCAACAAAGAAGCGACTGTAAGCAGACTGCATTGGGAACTGCAGCAAGTGTGTCATTGTGCCTGGAGCTTGGCCTGTGGCTTTTAGCTGTGGGTTCACATGGAGAGGTTCCCCCAGAACCATGCCAACACACTTCCTATGATCTGCAACACTGCTTTTTTGTTCATGGGTCCTGAGACTAATCTTTCTTATCTGGGTATAACAGGTGAATGGATGTCCCAACATGTGTTTTAACTAATTGCTCATTACTGAGTGAAATTTATCATCTTCAGCCTGTCCTTGTCCCTCCCATCTGCCCACACCTGCTGGATCCTCTGGGTTATACTCCAAAAGCTGTATTTAACTGGCTCAAATGGTATCTCTGCCACTGAGTGGCTCTGAGTAAGAGACTTGAGTCTCATTACTTGCATCTGATATCTGTTTTACAGGGTCATTGGGAAAAGGAAATGAATAGGTATGCCAGCACTTGGCACAGAGTCAGCAGTCAGTAAATGTTAATTCTTTCTATCCCCTTTCCAACTTCTTCCTCTGTGTATCCATGGTAGGTTATTCATCCCATTACCTGTGACTTAGGTGAGAAGCAGCTTTGTATAAGTTAGTGACAATAAGCCCTCTCAATTGATGATGAATACTTTATAAAAAGAAATAGAACCTATATTGATTAGAAGAGAAAAATAAGGGCACCAGCTTGGGAAAAGGCAGACAGGAATAATTGATTTCTGTGGTCACTTTCCATGGGGAGAGGTAGGGGTAGTCATTTGTTTATAATCAACGCTTATACTTTCAAAGCATTTGTCAAATCAGTCGTATTTTACAAGATAATCTTTCAAAACTGTGCTGCATGAGAAATTCACTTTATATCTGAAGAGACAAAGGGGAAATGAAGGGTGATAATATTTATTTAAAGAAAAAGCAAGCTGTTATCAAAAGGAGATATAAACAGAATTCAAAGAACCTAGAGGAGAATAAGCATGTGAAGTAGGTAAAGGATTTACTCACATGGGTAGATCCTCAAGTTATTGCCCATGCTGATTCATATATGTTATTAAAATGTGTACCACATAGAAAGTAACGTTTGTCAGACACCTGATAGCAACTCGTAGCTAATGAGTTAGCACATACACTGTTTGTTAGCACACACACTTCCTATATTCATTTCTGACCTGTGTGGAAGTGAAGTAGAAGATCCGCTTTAAATTGTTCACTCCCAAGAACTCTTCCCAAATTCAATACATTAAAGCCTTATGGGAGGAAAAGCAATCAAGTGGCTCACTATATGGCTCCAGTGGGCTGCTGAGTCTAGTTTTTCCAGGCCCACATATTTTTCTGAAGTTGGCAAAAATCTTTCTTTTATAAGCTAATAAGACAAATGAGTACCAAAAATTAGTTGGAAAGCTAGGCACTGGTGGCTCATGCCTGTAATCTTAGCTACTCAGAGGCTGAGATCTGAGGATCATGGTTCAAAGCTAGTCCAAGCAAAAAAGTCCATGACACTCTAATCTCCAACTAACTGCCAGAAAACCAAATGTGGAACCGAAGGTCAAAGTGATAGAGCACAAGCCTTGCACGAAAGAGCTCAGCAATAGAGCCTGGGTCTGAGTTCAAATTCCATGACCAGAAAAAAAAAAAAAAAAAAAAAAACAACAACAATTAGCTAGAGACTTGATGAACTCTGCCTTTTGCACCTGCAGGAATGAATTTCTCACCTCCAGTCAGAGAACACGAGGTTGCAGGTCTACCTCCCCACCAAAAACTAAAGCCACAAAGCGGTCTGAGAACCTGAATTGTCTACCACCACGATCCCAGGACTGGCTGGAGAAAAGAACCAGAAGAACATCTTCAAACCAACCCCTGCTTTGGGCTCTGCTCCAAAGCAAAGTGTTTGCAGAATTCCATGCACTTCAGGAAAGAAATGCACCTTTTTCTTTTTCTTTTTTTCATTTTGAGCCAAATACACTGAGGGCAATCCAAAAAGAGATGGCTCCTGACTGTTCCCACCCCCAACAGCGTCTGAATGGCTTAATTCAGGACAATTATGGCAGACAATGTGTGAGCATTCTAAGCCAGTCCTGGTTTCACAAATTCCCTTAAGCAACTTTTTCCTACGAGCAATCAGGGCAAGCTAGAAGGTCACCACCAAACCAAAGGGAAGGTGACTACTCTTCAATTCTGAAGAGAGAGGCAGATAAATAACAACAAAAAAAAGCAGCAGCAGCAGCAGTTCAACCGTAGAGATGTACTTACTGATGATCAAGGAAAACTAGGACACAGATTACAGGTGCACTTGCACCAAGCACACATAACCAGCAGGATGAAATCACATCAGGATTCCCAAATGGGTAAGATGGTGGGGCTTCACACACACACACACACACACACACACACACAGAAGTATTTTCTTTAAAAAGATGTCCACACATAAAGCACTGTGACTTTTTTCCTTTTCTCAGCAGATCCACACTTCCCTGACTTGCACTGAAGGCACATCATGACTAATCGGAGCCAGCCCAGGCCTGTCACATCAAGGCACGTGCCAGCACAGCTGGGCAGGGCATCCTGGTTTCCCTCGTGATGGATGGCCCTGTGGTACAGCTCCACTTGGCATGCCAAGTGTCAAGATCCCCAGGGTCCTCAACATTCCCCTCGCCATCGATCACTGATTACAATGTAGTAAGGCAAACATAATAGATTTCATTCAAGTCAACTGCACAATGGGGAGATGGCTTTAAATTTTATTCTGTAATGAGGGTGGCTTTATTGTTGAAGAAACTGAAGGAATACAAATCAACAGATTTGGGGTCCATTTAAAGAAAAAAAAAAGGCCAGCATTAGAGTCTGGAGGAATGTGAAGTTAAGACAAGGGACTCTTGCCGAGATTTATGAGGAAATAAAACAAAAGCTTTATAAAGTGAGAGAACAGGACCCTTTAATGTGGCGCTCCTTCAGAAATATTTATACAAGCCTTTGAACCAAGCCCCACAATTGACACCGTGGCACAGTTCTCAAAAACGTATCAAATATTAAAAACCCCATTTTGCAGAAAAACAACAATTTTACATGCTGAAAAGGCACCGCAATATTTAAGCAAACTTCCCTTTTGTTTTCCATCCAGAGAGATTCAAGCATTGCTGCTTCTCACCCACACCCCCAATCTTTCCCATTCTAGGCAGGAACATCTTCTCCTGTACTACAGAATCAGGCAGAAGCTGCCAGCCTAGATACTGTTTCCTCCTCCTACAACATCTCAGTGCTGTGTGACACAGAGCAATTGCCTGGGCCCAACCAAGACATGGAAGCCAATGCAACTATCCCTAGAGACCTCCACATAGCCCTGTCAAAATGAGACAGCCAGGGCTGGGAAGGTGGCTCAGTGGTAGAGTGCTTGCCTTGCATGCATGAGGCCCTGGGTTCAACTCCTCAGCACTACCTAAGCAGAAAAAGCTGGAAATGGTGCTGTGGCTCAAGTGGTAGAGCACTATCCTTGAGCTGAAGAGCTGAGGGACAGCGCCCAGACCCAGAGTTCAGGCCCACAACTGACCCTCCCCCCCAAAATGAGACAGACAAAAGCTAGTGTGCTTGGTTGGTAGAGCCATTCATAGCATGTGGGCTCATGGGGGGGTGGGGGTGAGGGGCGGCTGACATTATGGGAAGCATTTCCTAAAAAAGGCAGGGGACACAGCTCAGCTTGACACAAAGGGAGCAAGTAGAGAGTTGGCTACTGCCTACCTCTCTCCACATCTCGGCATGTACCATTTCCTCTGCCGAGGAAACCTGCTCTCCCTTAAGAAGCCCTAAATCTACACTCAGGATCTCCTCCCACCGATCTCTCTCTCAGCCTGCTCTTCCTTCCTTAGCCCCTCTGGAGACTCAGCCCTCGCAAATGCTGCCAGTTACACTCTGCGCATTTTGACAGTGGAGATGAGTTTGAATCAGAACTTCCAGACCTGAAGGGAGAACAAGATAGTTCTGACATGGAAATACACACCTGCAGCTTCCATCACAAGATCCCAGAAGTGGTAGTACTAGCAATGCATGCCATGTATAGAAAGGGACTTGTCTTAACATTTTCTTGAAACTAGGAAGCTTGTCCCGATTTCAAAAGCTCCTGAGAAAATGGGTATTTGTTCGAATCTGAATTCAATTTACCCCATGGTTGAAGAGCTCTGAAAATGTAGATGCTTCCTTTCTGTTGGAGTAATCTCTGTAATTACCTTTAATGGGAGGCTAGGAGATACAGGCCTTTGGCTGGAGAGAAAATTCAGTAGAGACAGAGGTAGTCCAGGAATGCTGGCCGAACGATGCCCAGGCTTGGTGTAGGTCCTGAGGGGCACAAAAGGGAGAGAGGCAGTGGGAAGACAGAGGCAGGAAGGGTAGGTTGAGGGTTTGTGAAGCTCTCCTCTGAAAGTAGGAGCTCTTCGCTTAGGGTTCTTAACTTCAGTCACAGAATAAGCATTTCTGGCTAAGTCGTAACGGTCAGAAAACTTGGCAAAGCTTTATTGAGAACACAAACAAGCAGACAAACAGAAAGGCCCAGGCCAATCTAACAGAGTGTGGGTGCTCTCAAAGGGAAACGCACAGAGTTCTTGGGCATCAGGGGTGTTCATATGATAAGGGCAGGGATTGGAGGGGGGGTCTCCCCTCAACATCAAGGAAAGATCGGTGTTCATCTTTGCTCTTCATCTCTCTAGGTGCTGTTATATTCACTAAGTTCCTGGAGCTGGTTTACCACTCGCTCTTTAATTCTTGGGCATATATCCTAATGCCAAACCCCAGATGCTACTTTTTGAGGTAAGGAAGACTTCCTGTTGTCTCTCTTAGAAGCAAAGATGGTGCTTCTATGTTTCTAAATACCTTATTTCTAAGTTGCCTTCACCAGGCCTCATTTTCCCTAATCTATCCTGCCTCGTTTTCCCCTAAAATGACTTTGGTCCCTTCATCTTAAGGGAAGTTGATGGGTAACTACAGGTCTCCTATACTTGCTTTAAGCTGAGTTTTAGAATTCTGGGCCAGCATTCACCATGCCTCATTTCCCCTAATCTATCCTGCCTCAGGAGGACCCGTGAACATGTTAAGTCAAGAGCATCCTGGGTCAGAAGTGGGTGGAGCTGTACTCCTCCAGGAAGACGGGCTGCTTCTTTGCCTTTACCAGTCAGCCCAGCACTCTCTCTCTCTCTCTCTCTCTCTCACACACACACACACACACACACATGTGCACACACACACAGACAGATGCTTGAAAACAAAGAGAACAACATGGCCAACACCTGACTTGAATGAGAAGCCAGTCTCCTAGTAAAGTGTGGGAACAGAGAGCAGTTGTGCAGTAGCAGAAGTGTCCCTTATGTCGAGTCTAGTCAGGGCTGGGAAGGAGGCAGGACCCAGCACAAGCAAATTTGTCTTTCTCATACCCAAGTACCAAGTCTGTGGGGTGGGGGTGGGGCGTGGCGGCCTGTCACACTGGAGTTGTTTGGAGAAGCCCCACAGGCACACTTCCTCCCTAGTGTCATTTCTGGTGAAATCCAAGTACCTGCATGGAGGGTTGTGGAGGCCTGAGCACCGCACGGCAGCGCACAGACCTCTATCTGTGCATTCTGTCCACATGGCCCACAGCAACCCCACTGCAGCTTTGGCTCGCTGTGAGAGAAACCTCTCAGTTAGTTCCTGGTCTCTCACTGGGGACCTCTTTGTGTTGACACAAGCCACCCCTAGCCTCTCATCACTGAGCTCCTGTGGAACTGGAGAGCCAGCCAGCTGGGACACAGCAACGCTGGATGGGAGGGACCTTCCCAGGTTCCTCCAACCCTAACTTAAGGACAAAACCCTTAACCAATCAACCACACAGACAGAAAGCTTCCATCTCCCTTAGATTGGTCCACGACACAACCAGTCAGGCTTGATAAATGAGGACTCCAGGATGTCTGATATTAACCATGACTCCAAGAAGGCATTTTCAAAGCCCAGAGTGCCAAAACCAAAGGAATTAAAGCAGTGAAATATGATCAGGTTGTGCTTGAAGATAAAATTGAAGCATTTAATATTTGTCTGTTGCTTACCAAACCAAATTACACAAAATAACTCTAAATGAAATATTAAATAGTTGTTCTCAAGCTATTACTCTAACACATACAACTTCCCCTTAGCAACATTCGCCTTGTTTGTGCATGATACCAGTACCAGTACCAGCTCAAATTTGTCTGTTTATGTAGAGATATTTCTAAGACCACCCCTCCTCCCACCATGCAGATTGTTTTTTGCTTCCTTGCTTCCCATATTTGTGGGTACAATTCATTATGAACAAAACAAAATAAAGACATTGCTCCAAATGAGAAACATCTGACGTTTCCAACTGGACAGGGAAAGGGCTGTTTGTTCAATGCGCCCTGCAGATGTGGTTGCTGAATGCACGCGCACACACAAACTCTAAATGAACAGCCTGCATAATTGTGACAATTATACGTAGCAATATGCTCTATTTCTACTATCAATTCAGGAAGCTGGGGAGGAGGGAGCACCTCTGGATTTTGTTCTTTTAAAGATTGCGGTTTTATGGACTCTACCTGCATGCTGATAGACCCAGCATTGTTGAAAAATACTACAATAAATTTACAAACAAAAAATATTGCCATTGAAAAATTATAGAATTAACCATTCCAATGGGGGAAATAGCTGACAACACTGGTACAATACTGCCATCTAGAGGAGACAGTGAGGAAACACTTCCCTTTTGGTTCTGACTTCCTTCAGAGATGTAAAAATAACCCTAACAAGAGAGTATCTGGCATATGTGCTCTCAAATTCTTAAATAATGTGATTCATAGCTCGTAGACTTTCCAAGTTTTATTCTCTTATTTGGTCCCAGACTTGGAAAACTTGAGGATGTGGTGTTCTGACCAGGAAGAAAGAGGAATCAGAAACCCAACTTGTACGGATCAAGAATATGAATAAAGGAACTGCTTCAGTCTACATTGCCTAATCTTCTATTCTACATTTGATTGGTTGGCTTGTTAAAGCTGAAAATGTGTTACATGCATGTGAAATCTCCAGATAGTTTGACAACTTTAAAGAAATTTGACTGCACCATCTGAATAAAACTTGTGGAAGCTAGCTCTGGCCCCAACAGAGGCAGCTTGTGACCTTTGCAATAGAAGAAAAGGTTTGCTGAGGATACAGCCAAGGGAGAAAGGGAGAAAGAACAGGTTTGCGACCTGCTTAGAAATTTAGCAAGTAAAGTTTGGCGCCATGCATCAAAATGCCCATCTAGCCAAGTGAGAGAAGATTTTAACACCGCATTAGCTCTGGTGATCTTAGCCCCTGTAATTCACAACCTCTGTAGTGCAGGGCTTAATGAAAAAGTCTCCTACAGCAAATAAACGAAATAAGCTGTTTCTCTATCTAGCCATATATGTTCAATCTGCCTCTGAGGAATCTGCCCCAAGAACTATTATGGAAGACCTAACAAGAGAAAGGAAAAAGAAAACACCTAAAAATAAGTGAATAAAACTAAAGATAGAGAGAAACTGACATGGAGGAAAACAAAAGGCTTTGTTGGAATACTGATTTCAAAATAGTCATGTTTTCCCCCTTGTTCAAGGGGAAAAAATCATAACAAGCCAGGTGCTGATAGCTCATTTCTGTAATCCTACCCAGACAGAAGGCTGAGATCTGAGGACTACAGTTCAAAGCCCAGGCAGGAAAGTCCATGAGACACTTATCTGCAATGAACCACCAGAACACCAGAAGTGGAGTTGTGGCTGAAAGTGGTAGAATGCTAGCTTTGAGCAGAAGAGCTCAGGAACAGCTCCCAGGCCCTGAGTTCAAGCCCTATGACAAACAAAACAAATCATCAAAACAAACAATGGTTACATATCAAATAACCAAAGGGAACTAAGAGGAAAATCTGTGTCAAAGTGATGTTGAACTCTGAATGTCTCTATTAAGCAAATACAATACTGCAGGTAGCCAGCAAAGGATGAGACACATTCAGATGCTACAACTATTTTGCTCTTCAGTTGATTTGGACTGACATTTTATGTTGTTTTCCTCTGGAACAATTAGTTGCAGGTTTATACTATTGCAGAATGAAGGGAACTATGGCATGTGTATCAGTTTATTGAGCTGAGCTCACATGTTGTTGACAGACAAAAGGGTTAAAGAAGGGCATTTATATATGTGCATGGATGAGAGGAAGAGGAGGAAGGTTTGTAGAGGCCTTACTGCTCAGGATAGGTGAAAATGTTCAGCCTTCCAACTTCCCTTTTTTACTGATTATTTTCTTGTTCTGTCAACTTCTGAATGATATTAGAAACCTCAATTTTAATTGAGTTTTGACCAATTCTTATTCCTGGTTGGTTTATTAGCACGTATTTTTGCAGCCGTTATTTGTATACTTATAAGCTGTTTAGGGATTCTGTGTGTTCCTGGTGAATTAACCTTTCTTCACTGTCTTGTGTGAAAGCGAAATAAGCACATAAAGCTTTCTAGCACTTATAACTTTCATGGTATATTTTCCCCCTTCAAAAATTATTTATACTTAAATTGCACCAGTTATAGACACAGTCTTACAGTTTTATCAATTCAAGGAGTCTGCCTCTTAAATCAAGTAATTATTGATATGATATTATTATTATATAATGATCTTGCCATTTGCTATCTCTTTGCCCAATTTTCAGTTTCTTTTTGTGGTTCCTCCATTTCTCCTTATTTATGTTTTGGGAGTTAATCAAATTTTAAGCATTCTATGTCTTCCATTGAGGTTTCAGCCATCACTTGCTTTTTTAATGGACTTGTTCTAGGGATTTCAGTATTCACCCATACCTAACTTATCGTATACCACATAAAGCCGCATTATGTTGTGTAAAATGAAAAATGCTTTCAAGAATATAGTTTTATGTCTTCTGTGAGGTTACTGTAACATATTTTATTCTACATGCTATAAATTCTGAAATGCAGTTATCTCTGTTTTAAAGTTTTATATTCTTGTTTAAAACACTCTATAAAGTGCCAAGTGCTAGTGGCTCACTGCTATAATCCTAACAATGCAGGAGGCTGAGATCTGAGGATTGAGGTTTGAAAACAGCCTAGGGGGGAAAAGTTCCATGAGTCTCTTATCTCTAATTCACCAGTGGAATACTAGAACTGGAGGTATGGTTCAAGTGGTAGAGTATCAGCCATGAGGAAAAATGCCAAGTAAGAGCATAGGCCCTAAGTTCAAGCCCCAGTACCATCACACACACACACGCACGCGCACACGCACACACACACACTGAAAAGTGGCCAACAGGTCTAATTTTTTTACTAAAAATCTACTCTCCTTCTCTTTCTTATCAGTAGAACCCCAATTGTGTTTAAGGGCAGCAGCATTCAGTCAACCTGTCAATCAATTATCAACTCACTACCATTTCTAGCTTCTCTAATTAAGAGTAGCTATATGACATTAGTCTGGTCCATGTGCTAAAAGGAAGGTCCTAAAAATCTCTTTACAAAGAAGTAGCATCCATCAGAAGGTGCCATTTTCCCCCTGCATAAGAATGGATACCAGCTTGGTGCCAATGCTCATGCCTGTAATCCTAGCTACTCAGGAGGCTGAGATTTGAGAATCATTGTTCAAAGCCAGCCCAGGCAGGCTTTGACTCAAGTAGTAGAGCACTCCCCTTGAGCTGAAGAGTGCAGGGACAGTGCCCAAGCCCAGAGTTCAAGGTTCAAGTCTCACGACTGACACACACACACACACACACACACACACACACACACACACACACACATAGAATGTTATAGCAGCAATTGCCTTGGGCCATCAGGCAACTAAGGATGGATAAGTGGAAAGACTGGATGTTCCCATTTTAGGGTCACAGTAACTCCACCTCCTTATCCCCCACCCATTTTCCTATGGATATCCTGTTAAATGAAGGAGAGACCACTTTAATTATCTAAGGCACTGCTTAGTAAGTTTTCTGTGATTTGTAGCTGAACCAAAACTACCATAACCCTAAGGTCAGGGCTGCTTCTCCCTGTGCCCTCCTCCATGTTAGGCCTTGTGACTCCATTGTGGAAAGACAGGCATCCCTACTCATCCAAGCCGGCTGCAACCAGGCTTGTTTCATGAGCCAGTAAGGCAGACAGCACGAGTGACAGACCACAACGAAAGCGTGACCAGCTGCTGTGTCTGTGCTGCTCCAGGACAGGTTAGGTTGCCCTAAATTTCCCTCCCTAATTAGAAAAAAATTATATATATCATCCCAGAAAGCAATGCAAAACAAAGAGGGTGATATATTTCTTTTTTTTTTACCATATATATATATATTATTGTAAAGATACTGTACAGAGGGGTTATATTTCTTAAATGAGGAAGGGAGGGGACAGGAAGACAAAGAAGGGGTGATAGAAGAGGAAAGAGGAAATCCCTGGTTTCCATGCCAAAAACAAAAAGCAGACATCTGACAAATATTCCTTGGTATAATCAAAACCACCCCCAAGATTTAAGAAAAAATTGATTGGTTTTAAGAATGTTCTAATGAGCTTTTTTGTTGTTGTTGTTGGTTGTGGGGCTCGAACTCAGGGCTGAGTGCTGTCCCTAAGCTTTTCTGCTCTGCCACTTCGAGCCACAGGTCCACTTTCAGTATTCTGGTGGTTAACTGGAGGTAAGAGTCTCATAGACTTTCCTGCAGGGGCTGGCTTCAAATCACAATTCTCCCCAGTAGCCAGGATTACAACCACTAATCACCAGCACCTGGCTTCATGAGTAACTTTTTTATACCCTCACTGAGAACCCCTTCTCAAGGGCTTTACATTAGTTCCTGCTACAGGCTGAATTTTAAACTGTTCCATTCATAGTGAAACCTTAAACCCAATGTGCTTGTCCAGAGATGGGGCCTCTAAGGAGTTTAAATTAAATGAGCTCCTAAAGATGGTGATCTAATCCCACAGGACTGATAGCCTTCTAAGTTGGTACAGAAAGAAATCTCTTATGTCTGAGCCAACTCTCTCTGCCACATGAGCAACAGGGAGGCGGCCATCTTCAAGCCAAGAAGCACACAGCAAAACCTTGCCATGCTGGGATCTTCATCTCAGATTTGCAGTCTCCAGGACTGTGAGGACGTAACTTCCGGCTGTTTAACCACTGTGCTGTGGCTGCCCTGAGCTCATACAAAGCTCTCCTTTCCACCTCACCCCACGGTCTCCCCCCTTTCAGTGCAGCACTCATTCTCACTCTATTCTTGTCTCCCTCCATTTGGAAACCAGTTGCTATTTTCTGAGTATTTGAGAACCAGGTGAGGGCACTTTCAGAGATATATAACTGATGTATTACTCTCAATCTCTCTGGAAGTAATGGTGATACAAGACAGAATACTTTTTCATCTCCTTAACCTTGCTTGTAATTTTGAGTTCATTTCAGGGTCAAGCCCCAAATCTCCAACATGGCCTGATGAAGACTAATCTTGTCCCTTTCTTTTCCTCACTAAAATTCAGCCATCTATGCTTTCAGTTTCTTGAACCTGGTTTATTCCCTCATGCAACCCTTCTATACATGGTTTTGCTACCATTGTTTGGTTCAGAAACTCCTAATCAGCTTCCTCTTAATTCTCCAGGGTCACTTCAGCCAAGATGTTTTCCTTCAAGTTTAATTGGACCTCCTTTATATAGTTTCCGAGACCTGTGAACTTTTCTTCATAAGCATGCGTAGTAGCTGAGCACCAGTGGCTCATGCTTGCTATCCTAGAAATTCAGGAGGCTGAGATCTGAGGCTTGAGGTTCAAAGCCCACCTATGTAAAAAAAGGCCATGATTTCAAACCCCATTTTCAGCACCAACACTGAACCAAACCAAAACATACACACAAGTGTGGTAACTGAATTATGAATTTGTTCTTGAAGTAGGTAAGAACTATGCTTCTCTTTGTTATTTGTCCAGCACATTGTATTCTCACAAACATAATTACTGAAAGAATAGTTGGTTAATACAAAGGATCATACTAATTACTAGATATAAAATACTGACATTAAATGCTGAGTCTTGGAGGATAGAGCCCAGCCTGAATATGTTCAGGATCTTTACTGAGCAAAACTCTACACATAGCTTAAAAGAATCTTTCCCCTATAAGGCCTATGAGCCATCATTCATCACAGAGTCTGAGCTTAAAAATATTTCTTCAAGAAAACACACTAGTCACTCCATGCCATTTTGAGCTTTTCCTTTTCCAGAATCCTCTCAGAAGTCAATGAAACGTCAGTATACAATACTCACTGGTATTGGGAATTAGTCTTGAACTGTTTTCTACTCATTCAATTCATGAAGGGCCTTAATAGCCTCAAACCTGAAGACAGCAACGGTGTCTGTTGTTCATTTATTCACTCACCAGGCACACAAGGTATTGTGCCTATATTGCCAGTTCTTGGCAGTTCGCAGCTAACACAGGCAGGGTCCCCACACTTATGTAGTTTAGTCTATTGGGCAAATAAGTAGCCGAGTCACTATAAGGTAATATGACAAGTGATATGATCAAACACAGAAAATTCTGGACGCTCACAGAAGTGGTGTCTCTTTCAGCCAGGGGGCACTCATGGGAGGAGGCTTCCTAGAGAAGAAAGCAGCAGTAAAGCTTTAGACAGTTGGCCAAGATTGTAAAAGACACCTCAGTAAAAGGCAGTAGGAGTACAGAGAGGAGGAGGGAAAGCTTCATGGAGTCCCGCATGACTGGTTGGGTATCCAGAAGCAGCACACAAGAGGCAATTCGGGTAGAGCCAAGCAGTGTAAGGTTTCTTGTTCATCTGTTTGTATTTTATTCTATAAGCACTGAAAGGCCTAGAAATGTGCCAATTAGAAAGTTCACCAAGAAAAGATTCAATTGCTTCTTTAATTAATAAAAATAAAAAATGAGGAAGGGTCCAGAAGAGTAGAGATGTCTTGGGGGTCTGACAATACACGGGCCCTTCCTCCCCCCTTCTTCAATCCTCTCCCACAGCCCAAAGCCCAGTCCTATTTTCAGGCTAATTTTCTTACCTTTAAAAGTCAAAGGCAACTTCTGATATAGTAGTTCACTGCTGCACAAAAGCTTCATTTTATCCCCTTGCCCAACACCCCCTTTAATTTCTTGATACTGTACTTCTCTTTTGATACAGATGAACATCTTGAATGTCATAGGGAGGGGTTTCCTGAAAAATCTAACAACAACAAAGGCCACATTCTCACTTTGGAAAACTTTAGTGCCTCATTGTGGATGATCTTGATTCTCCTGGACCATGGTGCCATAACACAGAGCAGCAGAGGTGGGCCCGTTAGAGATCTTTATCCCGTCACATTCTCACAGATGGAATAATCAGCCTACCTGAGTATTTGGGAACTGAGCTACAATGCAAGTGATGTTTAGGTAATAAACACAGTATCCTCCGGGAAACTACAACACTAGACAGCTGGTATGAACAAAACTACTTGAAACTGAAGAGATTTAAAGCAAGACACAAAGAACCGTTTTGATCCAGGTAAGACTTCTTACAGTCCAAGTCTGAGAGGGAAGAACCTGCTAGGGGAAAGGGAAAGGCTGGGAAGCAAAAGGTTGGCTGTTAAGGACTGGAGCTTTGGAATGGCTGTGCCACTGGGTGTCCCTGGCATACACCTGCAGGTCTGCTTGAAGACAAACTGCCTGCCTTACCTTCTAGCTTCTGCTCTCTCTCCATTCTTGGAGGCTGATGATGAAGACATTGCCACAGATCCCGTAAAAACTGGCTCATCGGGATACTGGAGAATCTGGCAGTCAGAACTGTGCAATTTAGGAGGGGAGGCTGGACATTTAGTCTCAACCCAAAGAAGAAATTGAGATCCGAATCAAAGCCTCTGTAATGTCACAGATGGATCTGCAGTAATTACAGCCACACAGAGACTTACGGAGAATTCCAGAAAAAACTCAATTTTGATATGGAAGTGAAATCTGAAACGTGACTCCAATTCATTTACGATCAGTGTGGCTCCTACCTAGGTGTATCTGAACAACAGAGACTAGGCCATTTGGAGGCTGTTGAGAGGAACTGTTTAATCAGTACTATCTAGGATTATATGGGAGTGCTCAGATGTTATGCTTCTGAGCATTACCCACAAATAAACATCCTCACTGCTATTATCAAGTGTGGCTGGAACTCAGTAATTGCAGGCTCATTTGCTAAAACCAGACTACTAATTAGCAGAAGCCCTGTAACTTGGCCCTAGTCCTATGTTTCCACAATAGATCCCCATGCCTTCTGCAAAGGCGCACCATTAAATTACTCATCACAATATTTTTGAACTGTAAAATCCCTCCTTTACAAGCTCCCAGCTTCCCAATATTTTACACTTATATCCCTTACAAGAACTTCCATCTAATCTATTTTGCTAAAGTAAGCACATGTCATATTAGTCTACAGTCTATGCTTCTCACATCAGTGATACACAGTAGACTAGTAAACAGTTGTTTAATGGATTAAGAAGACTGTATTATCTTTTACCACCTAAATCATTTTAAACAAGACAACACTCTCATATAAGATCCAAAAATAGGGTCAATATGATTAAAATTTAAACCTAGATTTTCTTTCACTTACTTTTTAAATTAAGAATGAAAAAAACTGATATGATCAAACAAATTCTGATTAGTTGAAAAACAAAACACAACTCAAGTTTTATCCAAATAGTAACTCAGAAACAATGGCATGAAGTAAAGTTAGTCATACACTAAAGTATTGTGGGAACGCTATCAGTACAGCCATATGTACAAAATGTTTAAAATAAGATCTATCTCAAGTAGGTATGTGGGCTATATGTGTGTGCATACACACATACATAATGTACATATATAAAAACGTGAACTAAAAATGTCTACATTTTCAATACACTTCTTAAAAAATACACTAGATAGCTTAAAAGTTAAATACATGGTTCTCCCAATTACTAGCTATGTGACCTGCAGCAAATTATTAATTTTCTGGGCTAGTGGTTCATCAGCCAAATGGAAATTTTTAAATGATTTTTTAAGAAGCACCTACCTTACAGGGTTTGATATAAAATTGAGACTATATGAGTTTAAAACAGTGTCTGGCAATAAAGTGTTCAATAAATGTTCCATGCTATCACTCCACATTTCACGAATTTGGTTAACAACCTAATGTTTAATGATACATGAATGTTTAAGGAGATTATGGTAAATCCATACAATAGCATTATACAGCCATTAACATGTTGCTCATAAAGGATTTTAATGATTTGGAGAAATTCTTAAGTGAAAAAGCATGATATGAAAATGAATATATGATTTCAATTATGTAAAATATACATCCATGTGTAGAAAAATATCTGGCAGAAAACATACCAAAATACCCGAAGTAGTTCTTTTGGGTAGTAGAATTTGATTTGCTTCCTCTTGTTTTCTTTTACTCTTTTCCTATAACTAATGTTCTTTTTCCCCCTTTTAACAGTAAGTTATTACTTTTAAAAGCAAGAAGACACAATAACTTTTAAATGTTAACATAAAACAAGTGGGTAATTAAAAAATTATAAAAATGCTATAATTATATAAATGATATAAAACAGAAATCATTGTGACTTTCCAAAATTCATTTCTTTCCTGTTGAATGTACAGAGTACTGTATTCATGTGAAATTAAAATTGTAAACAACATAAAGCAGTAAATATTCCTTGGATAAATCTAGAAATGAACGTGGAAAATGCTGCACCCACAGGACACTTCCTGATGGAAACTGTTCTCTCCCCAGGCTCAGGAGCACCTGGCTGACCCACACGCCATGCTGATGAGACTAGCGGTTACCTTGCTAGAAGTACACGCACCCTCCCCTAGCCTCCATGCTTCAGCAGTGCTCATCTTTTCTATCAATCAATGAAGTTTTCTTCCCTTTGGAAATTTTCAGCGAGAAGAATCCCTCCTGCTGGTTATATGAAAATGAAATGTAAGGCATTCCCTTAACCTTTTCAGCTTTTTTATGCATGACTATTTCCCCTTTTTAGATAGCTTTAGAGCTTGATCCAAAATCTTACCTTTCAGATTATCTTTATTATGTATTTATTATCCAAAATGCTATCTTCATTTCAGTCAATGTTTGTCTTTACAATACAATACTTAGTCTGTTAAATATAAAAGTATCAGCCTATATAAACATCATTTAAAAATCTTAGTAGTTTTTGGCAACAGGAGCAAAGGAAAATAAACAATCATAATTTACAGGAGATTTTGTGAAACTCTCCATACTCTTAGTAATTAGTGGTTCCTTTGACAAAAATATCAAAGAAACTTCTCATTTATCAATCAGCATTTTCATCTAAAGACCACTGGGTGAGACATGATGCATTTTAGCCATTATTCAGAGAACACATTCTAGCTAAAGTGTATCTGCTGATTCTCCAAACATCCATCCACAGTGCATTTATCAGAGCATTCATGACTGAAGGTTTAAAGGCAGAACACACAGGAACTCCCCAGATGGTAATGCACTTTGGGCCTCTATGTGGCATTTGTCACAGGAAAGCTTTACAACAGCCTATTGATTTAATGAATACCAAACTTTACAAATTAATACAACACAATCTAAATGCACCATAAATTTATATTTGTTAATCTTGATATTAGAACATTTAAACATTTCAAACTACATAAAAATATGACAGACAATATAAAATAGAAAGAAAATTTGTTGACAACTTACTTCCAAAAACATCACTATTTCTCATATTGCAATTAAGCAACAAGACAGCTTACACAGCTCTCCAGAAAACATAGTGTTTTTAGTGGAGTGTTATCAACGAAAATCAGCAGTCCCACACAATATTGTCTCCAATTTATTATCTTTTCCACAGTACAAATTTTCCACACACTGTAAGTCCTTTGCAGTTATTCCAAGTCTGTAAACAAGGGTCTGAATCCCCACACTCCCCACCTCAGTTTCGCTTGTGAATGTTTTAAGTCCTCCAATCAAGCTTTAACTCTTCCATTCGCATAAAGAATCAAGAGGTTTCTTGCCTTAAATTATTTAAATTTTTCATACAGCCTGAAATGCAGTAAATCACAGTGAAAGCCCTGGGGAAAACAAAACATGATCTTTACAGCAGGACTTGAACCTTTATATTAAATGCATTTTGAAGAAGCGTCCCATAATAAAAGCATGGGTTTTCGTTTCCAGAAATCAAGTCAATTAGAAACCCTAGTTTCTACTTAAAAACCCATTTTGATCTAAAAGTGAAAACAGTCCCCTATCCATAGTCATTTTATAAACTCTATACAGTTTCACTTGCAGAGATTGTTTTTTCCAGTCTGGAAAACAGTAGTGCAATTAGTTTCACTTCT
The DNA here is from genome assembly GCF_019054845.1 of Dipodomys spectabilis. Taxonomy (NCBI): domain Eukaryota; kingdom Metazoa; phylum Chordata; class Mammalia; order Rodentia; family Heteromyidae; genus Dipodomys; species Dipodomys spectabilis. The sequence continues at coordinate 9,403,486 of NW_024870698.1, read as the reverse complement.
TTTAAGTTATTTAGTCCATAATAGCTCTGTGGAAAGATAAGAAGATGCTCTGGTAAACAAGAAATTTTTGCAAGCCCATGCTGGCTTACTAGTCCATTAAAGCTTATAAGTCCATAGTGGCTTTCAACAAAATATTGTATATACATCACCATCAAAAATGCAGAAATAAATAGGCAAAAATGACTGTAAACTGTCTCATCTGTTAATGATATTTCAGTAATAACTGACTTGATGAATTGGCTATCTAGTCATTTAAATAAGCAGACAGTAGACAGTTGCCTTGAAGGACATTCCACTATGGCATCCAGTTTCGAAAGCCCCAATGGAGTTACAGTCCTAAAATTAAAACAAAGACAGGAAGTAAAGGAGGGGAGAAAAAAAGTTTACAGGTGCCGCTGAAATGGAATCCCAACAAGTCAGCCAGGTCACTTAGACTTTTTCTTAAAAAGGCTTTTGATTTTTGATGGCTTTTTGCTTTTCTCTCCATTATGACAAAGGTCATGGGGGATGCTGCTTATCCTGGTAACACTTGGGGCTTCCTGAACTGGTTTGCTGTCGTTGCCAGCGGAGGAACATGATGTGTGGCGAGGTTTAGGCACCGGGATGCCACTAGAAAGCTGGTTCATACTACAGGATTTCTCCAAGATGCCATTGTACACTTTGCTTGCAGGACTGAAGATCATACTCTTCGTTTCTGTCAGACCCACACAATCAGGAGAGCCCCGGGAGAGATCTGCTGTTATGGGCGAATCTCCTCTGGAAGAATCCTCTAGGGAGAGCTCATCTCTGGATATCTTTCGAGGAGACACTGTTGGGTATATCTCGAGGCTCGGAGGAGGAGACTGTTTCCTTCCAATGGAAGAGTTTAAGGAGTCACATTCTGAAGCTGTGTCTGGCACTTCCCTGAGTGAGACAGTCAATGGTAAAACTTTTAAATCAGTGTATTCCTAAGGGTGCTGACAGACATTCAAACTAAAACTACTGTCATTAATTAATTGCTAAAACATAAAAAATGCTACAATTCTGTACATAATTCAACTAGAAAATTATGATTTTAGTAGAGCTTACTAAAATTGTTTAATTTTTATGTATACTATAATCTTACAAAAAGAATATAAGAAATAAACATCCTTTCTTCAATTGAGAGGGAAATAAAAATGTCTGAATATTATAGTTTTTTTAAACATTTCAAGTTTTGTTTTCTTTGACTAATTTTTTTCTGAATCTATATATTTGAAACAATGGAATTTTGGTCACTGCTTTTCCCTTCATTTAAGTGTCATTAACTTTATGAAATACAGTTCCCTAAGGAAATAAAGAACCTTCTACACTAAAACGTAAAGTCTACTATAGTTTTAAAAGGGGACAAACAGAACTGAAGTGTGACAGAGTAGACAGAAGGTGAGAGGTAACTCTACAATGCTAGTTTCAAGAAGTGAGTCATCAATAAATTCCCGCAGAAATATTCCTTTGTGACTATTTCTCCCACTTTCTCTACAGTAGAAAGAGAAAGAAGGACAGAAAACTAAAGTTCATAACCCAAACCCATCATATATAGTAAATGTTATACAGCCATTCCTTCAACACATAATTCAAGCGCATGTTCCTTACGACTCCTTGTGCGATTATTGCTCTTCCAGAACCTCTCTGACCTCACCTAAATGATCCCACTGCTCCTAACTGGTCTCTCTGCTTCCATCCTGTGCTTCTCTCAGTTGTTTCTCTACACAGCCAGTGGTGGGACTTCAAACAAGTTCAAGCACCACACCTCAGTCACTTCAAGACCTTCCAATCCAAAGTCCCTGCCTACAAGACCCTGGTATGGCTGGCTCTGTCCCCATGTCCTTCTTGTTCCTCACTGCCACAGCAGCTGTCTTGTTCCTCCATCACGCACAGACACTCCCACAGGGCTTGGCACCTGCTGTTTCCTCTGTCTGCTAAAACCTTCCATCTCAACTCTCTGTGGCTTACTGTGTATGTCCTTCAAGCTACTGCACTCTCCACGGAAAGGCCCCTCCTCATCACCTGTGAAAAGGAGTATTCATTTTCCTTTACCCATCTTCAACATCCCAGCATGTACAAACAGCAAAAATGGCATTTTATATTAACTTGTTTATGCTGTTGCCAGAAGAAAAAGAAACTTTAGAGGAAACATCTGTATTCTCTGCACTAGAACAACGTTAAAGCTCAGGGTGAGAAATTAATACGTAACAAATGAGAAAGAAAAAAATGGAATAGTGAGGAGTGGGACCATGCCTAGTTTACTTTTCATGTCCTGAGCCCAACATGAGTACTGTTTACTCTGTGAAAAAGAAAGACTAAAAAGTAGAAAGTACAGACAAGGTAAAAGTAATCTGGCAAAGAAATAAAGTGAAAGAATGGACAGAGAAGGCCTCTCACTTTGGTGGCCTTTAATTACTACTGCTTTTCATACTGTTTTTGCATTTACTTTTGACAAATACATCATGATAAAGCCATATTTTAGGCATTTGTTAAGATTGTTCTTAGACATTTCTATATACCTTATATACAGGTAAGTGAAGAGTATCTTTACTACAAGGTACAAACCCCCCTAGGCTAAGTATTTAAATAAGGTATTAGAGAATATATATATAGATATATTTATACGGTATATATAGATGTATATAGAACTATATAGAACTATAACTCCAGTTTGTGCCTTTGGTGGCTAGTTGAAGATGAGTCTAGTGAATCTGTATGGGCTAGTTTCCAACCTCTGATCTTAGCATCTTCAGTAGCTAGGATTTATAGGCATGAGCCATGGATACCAGCTAAAACATTTTCTTTAAGATTTAATTAATAATTTCACATAATATACCTGTATGTAATACAGAGCTTCCAAATGCTTTCAAAATGTGATAGTGCTACTAAAGGCAGGAGGCAGCTTAGATATGATAAAATGACCAAACTCGGAAATCAATCACAGTAGCCATGTTTCTGTGAAGTGGCTTTTTGCTGAGTGGATGATTGGTAACTGAATGGAATATATTGGTGTTCCTTGAAGTTCTTTAGCTTCTCAAATCAAAAGCTGATTTACCAGCTGTATGGGGTAGTGGCTTCTGCTTATAATCCTAGCTAACTGGGAGGTAGAAAAAGGGAAGATCACAGTTCAAGGCCAGCACAGGACATACCATTAGTGAGAAAACTTTTATTAGACAGTGCAAATATCTGTCTAGTCCTTGGCCTTTTTTTTTTTTTTTTTTTTGTCGGCTGTGGGACTTGAACTCTGGGCCTGGGCGCTGTACCTCAGCTCTTCAGCTCAAGGCAAGCGCTCTACCACTTGAGCTACAGCGCCACTTCCGGTTTCCTGGTGGTTTTATTGGAGATAGGAGTCTCACGGTCTCTCCTGCCCGGGCTGGCTTTGAACCGCGATCCTCAGATCTCAGCCTCCTGAGTAGCTAGGATTACAGGCGTGAGCCACCAGCGCCCGGCTGTCCTTGGCCTTTTTTAACCCACAGTTGGTTGGGTGCAATGACACTCACCTGTCATCTCAATCTATGTGGGATCTCTTCCAAAACCAAAAGCTGCTTTGCTAGCTGGGTTCCAGTGGCTCACTCCCATCATCTTTAGCTATTTGGAAGGCTAAGATTGGGAGGACCATGGTTCCAAACTAGATCAGACCAAAAAAATCACTAAGATTCCATCTCCACAGAGAGAAGCTGAATTCAGCTGCAAACACTTCCATCAATGATGAGAAGCCTAAAAACAGGTTTAGGCATGTGCCCAGACATGAAGGGAGTCCCTAATTCAGAAGTTACCAGTGAAAAACATGGATGGAGGCATAACTCAAGTGGTGCAGTGTCGGCCTGTCAAGTGTAATGACCTGAGTTCAAATACTAGTACAGCGGAAGGGAAGGAAGGAGGGAGGAAGGCAGACAGGAAGGCAAGGAGGCAGGCAGGGAGGGAAATAACACTGGGGTCTTAAGCTGGACTAGAATACATGCTGCTATATCCATTTTGTGAAACTAATCAGGTCACAAATTTAACACATTTTTTTGGGGGGGTGGGGGGGTGTCTAGTCATGGGCCTGAACTCTGAGCCTGGACGCTGTCCCTCAGCTCTTCACCTCAAGGCTAGCGTTCTACCAGTTGAGCCACAGTGCCACTTCCGGCTTTTTTTTTTTCTGCATATGTGGTGCTGAGGAATTGAACCCAGGGCCTCATGCATGCAAGGCAAGCATTCTACCACTGAGCCACCTTCCCAATCCACATTTATTTAATTTCATCATTTCTCCTTTAAGTTCTCCAGCATTTCTTAAGCTTTGGGATATATTATGTATGTGCTAGCAAATACCAGCATGCAACAGAATAAATCACTAAGTAGCAATAAATTAAATTCTCACTAATAATTGATGGAGGGTTTTTTGTTATTGTTTTGGGTTTGTTTGGCAACTTGATTTTGTTGTTTGTTCTGGTAGTACTACCTCTCACTAACTTTTTACCCAGGCTTGCCTCGAACCATAATACTTTTTATCACTGCCTCATGAGAAGCTGGGACAGGCATGATGACCATGACTGGCATATTTGATGCTTCTTTAGGTACAACTTATGCTCAAGCATTTATACTCTAATATAAAATTATTTAACAAGTTTACATTTGGAGCCTGAGCAAATGTGTCCAATGGCTTCTAGGCAAGCTCATACCTCAAGTATCTACCTACATCTTTGTAGAATGGCTTGCAAATTCCTAGCCTCTACAGTATATGTACCTTTACTAGATATTTAATCACAGTCAAATATAAGTGCTATTAGGAAAGGATGTCATAGAAAAAAATAAGTCTAAGTAACTAAATATGAGTCCAGAGATCTGAGACAGAGGAAGTTAAGAGATTCAGAGCAAAGGCTGGATTTATAGAAGGGAAATTCTGCTGCTGGCTCCATATGAAGACAGAGGTCAAACTGCAAGGAATGGCAGGCTGCCTTTAGGAACTGAATTCTGCTACTCAACACATGGGTGTTGAGAAGGACCCGATGAGAACACAGTCCAGCCAATACCTTCACTTTAGGAGGTTATAGACCCTGAGCAATGTAGTCACACTAAGCAAGGCACTGGTGGCTCATGCCTGTAATCCAAGCTACTCAGGAGGCTGAGATCTGAGGATCACGGTTCAAAGCCAGCTTGGGCAGGAAAGTCTATGAAACTCTTATCTCCAATTAACCATCAGAAAACTGGAAGTGGCGGCTGTGGCTCAAATGGTAGAGCACTAGTCTTGAGCTGAAGAGCTGAGGGACAGTGCCCAAGCCCAGAGTTCAAGCCCCACAATCAACAAAAATAAAAATAAAAAAGTAGTCCCCCTAGGCTTGGACTCTGATATAGACTTGAGTGTTCATATGAAGCCACTGAGTCTGTGGCACCTTGTTACACAGCCACAGAAAGCCAATACAATGCACCTTAGTTCCCACCTCCATGCTCATCCGCATATCCCTCATGTCAACGCAACCCGATATTATGCAGGTTATTCGCTGCCCATACCATTGCTTTTCAGCAGTGAAGTAAATGGCCTCCTCCTCCTCTTCATTCCGATAGAGTGCGGGACAACTTGACACTGAGAGGATGTCTGGATCAGGGGAAGGCAACGAATGCTGGGGATGCTGAGGCAGGTGAGGATGACGAGGGTGGGCTGGATGAGGAGCATGTGGAGGAAGCTGGGCTCGCTGGGACTGTGGCGAAGAGGGCACGATGCTACGACGAGAGCGACACAAACTGCTACTTCGGGCTAGAGATCCAGCAGGTTTAGCCACAGTCCCTGAAAGACACAAGCAATGCAAACGCTTGTAATGCCCAGTGTTCCCTTCATGGTCACTGCAAATATATGATCTGATCTTTTTCTATTCAAGTAGCTATATAATTACTATCATTCTCTTCCCCTAATGCTAGCAACAATGCTGGACAAGAAATGTACTCATGACCTTCCTCATGTAACTGTAACCCCTCTACAGCATCTTTGCAATAAAATAAAATTTTAAAAAAGAAATGAAGATGTAGCAGAAATAGCAACAAATCTAAAAATTAAACAGAAGAGAACTTAAACATATGGTCCTACAAAAAAAAAAACTAACATCACTAACCACAATACAATTTACCCACTATAACCAACCCTTAAATCTAAATATTAGTTGAGCGTATTTATTTTATACTTAACAGAAAACTTATTTTATAGATGTTAGTATTAAAGCAGAAAATTAGCAAAATAAAGTTATTTCCAAACCTATTTTCTTTTGCCGCAAACTTTTTGTGAAAACTGCTTCTACAGTGCTATTGCTCAGACTTAAATGTCAAAACAATAAATAATTATGCAACACTATTAAAATAAGGTTCTAAACATTTATCTCAAGTACAGAAATTTTAATAGAACTTAACAGATTTTACTTTGGCTAGACAAATGGGTTATAAAGGATTAGATTTATGAGCCAGGCTTCAGTGGCTCATACTTATAATCCTAGCTGCTCAGGAGGCTGAAATCTAGAGAACTGCAGTTTGAAGCCAGTCAGTCCACACAAAAAAGTTTGTGAGACTCCATTTCCCAAATAGCAGGCAAAAAGCAGGGCCAGAGGCATGTTCCAGTGGTAGAGTACCAGCTGAGCAAGCAAGCCAGGCAAGTGCAAAGTCCTGAGTTTATAGCTCAATACTAGGGGAAAAAAAAGGGGGGGGGGGAGATTGTAGGTGTTAATAGTACCTTTACCTTTAAATATAACAAAGATGTATAATATAATGTAAAATTTAAAAATGAGAAATGTACACAAATACTTAATGTTCTGTTTTTAAAGTGCTCAATACTATGAAGCTTTAGTGGTAGTTTGTATGTTTTAACTTTCAAATGCACAGAATAAATTGAAATGAAAATAATCAAAAATAAAGTTGTCTAGACATTGGCCAATCTCTTGAAATATCACAACATGTTTGAACATTTCTATTCCCCCCAAAATAAAGTTGTCCAGACACTGGCCAATCTCTTGATATCTATGAAATATCACAACATGTTTGAACATTTCTATTCCTTGAACATGGATTCTCAAGGGACTAGTATCAGGCTCAGTTCCTCCTGTGTGTGCTATGGGTCTTGTGTGCTTCGGGCTTGACCTGGGCTGTCATTCATCCTCAGTGTCATCACCACACATGCATTCCATTTCTTTCCCGTATTAAAGCATAGCTTGCCTAAGAACAGCCTTCTCAAGCTAGGACTGTTCATTTCATATACTATATAGGCTACAGCATCAAGAATAAGCTGGCTGCCTCCTCATTCTCCAATGCTGTCTGCATACCCTTACTCCACCCTTTTATAAAAACAGGTTCCTTCTGAAGCTGATGCTATTTATTAAGCAATAAAAACCTACTGCCTTTACTTCACTGGTCACTTCTCAGTCCCATTGCACCCCATCATCAACATGAGCAACTGCAATTCTAAGACTGACCTGACACAACCAATCAGGACTTTCATTTCTCTTCACCCAACCTTCAACAACTCCTATATCTTGTCTTGCCATCATTTAGAAATGTTCCATCTCTGAAATTTTACTATTTAAAACCCTTAAAGCCAAACTCCTCAAAATGGATTATCCTCCTCTATTTATTTATCAGGACATGAGACATTTAGATTCTGACTATATAGCTATCATCTGTCCCGCATCTATCCCAAAACTTGAGTCTTACTTAATTAATTAGGGCTTCTCTTACTTCTATTTTCATTATCTCAATTGCTACTAACCATCACTGTTTAAACACAAATGCCGAGAACACAAACCTAAAGGACAGGCCAACAAGTATAACAACAAGAAAACCTCCTCTACCTTAAGAATGCTTTTAAAAGTTGTACATAGTCAAAATTTCAGTGAAAATATTTTACACTGGTTCATGACCAGCCTTCAGTGAGTATTTTAATTCTACCTGACCTCTGACCAGAATCTAACACTACTTTGTTCTTTCCTTGACTTCTTTCAGCACATTTTTACCTCCATCTTTATCTGTTCCTGGGTGATCTTCAAGTTCTATTCTAAGTCTTATTCTATTGTTGTTTCACTTACTCATCCTGAACAAGTTCATCTACTCTTATGACTTCACAGATCATTTGTAGGCTACATTTGTAACTATATTCTATCTTTCCTTTTAACCTAAGTGCCTTATAACCAACTTCCTACTGGACACCTGGATGTTCCACAGGTATCTGACTGAATGTAACATTTTTCCCTTAAACTATACTTCCACTCCTGTGTCCCTTATCTCAATAAACACCAACACCACACCTCCAGTAGTAGCAATTACAGACATTCTTGACTCTCCTTCCTCCATCATAATCAACATAAAGTTGACCATAAAGTATTTCCAATTCTATGTCTATAGTATCTGTCAAATCTACATGCCAACTGCCAACAGATTCTGGTACACTCAGAATTTATCTTCCATTCTCATGTGTTATCCATTCTATACCTCTCATATTACCTCCAAAATACAAAAGGAAGATGAAATTTTACTACTTGAAACCCTGAAAGCCAGACTGCCCTGTTTATCTAGCTTCCACTCTGGATTGAGCGACCTTCTCTTCTGAGATGAGAATACTATATACCTTCTATGACAGGAACAGTATGCCTCTCTTGGCTCCTCAGAAGTATCACGTTCCCTCGTTCTCTCACCTCCATGCCTCTTCTTCCCATTTCTCTCTTGACCTCTCACTTCAGGTCTCTGTTTAAATGACACTTCTTCCAGCCCCTTCAAGTTTGAGATCAGTGTTTGTCCTGTGAGCTCACTTGGTAATACCACAGCATATTTCTAAGTTACCTAATTGATGTCAGTTCATGTGTTCACCTGGCTATGAAGGCAATCATCATGCACCAAATTCAATACTTTATCACAACACCTATCCTGGTACTGGAAAAAGCATAGATGCCAGAAGAATGCCTCAAACAGAAATAACCACAAACAATTTTTGATGGACTAAAAGAAAGTGAGATAAAATTAAGGAGAATATTTCTGAATAATAAATAAGGTATTTTCCAAACACAAGTAATATAGAATACTTTTAATATAGTAGATGAATATTAGAATTTACCTTATTTATGATTTATAGATTACAGAATGGGAAAACACCTTTGAAATCTGTACTACAGTGTACTTATTTTGCCAAAGAATAAACCATGCCCTGTGACTAATAAAAAAATGATGTCACATAGACAATTAAATTCTACAATTCTCAGCCGTAACTGCTATCATTCCCAGCAACCACTGGTTACATGGAAAATGCAGCGGAGTCATCAAGAGTGATGCAAAGATCTGAGAGCAATAGAGTCTCATTGCTTAGGAACATGAGTACTACCCACAGAAATTAAAATACCATTGCCAAAGGCTATCGTAAGAAGATTGCTTACATAAAGAAAATTCTAAGTAATTTAGTGAAGAATATAGCTGAGAATTACTGATTAGTTATATCAATAAATTACTTGTTACAATTTTGGTCTTTTCCAAACTTTTCTTTTTGTATTTTTATTTTAATTATTGTTGTCTTATAGGTGATATACAGCGGGGTTACCTTTACACATGTCAGGTAATAAGTACTTCCTTCTTTTTGCACAGTATCATCTGTTCCCTCCCTGCATGGTTCAGAGTCCAGTGCAGCCAGTGAGCTCCACTGCTGCACTTTTTTACCCATTTCCCACTGCTTCTGTGCCTTCCCCCACCCTCCCTCAGACGTGCATGTGAATACACTGTATATGAGGTAAAGAATACAGAGTCACCTGAGTTTCCTCATCTTTGGAATTTATTTCAGTATGTATGTTATTTTACATATACATGAAGAGACACTTGGTATTACAACTTGGTGATAGTTTTTCTCCTAAGACTATCCTCTTTTGGTCTCATTGTTTATAGATGTCTAGAATACTGTACAATTTGATATTTGTATACTCTTAAGACGAATGCTATTGCCATTCTGCTGAAAGTATAATTAGCCTCCTATGCTTTAAATAGATTAATTCTAAACAGTGAGACCCAACAAAGCAAAAGCAACTGTTCGTTATCACCATATAAATATCACTCACAAAAGAAAGTCTGTGGTAAGATTCCATTTCCTTCTCCAAGATTCATGGTTTGCTCAAAATCACACCACGTTTTAGATTGTTTTACGTTTGGGTCAATCAGTCTTGGTCCTGATATTCCTTCTACTATCAACATATTGTGTCCACTTTCCTACTCACTCTCATCTTCATTCTGCTTTTCTTTTTAAATACTTTTGAATACCTCTGAATAATTGGTGTGCTAAATATATAATAATTGTTTTAAACACACAGCTGAGCTAAGCAAATAAGGGTATCAAAATTTCAGATGCCAAACCAAAGAGACTAAGAGCAAATGCTAGGAGGTCTGTGCACACTGCTACAACTGCTATGTGAGGTGATCATCTCAGTTATCAAAGGAAATGACTTTACTTAAGGAATATAAAATGAGCCTTGGTTCCATGTGAAGCAAAGAATTAATAAGGAGTACGAAAGGGGGCTAAATCCTTGGTGGATAAATGAACTTTTTCCTGCTGCCAAAATCTTATACAGGAATTCCAAAGACTCTATGAAAAACATCAGACTCTGGGCCTAAATCTCCAAGGAACTTGGAGTTTAAGTTCATACCATCAAAAAGGATCTGTAAAACCTTATCCTAACATTTAAGTAAACCTAAATATTGGCCCTGAGGTAGTAATATCCTTTAAACTGCTGCCATAGCAAGAAAAGTTTTAGTGGCACTCTGATTCCCTCACAAAAGTGTTTGGTTGCTTTCCAGAATATTATAAATACACTCAAATACTTAAATATCAGAAGAACATATAATGCTCTCAATAAATGGGCAAATGAGCTAAACAAATACTTTTCAAATAAAGAACTAAAAATGGTAAATAAACAAATGAAGAAATTGTTCAACATCTTTAGTCATCAGAGAGAGACAAACCAAAACTAAACAGAGATGCTTTTTAGCCCGGTAAAAAAAATTTTTAAGTTAGACAGTGAAGAATGATGCAACGAGTGCTATCAATCAAGACATAAACTAATTTGTTAAGTTGTTGCCTCTTGGTACAGCTACTTAAAGATCTTTTTTTTTTTAATGATAACAATAAATGCTGGTGAGGATGCACAGAGAAAGGAATGTTTATTCATTCACTTCTGGTAGGAACGCAAATTAGTCCCACCACAACAGAAATCAATATAGAGGTTCCTCAAAAAATATGAAAATGTAACTCCCACATGACCGAGTCCTATCACATCTGAATTCACTCCCTAAGAATCAAATTAGCTAACTACAGAGAAAACTGTGTACTCGTGTTTGCTTCAGTACTGTTCATAAAAGCAGAATTATAGAATCAGACTAGATGCCCATTAGCAGAATGAAATAATTTTGGTGTGTGTGTGTGTGTGTGTGTGTGTGTGTGTGTGTGTGTGTGTGTGTGTGTGTGTGTGTGTGTGTGTGTGTGTGTGTGTGTGTGTGTGTGTGTGTGTGTGTGTGTGCGTGCGTGCGCGCGCGTGCGTGCATACACACACAATAAAAACATGAAGAAGGGTGAATCTACATCATTTATAGGAAAATAGATGTAACTGGAGATCATCATGCTAAATAAGCCAGTCTATAAAGAAAAGTATCATGTTCCTCTCTTTATTTGACCAAAGTTATGAAAATGAAATAAGGAATAATGGGAAGGTCGGAAGGAAAGGGAAAAGGAGGAGGTTTAATAAGAAATAATAGATGGGGCAAATATGATGAAAGTGTATTATATTTATGTGTAGAAGCATCATGGTAAAACCCTATGTATAATTTAACATAAAACAATAAAAAGTCACTAAAGAAAAAAACAAGACATACATAGATTTAGAAATAAAAACACATTTTTCCAAGTAATCCATATCTTAAGAAAGGGATATATTAGAAATTTCTGGTGACAATAAAGTTATACATATCAAACTTTGTCAGTGTGAGTAAAATAGTTAATGTGAATGTTACATCTTTACAATCATATATTGTAAGGGGAAAATAAGAACTGAAAAAGTCCTGAGTTAGGTGTCTAAATGCTTAAACAAACACTCCAACAAAAGATATAAAAGATGAGAGTAGAAATTGATAGAGAATATCAACAAAGTCAACAGTTTTTTCAGGAGCGAAAAAATGAAATCAAGCAGAAAAACTGTCAAATTAATCAACAATGTTTCTGGGCACCATAAATAATTAATTAGAAAGAACATAAAGATTTATTTTAAAGATAAAATCACCATTTTGAGACTTGTAAAATACTATGAGCATCTTTTGCCAAATTTTAAAACTGAGATAAAACAAGCAATACTTTAGAACCATATAACTTAACAAATTTATACTGTTAATAATTAAGGAAGTTGAATTCATAGTTTTTTATGCTATGTCTCCTCTCTACCCTATCAAAACATACTGACATTAAGTTCAACTTATAGGCAATTTCTTTTTTTTTTTGGGGGGGGGAAGGAAGGGGGGGTCCGGTCGTGGGGCCTGAACTCTAGGCCTGGGTGCTGTCCCTCAGCTCTTCAGCTCAAGGCTAGCGCTCTACCACTTGAGCCACAGCGCCACTTCTGGCTTTTTTCATTTTGCTTATGTGGTGCTGGGGAATTGAACCCAGGGCCTCATGCATGCAAAGCAAGCGCTCTACCACTGAGCCACCTTCACAGCCCCCGGCAATTTCTTTAAAGTAGCCAAAGGAAGCGGAAAAAGTCAGAGATTGTGATGTTAGGAAAACGAACCCTCAAATATGTATTTTAATGTTTTTGTTTCTTTCATGCATGTGTTTCTAACGCATTTATAAGATTATTTCTTTGTTGCTTTGTATGTCCCTCCCCCACATTGTAACCCCCGCTTTCACTATATTTGATGTCAGTATAACATGTGGAGGAGATGGGGACAAACAAGTCGTTTAAGGATTCAGGTGGACCTGTTGCAACAATGAGAAGTACAAAATGTCATGTCAAAACCAGCTTTACAATGTCGGTGGGGGGGTGAGGGGGGGTATGATTGGGTGGGGGGGAGGGGGGAGGCTGGGAAGGGAGGTGAAGGGTAAACAAAGGAGGAGGCTGCAATGCTTGGTAAGAAATATGTGCATTATCCTGCCCATGTAATTGTAACCCCTCTGTACAGTATGTTCTCAAATAAAATAAAATTAAATTAAAATATATATATATATAAAAATAAAAAAAAAAAAGTAGCCAAAGGACACATAACCCTAGTACCAGCTGGACATGGGTAATCCTAGCTTGTTCCCCCGAGTGCTGAGATGTGGAGGTTCACTTTTCAAGACCAACTCAAATAAAAAGGTCATGAGACTTCCCAACTCAACCATAGCTAGATGTAGTAAGCGCCACACGCATGAAACAGGAAGATCACAGACGAGGTGTACATCTGGGCAAAAAGTGAGACTCTATCTCAAAATAACCAGTGAAAGAAAGGGCTCCAGGTACTCAGCAGAGTACTAGGTACTAGAGTACCTAGTTAGTAAGCCCGATGCCCTGAGTCCAAACCATTACAGAAACAAAACCAAAAATCCTGCCAAAAACGTTAAAAATAAAGGACCCTGTATCTAAAATCAAACCAAAAGTGTTGGAAAGGAAAATTAATGGCTATTACAATATATGATTAAAGATACAAGAAATGTAAATAAAATCATATTGCAAATAAAGTCTTAGCTTATTCTAAAAATAGCAAACATGTCTATGGATAGAAGGTTCTACGATAAAGCATGTAAGCCTAACATGACCCTAAGTTTGACCCCCAGCACTGCAAACAAAACAAACAAAAAAAAATTTAAAAACTTACACTTTCACTGAGATTAAATGGAAATTACTTGAATGGATTAAGATTTGACAGAGAAAAGAAAACTTTAAAAAACAGCTATCACCTCAAAATATATAGAAATAGAATTTCATAAAATGTAATACATAGTGATCAAAAAGAAAAAAGACAAGAAATGAATTTCTTTATCTTGAATAATCTACCAAAACAGTAAAACCAATACTTGATGGTGAAATACTGTAAGCATTCTCTTTAAAGTCACAAAAAACCCTATTTCCAATGGAAATTTTTGTGAAATTTTATTAGTTGATTTTAAAATTCATAAGAATAACTGGTCAAGATTCTGAAATAATTCAGAATTTAGTCTTATTAAATATCAAACTTCTTGTAAAGTTATGATGACCAAAGGAGAGTAGGACAGAAACAAAAAAAAATAGCTGGATGTATTTATATATCCATTGAGAGAAGGGTTACTACAAGTCAGCAGGGATGAAGTGGGAAGGATGTTGAGACTGTTTACCCATACATCAAGAGATATATTTAGATTCCAACCTCACACTCTAAGCAAAAATAACTTCCAGGTGGATTAAAAGACTAAAGGATTAAATGAAAACCTTAAAAGCTTTAAGAGAATAAACAAAAATCTATCATGTTCTAAAAAAGCAAAACTCAGATTCTTCAACTTATTAAAATGCCAAAGCCTAGGAGAAAATACCCACAACCTCCAAATAACCAGAAAATACAAGGAGCACTTCCAAATCATGAGGAATCTTGGAAGGATTCCAACACAATCCATGTAACTCAAAAAGAAATCTAACAACAAATGTCAGGAGATGAAATAGTACTCAACCTTAACAGACATCAAGGAAATAATTTTAGGAATAATGAGGCATTCTTTCAGTCATTCAGTTGAAAAACAAATAAAACATTCCAAGTCTGAGTGCAGATACAGGCACATAAGCACTCTGTCAGAGTGCACATGTAAACTGACAGAACCATTTTGAGAGTAATTTGGCAATGGCAAAGAGAGCCTCCCAATGACCAGCAATTCATTCCTAAGAGTCTATGAAGAGAAACTTGAGAGTCATATGCAAAGAGATCCAAATAAAGACACTTCTTACTCTATGTGTACACGCAAAAAAGAAAGAATTTCTAAGTGGGAAACTGTGATCATTAGGTTTTTTAAATACAGTGCCTAAATTAACTACAATCAACTCATACTATACTGTTGAAATAACTAGTTCTATACAGAAACAAAATTTTGAAACAGTTCTGAGCAAAAAAGTTACAAATTGATACCTATAATTTGATAATATCTAAGTTCTTAAACATACTAAATTGCTATGGGTATACATGTATTTAATAAAAGGAAACCATGCTTTTGTGCAAAACTTTACTAATGGCAAGGGGGGATGATGTGGTTTCAATGTATCTGTAATGGCTCATTTCAGAGAAAAAGGAAGCTGAAAAGGAATATTAAAACCTGTTTATCTTTGTAGTGGACAGGCATATTTGTTTCAGTAGTTTAATTACATTTGCATGGTTTTATAAGAAATTTGAAGTAAACTTGTTATATTCCTACCCTAAAAGCCATTAGCAGATACTTAAAAAAGAGGAAACTATGATCCCTGTTCTACTTCCCACATTTAGCTAATGTTAATGTTTACTGATTTTCTTTAAATATAATGAAACATAGGTAATTTTTTTTCTGAGTATTGTGTTAGCATCTTTTACTTTGCTCTTCATATATTACTGGCATATTTCCTTGTCATTATTACAAACACCAAAGATACACATACAGGTGACTTTTTAAAAAATTAACCACTAAGGTTGTCATTTAAATGAAGCACCTTTATCCTACCTGTGAATGCACCTGTTACTAACAGCTTCCCATTAGGTCCAGAAAGTATTTTGTATTTAGCAGAATGGCGTACCACTGTGGTACCACCAGGTGGCATAGCTCTCCAACTGTAATCTGTAGCATGAGTTATGTGGTAGATAATAAATTTGATCGCAACATATAAAAAAATCATATTAAATTGCAAATCAACTCTTTTCACACTTAAAATACAGATTACTCAATATACTACAATCGTTAAAACTTAGACCAGGTATTCACATTAATTTTAATGAGCGCATGGATATTTATGCTTGCATAAAACATGGTGTGTTTTTTTTTTAATACAAATAAAGGCAAAGAGAAAAAAATAGTTAATTTATAGAATGGAACTTCAAGTATATTTCTGATTCTGAATAAATTAGGTACTTAAAAGAAAAATTAAAATCTTCCAAATCTATAGTTTACAAAGGAGTGCATGTATTATCTCTCAGGGTAGTACTTGAAAAGCTGAACAGCATGTATTTCAAATGAACAAACACAAATGACAGCACTCACACTGCAGAGCCAGCCAGGATCTACATGTAACTTAGCAACTATCACTACCTTGCAGCATGGGTAAGGGAGATGAGTGAGGACACACACTTCTAGTGATCACTGCACTTACAATCTGCCTACTCCGCTCACCTTCTTGGAGAGTTTACTGCCTCCTCTCTTTCCTGGTCCTGTAGGTGGGTCTTTAAGCCAGAGACTTAAAACCAGAAATGATACAGTGTAGTTACTGACTAATAATTAATTGGCAAATTGAGGGCTTTATTTCACAAAATGTTTTATAAAGTTAGAAATGTTTCTAAATCCTCACATCAGGAATTCCTTAACAGTTGGAAAGAAAATTTCAAAACAAAAACTATTCATGTATCACATTTTGATTGGTCTCAAAAACTAAAATTTCTGTGTACATTTTCAACCAACCAAATACTGGAGGACAGCATTTATTTTAGCTCCATTCTTTGGAACCTTGCTCTATCTACATTATAAAAAGTCACAAATATTGGGAAAACGGGCAAGTAGGCAATAACAAAGCCGAAGAATTTTTCAAATGATTTCTACTATACATTCACAACTGCAGTTAGGGGTAGCTCGGTGGAAGAGCACCTGGGTATGAAGTAGAAGACCCTGAGTTCAAATACTAGTACCACCAAAAAGTAAAATACTTAAAAAAAATTTTTTTGCATAAAGTCCAAGCTAATATCTTTACATTTCACCTCCCCACATATTTTCACAATATAAAAAATTTTCAAACCACAGTGCACAGTTAAGTAATACTGCACAGGAAAAAGAAGTATCTTTAAAAAGGAGTTCAGCCAGGCGCCGGTGGCTCACGCCTGTAAATCCTAACTACTAAGGAAGCTGAGATCTGAGGATCACGGTTCAAAGCCAGCCAGGGCAGGAAAGTCCGTGAGACTCTTATCTCCAATAAACAACTAGAAAACCGGAAGTGGCACTGTGGCTCAAGCAGTAGAGCGCTGGCCTTGAGCTGAAGAGCGCAGGGAAAGCACCCAAGGCCAGAATTCAAGCCCCACAACCAGAAAAAAAAAAAAAAAAAAAAAGAAAAAGAGTTCAATTTTCTACTAATAGAATTATAGCAAAGTGTACTAGTGCATGCCTACTAGTGAAAGCAGGAGCACCGAGTTCAAAGCCAGTCCAGGTTGCAGATGAAGACCTCCGCCACCCCTGAAATACATGTACGCATGTTTATTTACATATGTACATACAAACATTTATTTATGTGTGTATATATACATATGTATGCGTATGCCACAGTATACAGATATGTATACATGTATTTGTATTAAATATATACTGTTCATTTAAATACAAAATACAAATGTTACATATTTTAAGTACCTATAATAACAGAGCAGGGTAATACTCTTTCAATGAAAGAACAAAATTTTTAAAGCAAAACAAAATACAAAAAAAATGATTACAAGTAGTACAGTTTTTAAAATACATCACAAACTGACTCAAAATTAATAGCTGGTTAACAGAAGAGCTAGGATTCAAACTCAGGTTTCCAAGACCTTCCCTAATTTAATTATTTTTCTTCCAGTACCAAAGTTTGAACTCAGGGTTTCATGATTTCTCAGTTTGTTTTGCTCAGCTGGTACTCCACCACTTGAGCCACACCACATCTATACCTGGCTTCTTATGGGTTATTTTTGTAAATGGCGTTTTCACAGCCTTTTCTGCCCAGGCTGGCTTTGAAATGCAATGCATTGGCTCTAAGCCTCCTGAGTAGCAAGGATTACAGGGTGAGTCACAACCACAGGCACCTTCTCTTACCTTTTATTTTTACTGTAAATTGTTTTTAATATGACTCTTCATTTCAATTATAAAGAATTTTTTAAAAACTAAGCCCTATATTTTAAACTTGTTGAGTACAATGAGTTATATGTAACAGTTGCTCAAATAAATATTTGTGATCAAATAAGCAAGTGAAACAAGCACTCACTTCTGAATAATCTATAAAATATGTAAATACACAAATATAAAAATATTGTTAATATACTTGCATAAAAAATATACACACACCACATGCACAATTCTTAAACAGTAAACAATTAAATTATTAACAACAAATTGGAGAAAAAGAAGAATGAAAGTATCTGTGTCACACATTTCAAAGTACGTAATTCCTCAAAAGACATGATAGGGAGTTTCTTTAAAAACCATACTACTTTTTGCTGAAGTGATTACTTACCAGGAAATTGAGACACTATTGGGGGTGTGTCTTCATCTAAGTCATCTACCCCCCCAGCAATTGGGTAGGGTGGAATGGAGACTCTGGGCATCACTACCCAGCTGTGATCTGAATAAAGGGAAGACGTCAGGCTGGGGAGTCCCGAGTTATGGGCTATCTGAAAACCACAGATCTTCTCAATCTGTTGCCAGCGAAAAAGACGTTCTCGTAAACAAGTTGTCAACTCTGAGAGAGCTTTCCTAAAAAATCAGTGCAGGAATTACTTGTTGGATCAAAGAGGCTTTGAAAAACAGCAATCAATTGCATCAATAGCTAATGACCAAATTTTAAAATTAGCTTAAATTATGTAATTTTGTATGATTAATATGTGATTTAAATATACATTTTCTGAAAAGTATGTATTTTAAAACAATAGTAAATATCCAGAAGGATATAACATTCTTACTTTGCTTCCAGAATTTTATGGTCTACTTCATCTAGGGAGGAGCTATGTGCCACATGCAGAGTCCCAAAGACTGTGCTTCTCTTCTTTTTAATTTTTTCTGCCTAAAAAACCAAAGAAGCAAAAATAATAAAGCTATGTTTACCAAAACAAAACATATATTTGTTAATGAAGTTGATTTTGGTTCTGAGTATATTAATAATCATAAACCAAGATTATTAGCCAAGATATAGCCTTGTTTTCCAAAAAGAAAATATAAGAAAAAGCATGCTTTCCTAAGCTAACCAATGTAATCAAAACTTGGTTCTGCAGAAGTTTTTTCATTTCTATGGTTCAGAGAAGACCTGAATCTTCTATTAACACTAATAGAAAACTATTAACTACATCATACTACTTGAGATGTTAGTGAGTGAACTGAGCATTTTTTGTTGAGAATTCAGATTAAGACTTACTCTTATTTCACACAGTAAGTGCAAACATTAATTTCTAGTAACTACTAACCTGAATCAGATAGGAAGCAGCAACCTAGAGGAGAAAAGCTCTGTATAAAACATTTAAGAAATGATGATAATGATAACTTTGAAAGTACACCAAGGTTATCTTGAAAGCTATATATACACTTGTCTACATAGAGTGATTTTACTTTAATGCCTGTAATTCCAAGAATCAATTTACACAATAAACTCTAACTCAAGAAAACAATCAACTTTTATTCAGTTCTTTTTTTATCTAAGTTGATTAGTATCACTAGGATATAGCCTAAGAAACAAATTTAGTAAACTTTGAAACAAACAAACAAAAAAAGAGTACCTCATCCTTAGCAATAGCTAACTGCATTTCAGCATTCTGTCTTTTGATGTTGTAGTACTGAACTTCTACTTCATGTGTTAATTGAAGCCATTTTTGAAGAGCATCTGGGACAGACCAGCTGCTCCGCAGTTCAAATTCTTTTTCAGCCTTTTTTAGAGCCATTCGAACCTTGAAGAGAAAGCACGAAAGAGAACAGATTAAAGTATTTTATAGTAAACAGTACTAAAACAAAAACAATTTTATTTACATTCTTTACAAATAACTTTTTAAATCCTTGTCTAAATATACTCTATCTCTCACAAACTAAAGCTGAAGTCTTAAGTGCATCTTAAATTCACTAAACAAAACTGTGAAGCCAGAGAAGGCATATACATGTGTACATATATACACATATGTATATGTATGTATGTGTAAATGTATGTGCATGTATACACATGTGTATATGTATGTGTGTGTTATATGTGTGTATATATGTGTGTACATATATATCTTTAGCTACAACATTTAGTTTTTCTATTTCATAGTTTAAAGTTCACCTGAACAAAAATTCATGACATATATGCAAATTAAAACTGATCATATTTTCCCATAAGAAATATTTTTGTGTATAAACTAGGGTATGAAGATATATGCAAAATCAGATGGATACATGTTATATTATGTCTTCTAATGTTCCCAGAAAACTCTATTTAGTTACTTAACTATACACTCATTTTTAAAGTAATTATTATTTATACTTTTTTCTTTAGTTTTTCTAAAATATTTTATTTTTTGTATCAGTCTTGGCGCTTGAACTCAGAACCTAGGTGCTGTCCCTTAGCTTTTTCACTCAAGGCTAGTACTCTACCACTTGAGCCACAGCTTTATTTCCAGCTCTTTTGTTAGTTAACTGTACATAAGAGTCTTACAGACTTTCTTGCTCCAGCTGGTTTTGAACCACAATCCTCTGATCCCAGTCTCCTGTGTAGCTATGATTACAGGCATGAGCCATCAACACTCAACTGTAAAGGAGTTACTTCTCTTTAATACTTGCCTATTTTAGTCTACTTTATCTCTTCTACTTAATTTACTATTTCTAACATACTGGCAAGTAGAGAGCAAGCATCTGTAGATCACGTGCAAATTTCAAAGGAATGGATTCTGATTGAGAATCTTGCTTGGTTTTCTTCCTTGAGAAACTATACTATACATACCCTTCAGCATAAAGATGTATCTTGCCCTCCCAGCTTTTAGAGGAGGGAAGGAGGAAGGGAAGCAGGGAGGTTCCATTTTTGGAATAATTAAGTTAAAAACCATCAAGAGGGCTGGGAAGGTGGCTCAGTGGTAGAGCGCTTTCCTTGCATGCTCGAGGCCCTGGGTTCGATTCCTTAGCACCACATAAGCAAAAAGAAAAAAGCCGGAAGTGGCGCTGTGGCTCAAGTGGTAGAGCGCTAGCCTTGAGCTGAAGAGCCCAGGCCCAGAGTTCAGGCCCCACTACCGGACCCCAAAAAAAAAAAAACCATCAAGAATGCAATCTAAAGATGTATGATGACACATGGTAGAATTTGGACAATATAGAATTTTTATGCTTAATTCAAGAACTTCAAAGCTATGAGTGAACTACAGAGCTTCCTCTCACTAATGCACAGTAACTGCAGTTAACTGCTTTTTAAGCTAAGGCTAACTAAGGTAACACTATTCCTAAACTAAAGTGCAAAGGAATGTTTGACCTGAACAAACCCAGCTTATTTAAATAAACTGTATCATGTGCCAGAATAAACTAAGAAGAGGACTATACACAAACTTCTGATAAAGAAACAGAACAGCTGTCAGATACTGTGGAGAAAGAATTATGCAGAAAAACATTTCTTTTTTTAGATTTTCTTGTATACTATCTTTTTAAACTCCAAAGGTTTTTAAAATAATCACAATACTAAACCATTCAAAATGAGAAAATAGAAACAATCTCCTGTATATAAATATATATAATATATATAATAAATAATTTTTAAGAGAAACATTAAAATAAGACTTCCTTGAAAGAAGCAAATTCTAGGCAATGCCTGCCTGGCTTAAGTCATTGTGCATCTGCCTGGCACAAGTCCCTCTGCAATGTATGTGGGGGGCCGAACGGTTTAACAAGACAGTTGGGTAAGCTGTGTGGCCATCCTTACTAAACTCTCAGGAAGAGAGAATTTTGCCACCTTTATTCTGTGAAATGCAGTTCCCCATAACACTACAAAGTGTACACTGGCAAGTTCTTTTTCTCATAAAACTCTAAAACTAAACCTTTTACACAATTTTCATTTCTAAGGTAGTATACAGAGAATCTCTATAATATGATTATAAAGAATAACTTCAGTGAAAACCTTGTAGGAAAAATGAATTCAGTAAATAGTTTCTATGTTAAATGTGTTCTTAGTGACTTTAGATTGTTCTTAATAACATTTCCATAAATTTATTCCCCCTAAAAACTCAACACATGCACATTTAACATAAATCTATTATTTGACCCAAGTTCCAATCCTTACTTTGAAATTACATTGTTATTTGTGAGACTGGACAAAGTGAAATGGAGTAGTTAATAACTTTGTCAAATGATGATTTACTACTTAAAAATATAATTATAAGCCGGGCGCCAGTGGCTCACGCCTGCAATCCTAGCTACTCAGGACTGAGGATCACGGTTCAAAGCCAGCCCGAGCAGGAAAGTCCCTGAGACTCTTATCTCCAGTAAACTACTAGAAAACTGGAAGTGGCACTGTGGCTAAAGTGGTAGAGCACTCGCCTTGAGCTGAAGAGCTGAGGGATACTGCCCAAGTCTAGAGTTCAAGCCCCAGGACTGAGGGGGGGAAAAAAAAAAAAAAAATATATATATATATATATATATAATTATAATAATTTAGTATGTTAAAAATAAACAGCAATAAGTAACATTGTGTACCAGAAAGAAATATCTGAAAACCTGGCTTCTCCAACTTTATTATTTATTATCTCTGAAACCTTCAGTAAGTGTCTTTCCTCCTGAGCTTTATCATCTTATGTAGAATGTAGACTATCAGTTCTTGTCCTGACTAAAGTCTTTGAGAGTTTTTAAAGAACAAATTAAGTGGTATAAAAACTACTTAAATCAGCTGGGCACTGGTGGCTCACACCTGTAATCCTAGCTATTCAGGAGGCTGAGATCTGAGGATTGCAATTCAAAGCTAGCCCAGGCAGAAAAGTCCATGAGACTTTTATCTCCAATTAACCACTAGAAAACCAGAAGTGGCACTGTGGCTCAAGTGGTAGAGCCCTAGCCTTGTGCTCAAGAGCTGAAGGACAGCGCCCTGGCCCAGAGTTCAAGACCAATGACCAACAAAAACAAAACAAAACAAAACAAAAAACCTACTTAATTCACAAAAAATAAAAAGTGTCATTATTAGTCATCAATTATCTTGGTTTTAGGGAAAATAATGTTACACAAAAAATATATATGTACCAGATTATCCTCTAGAACTTCAAGAAAATCAGTCTATGTCTATTTACATCAAGATTATTATAATTTTTATAGCAGGAGTAGAAAATGAACATATATATATATATATATATATATATATATATATATATATATATATATATAATTAAACTCTCTCAGAACCTTACCTGTCTTAAAAGACTGTTGAACGCCTGAATTTTTACTATATTCTATTTCTAGTAACAGAAAACAGATCATAGATAGGACATTTTTCAGACAGCTTTGAAGCTTAGCAGATTATGCTCTAAAACCATTTAAAAGAATCAAATAAATGGCTACCTAAGAAGAGATCTTTCACCTTTAGAAAAGTTCAACATTAGATGTACTTTACTAGGTGACATAAATTCAACATGTTACAGATGTCAAGTAAACATTTCAAATATACCAAAGCAAATTAATAACATGAAATTGGATTTCTCAAAATAATGAACATGATGATTATCATCTAGTTGCCACTCTGTTATTTTAATATATGGACTTTGATCAATGTTAACAATATAAACTAATGATTCGGTTATTCAGTTATACTGAGGAACAGTATACAATGGAACTGTAGATTGTGACCTAGCTCCTCAGAGTAGCAATTAAAATCCTAACAATCGCTTTTTACAAAGTGTAAGTACCTGCTCCAATTCCTGCTCTGCATACTGCCGTCTGCTCAGTTCACACTCAGCTCCCTCCCTGAGCTCTCTCAGCCGACAAGCCTCTTCCTTGGCGTAATTGATTTCATCCATCATTTTGCGCTCTAGATTTTGCTTTTCTACAGCAACATTTCTGTTTTCTTCCTGTGCTTTTTCAAGCCTTAGGAAACAACAAAAATTTAAATTTCTTATAAAAATTTCCAGAACTCCACTTTTGATGAAGGAAAAAGTATTGTCATGCAATTTAATACAGATTTTAATTACATTTCACGGTATTTTCTATTCATCTTAAACTTGGATTAAAAAAAATCAGGCAACCTACTATACAGTTATTTGGTTACTTTGGGCTCCAGACAGGAACAAGAGGAAAATACTCTCTGCAAAGGGACTTTTTAGAAATTCATCATTATTTAAATCAAACTAAAAATATAATCCTACTTATATTTTGATTTACTTCTTATTTCTAATAATACAAAATGAGAATATTTTATTTGTATATTAACCTATATGTATTTATATACATGCTTACATTATGTTTTTTACAAACTGCTTTCCCTATATAAACAAGAGTTTATAATTTACCTCTCTTGTAAGTCCATAAGACTTTGTTCTGCAGTTTGTAGACTCTCTAAGTCTTTCATCATTTTTGCAACATGTTCTTTTGATGTTTTATTCTGTGTATAAGCAAACCAGCATCCTCCAACACCAATTAGAATAGAAACTGTAAGAATAAAATCCTTCATCCAGTTATGAGGTGGGCCTATAAAGAAAATTACATATAATTACTATATTAGTATAACATGGTTTAAATATATAGGCATTTAAAAAACTAGCAGATATCTAAAAGCATTTAAAAAAATCTTTCCCATATACAAATTCTACTCTTGTAAGATTTCTATTTGCAGATACTCCTATGCTTATTAGCTTACCTGTTATACTGAATCTTCAGAAGGGCAAAGATAATGTACAAAGACACACCATGGCTCTACTTCAACTATGAGCCCTATTCTCTGACTCTGGTTGAAATAACAACCACTTTGGAATAACAACAAATAGATGGACATGTCCCAAACTCCATAGTAAGTACCACAAAGTGGAAAAGATAGAAGAAAAGGCTCCTTTTAAATGTATCTCTGCTAGCTTGACAACATGTTTTTATGAATCTAGCATAGGTATCTGATCATGGTTCTCATTCATTCAAATATTCCTAAACACATAAAAAGTAGTGCCTCATTAACTTCTCAACTGGCTTATTAAAATATTTGTCTATAACATCCTTTGAGACCAGTTTGATTCTTTTCAAATGACTTAAAAACATCATATTCTTTGAGTTAGAAAGCTGCTTGTTCTCAGATTAATAAAGGGGATATAAATATTCATGACCAAAGTACATATCGATACAAATTCTATTTCACTAAGCATTCACTTGAAAAAAATGAGAATGTCATCAAAGACAATCCCTCGGTAGACTCAGTGAGGAACTCAGGACAAAGAAAAAGGAAGTAAAATGATCCTATCTGTGGACCACTTGGCATTTAGCAGTGTTTCATTTCCTAGAGTTTGTAATTTCTACCAATTATCACAAAGGAGAGTTCCAGATGTTTCACCAGCTGCTCTCAGCCCAAGGCAAAAAACAACCACTAGTAAAAAGTCGTGGAAGCTCATCCACCAAAAGTTTTCACAAAAACCCCAAAATCTCCTAACTCCAGAATTCAAGTAGAATAAATATTGTCTTCCTACTCTGTCAAATGTGAAAGTCACTTGTACTATTTTTTATTCCTTTTTAGCTTCTAAAACAAAAACTGTAATTCCTATAAAGTGTATATTCTTCAAACATTTTCCTCCAAAAATTTCTGAAATGTGAAATTAAACCTCCTTCTGGAGAAAAATATTCCTGCCAAAGTAAAGAAATACAAGATTTATTTTCTTTACAAATATGACATCACACTTTCTTAAATGTTCCTCTTCAAAGTAATCAAACAGCTATATTCACCTTGTGCTCCTACCAGAATACTCTTCATGACACTTCCTCTAGGTCTTTGTTTTTGATATCTAAAAAAAAAATCCCTTTCTTGATGACTTCCTGTCATCAGGACAGTTAAATTGCTACATTTCTTACCTTCTTCAGTAAAAATCCAAGCATAATAACAATAATAGTAAAAGTATTGCAAAGATCAAGGTTTTAAATTTAGAAATTCTAAATTATCATACCTTAACAACTTTTTAGATTAGCAACTAGTTTTAGAAACCACATTGAATGTTTCAGGGGAAGAAAATTTCATCTTATAAATCTGTATTTCGAGACAGTATCACCATTCAAAAAGAAGTAGTCATTACCTTAGATATGTAACTGTAACCCCTCTGTACAACACTTTTACAATATAATTTAAAATTTAAAAAGATAGTATTACATTTCTTCCACAGTTAACAGACGATTACTAACAGTCAACTATCTCTCTTACTTTCTCCTTACACAGAGACAGTTTCTGCATCATATTCTTAGTAAGAGATACTAACGTGTCAGAGGTCCAAACAAAACCACATCCAGAGCCTTGAGCTGAAGTTTCTGTCTATGACTCCGGTCGTTGATTTTCAACTGAGAAATCATAAATGAAAGCTCATGCACTGCTATCCTGTTCATTTAAAACACATATACATGTTAAGTTAAAGTATTTCTAGTACATAAATTTAAATATTTAAACACCACATTAAATACTTTACATATTAATGATCACTGTTAAAAACTTCCTATTCAAAGATTCCTATATATTAATATTTTAGTTGTTATATTGATGGGTTACTTGTTTTGTTTTTGTTTTTTTTTGATTGGTTGTGGACCTGAACTCTGAGCCTAGGCGCTGTCCCTCAGCTCTTCAGCTCAAGGGGAGTGCTCCACTTGAGCCACAGTGCCACTTCCAGGTTTTTCTGCTTATGTGGTGCTGAGGAATCGAACCCAGGGCTTCATGCATGCAAAGCAAGCACTCTACCACTGAGCCACCTTCCCGGCCCCTTGATGGGTTACTTTTAAAGGTTACTTTCTACTATAACTTACTATGATTTAGAAATTTATAAAGTTGTATTTTATAATCATTAATTGATATTTTACTGTCATTTCATTCAAAAAAAACAAAACCAGGTGTAACTTATATTAACTTTAAATTTTTCTCAATTTAGGTCATGCCACATTTGTTTAAAAGTATCTAAAACATATCATTACATTCTAATATTCAGCCTGTTTGAAAAAGGAAAAGATATAAGTGGAAAGTATAAACCCTTTTGGGGTTGGAGTGGGTAAGTAGAAAGATTTATGTAGTAAGTAATAAGAAACATTCTATTAGCAAAAAAACAAAGTGCATAGGGAAACAAAGGTGGCTAAGGTAGTAAGATCACTTTGGGACTACAAATCAAAGCAACCTACTGTTCAACTAAGAGTTCTTAACCAAGTATGATGCTAGTAACAAGTTTATAATAAAAACCTAATAATACTAACAGAATTAACAATGACAAGGGCTTAATTAATAATCAAGAAAACCTTATAATGTATGTAACATCTCTAGTTTATCAATGAAGATATTTATCTGAGGTCAAAGTAACTTGCATCCAGAACTTGTCAGAGATAAAAATTCAAGTCCACATACGCATTATCCCAAATACTACAGTGAACCATTATATTTTTTTAACAAGATATGGGGCCAAGGGCTGGTGGCTTAAGCATGTAATCCTACTCAGAAGGTTCAGATCTGAAGATTGTGGCTTGAAGCCAGCCCAGGCAGGAAAATCCATGAGACTCCAATTAACTACCAAAAATAAGCTGGAAACGGAACTATGGCTCAAGCAGTAGAGTGCTAGCCTTGAGCAAAACAGCTCAGGGACAATACCTAGGTCCTGAGTTTAAGCCCCAGACAGCACAAGAAAAGAAGAAAAGGAAAGAGAGAAAACGAAAAGAAAATGAAAGAAAAGAGAGTGAAAGAAAAAAGAAAAGGAAAAAGAAACAAAGAAAGAGGGAGGGAAGAAAGGAGGAAGAGGGGGAGGTAAAGATATGTGTACTTCTCAGTGTGAAAGATTACAGAAACTCTGATGGGTCTTCTAAAAAACTTGAGAATGCAATAACTCTACTTTCCATTTTTTAAAATGCCCTTTAGATCATCACTGCCATACAAAAGTACTTTTACTATTTTTCCTTCCATTCCATTCAAAAAAGCTCTAGTGGGATGACCTGAAAATGTCTACATTCATCACTTTTTTCCATAGATGCATTCATTATTTTAAAAATTTGATCTTGATAAGTATGTGATTATTGTCTCTATAATTTTAAAACAGAATTTCAGGTATCTCTAATAACCCTTACGTAGCCAAAAAAAAAGTAGTTATAACTTTAAACATGAATCCACCTAGTTTCCCAAAAGACAATATTAAAAACCATGAATTCTTCATATCCAGAGTAAAATATATATATATATATATACATATATATATATATATAAATTTAAAAAGCCTAATCTCATTTTAATGCTCTAACCTGACTTAACCTAGAAACTTGTTTCATTTAAAATAATAATCTGTTTTATTTAAATTGTTTCTAGCACTTATTTGCACCATCCACATAAAAGATACTTAGTATTTGATGAATTAACTTTAATCCTCATAATTTCACATCATTCTACTCATGTATAAACAAATTAAAAATACAGATTTTTTACTGAGAATATATCTTAACAAATATAACAACTTCCCACCTAATGTGAAAAATACAAATCTCAAAGTAATAAATGCTGTTTATTTCAACCAGACATGTAAGCAAAGTTACAAAGTATATAATGCAATTATTTCATCACATACAGTAAATATACTGAAATAAGAGATAAGAATCTCTTCTGATGAAGGAATCAATTTGGTAAAAAATGGAACATAGGTTCTGGTAGAGACATTAAAAATTTTCCATTTAAATCTTTGAAGATTATTATATTAATTAATTAAGTTTTTGAATATATAATTTAAGAAACTAGCAACTGGCTCCAAATACTTAAGGAATCATTAAACAACCTGGGCTTTGATTGTAGATCTGTTTGTGTTTAAATGCTACTTTAGGCAAAATAAATATTTAACTTGTATCTTACCTTTCTTTTTGGCCTATAATGGTTGATGACAATATATACCTCATTTTAATCATGTAGATTAGATGAAATAAGGTCCTTCTACGTAATATATATTTTAAAATAACTGTTAACTATTTTTTTAGAAAATTTAATTTTTAACTGAAATATAAATTTGTAGCCACTATCAGTAGTTATCATTAAAGGAACACCTATTATGAAAGATATGTATATTAATCCATTCAAATAAGAATCTTTATTAAAATGATCAATATCAAATAAATTTTCCTTATTCTAAGTAGTCAAAGGTTGACCCTTTGATGCTTATCTATAAATAATATACATAAATAATATATCTATAAATAATATACTTGACCCTCTCTAAAATTATTCTCCTTGAGAACAAGAGATTTTTTTCTGTTGTTTTATTTTGTTTGTTTGGGGGAGGGGGGGGCCTGAAGCTTAAACTCTAAGTCTGAGCACTATCCCTGAGCAAAGAGCTCAAATCTAGTGCTCTATCACTTTGAGCACAGAGCCACTTCTGGTTTTCTGGTGGATAACTGGAGATAAGAGGCTCATGGACTTTCATGCACAGCTGGCTTTTGAATTGTGATTCTTAGGTCAGAACCTTCAGAGTAGCCAGGATTAAAAGTGTGAGCCACCAGCTGCCAGTGAGAAGAAAGTTTTAAAGCAGTTGGTTACTTAGAAAAGAAAAACATGAGAGGCTTAGCATATAGTTCAGTGGTAGAGCACTTGACTAACATATGCAATGCCCTGGGTTAGATGCTCAGCACTACAAATAAAGTAAAATAAAATTTTATAAAACTTGGTCATACACATCTTAAAAATATTTAAGAATGGATATATTTATAATATTTTCTTTGTACCGTTAGCCACAGAAGTAACAAAGACTCACCTGGGAAGTGTTGTTCCTTTGACATTATTGTCTCTAAAATTCTTTTCATATTGTGGAAGTTCAACAAATTCTATCAACCACTGAAGGGTATCTTCAAGGGTCCAATTATGAACTACAAGATATTAAGAGAAATATGTATATTGTAAATACAATGCTTTCAAAATCTGTGCATTTGCTGTAAAGATGTTGAATTCAGTTTTTATTCAATTTAATCAACAGAAAGTATTAAAAAGAATATTTAGCACTCTATGCAGAGAAGCAAAAAAAAAAAAAAATTAAAGAAAAACCTTTTATCCGTAAAGGCTTACAAGCTAAAACAAATATATATATACATATATATAATATATGACAAATATTAGCATGACTAGTTCTAAAATAAGCACCTATATACAAAGTTTGTACAGAATAAAATAACCCATCACTTCCCTGGTTGTAGAAAATTTAACAGTTATAACTTGTGAATTCCTTCACCTAACCATCCACTCATATAATACTGTGATAAACCTTCTGAATGTCAGGTTGTAGTGTAACCACTGAGGCCACTGGCACCAAACAAGATGGATATTTGTCCAAGTAGAACTTAAGTTTCTCTGGCAAAGGTGCAGTTGGGACAACTTAGAAAAGAAGCAAGTAGATGGGGGAAAATTTTAGATAATGATTAGCTATAAAGAAGAAAGAAAAGATGTCAAGGTAAGCATCACTGAAGAGTTAACATCTGAACTGAGACCTAAAAATTGCTGGGCACCACAATCCAAAGGTCTAAGAAAAACATCCTAATTGGAGAAGAAAGCTAACATGAAAGACTTAAGATATGAATAGACTAAATGTGTTTAACAGGCAAGTTGGAAAATCAAAGAGGGGCTAAGTTATTAAAGTCTTTTTAATTTCAATAAAAAGGAAAATTGAATAGTCTGTAAAATACATCTCTTATATACAAAGAAGTGCTAATATGGAAACCATGACAAAATAAAGCCAATGAGACCAAGAGAGTAAGTAGTAGAACTCGATTAGAAGACAGGCAAACTGGCCACAAAACGAAACACTATACTTCTCTGAAAGCATTAATACTAAATAATAGTAACGAGATAAACAAGTAGTTAAAACACTGGGAGCAATTCAGATGCCTTTGCTTGCCTATAGAGTAGAAAGGACAATCATGAGTTAATCTAATGGGAATTCGCCAAGTGTGTTCAAAAAGTGAAGAGTTATATTTTTAACTCTCCATTTAATTTGAGGATTTGGGAAATCAAAATTGCCTACAGACCAAACAAGAAAATAAATGACAATAACATAATGAAGAAAATAAGTAAGAAAGAAAAGAAGAACTGGAAGTCTATCTGTATAAACTAATCTAAGAAAATAACTTGTTTTTTAACTACAGAGAATGAATTCACATTTGCAAACAAAGCTAGGTTTCCCCTCTGCCTTTTTCATTATGTGTTCTTTAGAAAGAAAAAGTAACAACAAATAGTTAATTTTAAAAACTCATTAAAACTGTATGATAATTTAAAATTAAGTGATATTATATTGGGCCAAAACTTTGATTATTTGTCTTACTGTTCCCTCCCTTCAGGTGTCCCTGTCATAGAGCTTGGATATGAGCCTAATGCTGCAGTATTTAACCAAATAAATGAGGCTAGCAGCCAAAAGCTCAGGCCTGGGTGCTTTCCACTGAATCTAATACATTCAAAGTAGCCTTTGTATGCTTACGTTTCTTCCTATCCAAGATGCACTGCTTTGAGAATTGCCTTATCTTGACTGCCAAGAAACCCATAGCACAGCTGCACCACACACACCCACACGAAATGCTCAGCCAAAAAAACAGGATATGGTTCTCTCCGTGTCTGATTGTTCAACAGTAACAGGCCATGATCTAAACACTACAGCACATCAAAATATTTTTCATTTGCAATGAGAGTATAGAAAGGAAGAAAAATCAAGTGTGAAGGAATGCATATTTAAAATGTACAAGTCCTAGTATTATTCTACCTAAAAAACAAAACATTGTGGTGTTCTAAAGATGTTTCATTTAAAATTAATACTTAAAGCAAGATTCTAACACAGAACTTGGAGGAAGCTTGAGTCTTCTTTTTCTATCTGATGTCTCTGGTGGGGTCTGTTGAACACCTTCTCTTCTGATGACCAGGACTTGCATATTGTATTAGCTTCATCTGGTCCACATATTCTAGTTGTCTTTCAACTCTTAGAACAGATTATACTCTCACTCCTTCCTTCCCTACATTGTAAAGAACATTTTTTTAAAAATACCATGTCCTGCCGGGCACTGGTGGCTCACGCCTGTAATCCTAGCTACTCAGAAGGCTGAGATCTGAGGATCATGGTTCAAAGCCAGCCCGGGCAGGAGAGACCGTGAGACTCCTATCTCCAATAGACCACCAGAAAACTGGAAGTGGCGCTGTAGCTCAAATGGTAGAGCACTCGCCTTGAGCTGAAGAGCTGAGGGACAGCGCCCAGGCCCAGAGTTCAGGCCCCACGACGGACCAAAAAAAAAAAAAAAATACCATGTCCTTCTGTGCCTGCTTTCTGGTGGGTATGCTGCAAACTAACAACACATTAAGACTCATACACAATGCTTCTTCAGAGGAAATCATTTTCTTCTATCCCTCCCTCATCTCTGCCTACTTTATGCTATTGAACTCCACACCTCAGCTAAAATTGCAATCAGAAGGAAGCTTTCTTTTTTTATTTTTTTTGGTCCGGTAGTGGGCCCTGAACTCTGGGCCTGGGCGCTGTCCCTCAGCTCTTCAGCTCAAGGCTAGCGCTCTACCACTTGAGCCACAGCGCCACTTCCGGCTTTTTTCTTTTTGCTTATGTGGTGCTGAGGAATCGAACCCAGGGCCTCAGGCATGCAAGGCAAGCGCTCTACCACTGAGCCACCTTCCCAGCACAGAAGGAAGCTTTCTTAACATAGTTAATATGACCATAAATCATTCTGTACTTTTACACAAAGAATTTAACTATAATTATTACTAGGATTATTCTTTCAATATCTATTTATTCCAGAAAAAGAAGTAGAAGTTTCTTGTTCACCATTCTAGCCATAGTAGACAGTACTCAGAAGATACATCAACAAATTGTTAGGTACTATTGCATAAAAGAGGCAGGACCTGTTTAACTGACAAGTACTATGAAAATCCATTTTTGCATTTTAGTGAAGAGATTAAAAGAAAACATAAGCAAGCATTATGTACATAAGAAATTCTTGATGGCAAAGGAGTTATTCATTTAGAAATTATCTGGTTTTCCACTGCCATATCTGATTAGTTTTTTACATGTGTTGACAATTTGTAGCATACCCAGCAGAGGGCAGGCACAGAGGGAAAAGCTTTTTTTAAACATGTACTTTACAATTTAAAGAGCTATTGTTTTTATTTGAAATTGTGGCCAGTGTTTGAAGTTCATGTCTCAGAATGATTTGGGCAATTTAGTCCAAAGCTAGAAGAAAAAAAAAAAAAAGTGGAAAGAGACCTGTTTCAGTCCCAGCTGAGCCACTTTCACCATAATAACATCAGAACCAGGTTATTTAATTCTGGCTCCTTTTCCTACCCAATAATAATAATAATAATAATAATGAAAATGAACTAGACCACCTTTAAAATTAATTCAAATTCTGTTTTTAATAATTCCACTATAATAAGAGAGTTGGTATTTGAAGCATGTAAATTAACTGGTTAACTTACACCAGTGGAATATACTTAGGGAAATACTTACAGGTACTCTAAGAACTCTTTGAGGATAGCAATAATAACTTCCCAATATTTACTAACTACAAGATTTCTTAATAGTCAATAGTCAGCTCAACAACTTTCAATATGGCACTTTTATTTTTATGTTGATCTAAAAGTTGATGAAGGTAAAATTCTTAACTAGGCAAACAGATCTGTCGATGGCCAAATCGGTTTCAGATCAAACCTGTTTCTTCGATCATTGACCACTACACAGTGACACTGCTTTAGGTCCTCACAAACAGACCAGGCAGTTTTAATAATTTTTGGTCCACTTGTACCCGCAGCCATAAAAATGACTGTATTTCTCTATGCCCCATGCCAGTTTCAAACCGAGAGTGGTTTTCCATTCTTCCTTCCTCGCCAGGCTCTTTTCCTCCTTACTCTTTACAACTTGCATAAGGAACTCCTTCCTGTAGGAAGTTTTCCACCAACACTTTTCCACATTAAAGTTTCCTGTATTCTTCTTGTGCCTTCTGATTGGCTTAACATATACCTGCCATAAGATCTACAACATATAATGTAATTGTCCTTAGCCAATTTACCTTCTGATTGATAAGTTCCTAGAGTTCTCACTCAGAAGTGAGAAGCAGTACTTTTTCACTTAACATTTACCATTTACACTAAAAAGCCACACACCTTTAGTACAGAGCTATAGTGGTTAATAACGATTATCAATTTAATTAAACTGAGAATTCTCCTTCTCATCCTCCCTAGCCCTTTCAATTTCTGTAAAAAGAAATGAAGTTCCTTATTCTGTACCAAACAATGGCACTTTCTTCCACAATTCTACTGTCAGCCCCTGCCACTTTGTTGGACTGAAGAAAACTGGCCTAAGAAGTAAAAGCTTTTTGACAACAAAGGGGTGTTACTAATGAAAATGAAGAGACAGAAATAGATAGATATAGCCATTAGTTGAGAGGCAAGGAAACTGGTGATCCTGTGACTACCCGGATAAAGCAGCCTTTTAAAAAAAGATATGAGTCATGTAGGGACACATCAGTTGTACAACTAGGTTATAACTAGATGAAATGCTCTGGAAGAAAGTGATCCCTTCCCAGAATTTCTATAGCACTGTTTCTACCAAATGACATGTCATAGGAGCTTCCTTATTTTCTATCTGCTTACATACATTCTTACTATAGTGAGCTTTCATAAGACAAGTATTACTTCACCCGGTATAGAGCTACCATTTAAGTATTAGCTGAACATATATTTTTTTCCTTCCTTAAAACAGAAACAGTTTTGTTTCTACTTGAGTGTCTATTAACTATCCCACAGTTGCATGAAAATACTATTTTCAGAGCTTCCTATTTTGAAGCAGCACTGATCAATCCTTGGATCCACAACAGCATCACAGAAACCTACACCACAATGAGGATGCCAATTTATAGTTGCATAATTGACAGGTATATTAAGAGGAGAATCGGTGTGTTCCTAGTCTATTCTCTCGCTTAGCAAACCTGATACACAAATCAGTGTAAAAAAATAAACTTTAAAAGAGTAAGTATATGTATTTACTTGCTTCTTTTATCTATAGAAGCAATTTTCAAAACCAATGCATTCAGTGCACTCAGGCTTAAAAATACAAAGCAGCTTAGAGAATGTTCTCCATACAAATTTTAATCTGTTATAGTTAGCAAATATTTGCTACCCTATAATCTTTAAACATATTTGTGAAATCTCCTAAATGGAAAAAACATATCCAATTATAATTCATGTCTATACATGTAGAAAAATATTTTATGAACATTTTATGAACACTTGACAATTCCAGTTAACTGTGATTTAAAACTTTCCAGAAATTGTTTCAGGAAATTCTCTCAAAAACACTAAAGGCAGGTATCAGAACTAATACTGTAATCCTTGGTTTATGGGTCAGGAAGCTGGGATTAGAGTTTAAGTAATGCCCAGTGCATACTTACAAGTAGAAATGGGATTTATAACTACTTTGGACTTCAAAGACCCAATTCTTCCCCAGGAAGAGGGGGAGGAATATGACAAAAATCTCTACATGCTGACAAAAATCTCAAACAAATTCACCATCAGTTGTGGCAGAGTTTGAGTATGAGACACAAATATCATATTATTCCACATTTAATTTTTAAATAGCTTTCCTGCCAATTAATTATAACCTAAATTTATTATATATAATACAAATACAATATTTGTATTTTCTTAATGTTAAGGATGCAATTAGCATGAGTTTTTTGTTAGTGAAATCAACCTCTAATGTCACAAGAGAGAATGTAGAGTCAATATAGTATAACTAAATTCACTATTTTCTATTAAAACATGAAAGCATCTTCATAAATACCACAAGACTGGATAAGACACTAGGAAGAAGAAATGAAGAATAAACATCACTATGTCTAAGGAAAGAAATTGTTTTGAAGCTTCAACAATATAATCTAAAAACTTAGCAGTTTGAGAAACATTAGAAATATTGGCATCTTTATATAAATTACTATACTTCAAAATTATACACACACACACACACACACACACACACACACACACACTAGCATGCACCACAGTTTCAGAGTTTCAAGTTACAAAAGCCTTTACAATAACAAACATAACTTCTTGGAGGAAAATTCAATTAATTTAGGGTACAATATTGGCAGGGCTTCAATAACAAAATTTTAATGAAACGTAATACAAACATGAAAGAAGACAGTAAGTTTTTCAGTGTAAAAGGTGAAGAAGCTTCGGGCCTTCTCCACTGGTTTCATAGTCTCTGTGGTGCCACCTCTAATGACCAGCTGCTCAGCATAGTCAAGAAAGGGTTATCTTTAGAACAGTGCCAGAATGTGAACTCCTCCTTTGCATATCGGTCAGCAGGGCATGTCTCTGCAACATGGACTACATTCCTGCAACAAGCTATATTTGGATACATAAAGCCACATCATGAACTTTGGAAGTTCAGATGCTAGGAATCTATATTAGCACTTCTGCTCATGAATTCTTTGTCTTGTGTCATTCAAGACAAATGTTGGCAAATCTCTGAATATTCTGAACTTAAAAATTACCAGGGTGCCTTGGTTACAACAGTAGTTCAAGGATTACTACTATAAACTGCAATTTTACTCTCATTTAAACTAAGTGTATTATCAGTACCTAGTCCCATGCAGAAAGAGAGGTAACAAAAACAGATCTTAAAAACAAAAACCAGAGAATTATGATTGTTCTGAGGATTAAATGATAAAATGTGAAAATGACTCTTTAGAATGTGCTCTACAAATATAAATTACTACCATAATAAAATAAGTATAGTAACAGAATCACTATATAATTACAAAAATTCAAGGAACTGGTTTTCTTCATGTTTCAAACCAAAACAGAAGACTTAGTAGTTTTAAGGGAACTAAATGTTTCCTAAACATCTCATTATGGGAGTCATGAAGAAAATTTTCACATTAGAAACAGAGTGGCTAAATCTCAAGTTATTCATTCTTCCAAGTACCTGTTATCACAGCTATAATGGAAATCCTAAAATAAATGGATTATAGGCCTGGTAGGAAACAAGAACCTATCTCAAAAATGGTGAGCAAAAAACAAAACTGGAGGCATGGCTCAGCAGTAAAGTGTCTGACTCCCAAGCAAGGGGCAGGTGAGTTGGGAAGGAGAGAGGGAGGAAGAGGAAGAGAACTATGAGAAAATCCATTCATCATCTAAAAGTCTGAACTCCAAACGTCAATTACCTTTCAGTTTATCCTGAAAGAATAGCTATATTTTATATAAAACCCATGCTGCTTGACCCTCACCCTCCCACCCATCCCTGGGTCAAAAATAACCTGTGCTCATACTCCAGATTCTCCTGCTCAGTCTGCAGTAGCTGACTGGCTATTACATAGCTCTTCTCTGACTTCAGATACAAACTTCCTAATCACCTGGAGGAAGGAGACAGGGAAGAAGGGACCACAGGGCCCATCCTGAGCTCACAGTGATAGGTCTAGCTTTGACCCCATGACCTAAGCCAGTTACTTCTTCACCATTTTCTAACTACAGCAGTCAAGTTAGATTTCTCATTCCTTTTTGGCCATGATCCCGGAAAAAGTAAGCATTCAATGGTCAACAACCACATAGAGAAAGATAGGCTCAGAGTAGAGTTGGTCTTTCAGTGTTTGTTTGCACTTTATAATAAAATAGGGGTAATTTTTAGTTTTTATTTTTACTGTAAAGATGATGTACAGAAGGCTACAATTACATGTCAGGTAATAGTACATTTTCTTTTGAATAGTGTCATCTTTTCCCTCATTTTCTCTAGGTTGTTTTTGCTTTCCTCGTTTTCTCAGTTTTTTCCCTCCCAATCCCACTCCCCTACAAGTTGTATAGTTCATTTTCAACACAGTGTCTAATAAGTATCACTGCTGCATTTGTTCATACTTTGTCCCATCACTTCTGGGTGGGGATAGCTTTTAAATTAAGATAGTATGGTCTCCTTTATAAATTATTTCTTAATTCACTTATTCCATTAATATATAAACACTATAAAATCTCCCATCTTTTAAAATATAAAATAACTTTCTTTACATCATTTTCACTTTGAGGCACCAAAGCCTCATTTCTTTTTCCTCCTTTTCGAAGTCCACAATATTTACTATCTACTCACTCCAATCAGAATTTCACTTCACTACTTCAATAAAAATGCTTTTATCAAGACCACCAACAGCTTCACTAAAATTCAGGGGCTCTCACCTATAATCCTAGCTACTTGGGAGGTAAGAGATTCAGTAGGTAACTAACTATTCAAGGCCAATGTGAACAAAGTCTACAAGGCCCCAATTTAATCAACAGCTATGCAGGGTAGTAGCCACATCTGTCATCCGATCTACTCAAGAGGCTAAAAACAAGATCATTGTTCCAGACCAGCCTGGGCAAACACACACACACACACACACACACACACACACACACACACGCACGCACGCGCGCACGCAGACACACACACACACACACACACACACACAAAAGATCCTAGCTCAAACCAGAATATAAAAAGGGCTCATACACTCACACATATATAGCAAACTGTAAGCCTGATTTCAAACCCTGGTAACGCATCTCACACACACATACACAAAAAACAAACACAGCAATAGAACGAGACCACCAACAGGCTTAGCTTCTACTTTGTTGACCCACTCATAAGATTTTGCTGTCATCTCACTTGATCTTCTTTCTACAACCTCTGACACTACTGTGCAGTTTTTCTTAAAACATTTTCTTCATGAAGCTTTGTCTTCAAGATTCTCCTAGTACTGCATTGGTCAGCTCCTCATAGTCCTCTTCCTGCATCCTTGTTTACTTCTTGGCCTGATACCCCTCACTCTCCAACTTAGTATCATCAAAATTCCAGTCAAAGCTAGGAGCCAGTGACTCACACCTGTGATCCCAGCTCCCCAGGAGACTGAGATCTGAGGATCCCGATTCAAAAACCACTCCAAGCAGGGAAGCCTAAGACTCTGATCTCCAATTAATCTCTAAAGAGCCAGAAATGGTACTGTGGCTCAAATGATAAAGAGATAGACTGACTAGAGAAAAAAGAATCTCAGGGACAGCGCCCAGGCCCTGAGTTTAAGTCCCAGCAAAATAAAATAAATATATAAATAAATAAATAATTTTTAAAATCCCTCAGGATTTTCATCTTTTTAAAAAATGTCATCATTAAAACCCTTCTGGATGCTGCTCATTTTTTGTCCTAATCAATTTGTATACCCTCCAATTCTAAATGTACAGATAACACAAAATGAAGGAATCAATCTTTAACCTCCTTCCCTAGCAATATTCTGATTCAGCACCACAGCAAATTCCGCCAGCCATTTCTTCAAAATGTAACACAAATCAGACCTTCTTGCTACTTCTTCCTATGGCATCACCATCACCTCTGCCCACTTTACTACAAGACCCTCAACAGGTCTACTTCTGTTCTTGGTGCCTAAACTATATCACCACAGAGTAACCACGGCAATCTTTTTAAAAGATGAATGATGGCAACTTGGTGCCAGTAGATAGTATTTGTAATTCTAGCTACTCAGGAGGCTGAGATTCAAAGGATCACAGTTGCCAGTGTGGGAAGAAAAGTTCCTCGTTGAAAACAAGGGGAAAAAAATGGCATAAAATAGGGCTGAAGACATGGCTCAAGTGGTAGACTATCAGACAAGCAACCAAGTTTCATGTATGAAGTCTTGAGTTCAAACCCTACTACCACACAGATGAATGGTGTCACTATTTTCCCTAAATTCCTAAATGGAGTTTTATCTACAATTTAAAATATAAGCAAAGAAAAACCTTTTTTGAACTGGCCATTTGAAATAATAGAATGTCATTATCAAAGAAAAAGGCAAGTAAATGCCTTATTCAAAGACAATGGGAATAAAACATTCATTCCATAGTTTATCCAGAGTCCATCCTACTACCCCCTTTTTCAAAGCAAAGTCCCAAGGACTCATAAAGCAAAACTTAGCATACATTCATATACCAAAAAGAAAAGAATAATGTTATGCTCAGAAAAGCCTACTGTATTCTACATAGTCCTTCACAAACAGTGAAATGTGGACAGTCCTCATTTTACCTTCTACAGAAGGTTCTGTTACTATACTCCAACGGAGGTATGTGTCCCTTGTCTGTGAACACAGCTGAGAAGAAATGTAGAATAATTCAGGTATACAGAAAACCTAGGGCAAATTCACAATCAATCTAAAGTAGTACTTCCTTAAGTAATAAGATACCTTCATATTATGAATTATATACTGAATAACTTGTCATATGAGAAAATGAGGTTGAAAGCATATTTGCTTTATATGTTCCTACAAAACAGAAATGGTCAACAGATAGTTGATCTCTGTATCTTCTTCTGAGAGATAGACTGTATTACAGAATAAAACCAACATGACTATTAAATACAGTTGTTTGAAAGTTAAGTATCTTCTACAAATTAATAGGCCTTCTGAAACTTGGCAAGTAAATATATCCAACAACCCAAGTCTACGAAACATAATTGTCCTAAAGTAAAAGAAAAAGAATATCAGGAGAAATAGAAAATAAGAAAACAGAATAGGCCTAGTAAGTAGATACCAAGTGAAAGGAACAAAGACATTAAAATGCTAACATAGGATCATAACTAAGAAACAGAGGCAGAGCTGGGTGTAGTGGTAATTCCAACACTCAGAAGGCTGGGACAGAAGTACTGTCAATTCAAGAATAGTCTGAGCTACATAACAAGATCCTGTCTCTTGCCTCAAAAAATAGAAAAGAACGAAAAAAAGAAAGAACAAAAGAACAAAAAAATGAAAGAAAGAAGGATCGGAAACTTATTCCAAGAGCTTTTACTCATTCTAATGTTATAGAGCTCTTTGATAATCAAGTAATAAGGATACACATCTTTGTATGAGTTACAAAGTCAATTCTAAGTGATACGTAACAGTAT
Organism: Dipodomys spectabilis; assembly: GCF_019054845.1. NCBI lineage: Eukaryota > Metazoa > Chordata > Mammalia > Rodentia > Heteromyidae > Dipodomys > Dipodomys spectabilis. The sequence goes on along the minus strand of NW_024870698.1, from coordinate 9,362,512 downwards.
TGAACTAATTTGAAAACTTACCACAAAATAGTTTGCTATTTGTCTAGCAAAAACTCCCATTTGCCTTTGTTAAAAGTTAGTTGATAGAGTGAATGAGCAACATACTATGTGACCTGTTCTTTACACAGAAAGTCTGACTACAGAAGTCCTTTTGCTAGTAGTAAAAACACTGACATTTGTCATTCTGAAACTTGACTCTACCTCAAGGATAGGGCTTCCCTTGGTTTTTACTGCTTTCTGTGAAACCAATAAAATAACACTGCCAACAAGAAGATGAAAAGTGTTAAAATCTAATTTACTAAAAACAGCACACTTGTATTAAAGAGCTTGAGGGGTTTTTTAATGTGCAACTTTAATTTAAAAATACCTTCAGAACTATTAATCTAGCAGCATGTTCCCAGTGAAAGGGTGACAAGAGATGAAAGGTTAATTCCCACAATGCAATTCTACTCACCTTACTTAACCTCTATAGACAAATAGATGTGTTTCTCCTATTATCCCGTGATACCTTTTGTATAATCTCATTTACAGTTCCTAGCAGATCCCTTAATTACTTATGAATCACCCTTTCTCCACCAACAGGCTATATACAGGTGAAAGACAAAAGACAAATTCTTTATCTGTTTGTCTTCAGTACCTAGGACAATGCCTTGCTTATAATAAACACTTTATAATAAACAATATTTACTGTTTGAACCAGTTAAATAAATATCCTCAACTCTAATGGCTCTAAGATCAAATTGGGGAAAAAAAATTTAAATTTATTCTCTACAAAGAAACAAAACTAAGTTATCATCCTTTGAAATCTTTCTCCAAATGTATGATGTTTCATTCTTCCATGCATCATGGTAAGGTTAATGCTAATCTTCCTACTATACCATATAAATCTTCTATATTTAACAAGGTTTTCTGAAACAAAAACTTGTTCTAGCTCCTAACATTTGGTGCCATAATAATAAAAATGCTGAATATACTAAAATTTCCTACAAAAACAATAAGGATTGCTAATTTATACTTTCTACAATAATAACCTCCTTTTCTACCCAAACCAGACAGAAGCTAAGCTTCCTGAAAGTTTCTCTAAGAAACTACTACAGACTGATAAAGCCCTGACACACAAGTAGCATATTATGTGAGACTCCAATCTATGTCCAGTGATCCTGTCATCGTCACATTTGTCTTGCCAAAACAGTAATAACATAGTCACTGAGCATTTGCTGTGGGCAAAGCATTTTACATATGCTTTACATACACTTCATTCCTTTCATTTTCAATATTGTTAAGGAGTAAATAACTTCATCCCAACATACCAGATGACAGAATTAAAACTGAAAAGGTTAAATATTACATGGTAGTAGCAAAAGATAAATGTTCAAGATATGGAAACAACCCAGATGCTCCACTACAGAAGAATGGGTCAAAAAGTTGTGGTACCTATATACAATGGAATATTATGCAGCCATTAGAAAGGACAAAATAATGGCATTCACAGGGAAATGGATGGAACTAGAAAAAATCATTTTGAGAGATTTAAGCCAAGTGCAAAGAGACAAATAACACATGGTCTCCCTGATATGTGGATGTTAAATACAAAATGTAAGGAGTACAACAAAGCAAACAGGATTCGAGAAACAAAGGACCTCCACTCATCTTGTCGTATCATTACTAAATGGCCCCATGCGGTTGACCACATATATGGTATATATATATATATATATATATATATATATATATATATATATATATATATATATATACATGCACACATCTGAGAGAAACTAGGAGGACACAGAATCAGAAGGAAACAGGAAAACATACAACAGAGAGGTCCATCAGCTGCACTGGACATTGATGAAAATGAACTAAGCAACTCAAGAGACAGCTAACACTAAGCAAAAGGAAAGAAATGTACGTACCAACTGATGTGGAATAAATAGCTGTACTGTCAAAGCTCATAGAACTCACGAACTTTATAGACCACGATAATAACAATTTGCCTCATGAAGGTTAGAGTATGTTTGTGACTTTAACTAAGTTAAAAGATAAACGTTCAAACAGTAATTTATCTCATATTCCCTAAAAAGATATATTTCTTGTCTATAAATTGTATTTTCAAAGATTTAGCACTTAAGTATTCAATCTTATTCATTCATTGATATTAACATACTAACATATATACCCCTTTCTTGCTTCTAAGAAAATTCCCTATCTTTCATCATCTCACTGAGGCAGTAGTCTCCTAAATGAAGCCTTCTTATAACAAATCTATCCATTCTCTTAAACTCTTACAAGACTCCCACTTAGGTAAGTAGGTAATCAAACTTTCTTGAATTACTCTTTTACTTTTTAACTATGTACATGAAAAAACAAAAAGTCAATTTTATTTTTTAAGTTAATTTATTTGTTATTATTTATGTTAACTTATTTTCCTTCTTCTGGCCAGGCTTTATATATACTTGAAAGTGACTATTATTAAGTACCTACAAAGCTCCTCACTTAATTTCAGTTCCTTTAAATTTTTTATTCTTTAGAGGGAAAAAACAAAACTTTCATAAATTTTCAAGCATCTATTGAATCAATTGTAAGATCCAAAATTACATAGCAGCTTTTGAACAGGACAGAAACATTACTTCATGAACAGCACAGGTTCTGTAACTATCTCAGTGAGTTTTCATTTTAAAAACAGTACATTATTTAATTGGCTTTTTAATCTATTATAGTCATTACATCTTGTATATAACCGAGAATTTTCTATTAACATTCTTCTACATTACTGATCTTCCTATTCCACTAAATCCAGTAATTCTCAATTTATAGTTAATCTAAATCTATCCTAACCTAACACTAGTTTGTTAAATGGCTTTCATTTTCATTTGACTGCTACCATGTGCACATGACCAAATAGTCTCTACACACACACACACACACACACACACACACACACACACACACACACACACACACACACAATGCATTCAAATCATTATTGAAATTTTTCTATTTATGGTCAGAATCATTTTTTTTTTTTTGCCAGTCATGGGGCCTGATCTCGGCCTGGGCTCTGTCCCTCAGCTCTTAAGCTCAAGGCTAGCACACTACCACTTGAGCCACAGCGCCACTTCCAGCTTTTTCTGCTCATGTGGTGCTAGGAATCAAACCCAGGGCCTCATGCGTGCAAGGCAAACACACTACCACTGAGCCACCTTCCCAGCCCAGTCAAAATCAATTTCTATATAACTTGATTTTACTTGTTACTACTTGACAACATTCCAAAAAGATCTTGGTACACTATCACCATCTTTTGCATGGTATGCTAGCACATATATAACCTAATATATTCATTTCATAATCAAAACACAATAAGATGAGACACAATCACAAATAGTTCAAACATTTGACTTTAGTTTATGAAATATTATTACAAAGAGAAATTAACATTTACTAAATGCTATCAGATATCTCAGAAATTACACCAGATCTACTAGAAGATACATATTTCACACAGCTCATTTACATAATACAAGATACAAGAAGTACATTTTGAGTGAATGTCAGTATATAACATTTACAATGAGAAGAACAAGCATTTTAAATTACACAGTTACAAAGTTCATGTTTTTTACAGCATGTTACCTCCACTTCCACCGTCAGCAAACAGACAGGTGCTACAATTTAGGGTCCACCTCCATGCCTCCTTTGAGAACTCCTGATCAAGCTTCACAGACTACTTTCTGTGCAAAGTACTACCAAACATTTAATCACTCCCTCTAGTGAAGGACCTCAACCCCCTAAATTTACTTGTATTACTGTATATATCACCTGATATGGCAATTATTTACTTAATCTTTTCTACTCAGCAATTTGTTTAGTGCAGCCCAGATCCGTGTTTAACTCAGTTTAATTCCCAGAGTCCAGTGGAATGACACATCACTTAACATTCTGATGAATTTCTTCTACAACATAAATTATCTTAAGTGCAACTGGTAACTGTCATATCAATAATAAGTCACATTATTTCAAATGCAACTTTTCCAAACATGTTATTATTGCTATCTCCAATCAACAGCAAAAAGATGTGAAATATACTCTAACAATCAATACATTCTTCCTTTTAGCTCAATTTGGTCACACCCTCCTGTTTGGAATTACTTATTGACCAGTCCTCATCTTTATGCACTTCCTTCAGTTTTCAGCCCCTTCAACCCTACTTAATATAGTAACTTTTCCATTTCCATTAAGTCATCTTTACTTACTACTTCTAATGTAAAAACTACTATTTCCAATTAAATTTGTCTATCAACTATAGTATTTATTGATTAAAAGAATTTTACTTGTACTACTATTTTATTAATACTGTTAGCACTCTGTTTACAAAGCACTATAGATTTTGTGTCGTCTGTTTCACTGACATTTTCCCTATAAGTCCATATTTTCTTTTCAGAAAAACATGTATTACACTAAAACTAATACACTAAAACTATCTGTGAACCAAATTATGGACCAGTCAATGTTCAAAACTTCTATTCATTCAACAAATATTTACCAATATCAAGATGAATAAAGCACTGCTCTAGCCATAAGAGATATAGCAATGAGCAAAGAATGAGTATGTATCTATGTGTATGTGTGTGTACATGCGCATGTGTGCATGCATGCATGTATGTGGTATACACACAGACACTTTTAGGTCTACATAACTGAACAATATCTATTATATTATTGTTTGAGGTTCATTCTAATCCCTTCTTTTGCAGTTTTCAAAGTTTTTCAGAAGACTCACTTGTTTTCCAAGAGAAGCCATAAACAGAAAATAGAACAAAAAAGATAGTAGCATGCCCTGTCTTCCCACTGCTCCAGCAACAAACCCTGCCCCAGGGACTTTTATCATGGTTTGAGAAAATAAGTAGTCCTTACAAAGTTTCTGAGGGAGGCTTATATTGTTTGAACCTTCGTGCATTTCCCTTTCCTTTGGTGCAGCTGTGCTAGCCTTGACCCTTGAGTCAGTTCTGTGGGAGACTGGAGCTTGTAGAAAGAGAAGCCCGCAGTAGACAGCATGAGTCTACAGTGTGGACTTAAAAGGAAGACTCACTACCATGATGGTATAAGATCTTAGCAGGTAAAGATTAAAGTGAAAGTTTAAGGGAAAAGATTTTTAAGAAGCCATTGGTCTTGGAAAAGCCCTAAGTGATTAAAAACACCAACAAAAAATATTCATATAGATCACTAAAGATCTTAGGAAGGAGTCCCCTCATTTGGGGACAATGAGCTTCTGCTCTCTGAGAAGAGAACAGACACAAAAATGTTGAAGAAGTCAATTCGAAATATTCACAGGGTGAAAAATGATATGGGAAAAAACCAATGAGAGTGGCCACTCCAAGTGTAAAACAGGGTTTGGTCTAAAGCAGGCCGCACAGAAAAAGCAGCCCTTGTTAATTTTAATGTACTATGTGATTCTTTTGTTTCTTTTGTATGTTCTTCCCCCATGGTATGACCCTGTTTTTACTGTATTTGATTCCGTGTCCTGCATCTTACATGTACATTTTTTCTAATTTGGGGACGGGAAGCGAAATAACAAAACGCTGAAATAAAGATACAGGCTGACCCACTGTAACAATGAGATGTACAAGACACTATGTTGAAAATGAACTTTACAACTTGTGGTTGCGGAGGTGGAGAGGGAAGGAATGGTATGGGAAAAACAAACGGGGTAATAATGTTCGATAGGAAATGTACCCATTACCTTATTCATGTAACTGTAACCCCTCTGTACAGTATCTTTACAATAAAAAATATATCAAAAAGGAAAAAAGCAGCCCTTCATAAAGACTTTATAAAGGAGAGGAGAGAGCTAGCCGAAGGGACAGTTGCCTTGCTACATTTGTGGAACAGCAAGGGACCTAGCTTAAATGGAGCAGTGAGGGAGGGAGATGACAATTCAGGAGATGAGAGAAAATGATATAGATGAGAGAAGAGGGACAGACATGCAGAGACTTAAAGGCCTTTGTAAAGACCTTAGGTTTTTCTCTGAGCCATGTCAGTTATTTAGCAGGATGGATTTATACTTTAAACAGATTGCTTTTCTGGGTGAAGAATGGACTGAAACAGAAGTGTAATGTGGAAAAGTGAAATAGTCTGGGCTCAATTATATTTCTTCAGCATATTTCAAGAAACTACAGATTTCTGCAGACACAGCAATGGATGTGGAAGATTGTCCTTTTATGAAAATAAGTCTAAATCCATCTAGACTAGTAAATAGCCGGTACAGACAGAGCCATTTCTACATGACAATCTCCTTCCTGCTTTAGGATTTTTCTAAATGAAAGGATTTTTTCTTAGGAAAGAGGGGATTAAGGATCTGACCCTAGTCTGGACAGAGGATTAGTACCTGAGAGACTCCATTTGCCTAACAAGATAACCCTAGCTCTGACTACTTCCTCTACTGGACTTGCCATATCTAGGGCCACCTTTCTTTTCCCTAGAAGCCAAAGATCTGAGAATCAATTTGTTTAGCTCTTTACAACAAAATTCAAACTTCTTACCGCATTCTGTAAGTCTCATATTTTTGTGACATTTTTGCTTACAAATATGAATAAATCATTGTTTTCCCCCTCTTACTCTGTATACGATATTATCAGCTCCTTTAATAGAATAAAATGACTGAAACTTCAGAGGGAAAAGAATACACTTAAATTTTCCCTGCCATGGGGCTGGGAAGGTGGCTCAGTGGTAGAGCACTTGCCTTGCATGCATGAGGCCCTGGGTTCGATTCCTCAGCACCACATAAACAAAAAGAAAAAAAGCCAGAAGTGGCGCTGTGGCTCAAGTGGTAAAGCGCTAGCCTTGAGCTGAAGAACTGAGGGACTGCACCCAGGCCCAGAGTTCAGGCCCCACGACCGGAACCAAAAAAAAAATTCCCTGCCATATATAGGAAAAACCAATAAAGCAGATAGTCTAACTATCCAACCCAGAGATGATGCTGACTGAACCAGACAATAGCATGGGAGTTAAGCTGCCAAATTCTTATTCCCTCATTAAAACATAATTAAGTGGATTCCATTCACTATAAACATACTCAAATCAAAAGTAGTAGCAGTAATAGACTCTACAGTAAATGTTTAATTCTTTTAATAATGCCTATGAGTTGCTGAGGTATTTCACAGAACAAAAATCTATCACTGAGTTTGCCACTACCCTATCATGTTTCCCCCATGGGACTTATACCAATTTATTTCTATTCCTATTCATTTCCAAGTTTCCATTATTTTTAAATGACATGGGAAGGGGAAATAAAGGAACTTTTTTTAATGTTAGATTTTTGTTTTTAATGTTAGGTCAGTGATCTTTCTTGTCTTATTTTTCCTTTTCTCTTGTGTATTTCAATAGATTCCTTTTTTAGAAAAAGCAAACACAAACATGTAAGCAAATTACAAACTTCTACAGTAAGAAAAATAAGAATAGGATAGTTTTCTGTAGTTTTCCATGTCTAAAACATTACCATTGAGAGCAAACTTGTTATTTATTTACACTCATGGTATCTGCCCTGGCTCCCCTAATTTTATCAAAAAAAATTAAGAGAACTATGTAGCATAATTGCTTAACTTTCATAAGAAATTAGAAACACTAGAAAAACAATATTCTAGTTCACTGATATTCAAAATTATAAAATAAAAAACAAGCTTAATGAACATTTTTGCTTTATTTTTCAATTTTAGTAGCTTCTTAGCATAAGAGGCTGTTTTGAGGTTTCAGGTCAGAAGCTTTTCCTGCCCTGAAGAATTCTCATCCATAAAACAGCTTGAGAACTTAGAAAAAGAAAAGGAATGAAACACAAATTACTCAATTTTATCATGAAACTTCTGTGCCCCCTTCCACCCACATCTACAGCTTAACTTTTTGTGGTTTTTGTTACCAAAGGTTCAGCTACGATGAGAGAATATTAATGGAAATTTCCACAAATAATCAACTTATTACAAGTAGTGTGACAAAATCTTACATTGTCCTGCAGAAAACATACATTAACTTTTTGCCCAGTATTTTTACAATGTACATAGTACTTACTCTTTGACAGTTGAAGAAACTACATTTACATAACTTTTATTACAATGTACTGCTGTGAATGTTCCATTTCCTTACTAATTATTGTTGTACTCTCTTACTGGGACTGATTTACAAAGTAAGCATCATTGTAGGTAAATACCACATATAAAAAAAGATTTTAAAAATACAAAGTTCAGGATTATCTGTAGTTTTAGGTACCTACTGAGGGGTCTTAGAACATAGCCCAAGTAGCTAAGGGGTAACTACTATATTAGAAGATTTCATGAACAACTTTTTAAAGAAAAAGCCTCCAAGTTCTTGTTTCCTAAAGACTTTAGAAAACTGTTCACCACAAATAAAAAAAAGAAAACACTTTTGGTTCCCAATGTTTACTTGAAAAACCTCAATTTAGAGTGTAGTTGAAGAAGTGGGAGGGAAGGGATGGCAGGGGAAAAGCAAAGGAGGAGGCAACAATGCTTGATAAGAAATGTACTCATTACCTTGCTCATGTAACTGTAACCCCTCTTCACAGTATTTTCACAATAAAAAACTTATTTAAAAAACTCAATTTAATAATTGAGACAGTGCTTCAGAACTTTAAACTCTCAGATATGAACTATTTGTTCTAGGATAAAGTACCAAACTATCTGAAAACAGCATACTTTATGAATATAAAGAAGATAAAAATTACCACTCAAAATTTTAAATGGGGACTAAACATGCAGCTCAGAAGTAGAGTGCCTAGCAAATCCAAGTTCCTGACTTCAAACCCCAATACTGCCAAATCAAACAAAAAATAAAAACAGGAAAAAAATGGTAAAATAGAAATATTCATACAAAAATATAACCTCATATATTTTTGGCAAAAACCATTCACATTGAGCGGGCTGCCAATAGCTAAGTGGGCAGAAGCACAAATGAGGGATGTAGATCCCAAAGATGAGGGATGTAGATTACTACATGAGTCTTACCTTCTGATGTTTTCCATCGCTTCCACAAATCCTCTACAGTTATATGCTTATCTTCTCTGTGCAGATGGCTGTGCTTATTGGTAGCATCTTTATACTTCATGTCTTCTCTAATAAACTACAGAAGAAAAAAACACTAAGTTAAACATGCCTTAATTTTGTCTTAATAAACTGAAAATTAACGTCTGACATGAGGTAGGTGACTATTTTCATACGATAACCAGTAGGTTGCTGGTATTTTCAGTTGTATTATACACCTATGTTCATTAACTATATTTTATGAAGTAGATGTCTTATACTAGTCATCATAGCAATAGTAAAATACTTATCAAATGTTCATTGTTTAATGGGCACTAGTCTAGGTCACACAATAAATACGCCAACAGCAGTATATATACACACACAGAAACACGGATGCATTTCATTTAAGTTTATGTAAATCCTATAAAGTACTATTTCTATCTATTTTATGAATAACAAACTAAGACCTAAACAGCTTAATATGTCTGAGGTAAAATTCCAATTCAGGCAATGCTTATAGAGAAAAACTTAACATACTGTCTAAATATTATACATTTTTGCTAAGTACTTGGTGGCAGGGTGTTTCAAAACATAACTAACCCTAATTTCCTCGCTCACATCATCTTACTTTTAAAGCTCTGACAACAGAAGAGTATTTATTACTATATTCAGAAACAGAATATTTTATAAACCTGAAGTACAAAATATATTAATTTTATTTTCAATATGCAGAAAAAGCACTAAACTAATTTTAGTTAAAATCTAACCAGCTCTGTATCACTTCTTTGTGTCCCACTAACAAATAAAAGCAACCTTTTTATGGCTTACATACCATTTGTTAATCTTTTAGACTTTACCTCCTGATAGGTCATTAAAATAAACTCATTATTCCAATTAAACAAACAAGTAGGATTTTTATTCTTATGCTTCCTGTGCCAATATTTCTCTTTTTTTCTTGTTTTGCTCAGTATCTGTATTGATTTTTCACAACAATAAACTCACAGGGCACTGGTGGCTCATGTCTGTAATCCTAGCTACTCAAGGGCCTGAGATATGAGGATTATAGTTCAAAGCCAGCCAGAGCAGGAAAGTCTGTGAAACTCTATCTCTACTAAATTTGGAAAGAAAAGAAAGGAGAGGGAAAGAGAGAAGGAGAGGGAGAGGAAGAGGGAGAAGGAGAAGGGGAGGAGGAGGGGAAGGGGGAGGGAGAGGGAGAGGGAGAGGAGAGGGAGGAAGGAAGGAGAGGAAGGAAGGAAGGAGAGGAAGGGAGGGACTGAGGGAGGAAAGGGAAGGGAAGGAAGGAGGGATGAGGAGGGGAGAGGGAGTAGCTAGAAGTGAAGCTATAGCTCCAGTGGCACTAACCTTGAGCAAAAAGTTCAGGGACATAGCCTGAGTTCAAGCCCCCAAAATGGCACAAAACAAAACAAACAAAAAAACTCATATAAAAGATTATTTCATAAATCAGAATATAGAATGTATTTTTTTTTTGCTTTTGAACTATTCTATACTAAACTACTCAACAGCTATATAGTAATAAAAAGTAATTTCTCTTTTGAGCTTTAATGGCATTAGGTACAAAATGAAGATAACAAGTATGTAGGATCAACCAAACTATTCAACTTGCAGTCCATAAAGCAGTGTCAGTCAGCCCAGATACTGTTCCACAATGTGTGTAAAGATTGTGAATAGCCACTAAGGACCTTTTAAAGGAATTAGAAAATGCTTTCAGAGCATTTGTGCCAGCAATGTGATCAAGGTACTGGTTTTATGGCCTCTTTCTCTAATGGATGGGAAACTAAAAATCTGGTTCTGCGTTATCAATGTGTTTGAAAAGCTCTAATGTAAATGATTTACTTCCACATTTATGTATTTTGTTGCTCTAAATAATGCCTTCTTTTACTCTAACTTCTTTCTGAAGGTATACTGAAGGAGGCCCGCCTGAATGCTCCCAATCCCTCCTGCTCTTCCTGACTGACACCTTTAGAATCCAGTAGAGATACCTGGAAAGATCATTGCTACTGATGCTTAGAAACTGTCTCAATGTTGGAAGAGGTCCAAGAGCTGCAGAGAAAATCTAGACTGAAAACCATGATGACTGACAGAGCTGGCAGGAAGTCTGTCTTGGAAATTGTCCAGTCCAACTGGAACAAATGGCAACTGTTGCATTTATGTGATACATATTTAAAACAATGTCCTAGGAAATTCTTCACCATATGAACACCAAGAACAGGAAAAGTTCAATCCTGTGGTTTCAGAACCACAGTTCTGAAAGAAGGTAATTTCCTCAAGACAAAATGTAGTATTCTAGCTACCAAGATCGGGATGAATTTGTGGATGTTTACTAAAAATGTAATTAACAAAATAAAAATATCTAAGAAAGGCAATTTAAAACAATAAAAGCTTACAATATTTCATTTAGAACTAGCTAGTACTAAGAAAACTGAGTAAAAAGTGAATATACTAAATTATACTTTCCCTGGACTTATTGTCTAGAAATGCTTCAGATTTAAAACGACCCCAGTTTAACATAAATCAACCACAAAAAACAAAAGAAATCCCTATATCTAACAGCTCTTTATTATTCTGGCCCAATAATGAAACAGGAAAACACTATAATCACAATTACTTTTTGTTGAAACTAAGCTGGAAAATGTTTGAGCAAACTAAACACTATAAGCTATCAGTTTCCACCAAACTCTGTTCTCAATGTCCTACAAAAAAAGCTTTATAGAAAACCGCTGGATGGTAAGGGGAAACAAAGGAGGAGGCAACAATGTTCGGTAAGAAATGTACTCATTACCTTGCTCATGTAATTGTAACCCCTCTGTACAGTATTTTCACAATAAAAAAAAACTTTAAATAAACAAATAAATAAAAGAAGACTGCTAATTTTATAAAAGAGGCAAGATAACAATATACATTTAAAAATCAGTCAAGAATAATCAAAAAGGCAAATAAAAGACAAATTATTTTTATTTATTGAAATCTAAAAACAGAATCTGGAATTTTATTAAGAAAATCTTTAAATGATAGTACAGCAAATAATGTACACTTCACTGGTAAACATAATCCAGTTATATGCAAACCTACCACAGGAAATTCTCTGGTAACAATACAAATAGAGAAATGAACAAGAAATGTCTATTGAATATTCTTCTCAAAAATATTCATCTAGCTAACTTTTTTTTGGTCGGCCATGGGGCTTGAACTCTGGGCCTGGGCGCTGTCCCTTAGCTCTTCAGCTCAAGACTAGTGCTCCGCCACTTGAGCCAAAGCTCCACTTCTGGTTTTGTGAGCGGGTTTTTTGGAGATAAGAAGTTCAGGGACTTTCCTTCCCAGGCTGGCTTTCAACCGTGATCCTTAGATGTCAGCCTCCTGAATAGTTAGGATTACAGGCATGCGCCACCACCAGGCTAGATAATTCTTTTAAATCAACTATTCTAGTACCATCAAAAGAATTTACTTTATACTAAACTTAGGAATTTACTTTTAGCATAATAAACTGACTTGTTTCTTGTACTAATAGGACATGTATTTGTGCTAGGTTATTTTACCTACCACATTAACAAAATCTGATGCGTTACTGAATTTACTATTTAAAGACTTTAGTCCAATTGCTTTCTCCAGGAACTATCCACCACCATCAATACAGATGCCTGCGTATGTCCAGTTACCTCTCTGTCAACCTGTCACCCAATTCCACAGCTATTTAACCCAAAGATACCTCGCTAGAGAACAAGTCCAAGCCTATACCAGAGAAACAAATTTCTTTCTAAAAGTTCTAACCAAGAAAAAAAAAAAACCCTGCAATTAATATCATAAAGAGTTGCACTTCATACTCATGTAGATTTCTTAAAGTGGGATAAATGCAATGGTGTTCAAAGTACCATTTTATGGGCAATACAGATTGGCCAGGTAGTAAGAGAAACCGATAACACCAATAAATATGCACAGAAAAAAATAATGAAAGAAACAGAGGCAACCAGGCAGACAGAAGCGGGTAGCATTAGTAATTTGCCCCGGTGCTTAATTACTTAGTTTCAGCTTCTCAGAAAGCCTGAGCAGCACAGCTTTTATCACTGTTTTCACCAACACAAACCATGTTACTCCTTTTATTTTTAAACTCACAAACCTCAAAACCCAGGAGACATGACTTAATGCCATAGTTAAGCACTCAAGATCCCAGAGTCTGACAGACATATACTCGAAATCTGACTCCACTACACAGACTGTCAACATTTGCAAGCTTCTCTTGAGCCTCTTATTTCTTTTTTGTTCAAGGAGGCAGACAAAATGGCCCACCACATACAGTTATTAAAAAGATCAAACTTAAAATAGTGTGCACAGAAAAAATATTTGGCAAGCATAAATACAGTATGAATAAAGTGTTGTTAGATTTAACATGTTTCGGTGACTAACAAACACTTAAAATGTAATCTTGCCCAATACTGATAGAATTCCATTTCAGATATTCTGAAACAAAATACATAAAACAGAGATGGAGAGAAACACCACAGACTCCTCACTGACAATGTAAGCAGAGATTCTCCCAAAGGACACCTGTCATCAAAATAACACCATGTCCAAGGTCTGATATTTGAGTCAGTTAAAACAGATGGATTCCTAATAAACAATTACAGGGTCTTCCTGTCTTGAAATACAACTCAAATAGTTTAGTATAACGTTTCATAAGGAAAAAGACACAAAAACATTAAAAGAAGATTCAATTACCGGGAGCAATTTTTTTTTAATTTCTAATATTTATCACTATGCAAACACATTGATCCCCAAGCTCTTAGATAAAATACCATAGTGATAAAGTAGAAATTACCAATGTTTCTCTCTCCATCCTACAATTGTTAAATTGAACAATATGGTAGATCAGAGCACAAATTTGGTCAACAAACTACAGAGATAACCTAAATCTCTTACTAGTTATGACCTCAACCTCCAAGCCTCCATGTCATCTACAAAATGGTAACAACCTCCGAAAGGTTGGAAGGATTAACTTACACATTCTACATGAAGAATAAAAAAACACGTCTGATACATGTCAAAGGCATTCAATAATGGCAATTATTTAAATTTCATAAAACACAACTTATTTTAAATTTTTACCTGTATTTGCAAAATTTGTACCATTTCTTAAAAAGGTGAAGATAAGGCTGGGAATGTGGCTAAGTGGTAGAGTGCTTGCCTAGCATGCATGAAGACAGACCTGGGATCAATTCCTCCATACCACATAAGCAGAAAAAGCCAGAAGTGGCACTGCAGCTCAAGTGTTAAAGAGTACTAGCCTTGAGCAAAAGAAGCTCAGGGACAGTGACCAATCCCCAAGTTCAAGCAAAAAAAAAAAAAAAAACAGAAAAGTTATTCAGCTAATTTTACAGCTTTTATACTTTAACATGAGCCCTACCTCCTGCTACTGTTAACTCCCTCCTTACTGCTATCACCCCAACTCAGCCTTAATACCATGCCCTGGGCTACCAACATCCGAAACCAGCAGACAATCTCTAGTTTACTTATATTAAACCCCAAAAATGACTTCTTTAGGATCCTATTCTGAAAGCTCAGGGTTGAACAGATCCCAAAACTACTGTCAACACTAGTAAAGCTAGATCCTAACCCTTCCTCGAGCTAGCCCATTCCTTCCTGCCTGCATGTGAATCACCTTATTGTTTGGTGTCTACTAGTCACTGAGCAGCCATTTCAGGTTTTCAGATCAACTCTCCAGATATCAGTATCTCAGTGTTTGAGTTGAAAGTAACCCTAAAAAATGAAAAAAATGTAGCGCACTTGTTTCAAATAAAAAGATGAAAGCTTCCAACTGCAGACATCTACTAAGGACCTTGGAACATATCCCCTGCGGATAGGGGTGGAGTTAGACAACTAGAGATATACCAAAATCTAGCTTTGGCCTTAGGTCAAAATCTAGCAATAGGTTTTTGTCTCAGATTCCAGAACTCATAAGTGTCGAAATTTCTACTTTCTATCTCTCTGCCATCTAAGAACTTACGCAGAATAATGCTCCTACAATCATACAAGTTAATATTATATCCAATCAGTAAAATACCAGTAACATAAAAAGATAAGTCGCTTGAAATTAACATGTGACTATTTAAGTTTTTAACAAAAAAAGATCTCTGTGTTTTATTTGCTACAGTTTGTAAGAATCTGCATTTCCAGTAGAGATGAAGTAAGTAACAGAGACAGGATTTGCCATTCCCTCCAAATAATATTTAAAATATGAGACAAATTGTATAAACAATCTTTTTTTTTCTTTTTCTTTTTTTTTTTTTTTTTTTGGTCAGTTGTGGGGCCTGAACTCCAGGCCTGGGTGCTGTCCCTCAGCTCTTCTTCTCAAAGCTAGCGCGCTACCACTTGAGCCACACTGCCACTTCAGGGTTATTCCAGGGCCTCATGCATGCAAGGCAAGCACTCAACCACTCAGCCACCTTCCCAGCCCATAAACAATCATTTTTAAGACTGACCAACAAAGAACAGTGATCCCTGAAAGACAATAAACTGTATGCTTTAAGAATGTCCAAAATATGCTGGGTATTGGTGGCTCACACCTGCAATCCTAGCTACTCAGGAGGCTGAGATCTGAGGATCACCGTTAGAAGCCAGCCTGGGCAGGAAAGTCCATGAGACTCTTATCTCCAATAAATCACTCAGAAAACCAGAAGTGGTGCTGTGGCTCAAGTGGTAGAGCACTAGCCTTGAGCTGAAGAACTGAGGGACAGCACCCAGGCCCAGAGTTCAAGCCCCATAACCAACAACAACAAAAAAAAAAGTATGTCCAAATTAGTTCAAGGACAAATTTCCCTGACAGAGTCCTGGAAGAAAGAACCTGCAGTACCAGGCAGTTTTTCTGAGATGAAGACATAGTCTTGGGAGTATGACAGACCATGGATTCTAGAGGTAACAAGGCTAAGCTTCAGCAAAGAATAAGCTGCCAGATAAGAGTCTGCATGGCTAGAAAAGGTTGTCTTGAACTCACTGATCAACATGTGCATGCGAGGAAGCTATTACTAACCAAAGGGTTTTAAAAATCATGTGGGAAAAACTAGAGGAAACCATCCCTAATGAGCAAAAACAATACCAGTCCCTGTTTCAATCAGGAGTATAAATTCATTATTTGTGAATTACCAGGTATAATGTTGAGAAATATTTTGTCTCATTATTGGGAATTAAATGAACAAATACTGGTTAAAACACAGGTAAGTACAAACTCAAATAATTAAACTGTTTCCCTGTAATTTATCCAGTTCTAGAACCAGGCTTGAGAATACATTTTAAAAAGAACAAAAATATCCTGTACCCCAAAAAGAAAATTCCATGTCTGATAAATAGTGAAAGATTACTAGACATGCTAAGATATAAGAAAATACAACCCAAAACTTAAGAGAAGACTCAATTAATCAAACATAACCTAAAAATGGCAAACTTGGTTTTTTTTTCAAGTATTAAAAGATTCTTTCAACAAACTAAATTCTGAGCTTGTTAAGAAAAGATATACAGCTGGGCACTGGTAATTCACGTCCTGTAATCCTAGCTACTGGGGAGGCTGAGATCTGAGGATCATGGTTCAAAGTCAGTGTGCATTAAAGTCTATGAGATTCTTATCTCCAAGTAAATGCCAAAAAGCTAAAAATGGAGCTGTGGTAGAAAGCATCAGCCTTGAACTAAAAAAGCTCAGGGACAACACCAGGCCCTGAGTTCAAGCCCCAAGGCTAGAACCGAAAGAGAGAGAGGGGGTGATCATATCATATTAAAATTCTTTCTTTATTTAAAAAGATCTAAGTTGAAATTTTATGCCTAAAACTGCAAATTTTGAGGTGAAAAAATACAGAGATTAATGCCAGAGTATGACAGACCCAAATATCAGCAAATGTAAACAAACTAAGCATAAGAAACTATCCAAAATGTATTTGAACTGGCTAAAACTTTCCCAAATCTTATTATGAACACACATATTGTGACCATCAACACACACAAAAACACAAAAATGACAGATGAACTGCCCAGTAAGTATGAGTCAAAGTTCATTACCTAGTATAAAAGACAGAAATAGAGTCAGTAATACAGAAGGAGAAGATGACAGGAAAGACAAAAACATAAAGCTACACTGAAATGTCTTACTCAAACAGCTTAAAAACAGACAGACAAACAGAATATTTTAAAACAACCAGAGTGAGGAAAGAAGTATCATCCAAAGAAACAAAACTAGAGCTGATAGCAGATTTGATATCATGTACGAGACAACACAGAAAACACATAAGCAGCATATATTAAAAATAAAAACATCAATCTAGAATTCTTACACAACAAACACATTTGTCAAAAGGAATAGTGAAAGCTAGGTGCTGGTGGTTCATGCCTGTAGTCCTAGCTAATCCTAATCCTAATCTCAGGAGACTGAGATCTGAGGATCATAGTTCAAAGCCAGCCTAGGCAGGAAAGTCCATGAGACTCTTATGTACAATTAACCACCAGAAAACCAGAAGAGGCATTGTGGCACAAGTTGTAGAGAGCTTGCCTTGAGTTGAAGAGCTCAGGTACAATGTCCAGGCCCAGAGTTCAAGCCTCATAACCGACAAAAAAAAAAAAAAGAAAAGAAACAGTGAATTACAAACTTCTTCAGATAGTTAAAGACTAAAAGTATTCTGTACCTATAAAGTTCTATAAGGAAAAGAGGGAGGGAGGGAGGGAGGGAGGGAGGGAGGGAGACTATAAGGAAGGAAGGGAGGGAGCCAGGGAGAGGAGGGGGAGGGGGAGGGGAGGAGTTAATCACTGCCCAATTCACAGATTATACTGCAACATGAAATTATTCTTCATGTCTTTTAAAAAGAAAATGCTAGTTTAAAAAACATGATTGCGGAGTGCTGGTGGCTCACATCTGTAATACTAACTTCTAAGCCTCTTAGGTCTTGAGTTTCAAGCTCCAATACTAGCTCAGAGGGGAAAAAAAAAAAAAAAAAAAAGTCAGGTGCTAGTGGCTCATGCCTGTAATCTTAGCCACTAGAAGGCTGAGTCTGAAGATTGTGGTTTGAAGCCAGCCTGGGCAGGAAAGTCCTTGAGACTCTTATCTCCAATAAAGCACCAGAAAAGCTCTAAGTACAGCTGTGGCTCAAGTGATAAAGTGCTACACTTGAGCAAAAAGTTCAGGGACAGCACCCAGGCCCTTTGTTCAAGCCCCAGGACCAGCACAAAAAAAGGAAGGAAGGGGCTGGGAAGGTGGCTCAGTGGTAGAGCGCTTGCCTTGCATGTCTGAGGCCCTGGGTTCGATTCCTCAGCACCACATAAGCAAAAAGAAAAAAAAAAAGCCGGAAGTGGCACTGTGGCTCAAGTGGTAGAACGCTAGCCTTGAGCTGAAGAGCTGAGGGACAGCGCCCAGGCCCAGAGTTCAGGCCCCACGACCGGACCCAAAAAACAAAAGGAAGGAAGGAAGGAAGGAAGGGAGGGAGGGAGGGAGGGAGGGGGAGGAGGGAGGGAGGGAGGGAGGGAGGGAGGGAGGGAGGGAGGAAGGAAGGAAGGAAGGAAGGAAGGAAGGAAGGAAGGAAGGAAGGAAGGAAGGAAGGAAGGAAGGAAGGAAGGAAGGAAGGAAGGAAGGGAGGGAAGGAAATGATCATTTTGAAATTTTCTTTAGGTCAATTAAACGGTAGACACATGTTCATGGTCTACATTCATTCAAAATTTATCAAACTCAGTCTCTGCTTTACATTGTATATAAATTATGTCTTAAAAAAACTAAGTGATCAAGAACTTGAAGAAATTCATCATTTCATACAGGCAGAAATTTACCCTTAAAAAAGATATCAACATCCAACTTTATTGCTCATCTCTCAGAATTTTAAGAAACCCAGTTACTATGAGATTTCACTTTTACCACCTAATGCAATTTTAAAATATTTTTATCATCTGTTTGGCAAGGAAGAAAATAAAAGGGGTTTTAATGCTTCCATTAGTGACGTTCATGATAGTAACTACAACCCACTTCTTCTTTGACTATGAAAACCCTCTTTTTTTAAATTAAGTTTTTGTTGCAAAAATACTGTACAAAGGGGTTACAGTTACATGAGCAAAGTAATGAGTACATTTCTTATCCAGCATTGTTGCCTCCTCCTTTCTTTTTCCCCTACCATCCCCTCCCTCCCACCTCCTCAGCTACACCCCCTTACCCCCACCACTCACCCACCCTCACCCCCACCTAAATTGTTAAGTTCATTTTCGACATAGCATCTTGTACATCCCATTGTTACAATGGGTCAATCTATATCCCTATTGAAACTATTTGTTTTTTCCCTTCCCCTCCCCAAACTATACCGATGTTTAGGGAATATGGGCTTCTAAGGTTTCTAGTTGTGGCCTACAGAAAGAATTGCCTGTAATCACCATCTATGTGCTATGTAATCAATAATAAATCCACTGGCTGGGCACCAGTGGCTCATACCTGTAATCCTAGCTACTCAGAAGAGGCTGAGATCTAAGGATCGCAGTTCAAAGCCAGCCTAGGCAGGAAAGTCTATGAAACTCTTATCACCAATAAACCACCAGAAAACTGAAGTGGTACTGTGACTCAAGTGGTAGAGTGCTTGTCTTGAACTGAAGAGCACAGGGACAGTGCCCAGGCCCAGAGTTCAAGCCCCAAAACCAACAGAAAAAAAAAAAAGAAAGAAAGAATTCCAATGAGTAAACTTAATGAAGAACATAAAAGTAGGAATATGATCAAGCTAAACTACAAACCAATAAACACCATTAGATAATACAGTACAAAACAAAGAATTACTTTGACTTGAAAGAACATTGGTGAGGGGCTGGGAAGGTGGCTCAGTGGTAGAGTGCTTGCCTTGCATGCATGAGGCCCTAGGTTCGATTCATCAGCACCACATAAGCAAAAAGAAAAAAGCCGGAAGTGGCACTGTGGCTCAAGTGGTAGAGCACTAGCCTTGAGCTGAGGGACAGCGCCCAGGCCCAGAGTTCAGACCCCACGACCGGACCCAAAAAAAACAAACATACAAAGAAAGAACATTGGTGAAAGGTAATACACTGAAAAATGGGGAAGGCTTTACATGGAGGTTCTATTCAATCTAAAATTAGCATTTTAAGACAGCTATAATTTGACAGGCAAGATTAAGAAAAAAAGACAAAAAGAATCATAAGTAAAACACTGTAAGAATATAGGAGCTATATATATAGCTTCAATTGTTCATCTTTGCTAAAGTAAAGAGAACATGAAGAAGCTGCCTAGTACGAGTGTTACTATAGTAAAAAAAAAGAAAGAAAGAAAGAAAGAAAGAAAATAAGATCATGAATGCCCAACTAATGAGTCTAGATTATAGTAACTATAGCAATGGTTCTCAAGGGTATGGCAGGACCAGTAGTATCAACATCTTCAGGGAACTTGTTAGAACTTCAAATTATTGGGTTTCTTCCCAGATCTACTGAATCAGACATTGTGAGGGTGGGCCAAGCCATCTGTGTTATAACAAGCACTCTAGCAATTCTGACACATACTAAAGTTTGAGACCACTGGACAATGGAGATCCAATATATACTTGTCTTTACAGAGCTGAGAATCAGGCTCAGGGCCTTGTACTTAATTAAGTGCTCTTCCCGTGTGCTAAATCCCAATCCCCCAATATATGCTTTTAAGTAGGAAACAGAATAACAAAATAATATTCTAAAATGTTTTTAATCAGATAATAATAGTAAAAATGGATTTAAAAAAAGGAAGTGAATAGCAATGGGAAGACTAGTTAGAAATCATGTAAGAAACAAAGGAGGAGGTAGCAATGCTCGATAGGAAATGTGCTCATTACCTTACTCATGTAAATGTAACCACTCTGTATAGTATCTTTACAAATAGATATATAATAAAAAATAATAATAAAGAAACCATGTAAGAATAAAACTCAACAACTTAGAGGCAGAAGGAGAC
The DNA here is from genome assembly GCF_019054845.1 of Dipodomys spectabilis. Classification (NCBI taxonomy): domain Eukaryota; kingdom Metazoa; phylum Chordata; class Mammalia; order Rodentia; family Heteromyidae; genus Dipodomys; species Dipodomys spectabilis. Next base: position 9,341,542 of record NW_024870698.1, on the reverse strand, counting down.
AGACAAACTGAGACTGATGCACCGAGCCCAAGACTCGGTGATAGTGACAATAAGAACACAACGCACATAAAGAGAGATAGGAAAATGGTTTGATTTGTGTTGTTTTTAAATATTGTTTTACAGTGGTAACTAGTAACTAGTTTAGTAGAGACTTTTATAGAAAAGGGAAGCAATGTAATTTGTTGGCATTTAGAACAATGATTTCAAGACTCTAGCAGATCAAAAATGAGAATGGAATTCTGGAGAGAAGTCAGAACTGAACATATACAGAAATGATAATTAAATCCATGAGCCTGAGCAAAACTTCTAGAAAATGAAAGCTTTCAAACGACAAAAAAAATAGACTATGATGCAAAAAAAATCAAGAATTACTAAGAAATCAAAGCAGATAAAAACAAGAAGAAACAACACCAACCAAGCACTTTTCAATTCTATCTTCAACTACTAACACTCCAGACAGAAAAGATTTCACTCTGCATAAATTAGCACACTACATTCTTGTTCTACTTTACTTCTTTTCCTAATCTCACGTCATAGAATGTCCTACCTATCATCCAAACCTATGAAACTTTATCCATTTAATAAGGCCCAACTCATAATCCATGGTTGCTTGATCCAGTGGATTTGGGCTTGTGGTGGCACAGTTACACCATGGCACTAACATTCAAAATGCAAGTCAATATCCTGAGATTCAATGGGAACAAACAGGGTATGAACTGACAGCAATACTCAGAGGTCTTAACAGAGTGGAAGGTCCTAGAGAATGAGCTGACATCAGTACTTTGAGGTTGAAGAATGCATGCAGTTTCTAGCTTGTACAAACAAAAATAATAATTCAGAACTGTATGGGAACATGTCAGAGTATATGTAAGAGCTGAGAAAGCTCAGCTTAAATCCCAGTTCTCCTTACATACACCAGGTGATACAGGTAACTTAATCTCTGTTTTCTTATCTATGAAACAAGACTACTTCTCCTGTCCTTCTCAAAAAAGCACTGCCAAAATAATGTCAGATAACATGTGAGGATAAGAGCAACTTTCCTTATACCCCCTGGTATAGCACAGTACTTTCTGTCTGACCACTCAAATGGCTTTCTAGAACAAAACAATGTTCCAAACTCTAAACTCAGATGAATTCATGATGAACAATGCATAAATGCATAAATTCATATCTACACTAATCTATGAATTATTCTGATATGTAAATTTAGGATTTCTTTTGTCTTCCCTTTTTTTGCTGATGCTAGGTATTAAACTCAGTGTTTCAAGCACACTAGGAAAGCAATTTACAATTGAGCTAAACCCTCTGTCCCACCATTGTGTGTATGTGTGTTTATGTGGTAAGAATACAAATTATTACAATACAAATTACACTTGAAATAACAAATTTCAAGTGTATTATATACACATTACTAACTACTGTACAATAGATTCTCAAGACATATTATCTTATAACTGAAAGTTTGTACCCTATGATATATAAAGTAATGAATGTATTAATTAGTTTAACTGGTAATCATTTCACAATGTACACATACGTCAAGTTATCACGTTGTATACTTACCAGACAATTCTTATTTGCCAATTATCTCTTGATAAAGCTGAAGGGGAATTTTTTCAAAGAAAATTGGGGAAAGTTAGAAAAGTTGCTAAAAGGGGACTGGGAAGGTGGCTCAGTGGTAGAGTGCTTGCCTTGCATTCATGAGGCCCTGGGTTCGATTCCTCAGTACCACATAAGCAAAAAAGAAAAAAGCTGGAAGTGGCGCTGTGGCTCAAGTGGTAGAGCGCTAGCCTTGAGCTGAAGAGCTGAAGGACATTGCCCAGGCCCAGAGTTCAGGCCCCACGACAGGACCCCAAAAAAAAAAGTTGCTAAAAAAAATTCTAAACTCAAAGAAAATGAAAATCAATGAAAACATCAGTATATTTAAATATAGAAAATATTTTCCAGTTATATGATTTTTAGGGAAGAAAAATCACGTAACATTAAAGAAAGAAAAATAAATAAAACAGTTTGAGTGCATCTGACGTGTTACTAGGAAAAAAGCTATACAGTATGAGAAGACTCAGTGATGAATTATAATGAAATAGATATAAGCCTCACTAATAATACAGATCTTGGCATAATGCTTAGATCAATTTAACACAATACAAAGCAGACTAAGATATGCCACACAGTGAAGGTAATTCCATGGCCCCCTGGGCCTGTGACAGATAGGCATGTTGTCTTACTGTAATTATTAATAGCACCTTCACCAACTCTCCAAAGTAGGCCACTTTAGACAATGAATTAATTATGTTGCCTATTTATAATAGCACTTCTATAAGATTAACAGTATTAATGGTACAGTAAGACACAATTAATTTGTCTGTGAAATGGGGACAGGTTCTGTAGACACTCGATTTCAGACATCTTTTAGAAGATGAGACAAGATGTGAATGTGCTAAGCTCTCAAAAAATACATTACATAAATGCAATGCCATGCTGTGATCCTGAAAATGCTCAGGGAAGGAGGGGGAGAAGAGCAGGACTGGCAGTACAGTCAGGCTAGAAATGAAGAAGTCCAGATGCACCATCCTGATTCACACTCCTACTCTTCTGCCCCCTTCCAGTCTGTAACAATGTTGCATATAAAATGCCGTGAAAGCAAATTAGAAATTAATGGCACAAGAATGAGAAATTATTTTTAATGAAAATGTGTAATTTACATGCATTCTAAAGTAAACAGAATTTGTGAGAAGGGGTTTAAAAAAAGATTAACCAGTTGAAGCAGGCGTTTCAATAATATCCCCACCCCAAAACAGCCAAAGGCACTAAGTTAGACATCTTGCTCAGTGCCACTATTAAACAAAGTCACAAATGTTTAGTTCTTTCCAGACTCATCTTAGACTACATCAGCCACTCTTCCAGTTTTTTACTAGGTTGTATTTAAGAGTATATTTAGCATTTTAAGTACATCGTTCTATAAAATTTATACTGTGACGCTTAAATTCCTACTCCACTAGAAAAACATGAAACTGAACTATAATGTACTAATGGGGACTCTAATATGCTATGACTTAGACAGTCTAACAAAAGCAGAACCCATTATAATGAAACAGAATTGTGAAAGTAGAAGTAAAACAGACTGAATGATAAAAAATGGTAGGGTAAAAAGTTTTTAGGTACTATACTGTTTGCTTTGAGGAACAAGTGGATGCTAGCCTTGAGCTGAAGAGCTGAGAGACAGCGCCTAGGCCCAGAGTTCAGGCCCACAACCGGACCCAAAAAAAAAGAAAATAGGATGTTGGGGGGTAATAGACCACAATGGCCTTACCTTCATGAGTGGAAAGGATGTCATTATAAAAGGCCAAAGTTTATCCCTTTAGTCTCATCTGCCATGTAATCAAAGTGTCCCTCCTCTCCAAAAGACACAGCATTCAGGGAGCCATCGTGGGACCAGAATCATCAAACTTACTGGTACCTTGGTACTGAACATCCTAGCCTCCAAAACTGTAAGGTGTCCATTATAGATTACCCAGTCTGTAAAATTCTGTTATAAAGGCACAAATTAGACATGGCTACATTGCCAGCGTAGTTCTCTGAGCATTTCTCTAGCACAGGCATTAACCCTACTTCCAAGAGGCATATCTTATGGTACTGGGGATTATGTTTCCAAAACATATGTTTTTGAAAGACACATTTCAATCTGTTCACCCCTTTATAGAGAAAGTCTGTTCACTCCTAATTTAGAAGAATTGAGGAGACATAGGTGCAGAAGTGATATTGAACAGTAAGAAATCTAAAATGAAAGAGCTTTAACCATACTAAATTTATTTTTTTGCGGGGGGGGAGGGGGGTCCGGTCGTGGGGCCTGAACTCTGGGCCTGGGCGCTGTCCCTCAGCTCTTCAGCTCAAAGCTAACACTCTACCACTTGAGCCACAGTGCCACTTCCGGCTTTTTTCTTTTTTGCTTATGTGGTGCTGAGGAATCGAACCCAGGGCCTCATGCATGCAAGGCAAGCACTCTACCACTGAGCCACCTTCCCAGCCCCCCATACTAAATTTAAAGCAACAGAAAGAGTCTTCAAAAATATCAAGGGTGGGGCTGGGAAAGTGGCTCAGTGGTAGAGTGCTTGCCTTGCATGCTCGAGGCCCTGGGTTCGATTCCTCAGCACCACATAAGCAAAAAGAAAAAAAGCCGGAAGTGGCGCTGTGGCTCAAGTGGTAGAGCACTAGCCTTGAGCTGAAAGAGCTGAGGGACAGTGCCCAGGCCCAGAGTTCAGGCCCCATGACCGGACCCAAAAAAAAAAACAAGAATGTTGAAATTTGTCAGGTACCCACTGACAAAACTTTAAAAAAATATATATATATCAAGGGTGACACTGATCAAGATGCACTGTATACATAAACTGCTTTGTTAAATGGCCAACTCTTGGATAATTACTTAAACATAATAAAAAATAAGTATCAGGAAGAAAGTAATACATGTAGATCATACAAACTGGCTTAGAGATACAAGAATCAGGAGTAACCGGAAACCAGACAGGCATTCCCAAAACAAATACTTTGCACAGCAGATCAAGAATTTATCTTTAAGGAATATTATTGCTGCTGGGTGCTGGTGGTGCCCAGATTACACCTGTAATCCTAGCTACTCAGGAGGCTGAGATCTGAGGATTATGGTCAAAGCCAGCCTGGGCAGGAAAGTCCATGAGACTGAGACTCTTATCTCCAATTAACCACCAGAAAACCAGAAGTGGCATTGTGGTGCAAGTGACAGAGTGCTCGCCTTGAGCTGAAGAGCACAGGGACAGCCCCCAGGCTGAGAGATCACGCCACATGACCAACAAAAAAAAAAAAAAAAGAATATTATTGTTTAACAACAATTTATTATTTATTGTAATAACACTGTTAGAAAACAATGTTATTAGAGGGTATCACTGCCATATCACATTATATAATACAGGAGATAATGTAATTTACTATACATGAAGCATGTCAACTGACAAACACAACAAAGAAATTAAAAAGGAAGGCCTTAAAAGTTCTAATTGATTAAAATGAGACCACGAACAAATAAAGAAAACAACTTCTATGAAGAAACTAAGAACTTTGGAAATACCAGGAAAATGATAGGAATATTTAAGAACTAAAGACAGGCCGGGTGTTGGCTCACATCTGTAATCCTAGCTACTCAGGAGGCTGAGATCTGAGGATCACGGTTCAAAGCCAGCCCAGGTGGGAAAGTCCATGAGACTCTTATCTCCAATAAACCACTCACAAAACTGGAAGTGGCACTGTGGCTCAAGTGGTAGAACATTAGCCTTGAGCTGAAGAGCTTAGGAATAGCGCCCAGGCCCACAGTTCAAGCTCCATGACCGACAAAGAAAAAAGAACTAAAGACAGCAGGTATAGTAAATTAGTAAATCAGTAAAGTGTCTCTCCCAGTTGTCTCTGTCATGTACAATCCTCTCTCACAGATTCTGAGCTTAGCCAATTGCCTCGCTTTTCACCAATCTGATATTAGCAAGCATTGGCAAGCAGAAGTCTTGTAAGCACTAGTGCATAGGAACTCATCTTCTTGTAATACCAGTACTTGGAAGCCAGCTGTCAGGCTATAATAAAGCTCAAGCCAGGCTCCTGAATGATGAGAGGCACAGAAGGAGATATCATGCTGGTTAGAAGGATATCTTAGGTTATACAGTCCCAGCCCTCACAAATGAATGCTGATTGCCATTAATGACCTCAGCCCATTTCTACATGAACAGAAAAACTGTCCAGCTGAACACAGCCAATTCACAGAATTAAAGAAACAATAAACTGTTGTCATTATGTTATATTATGGGTTGTCTGTAAAGCAACAGTACATAACTGACACAGTCAGAACAGGATATGTGTTTAAGAAATCCCAGAGTATTGGGCACCAGGGGCTCACGCCTGTAATCCTAGCTACTCCGAAGGCTGTGATCCTCAGATCACAGCTCAGAGACAGACAGGGCAGGAAAGTCCATGAGACTTATCTCCAATAAACCACCAGAAAACTGGAAGTGGCACTGTAGAGCTCAAGTGGTAGAGTGCTTGCCTTGAGCGTAAGAGCTGACAGACAGTGCCAAGGCCCAGAGTTCAAGCCCCATGACCAACAAAAAGAGAAAATTAAAAAAAAAAAAGAAATCCGTATGACACCGATGGTATTTTTATACCTGGGAAGAACCAGACATGGTAGTATCCTACAAAGCTATTCAGCAGACTAAGGTAGGAAGATCTCTTGAACTCAAGAGTTTGAGAACAAACTAGATAATATATCAAGACACCAGTCTTAAAAAAGAAACAAGAAAAAAAACTGACAAGCCTTGTATATAAATAGACATTTTAAAAAAAGAAAGCTATTTAAATATTGAGGGTAAAATTAAAGCATAAAAAGAGAACAAAGGAAATAAAAAGGGCTGGGCATGGCAGTGTACATCTGTAATCCCAGTTCTGTAATCCCAGCTTCTCAGTAAGTAGACACTAAATCAGAGTTCTATGCCAGAAAATAAAAAAAGTTATCAAGACTTTCTCTCCACAAACAAGCAAGTATAGTGGATCATTTCTTTAACCCCAGAGACAAGGGAGGCATACACATTGAGGCCAGCCACAGGCAAAAACACAAAACCCTATCTAAGAAAAACTAATGCTAAAAATGGTTCAGAGTCCTAGTAGAAGTCGTGAGGCCCTAAGTTAAACCCCATAATCACCCAAAAATAAAAGGAAAAGGAAAGAAAAAAGCTTAAGATACTAAAGGCTTGTAAGCTGAGTCATGAGAAGCAAAAGGAAAACAAGACTAGCAACACAGTGAGTCTCTTGTAAGAAAACACAGGGAAAAGCTTTCCACCTACTTCATCACTCTCATCTACTTCAATTCCACCATCTTTGTCATCATCCATTTGTTTATGGATCGTCTGAAGAGCTTCCAGACTAAATCTATCTTCTTCTGTGAAGCATGGTGGATTCAGTGACATGCAGGGATCTAAAATAAAACAAACAACAATTACTAACTTGCCACACCAAAACGCAAGCTATAGTAAAATGAGGCATTTTAAAAGGAAGAAAAATGCAATAAAATTAAACTTCAGACTAAGAAGCTTGAAATATCAAAATGAAAAAAATATAATGTATGAACACAACTGACTAAAAATAAATAATCCTACTTGCAGTTTCCTCTGTTTGCAAAGCTCTTTTTTCTTAAATACATCCATGGTAAACAAACACCTTTCATTCTAACTCTGTTCCTCCTAAACTAACCTTCTCCTTTACTCTCTATTTGATTTTTCTTCATAGGACTCTATCAGAATACTACATTATCTATTTCTTTGTTTCCTTATTAATTTCCAAACTGTAAGTCAATCATGAGATCATAGGTTTTAATTTGATTGTTCCTCTTTCCAACATAGTTATATCACTATATATATGAACATTATTACAATGGGGTAACTAATAAATGATGTGCCTGACTCTTACATGTAAGCAATTGGCCTGATGAAAAAGAACTAGACTTTAGTAAGTGTATACAGAAAAAAAGAACAACGAAAACAAATTCAAGTGGAACCCACAAAAAACACAATTTGTCGAGCAAAGGCATTTTCAATTGGAAGAACTTAGGTCTGCTCTCTTCTTCCTCTTCTTTTCAAGCCCTCCCAACTACTACTGGTAGGTACTGGATGGGAGAGGGGCAGGAACATTAACTACAATGCACAGGCAAGAGGTACACAACCAAGAACTATTCTCCCACTAGCCCACAGTACCTCCTGAGGGACAGAAGAAAACACTAGAAGTGTTGGTGGAGTAGCAATAGGATATAAATCTGTAAAGACAGCCTGGGGCTGTCAGTGAAGCATGACAGACATCAGTGAAAAGATTCTAAAAGAAGCCACTGATGGTTTTTAAGTAAGACAATACCTCCAATTAAGACTGTAGATCACGGTAGAGTACCTGCCTAGCATGTACCTAACCCTCCATTCTATCCCCAGATGGAAACACAGCAAAAGAAAACAGAAGAGTGCCATGAGGAAAAATGTCACAGGAAAAAATATTAAGGAATTAGCTTATATTTTATACAGCACAAATTCTTTCTCATAATCACATTTTAGCGAGAAAAAACACATAATTGTATTTATCTGTACTACATAATATATAGACTATATCTCCTATTTGTGCTTTAACACAGTGACTCATCTTTGTAGGGTGATTAACTGGACCTCTGCATAGTAATAAGACTATAGCAATATAGTTATAAGGACTAAGAGTAGTAATCCATATTTTTGTTTTGTTTCAGTATGCATTTCAGCTTATGCAAATTATACTATACCAATATTTTTAAATAGAGATAATGCTTGTAATTCTGTTTTCTTAAACATCTTTTTCTAGAAAGAAATAAGCTCCTTATTCTTCTGTAGCCCAAATTTTACTTTTACTTTTTTGTTCTTTTGCTGGGGGCTTGAACTCAGGGCCTAGGCACTGTCCCTAAGTTTTCATGCTCAAGGCTAGAGCTCAATTTTACTTTTTAATGGACTTCATTATAAATGATGCTATTAATATCACATCATATTACACTGTCACATTGTTATAAGCCAAGTCAATAATTTACACTAAAGTTCATTTGTGGTATTGCATATTTTATGGGTTTGAGTAAATGTAACATGTAGCTATTATGATAGCATATCGAACAGCATCACTGTACCCCAAATCTCCTGTGCTTAACATGCTTGGTCCTCATTCCCCTCACCCTGGCAACTGCTCATCTTTTTACTATCTCAACTAGCCTTTTCCAGGATGTCATATAATTTGAATCATCTGTGTGTAGTTTTTTTCATTTTGGCTTCTTTCAATTAGTAAAATGCCCATTAAGATTCCACCACATGGCTATCATGGCTTGATAGCTCATTTTCTTTTTAGCACTAAGTAATAGTGCACAGTCTGGATATGCCTCGGTTTCTTTCTATCCACTCCGTGCTTCCAAATTCTGCACTTACAATAAAGTTGATACAAAATATCAATATCCAAGTATTTGCATGGATATGGTTTCCTGACTTTGGGATAAACACCCAGAAATGCAATTGCTAGACTGTATGGCAGACTGTAACTAATTCTCAAGAAACTACCAAGTTGACTTCCAAGGTGGCTGTACTAGTATGAGTTCCTACTGGCAATGAATGAGAATTCCTCTTGCTCCACAGCTCATGGGTATCTATTGTTGTTGCTCTGGAAGAACATACTAGCAGGTGTATATGTTTTATCATTTTAATGTTCTTTTCTCTGATAAATTATGTTGTGGAATGTTTTTTCATATAGTTACTTGACATCAGTATCTCTTCTGGAATAGGAGCTGTGTTTTGTTTTAATGAGGAGACAAGTTTGCTACCAAAAAATGTTTATCACATCAGTCCAAATAGAAAATTATAGAGTACAAATTACACAAGGGGGGGGGGGGGGGGGGAATAAAGGTCACACTGAAGAGACAACTGAATGACATATGGCTGACATGTTAGACCTAAAAGCTGTCTAGATAAAACAAAGCTACATTTCTCTTCAATTTAGCTGAGTTAGACCAAAAACAGTTACAAAATGCATCAAATGATTTTTATTATATCTGGAAGATAAATATGCCATATTTTCTATTTTGTCATCCCAGTCAACTGACAGATGTAAGGAATATAGTTTAGAAACCTAAGAAAATAAGAGCTCTAAAGGGAAAAAAATGAAACTATAGAAATGGAAATGCAGTGTTTAGAGCTAATTTTCCTTCTATGATACCATTTTAGTCAGTGAATTTAAATGCAGAAAAGAACTAAGAAGTGAGCCAGGTGACTTAATCATAAACCAATTAATGTAGCCCACTAACAATGAACAGCATCAGATGGTGCCAAGATCTTGGCTTACCATCTTGGCAACTATTTATGAATCTCATGATTAGGATATTCTTAATTACCACAACTGAAAAAAAAATTTAAGTGTTGTTTTTATTTGTATTTATTGCTTTTTCTAAGAGTTCAAGCATGAATCAAATGTTCCAACTTCAGTACTTTTAGGAAAAACTTTCTCTAATATCTTCAGGGATAATCTACTGGTATCATTTTTTTCAATATTCTAAAACTAGAAAGGAAAACAATGCCTTCTTTTTCTTCTAATGACCTCTCTACATAGTCTATCTTATATTCCCAATATTCTTTAATGCTGCTAGGATTTAGCATACGAAAACATCCTGTACATAGGATTATCAGTCATTCTCAAAAACACAAATATAATTAGTAATAATTAGTATGGCATATTTTTCTCAAGTACATAACAGGCCTTCAAAATATGCTAGAATTTGCTGAGAACATTTCACATGCCAGAACAACAAATGAGAAAGAGAAGTTGGCATTGGATTTGTACATATAATACTATACTAGACTGGCATATAAATGCAGGCAGAAGGTTCTAGAATGTCTAATACCTACTCAGACATTTGAAAAGTTCAACAGTTAAACAAGATACACTTTCTAATGGAGGGCTGAAAAACAAATGTAAATATATCTAACTATGACATAAGTATTATGACTCTTTCTGAAAACTTCTTGGTTGATGAATAACACTTGGAGATGCAAACCTCTATAATCACTAATTGTAGAAAATCCCTGTTAGTTTACCTGGAAAGAAGTTGCCCCTGACTGCTATTTAAAAATTCCACTGAAAAACTGCTCCTTTCACCTGTATATTCCAAGTGTTTGAACTAAAGTATCATATAACGTATCAATTTCTTAGGTTCAACCTTCTCATTTTCTAAAAATATTTTAAAATTTGCTACTTCTAAGCTACTTTACTCCCATTTATCCCCCAACCTACCACCATACTACAAAGCAGCTTAAGTTCCTGCTAATCTTTTCTGTAAGAGCCATAAGTAATTCCCATCCCAAAACTAAATTAATATGAAACTTCTCATTGCCTAGCAAATTCTTCTACCCAAAAAATATCCACACTTCAATTCATAATTAACCAATATGTTCCTTCACTGCACATAAATAAGAGTAGGAGTCTTTAAACAACTATATTTATTTCTATATGCACTGATACCTGTATTTTTTCTATTTTCTTTTATACCATAAGCTCCTAGAAAGCAAAAATATATTGTATCATCTATCATGTGGGAAAATATTTTTGACTAATGTGGAAAAAAAAAAGCATACAGGTTCATTCACACATTTATTTATTGACTCCTGGCTTCCTAGAATGCTATTAAAAAATGTTTTAGTTGTATGCCAAAGGCTCATGCCTAAAATCCTAGTTACTAGGTTCAATTCCTTGGTAGCACATAAGCAAAAAAATAAAATGAACTTTTTAAAAGATTGTTATTAATTCCAAACAATATGTTGTTAAGATCCAAGAACAATCCATTAGGCTGGGGATGTAATTCAGTGGCAGAACACATGTCTAGCAGGCACAAGGCCTACGGTTCAGTCCCCAGTACCACAAGAGCAATTTGTTGCTTTATTTTCAGCAGTTCAGAATTTATTATCATTAAAATAAAATCAGAATCACAGTATTATAGATGAATAATACAAGGGAACCAAAAGAGTATTCACTTCATTTCACACTGCCACATACTACATGTAACTTTAGAAAATTATTTAGCCTCCTTGCATTAAGTTCTTCATCTACAAAATGGAAATAACAGCAACCTTGCCAGATTGATGTCAGAATTAAGTGAGATAGATAGATAGATAGATAGATAGATAGATCACCAAGCAGTTTGTGTAATATATCTGGAACTCAAAGCTAACCCTTAAAAGATAACTGGGGTAACTGGGCACCAATGGTTCACACCCGTGATCCTAGTTACTCAGGAAGCTGAGATCTGAGGCTCACAGTTCAATGCCAGCCCAGTGAGGAAAGTCCTTGAGACTCTTATCTCCAACTAAGCACGAAGAAGAAGAAAGAAGAAAAAGGAGGAGGAGGAGGAAAGAAGAAAGAAGGAAGGAAGGAAGGAAGGAAGGAAGGAAGGAAGGAAGGAAGGAAGGAAGGAAGGAAGGAAGGAAGGAAGGAAGGAAGGAAGGAGGAGGAAGAGGAGGAGGAGGAAAGAAAGAAAGAAAGAAAGAAAGAGAGAAAGAAAGAGAGAAAGAAAGAGAGAAAGAAAGAGAGAAAGAAAGAGAGAAAGAAAGAGAGAAAGAAAGAGAGAAAGAAAGAGAGAAAGAAAGAGAGAGAAGAAAGAGAGAAAGAAAGAGAGAAAGAAAGAAAGAAAAAGAAAGAAGACCCAAGTGGAGCTGTGGCTCAAGAGGTAAAGCAATAGCCCTAAGAAAAAAAAAGCTCAGGTACAGCACCCAGGTCCTGAATTTAAACCCAAGGACAGGCACAAAATATAAAGGTAACTGTTGCTAGATTATCTAGAGAGGTGAAGTGCCTACAATAACTAGCTAATAAATGTCATAGTGGGAATTTCATAATATATTTCATAATGTAATCTGTCTAATATTTCTATTATATTACTATGTAATTATAAAAAATAACAGATTTAACTAAATACTTTCTGACAAAACTAAACATTCCCTAAAATACAAACAGCAAAGACAATGAATGAAAGCAGCACTTACTGAGTGACTGTTATAAAAAACATTGAGTACTTGACTTGATTATTTAATTCAAGTACTTCCACTAACTCTGTCATGTCAGTGTCGTATTTCTTCTCTTGATGAGTAAACCACAGTTCTCATAGGTAATTTACCCTAAGTCAAACAGCTGGTTAACTGTCCCAAACCAAAGAACCTCATCTTTTCCTTTCCTACATCCCACACACAGCCTGTCAAAAGAAAAAGATCTACTAGCTGTAAAAAATACTTAAAAAGAATATTTTGAATGCAAATTCCAAAACAAGAACCTAAGGACAGGGTCACTAAAATTATTACTAAACGGATAAATCCTCCTAAAAGTATTATTTTTAAAAAGAAAATTCTCATTTAGATGTTTTGCTATGTGTTTATTAATTGTGTAAGCAACTATTATATGAAATTTGCAGTTTTTTAAAGAAAACAAATCCACATTTCCAATCAGCAGAGTACATTTACCCCCAAAAACTTGATCACAGCAACAAAAACATGGAATTCCCTTTGTCCAACTGTTCCACATAAGAAAACCTATACTACCATCATAAAGGAAGAGGAGTTACTTATGTACAACAGCACGAATACAAGGCCACAACCAGAGAATAGATGTTTAGTGATATTTGTAAATCAAATATCTAAGTTGAGAACTGCTTACACAGTGTATATAAAACCAGCTAAGCATGTAAAGTTCATGGCTCACATCTGTAATCCTAGCTATTCAAGAGGCTGATCATTGGACATCAGCACTGTACAGAAAAGACCATAAGACTTCCACTCAAATTAACTTGCAAAATGCTGGACTGGAGGCATGGCTCAAGTGACAAAGCACCAGCTGTGATGAAGTATACCTCAAGTAATTACAAGCTCCTGAGCTCAAGAATGGGTATCAACAAACTGCCAGTCAACCCTTTTAGTCATTAAAACTCAAAAGCAGAAAAGATGTTTATTTGGTAAGAGAAAAAAATCTCACAAAACCCCTATTATATTACAAATAAAATTAAAATACTAGCTTGTAAATTCAGCTTTCAAAATACCAAGCTCTAAACCTATATGTAAAGTTTTTTAACTTACTGATAATTAAAAACACTAAAGCAGAAATATAATGATGTGTCTTAATTTTGAAGAAACTATCTTCCTTCAATTTTTTTTATAGCCTGTTTAAGATACCCAAAAGCAGCGGGGAAATTGGAGATGTCATGACTCTGAGCACTGCAAGAAGCCTTCATAAACAGCTGAATCAGGAAAGGTATCTGTTTAATAGTTTATAACACAACTGACACTGCTAGCATTTTCATGTTTTATATGTGCTATAAAACAGCTGTAATTTTCAGAAATGTTTTATAAATTATTTTATTATAATTATTTTATTAAACGTTTATATATTATTTATATTTTTCAAATATTCATAAGTATTAGAAATGATCTTTATTTGCTGTAAAATAGGTAGATGAAAAGAGTTTGGTACCAAGAATGCTTGAATATTCTTAATACACAGAAAACCTTGTTTATACCTAAAATGCCAATTAAAATCTCTCTTTCCTATGCAACTGTTTACTTCAACTCAATCTTTCCTAGTAATGATTTAGGAATGGGTTCTCTCTCTAAACATTAGGTTTTACAGAAGATAATACTGAATGCTATAAAATGATTCCATCCATATCAAAATACATGAATACAAATTAAATCTCCCCTTCCTAACTAAAGATTTCTCCTTAGGAAGAAACACACATTACTCCAAAAATTCAGCAACTGTCTAAAAAACTCATAATATAATTTTTTACCCAAAAGAATTACCCAAAGAAGAGTAACACTTTCTTCATATTCATAATAGCTTAATTTCTTCCATTTAGGGTAGAATTAAGCTTTGGAAACTGCTCGAGTAATAAATCTGCAGATTATCAAAATATCACCCCAAAAATCCATTTCTAGTACAGATTTTCATGTAGCCTATGAACTATAAAATACATCAGCTTTCAAACTTAAGATTTGTACTTTTTGGAATATACCATTTTTTATTGTCATCTAAAAAATAACTAACAATTTGTTTCAGAATAAAAAGTATTAAAGATATGAAATTGCCAAATGTGTATATGTGTGTGAGCACATTAGATTTAACTTAAGCAGTAACTTAAGTTGTTAAATATAAAGACAACATAACTTAAGGTAACAATATTCTTTTTTCAAACATTTTCCAAAATACTGTTTTTTAAGTAAAAACTAAAACCAATACAAATTGACTTGTATAGTTTGCTCAGTCCTATGTTTCAATTGTGTATACTATCATAAGAAACACACAGAGATAGTGTGTATTTACTGAATAAATGATGCAAGGTAAACATTTAATAGGTGGTCATGCAATGAGGTGATCTGTATTTATATTTGGCTGGCTTAATTGTACTAGAAAATTTCATTGGTTCCCCTCTATGGAACAATCAACAAAAATAACCAAACTACAGGATGTGACAACATACTAGGCATTTGAGTTGGCAACAAGCAACTCCATTCTTACAAATGTGCATGCCAAAACTCTGCAATCATTCCTCTTCTCATTCTGTCCAACATCAAGAAATCTGTAAGATCTACCTTCAATACATCCTCCAGACTACTCTTTTCAGAGCACCATGACTGGTGGCATCGATTACTGTTCTTGTCTTTGGATGTCTTCCCTCCTCTTCTCCACTCATAATCACTCCCCTACAAACACTCTCAATTTCCTTGCCTTTCTCTCATTTTATCACACATGGTTAGCAAAGCTGCAACCCTGGTTAAACTGAATTCTCCTTCCACTCTGCACTGACACCATGCATCTAAACCCAGCTGATCATGCTTTGAATTAATAACCACAGAACTCAATTAAAGCTGTCAAGCAAGCATATTCTTAAATTCCTGGTCTATTTACACTCCCACTCTATTTCACACCTTCTTGATCCTAAACCTTAACTTGCCTCCTCCTCAACCTTACTCAGACAAGGACTGCTAGCTATACTTCAATGGAAGAAAACAAAATTAATGAACCTATCCAAAGAGAACTTCATAAGGCCCTATTACAGGTGGATTACAGAACCACCTCTCCAGAGTCTGTATCTTCATATTGTGTCTCTTGCCTACATTTCATCCCATTTAACACCTCATTTTAGGAATTTATCCTTAAAATTATTCTACAAATGAATGACTGCCATTAGTCTGTAAGCATACTGGTGTTCCTCCATTTTTAGAAAAAAAATGTAATACTAACTGTTCTGAGTCTTTTTTCATCTTGCAGAAAATAGGCTTAAATGTTTTCAGGCTTGAAAACATTCCTAATGACCATCTTCAGTTTCTCTCCTCTTTTTCTCTTTTAAGGTGAGGAAAAAATCTATAACTTCTATCTTACTAAATCAAATAATCATCTATCTCACGCTTCAAGTTACTTTGCCCACAAGTAATCACTTGACAGAACTGATCATTTTCTTAGTTTCCAAGACAATGCAACAATTCTCTAGGCTGATTATCCCTTTCCTCCTCCTACAAAGGGCAGGAGGAAAACACCTGACGATCGCGATTGTATGCATTATTTGACTATAATATATAAATCTACTAAGACATCAAATATGTGCTTTAACCAAGAACCACTTACTGCATGTCAACTATACTTTAAAAATTATTTTTATTACAAACTGTCAGTATTCACATACCACTCCTATTCTACAAGAGTAAGATTGTTCACAAATAAGGATCACAGGGATATTAAACTTGATTTTAGACCACAGAATGAAAAAAATTCCTGGTCACTGAGAAGATTTAGCTCAATTCTTATATAATTATCTCTCAATGATAGTCTACCATTTTTCAGTTAAATATTTACTCTCCTAACAAAAGAGAAAATCAACTGGGTGGTGTAGTTTGACATTCTTTTTATCACGAACTATTACATCATCAGAAATAACCTGCTGACTTCCTTGTTTTTTCTCCAAATGCAACATTTGAAAATGCCTTTTATTATTCTTAGCACTCTCTGCAAACCTCAGCTGTTTGGTTTTTTTAATTAAAATGATAGCTGTAAAAGATTTGTCCCATATTCTTATTTAGTAACAGTTATGCATCATATTTTCTCTTTAATAACTTTGTACCCTCTCAATTAGCATCAATTTGAATCAGGTATTTCAACAAATACTAAGTATCACTTAAAACATGTAGGAAAGTTAATTCATTTAAATATTTGCCAAAATCGATCATATTTATCTGTGTCTATGTGTGTACAAACAATTGAGCTAGCATACTTCATTAAAATAAAATGCCTGCAGATCTTCTCTGGTTATTTAACAGCAGCAAGAGACTCATGGAGATTGGGTGGGATGGCGTCCCTGTGAGATTTGTGTTTTGTATTCAGGCAGTTGCAGAAAGTGGATTTAAGGATAACCGACTAAAAGCAAGGAAACAAGTTGTTTATTATCTCAAGCAATGGGAGAGAACATAAACTAAAGCTGTGCTAAAAGTGAGTCAGAAAGAAGTATTTAGAAGATTAAATTTCACTAACTCACACAACTCTCACTAGTATCACTGTGGTATACAGCCTCTATAACAGAGATGGCATCAAATAAGAAAAGACCTTATTCATTACCCAACATAAAGTTTACTACCACTTTCCTTTGAATTTCATAATTTTAGGAAAAGAGACATGAAGTAAATATTTAAGTAATCAGATACTAAACTCATACTATCATAAACCTTTATTTCTGTACCTGTTTAACAACAAGGATCCAAGAAAACTCCACCTTCCAAAATTCCGGATGGGAACAAATGCAACAGCTTCCTCTTAACTCATGACAAACAGATGAGAACGAGATTCAGGCGGCATCAAATAGGTAGAACTGGGCCTAGAAGGATGTGTGGTCAAAAAGACTAACAATCACTCATTCTTCCTGCCTGCAGAACTCATTCAGAAATTTCTAAGAAATGGTTTCAAATGATCTAGAATGAGATAAAAGAAGTCATTCATAAAACATTATTGAACATTTTAAGTAATACTAGCTGACTGCTGTGTAGGTCGTCTACTGAAAAGTCTTTCCTATTATCACCATAATCATGGCAAAAAAAATTAGCTCCTACTGAAAGAAACAGCTTTGTCACTAAAAGATGGGGTTTCTATCCTAAGGGGAGCCATACTCTTAGCAATTAAAGGTGAAGTTGTTTCAGCAATCTAAAAGTGATCAATATGCTAGGTCAGTCTCTTAAACATAGCTCTCACTACTTCGGACAGGAAGGAGAAACAACAACAAAAACAGGAAATCTAGATCCCTCTCTTCATTCTGCTGCCATTTCCCTAAGAGACAACCTCCACTGCTTATCCCAAAACAATGGTTTCTCTATCACCAGCGCCACCGTACTACAAATACAGTTTACTCTCTTTAGATATGAATCCAATCACATCATTTCTGCCTCTGAAATTCTTCTGAACCATCTAGTGGTCCAAAGTATAAAGCCCAATCCTCAGCTTAAAACACAAGTTATAGTCTGGTAACTAGGAATCTTCTGTCAGTAATTTACTCCCTCTATAAAGCCCTCCATATCTTCCTATAGATGTTTCCTATTCTCCATCTGTGCATGAAGACTATACTTGCAAATAACGTTTTACCTCCCAACCTATATCCTCACTAACTAATCTAAGGAATAAACAGGATTTCTCAAGAAATACCACCAACTCTGGAGTTAGACCTGATTTCAAATTTCAACTTCATTATTAACAATACAATCTTCATCACATCTCTCGACATCTGTAAATTTTAACTTATCCAATTACAAGATTAACACATAAAATATTCAACCAGATAGGTAAAGGACAAGAATGAAAATATTTAAGTAAATAAGTTGTTCTAGTAAAATGTGTTCAACTGTAAAGTACCTAAAAGTAAACTTAAAAACAAACATTGACAATATAAAAGATGAACTCCTCTCTATTAGGCACAAGTGCCTTGGCAATGTGAGTTTTGCATTTTTTTTTTTTTTAGGAAAATGTTATCTAAAATGAAAAAGACACAAGTCTACAATTAAATCTGTCCCTCAACTTTTGGTGAGTAGTATAATTTATGTAAATGCTTATTAAATTTCATAGAACTTAAACAGTACATAGCTTCATTCCATAGAAATATTTTTCCAAAATATTGACAACTCTAGCATGTGATGTTCACTTATTTAAATACATGTAAAATAAGTAAAACTAAAAATTTAAAACATGCCACTAATATTTTCCACAAAGCTACATAGACAAGAATGCCTGTGGTTTAAAATTAACCCAGAATCTTTTTGTGTGTGCCTGTCCTGAAGTTTGAACTGGGGCCTAAGCACCGGCCCTGGGCTTTTTTGCTCAAGGCTAACAGCCCACTACCACTTGAGCTGCAGCTCCACTTCCATCTTGTTTTGGGTAGTTAACTGGAGGCAAGAGACTCATGAGCTTTTATGTCATGTTTTAGGCTGGGTTTGAACCACAGTCCTCAGATCTCATCCTCCTGAGTAGCTAGGATAACAGGCATGAGCCAGTTGGTGCCTATATGACCTTAGACATCATTCTTTTTACATGCACCAAAATTCCTAGAAAGAAATGTACTCTTTACCTGACTTAGGTAACTATGACCTCTTGGTACATCACCTTTATAATAATAAAAACTAAAAATAAATTAAATCTAAAAAATGAATGCCTAGGAGGAGAACAGATTCAAAAGAAAGTAAACGAGAAATTCTTAATTGAAATCAAACAGCAGAAGCAAAATAAAATAAAATTTTAAAAAAAAAAAAAAACAGCAAAAGCAGGGGTAAAAAAAGAAAGATCTCTGGAAGGAAAAACTATACTGAATAACAAAACTTTTCTATAATACCATCAATGTTTCAGAATCTAAAGGGCATGTTAATTACCCAGAGTGTATTTAGAAAGCATAAAAAATAGAAAAATTGGATTTCAAAGAACTACCTTCAACAATTCATTTGAAAATTTCCATGCAAATAATAAACTGAAGTTTTACTAAAAATAACACTGAGTAGTTTTTGTAAATTTTCAACCGGATTTCCAGTTCAAAGTATGGAGCAACCACACAGGGCGTTGTTTCGTGCTGTATTATTTGAATTTTAATCCCTGAAAACTATAATAAGGCTCTCTTTGTGTAGGAAAAAATTCAATAACTACTTTGACAACAGTTTTAATTATTGGTAACTTAAGAAACCAAAGTCTTAAAATTCCTTTTTTTCACTATAGTCCAATGTCCTTCTCTACTAAACTCTTGGAGTAACAGAAAATCAAAGAAGTCAAAGTATTTCAATTACCTACTATTTCCCTTGAAGGCAAATAGAAGTCAATGATTTGGGAAAAATGGATTTCAGAGTCAGTGCTGAATACTCACTACTCATTCATAACCTCAAGAACTTCTCTAGCATTTTAATTTTCTATAAACTAGAGGTAATTAGACAGATCCCACTGGTTTCCTTTTCACCATGTTTAAATATTTTGCGTACATTTGTTAACTTTAAAATTTTCCATTTATGTAGTTTATAGTTTATATAGCACTTTTCAGCTTATCTTCATAAAAGCTACATGAAGTAGATATTTGTATTACACATGAAGAATGTTGAGGTCCAGAGATACATCAAAAATATGGTCAGATCCAGAAGTAGATTCTAACTTAATATCCATCAGTTTCCCAAAAGACTGATGACTCAGAAATCTTAACAAATTCTGAAAAGCCTAAAATACAAAGATATATCACTATATTAAAATTATATAGTATACATTTATTTTTAGAAATGTATCTGTATTCAATCATGTACAAAATAGCATGTTACTCAAAAAAAAAATGGAAGGCAAAACAAATCAACTCAAGCCACTCCAAAACACACACAGACACACACACACACACACACACACACACACACACACACATTAATCAGGGACAGGCACAGTAGTGCAAGTCTATAATCTCTGCTATCTGGGAGGTGGAAATGGTAAGATCAAAGCTAGAATCCAATTGGAGCAAAACAGTTAATGTGACCCTATCTCAATGGTCATTTTCAAATGGTTCCCATTATTTATTAAACTATACATACATTTTATATTCTTTTCTGTATTTTACACATTACTTCAAAATTCTTTTGTTTGAATACATAAGTATATATTTTATAAGAAAACTTATTGGGTGTTTAAAGAGTTACTATATAGGATCAAGTAAATTAAGCTAGTCAATCAAACACTCATTTAAGTGTTGCTGAGAAAGTTACTTTGTAGATATTATTAGCATCTAAAATCTGCTTACTATAAGCAAAGAAGATTATTTCTTAATAGTGTGGGTAAGTATCACCCAATCAGCTGAAAGACATTAAAAACACAATTAGAGGCTTTCCCAGGAAAACACAAATTCTGCCTAGAGAATAAAGCATCAAATCTAGCCCAAAAGTTTCTAAGATTTGTCACCTTCCCTACATATGCAGACTTGCTAACTTCTGCAATTGCATGAGCTGATTTCCTAAAATAAATTTCTTATTTTATGTTTACACTGGTTATTTTTCTCTGAAGAACCCTGGTTGATACTGATTCGGGTACTGAAAGTGGTCCTAGAGGAGATGGAGTTGGTTCTGGAGTTCCTGAAATTAGTTCTCTACTATAATTAGATTTAGGTATAAAGGCCTGGATTTCTAGTGGTAAAGGGGAACTTATAGTCCATGGCATGACACATGAATAAAGACACACTCATTGAAGATATAAAA
The DNA here is from genome assembly GCF_019054845.1 of Dipodomys spectabilis. Lineage (NCBI taxonomy): Eukaryota > Metazoa > Chordata > Mammalia > Rodentia > Heteromyidae > Dipodomys > Dipodomys spectabilis. Next base: position 9,320,225 of record NW_024870698.1, on the reverse strand, counting down.
ACATGGTCCTGTGTGACCACATAGTTGATGCCCGAGAGCATTCATTAAACTAATAAGTATAATGAAATTAGCCAGTGGCTCCTAATTGCTAGATAAAGTAAATAGAAAAGCCCAAGGCTTCATGTGCCAAGCTTAAGCACTGCACAAATGACCTTCTATGTCTGGCCTGAAAGAAACCCACTGTAAGAGCAGAGCCAGATTTCTGAAGATCAAAATCAGGAAGTCATTCTGTGACTACTTAATTACAAGAAAAACTAAATCCCCCCCAAAAATCACAGAATTCTATGAAAGTGACCTCATTGATTAGGAAGAAATGGGATCCTGAAAACTGGAATGGGGACATATGGGCAGAGCCACATAACAACAGGAACAATAAACATCTAAATTCTGTCGGGTCTTTATTAGTAGAAGCAAGGAATTCCTAGACCCTCTACCATCTTGTTGTTATGACTGGATATGGTTTTACTGTGTCTCCCATTATGAAACACTAAAACCCTAGTTTAGTGTTCCTATGTTGGAAGTGAAGTCAGCAGGCTTCACCATATGAAGCATTTAAGGGATGAAGCCTTGAAAGCTGTTTGTACCACTGTTTAGGTAATTACAAAAGTGGTGGGAGAAAGACAAATGAAGACTTGTGGGAGGTCACTCAGAAGGGATGAACATTGTTCTGGTGGACTACAGTTCTCTACAGGTCTTAAAAGAACAGAACTGGGAGGGTGAATGAGGGTCAAATTTTGTATGTATGTATTATGTATTATGATATGCACACACATGTATGCATATATACATACATACATACACACAGATAGATATACACACATACCCTCCTCACTCTATGTCTACCTACTTCACCACATAATTCCTCTTATTAGAACAATGCCAATGCCAATGCCAGCATCATGCCCTTGAACTTCTAAAACTGAGAGTTAAGTTTCCTTTCTTTACACATAACCCAGTGTATATATTTTGTTGTAAAAACAAAATAAATTCAGTACACCTTATTTACATGAAGACTCTCTAATGGCTTCCTGAGGGTGCTGTGAGAGACAAGAAGGCTCAGTCCCTCATCTGCTTGTAGACTTACATACTACCAGAATCCGGTTCCAGCAGTCCCAAAACTCTGAGATGCAAAGTATCACCCAGGGGGAGGGCATGATACACTCCAAAAGAAATAAACCATTTTTTTCCAGTTTATATTGACAGAAAGCTGGAAACAGATAATATATGATATATATATAATACATATTATATATATATTATATATATGAATTACTATTAACAGGAACAAAACAAATTTTGGACAGGCAAAATTTACTATGGGTTCACTAAAAGATATTACTTTTAATGTTGTAGTTTAGCAGGTTAGAAAAGGTTCAAGTAGTTTAACTGGTTATCTAGCTATGCATAGACCAAATTAGGTCCTATATTAACTGGAGGTAAAATGAGAGAAATACTGTAGTATACTGTAGGGGAAGTTATCTGAAGTATTAAGAGTGGTTTTAGGTTTTATCATGTAAAATCTGCTCACCTAGCACAGGGAAGGACCACACTTCCTCAACTATGAAAAATAAATTTCTAAGAAGAGTTTCAACATTGTTGAAGAGTTCTGTGATTATTATGTTAGAAATTAAAGTGGTAACCATTAAAAATAAAAATTAAAAAAATAAAATAACTGGTAACACCACTAGTACTGATGGGGTCCTTAAATGCAATGAGAATAATTGGATACTGAGAAAATATAATCAAAACAGTATTATTTAATAGTCAAATACAAGAAAAGTATGTTTATGATAATGGACAGCACAATGAAAATAACCAGAGTAGTCTCACTCACAAAGACCTACAAAGTTAAGAGTTGACTGCAGCTCACCTAGAAAAAATTAATCCTTACTCCATCTATAAAGCAAGAAGAGCTCTAGGTTAAGTAAAAAAAAAAAAAAAATACTAGTAATAATAATAACTCAAATCACAAAAACTAAGAGTAAAAGCCCTGTCTGTGGATTCTTAGAGCTGAGCAAATTTATCAGCATCTCTCAAATAAGAAACATAGATTCTATCAAGCAAGGACCCTACACTTCACTACCAAAAACAAAGTGTCAATCTTCCCCAAATGAACAGCTTTTCCAAGATGAACACTGGACACTGGCTCTTAACAATTCCAAAAAATCAAACATCACCATGTCATCTGACAGAGTAAAAGCTTAAAAAAGCTTCTGCACAGTGAAGGACCTTGTTGAAAAAAAAAGTGAAAGGCAGGTCTTTACCAGCAATACATCTAATAAAAGGTCTAATAATTAGACTAGACAAAGAGCTTAAAAAGCTAAAACTCAAAGAATCAATAACCCAGCTAAAAAGATAAATTTCTCATAACATTTTTGAATGACCAATAAATATAAGAAGACATGCTCAATATTCATGTCATTAGAAAATGTATTACATATTGAAGGACATGGTTACTAAGCTAAAACCACATCCCTATAGAATGGGAGGTTTATGCCAGCTATACATCTGACAAGAGCTGATATCCAGAATATACAAGGAACTCAAAAAACTAAATCCCCAAAGAATCAATAACCCAGTTAATAAATGGGCAAAGGAACTAAATATAAACTTCTCAGAAGAAGAAAAATGGCCAATAACACATGAAGAAATGCTCAATATCTCTGACTGAAAGGGAAGCAGAAATCAGAACAACACTAACATTGCATCCCACCCATCAAGAATATGAACATATAATACTGGCAGGGATATGAGGAAAATCCATTTGAAACTAAGAAATCTTAGTTTCAAAGTACAGAATGTGTTCACTGAGAGATACGATTCAATCAAACTGAAGTTAAGACTGGCTCCTGGATCCTACAGACTTTTCATAGCTCTGAATCAACAAGCAAAGAAGAGAGCTTCCAAACTAGTTCAAGGCCAGCCTAGACTACTTACCAACACCTCAACCAACTCTCAGAAATGAATTTACTTCCATCTATATCTGTCTATATAGGTGAGAAATATAGATACATATATAAAATATATATAAAATTATAATAGCTAGAAATTAAATACTTAACATATCATTAATTTGGCTGATAACAATTATGTGTAAGATATAAAAATTGTACTTCCTTGTGCTAGAGTTAAATCCAGGATGAGTATGCTTTGACTACCTCTCTTAGCTACTCTTCTATTCCCCTCTCAATTGTTTACTCAATAACAGCAAAGTGGTCTTAAGTTACTCCCAAGTCCAATCATGTCATTTCCTCTATTTAAGAAGAAAGGGAAAGGAAAATCAGTCTGTGATATGATCGTTCCTTGCCTCTTCTTTCAAATGTCTCCTAAGAAGCTTACCCTGGCCACTATATATAAAATAGCAAATATAGAACACTTTTCACTGTCATTCTCTATATGCCCCTCCTTCTTCCTTAGCACACTAACCACCTTCTGAGGTATATCCATACTTCTCTATTTGTTAATACTCTTTACCTCTGTTTATATGTAAATTCAGTTCTTTACTTCAGTTTTCCAATGCCTAGAGTGTCTAGAACAATACCAACATGTGCTCTAGAAGCACAAATTGAATATTAGCCTGACGTTGAAACTTCAATCTTTCCATTTATGTGAGAATGGTATTTATAAAAACATCAAACAGGAAAATGTCATGTGCCAGGCTAGTTCTTTTTCTTCTTTATTATCGTTTATCTTTTAAAGTTTTTATTATCTTTACTTAAACAAAGAGATTCACATGTTAATTTATGAGTATACTACATCTTGTTATTCCTTCCATCGTTCTCCCCATCTGTCCCAACCAGTCCATGCTTTTCAGTTATTTGGTTTTACAGAGAATATGAAAGTAAATATTCCGCCTTTCACAGTTTTTTTCCCCACTTAACCATAAATTATGAGCTCTACAGTCCCAACTTCCCTATTTGCCAAAAAACAGGAACTGGTCCTTGGTGATCAGCTTCTTAAAAATCTAGTCTCTAAAAGTCAGATGTAAGAAAATTTATATAAAATTTTCATGCCACCTATACATAAACTTAGCTTTAAATTGCACTTCATTCTCATGCAAGCAGCACTGGATCCTATATGATAGGTTTTCACTTACTTCTCAACTACTTGCTCTAGTAAGTACAGTAAACAATTTATCTGGAAGTTACCTTCTGACTCTACTCAGGCACAATACAGATAACCTAAAAAATAAACCTTCACAAATGAAAACTATATTATTAATATAATACATTATTATACTTTACTCAATGGAAGACCTTCATACTACCAATATTTAGAACCATTCGAGTTATAATATTCTTCCAACCTTAGCAAATGCCAAAAAATAAAAGCTGCCAAAAAAAATATGATCTAATCAAGCATATGATCATGATTCCATTTAAATTACATTCAAAAACAAAGAAAAGAATCTATGGTATGCTAGGATAGTGGTTAACCTTTGGCAGCAGCATGCAGTGATTTCTGGGATGAAAATAATGTTATATGTAATTCTTGACCTAGGTGCTAAATGATAAGTAAAAAACTTACGAAAAAGTAAGCATTATAGCACTTCAAGAACATAACAGGCTGAAAAGCTCAACATGTTAACACATTTTGGAAATTATTTGCTTCCAAACTGTTTGAAACAAATTTTATAATTCAAATGAGTTAAAATTCAAATACTCAAGGGGCAAAACAGAGTAAAGTGAGTCCTGGTGGAGAATCCTGCTCTACCACTTGCCAACTCTGTGAACTTGAACTTACCCTCTCTCTGAGTCTGTTACTGCATCTACAAAATGGGAATCCACTTACTGTGAGCACTAAATGCTTGTGTTACAAGACAAAGCAAGCACTCAACAAATATTGGTCCTCACTCATGTGGGATACTTAATCCCCCAGTGGTGCTAAATATTGTTTCTGCTATAGCCAACTGACAGATGAGCACTGAAATGCAACAGAGCTTCTTCTTAAAATAACTTGCACCTTCCTCTATCTATAAAACAGTATCAGTAACAGTTTTCTTAGAATTTGAATTTACCAAATAATTGCTGTAATAAATTGTACTCCAGCTCCACTCTAGTTCTTAATTCTTCATTACAGCTAACAGCTAAACAGTTCTGAAATAACATTAAAGCTAAAATAACATGAAAGCATGATGCAGGATTTTAAAATGACAATAACTGCTAATACTTTATAGAAGTTACATGGTAAATGCAGAACACACTTTCTATATTGATCTTACTTGTTGTTTGTGACAATCTACTTAAGTAGATGTACTACTGTTCATCCTCACTAAAATTATATAAATCCCTTTTACTAAAGAGTACATTTATTTTCTTCATTTTCTTCTCTTCACTGAGGTTGCAGGGACTCAAACTATTTGGAGAAATGAGTTCATTTCAAAGGTTTGTAGTTCTTCAGCCAGACTTCCATTTAGCTGAATTCTAAAGCAAGTACCTTCTCTTATAGAGGACCTAAGGAACTCAGGTATTTAATCACATTTCATTCTCACTTGAGATAACTTTCTTGGTTTACTGAGAAGCTTATTCATTTGCCAGGTGTTAATCCACGTGTCAATTTGATAATCTTATTGTTAACAGTAGCTTTTCAGAGAATAAGTGCTGGGGATCAGTTTGATGGCTATCTAATGAAATTATCAGTGTCATAACAAAACATTTAACATTGGAGATTTGTAAGACTAGCTCAGCACAGCAGCTTACTTGCCACTTATTTCCACTAACTGATATAATATTAAACCTCCAAATAAATAAATAAATATCAGACAAAATGTTCATCTTAAATATCAAAAGTCATTTTCATACCATCTTTTAATTTTACAATTCTATGTCCACTGTAGCACTGTGGCAGAAATGAAACCTTAAAACTGCTCTTCCCAACATAACTTATGTATATTTTTTACCATATACTAATACACTTCATTTCTGTGGTTTTGTAACGCAGTTTTCTCCAATACAGGATTGGGACAATTCCTCTATTTCCCAAAAGAACAAAAGCATCTAATTTACTGAACAGCAAGTGATAATGCTGTACTTGGTACAGACATATATAGATATGTGCATGTGTTTGTGTATGATTTAATCATCAGTACGAACTTAAAGGAGAGGAATTGTTTCCTCTGTCCCTCACACCAAGGAAAAACTGAGGCACGAAGATTTGAGTTAGCTAACAACACATAATTTACTTGTAGGGTTATGTAACTCTAATGCCTTGCAAATTCTCTTATCCCATGGGATCCTTTCAATCACCCCTTGTTCCTAATTTACACAGAAGGTTTGTGTGATCATCAACCAAATGGATCGACCCAGGACTTATATTTCAAGCCATAAAAAGAGACTACTGACAAACTTCAGAGTAAGCAACTAGGTGTGATAGATGACAGCACATAGATCACATTTGAGAAGAACTAGGATTAGAAAGTAAAAGCAACCAATATTTTTAATATGTGTGGTAACTCACAATTACTCCACAGAATCTGATCTGTTGCATTAAGAAATTCAAGAGTTGGTGGTTCAGTATATGAAGCTCAGTAGTAAAGTGGCTATCTATCATATGCAAGGCCCTGGGTTTGATCCAGAGAAAGAAAAAGAAAGGAGAGCAGGAGCCAGGGAAGGAGGAATGAGGAAGGGGAGAGAGGGAGAGAGGAAGAGAGGAAGGAGAAAGAGAAAGGGAAAGATGGGGAGGAAGGAGAAGGAAAGGGAGGAAGAGAAGGAAGGAGGGAAGAAGGATAGACAAGGAGGGATTATTTTGGGTTAAAACTGGAATTATGGGGGAGATGTCCTGTCAACAACTCAAGAGTGGAAGTGGTGCTGTGGCTCAAGCAGTAGAGCATTCACCTGGAGCTGAAGAGCGCAGGTACAGTGCCCAAGCCCAGCAGAGTTCAAGCCCCACACCGACCAAAAAAAAAAAAAACTCAGAGTTAAACAAAACTTGGAAGAAAAAAAAAAAAAACAGAAACACCCTTAACCTATTGGAAAGCTAATGACTCATTTATACAGTAAGCATTAACACCCAAGAAAAATATCGGTCATCTGTTCATTAGTTTCTTAAGAGTACAATTATGTGCCAGGGCCTCAAACTTCTATCACAAAGGACAATGTGTTTAAGGAACACACATCAAAAAGAGGGCATTTGAAATCTTCAATAATTACAGACATAAAAATATATCCCACCAAAAATAGCAAAGATTCTTCTCTAACAAAACTATCAATGGGCACTCAAAAACACAAACCTTCCTAAAAGCAGTTTGGCAGTAAATGAAAATAAACAAATGTATGCTTTTTAAACCTTATTCATATTTTTGAGCTAATAGTATGCTTCTGCATGTGTACCCTTAAAAATCCAAAATGCAGAAGAGATTTAAGCACATAGATGTTTATGCAAATTTTAAAAGAAAAACTGGAAACTATCTGACAATGGGAATCTATCCAACCATAAGAATAAATAATTTATCTCTTCCATTCCATTTAATACTTTTTTAAAAAGCTCAGGATATGTTAGATTTGTTTAAAAAACATAAAACTGCAACCAAGAGGACAGCAACTTGTCTTAGTCTATTCAATCTGCTATAATAATATACCTTAGACTAGGTAATGAAAATGTACTGCTGAAAATTTTAAAGATGAGAGAAGAAGGGAGGGGAGGGAGAGAGGGGAAGAAAAGGAGAGGAGGGTAAGGAAAAGGAGAAAGGAGTAGATTTCAACTATGGAGGACTATTAATAGATTTTGGTACAAAATTTTGGTGCAAATTAGCCAAATCCAAGACCTTGAGGGTTTGGTATTATACTGTCAACTAGAATAATACATACATAGTTCTAAGCTATAAAAATAATTGGAAAAGCTTACTAGCCCCTACTTATAGACTGCTAAATCAATCTGAATGCAAAGAGAATGCCTAACACAGAATTCAACTAAACCAAGACTAGGCAGCAAGGAACAATAAGACATCAAAAACAAAGGGTCCAGGTAAGAAAACAGAATCTAAAACCTAGTAGCAATGAACAAGGAAACTAAAAACCAGGTTTAGTCAGTCTGCCAGAGAATCACAAACTAGAAGTAGGTATCTATCCCTGACATTAGTAGAGTTTAAACATAACCCAAAAGTCTAACCTCAAACTCCTTAATCCCAAATGTTGAAATTCCAAATCAAAAATCCTAAAGTCTACAGTAGTAAAATATCAAAATCCTGAAAATATAATTTTGGAAAAAAATAAGTTCTTAATTTTTTCAAGGCTTTATTATAGTTTTAAAGGAGATTTGAGAAACATATAAAACAACACAACAGTGCATTGTCCACTTTACACAATAAAATAGACAAACATACAACATACTTTTGTAAGCTCTCAGGGATACTAATGACAGTTGCAAAGCCTAACAGTATTCATTAAAACAAGTCAAAAAGCAAGATATATAAATAGATTGATATAGCTGACAATCATGTAGACAGCCTTGCTACATCTTGATGAATCACCTTAAGTCTCTTGACAAAACCAATCAAAAACTGAAAGATCACCACCAAACATGCAATCATCTGGAGCCAAGATCTCTCTGTCTTTCATAAATGCAGATGAAACGTTTTCATTGACTGTAGAAGTTTCAACAATTCTGCATACAAGCATAATTGTTACAAAGTCAATGTTGAAATAATGCACAAGAAGTCAAGTCTGCAAAAAATACACAAGACTAATTAGTATACTCCTAAAAGCCTTCACATAATTTACATCCCCAGGATTGGAAATGGTGCAAAAACAAGTATATAGCACAATAAACTGCATTTCTGAAAGTATGGTTACCATTTAAAGTAGTTGAAAGACTAGTTGTATAGACTCTGAATTCAATCCCTACTACCAAAACAATAACCAATACAAAAACAATAAAATAGTGAGGGTGGAGACTAAAAAAGGAAAATCAAAAAGAAAACAGGAATACAAAAAAAGTGAATTAGGAAAAATTGTAGGAATTTCACAGAGACACAGAAACCGTAAGAGTCAAATGATAGTACTAAAATTTAAGAGTCCAGGGCTGGGATGTAGCTCAGTGGCAAAGCGCTTGCCTAGCAAGTGCAACATCCTGGGTTCGATCCCCAGTACCAAAAAAGAAAAGACAAAAAAATACAGTTAAAATTTAAGAGTCCAAGATCAAAGATTATTTCTTTTAGATAATATAACTTTAGTCAACAGAAATCACCCAAACTGAAACAAGAAGAAACAAGAGGATAAACACTAGAGGGGCACCTCACATTTGTGGAACAGTATCAGCCAAGGATACTTAGGTATATTCCCAAAGGGAAAAGAGGAGAAGCACTGAATAAAAGAATTATCTGAAAAGACAACATCTAAGATTTTCAAAATTCAATGATATATAACAAACCACGTATTCAAGATTTAAAAACTGTCAAAATTGTCAATAATAGTTACCTAAAATTAAACAAATCAAAGCAAAAGAGTCACTGTCCTGCTACTCTAACAAAATAACTATCAACTTAAAAACAGAAAAGTCTCATAGGATTCAGTTATTGTTCTTTTGACCCTATTGCTTTGGGGCCTGAATGCAAGGCAGATTTTCATGGCAGAGAGTTTATGATGGAACAAAAGCTGCTACCTTCATGGCAGTCTGGAAGCAAAAAAGGAAGATACCAGCATCTCATCATTTATTCCTTTACTCATCCAGAAATAAAGAAAAACAGCAGTTTGATACGGATCTTTTGATGAATCTATAGCCTGACTGAAAGTAAGATACTAAACACTTAAAATGTGAAGGTAGAATTTTTTCAGAATACTACAATAACTACCAGATAATTCTATAAAGAGGTATAAATAGTATATCATAGATTGCTCATATGTAAATTTAAATTCAAAGGAGCAATATACTTACACATCTATGATTTTAAGATATACATTATAAAGTAAGATTGTAACCAGGTGTGGTGATACATGCCTATAATCTCAATACTCTAATAAAGTAACGCAGGAGTTTAAAAATTGGAGGCCAGCCTGGGCTATATAGCTGGCTCAAAAATAAATAAATATCAGTAGGCTGAGATCTGAGGATCACAGTTCAAAGCCAGCCCAGGCAGGAAAGTAACTCCATGAGACTCACCTCCAATTAACCACCAGAAAACCAGAAGTGGGGTTGTGGCTCAAAATGGTAGAACACTACTAGCCTTGGATGAAAAGGCTCAGAGACAGTGCTCAGGCCCTGAGTTCAAGTCCCATGACTGACAAAAATAAATAAATAAATAAATGTCAATATGCACACATGCACCTGTGCATGCAAACACACATATACACATTCTATGTAGGTGCACACCAAGTACTCAGTAGGCTGAGATAGTTATACCATGTAAGCCCAGAAATTTAAGACCAGTTTGGGCAAAACAGAGAGAGAGACTACCATCTAAAAAGTATTTACAGAGTACGGCAGCAATAACATAAGATTAGCAGCTAGGTTTGAGCTCTGATGTTTGTTATTAAATTTGTCCTCAGTGTAGAATATACGTGTATGTTTTGTATAAAGCTCAAAAAGTTATCATTGTGGCCTGTGAGCTGACATTACCAATCAGTAAAAAGGTCAAAAAACAGAAACAAGGGGCTGGAAGTACAACTTAAGTGATAGAGCATCTGCTTAGCAAGCTCCAGGCTCTGAGTTCAACTCCCAAGCACTGCTAAAAATAGAAACCAATATGGTGCTCCAATTAAAGGAGTCTGGAAACTAAAGACCATTAAGATCAATGGCAATCATAAATGAGGAAGTTACCAATTGGTTCTAAGATCACATCACTGGGCATAGTAAAAATACAGTTGCATGATAAATAACCAGAGTATTAATCACAAGAACAGTCATTTGTTCATTTTCTACTACTTTTCTAGCACTTAAAAAATGTCAGGCACATAGTATCATTCAAACATTTGTTAAATAAACATACCCTCAAGCAGCAAATGTATCTTAATACTTAGTGAATTTCTAACTCCTACTTTCACATTTTTTTAAGACTCTTAAAAAAAAGTCTGTGGGTGACTACAAGTTGAATGTAATGCCAGATTTTTAAATAATCAAAAAAAAAAAGAATAAGAAACCTCTTCAAAAAATGAAAAGTAGAACCACCATATCATGTAGCAACCCCACTTCTATACAGTTATAAAGCAGGATTTACATTTGTAAAGCAGGATTTCAAAAAAAGTATTTGCACACTCATATTCTCTACATTATTAAAAATACAAGAAAAGTGGAAGCAATCTCAGTGTCCAATGATGAATGAATGAATAAAGAAAATGTGGCAGGCAAACAAAATGGATTTTTCAATCTGAGTATGTGCTGGTACTGAGGCTTGAACTATGAGCCTAAGTCCTGTCCCTCATAGTTTTTTGCACAAGGCAGGTGCTCACTTGAACCACAGTTCCAACTTTATTCTTCAATGTTAAGAAATCCTGTCACATGTTAAAACACAGATGAACCTTGAGGATATTAAACTAAATGTAATAAACCAGTCACAGTAAGACAAACACTGTATGATTTCATTTACATGAAACATCTAAAGTAGTCAAATACAAAGAAACAAAAGGTAAAATGGTGGTTGCCAAAGATTGGAGAAATGAAGTTGTAATAAGTACAGTTTCAGTTTCATAGATAAAAAAATTTTAGGTATCTTTTCCAACAATTTGAGATATTTAACTGTACAATTAAACGTATTTCATTTCATATGTTCTACAACTTAAAAATAGCTACGCAGACCAAACAAAAAAAATTACAAATCATGATTTTACCAGGTGAGGGTCTCAGGGATAGATCTTGGTTCCAAATCCTTTGTGTCCCAAACAGAGAAGTGAGCAGTACACAGCCAAAGAGCAGCAAAACAAAAGTTTATTGAAACTGAAGTGAAATCATACTCTGAGAGTTTAAGGGCAGACTGGGCACGAGCACCACAGCAGCGAGGCTAACAGTCTCTATTGTCTTTATATTGTCTCCCCCAGATCAGCAAAGGTGGGTGGGTCATTGGGGAAAACTAGGGCATTCCTCTGGCACAACTCCGATGGATAGGTTGACAGGTAGGGCTTATGTAACAGATGGGTGTTTGCAAATGCTCAAATCTGTCAGGACCTGTCCAAAAGAATGTGTGCATGCCTCTCACAGAGATGGGCAGTCTTGAATCAAGACTATGGGCATCCTTGGAGTTGGGAGGTGAGAGTACCATCCTTGTCCTCCCCCTGGCCTCCTAGACACACCAGGTAAGGGCTCTGGTTTGCTCTGAAACATCCTGGTTATCAGGATGTGTTACCAGTCAGGATAGCTGGAAGAATTTTATGAGTACCTTTTATCAGCACCTTCTGGCATACTTGGGAAGCTCTTGGGGCATTCCTTAGGCAGGAAGATCTGTGGGTGGATTTATGGGCCAGCCTTCTGAGTGGGGCTGGCAACCATGGACTTTGTTTCTATCTGCCTGCTTCAGTATCACTTCATTACCCTCTTTAAAATGCTTCAGTTCCTTCCTTCCACACTCTTAGTAAGCCCAAACAATGTAACAAGGCCTAGAAGGCTCTGTACCATTTGGTCATTTTCAGTTCCCCAATCTTTCTTACAGCAAGGTCTTTATCAAGCTATTTCCTCTATGTGGGATGTTATGCTCCAGCTCTTCAGGGACTTGGCTCCTTATTGTCCCTCAGATACTACCTTAAATGTAGCCAGCCTACCTAATTAGGAGTTGCTCCCACATCATTTTCTACTTTTGTTTTCTCTTTCATTCTTTAATGGTATTTCTCACAGCTTTATTTGCCTAATTTCCCAACTGAAAGGCAAGCTCTATGGAAACAAAAACATCATCGATGATTTATCAGAGCCCCCAATAATTCTCATAAATCTCAAATATACTTAGTATTCACACTTAAAAATCACTGAGTACATGCTTAGTATTTTCCAGTTTTATATTTCCCTATTTTCTGTGACATAGAACAAATTTTCTATAATCTTTTACATTGAAGAAGTTTTGTTAAGTCTGACATTTCAATAGCAAAAAGCTTTAAACCTTTTGGTTGCATAAAGTAAAAATATACAAAACAGCTTAATGATACAACTGGCTTCCTTAAAATATCAGACTTTCCTATTTCACTGCCTTTATTTAGCTCCATCACAACAAAAATTTAATCTCAGGCCATTAATGATCTGGTTATATAGATCACAAAGTGTCTCAAATGATGACATACTACTTTAAATGCAAAGGGAGGGGGGCTGAAGGTGTAATTCAATGGTACAGCGCTTCAGTAGCAAGCATGAGGGTCTGGTTCAATCCCCAGTATTACAAAATTAACTAAATAAATGCAACAGAAAACACCTTAAAAATCCTCGAGGTCATAGAATATTTCTATAGTAATCCTACATCCAACATCTTTTTAGACAAAAAGAAATTGTTAACAATAACAGACCATTTATACCTGCCAGGCTCTTTTGCCTCATTTTATACAGGCAACTCATTTTTTTTTCTTCAAACCTTATTTACAGCTAAGAAAAATTAGGCACTGATAGACTACGTCATCTACCCACAATCACAAACCACTGTCAGACTGAACTTCCAACTCAGGAAATTCAGTTTTGGTGTAGAGGCTATGTTCTCCATCATTCTATACAAAAGTAGAAACAGACTTAGGGTCCAGATAAAAGTTCTGGATACGATATACTACTATTCATCTATATGACCACATTCTATCCTTAAAGAATACTGATGGGGAAAAAAGCTCAACTGGAAATAACTTACTGGAGACAGTGACTTTTTAAAAAACCATACTTAGAAAATAGTCTTAACCTTCAGTAATTACATATCTTATGGGAATAGATTTTATGATTTCATAATACTTAATAGCAAAACTTAGTTATTTGCCAAAGATAAATGAAGATGGAACTCAGAAGGTGCTTGGACAATAAAGATCTAGAATTTAATACAACTAAGAATATGTAATTTGATGGCTTCTTTGGACTTATTTCCTGATTTAACTTCAATCATATTTTATGTTTCAACATGAAAATCCTTGGCACTGGAGGACATTAAAGGACAATGTCCCTGAACAAGAATAATCCTAATTTCTATTATATGTAATCTATTATAATCTCTATTATATAAAATGGAACAATAGTCTTGTAAGGATTCTCCAAGGATTAAAAGAAACACAGCACATGCACAATTCTTTGACCCTCCCCCCCCATACAAATACACATGGTACCCTACAAGCAGACACATCACTGACTTTCCCTGGATACCAGCCATCTCATTCCTATCTAGCATTCTCAAGTATCCATATATCAATGTCCATGATCCATATGCTTCGCTAGCCTATTCAGCTTCCTATGCACTTCCCCTACATGACCACGTCACACCTCAGCAAACAACTCCTGTGAAAAAGAACTTCTTCACAGAACTACCTTTGTACTTCAGGAAAACATTGCATACCTTAATACCATATATCCTCATCATAATGGGTTATCAACCTCTAAGTGGATAGATCTTCTAGTAGACTTCAAGGCAAAGTAAATATCTTAACCTTGAAATGCTAAACATCTATCTGGAACCTAGCAGGTAGCCTCTGAAGTTTTTTTTGTTTTCTTGTTTAAAAAGAAAGGACTAAATAAATTTCTTTACATCACACCTTGTTCCAAAGAGGAGGTAAGGGGATGAAAATGTAGCTCAGTGGAAGAGACTTTGCTTAGCTTAGATTCAATCCCCAACATACCTCAAATAAATAAATAAATAAACAAACATAAGAAGGGAATTGATCATGCTTGGAATCCTAGATACTCAGGAGGCTGAGATCCAAGGATCACAGAAGCCAGCCAGGGCAGGAAAGTCTATGAGACTCCTCTCTCCAATTAACCACCAAAAATCTGGAAGTGGAGCCATGGTTCAAGTGGCAGAGTTCTAGCCTTGAGCAAAAAAGCTGGGGGACAGTGCCCAAATCCTAGGTTCAAGCCCTAGAACCAGCACAAAATGTAGGGAGGGAGAAATGAGCAGAAGACAATAAAACAATGAAGCCAGTATTAAACATCCTTCAGCCTTCCCCAAACTTAAAATGGTATAGCTGACAACTCCTGGCAGAAAGGAAATTATTCTCAGGACTGTAGCCACAATGGCTGTACAATAATCATTTCAAGGGCCAGATGAAATAAAGCCAAAAATCAAATCAATCATTGGCTTGGGGCTACCTATAATTTAGAACTTTTCCTAGTAATGAAGTTCTCTGAGGAGGAAATGTTCAACTAGAAGAACAGAAGACTAAGAACCCACAATTAGGCAGGACTCACCCTTAAAATCAGCAACAAAGAATCTAGTCAAGGAAAATGGTGACAGAAGGTAGGATTAGTAGTGTCAAGTCTGAATCAAATGCTTACTAATATCAAGACCTAAGCTGAATAAAGAACAAACTATTTACTTTTGATCCTAGAAATAAATTTCAGAAGTTAATTTTCGAACAAATTGATATACCTATACTTGAAAACATTGTTATTTATAAAGAAAGTAGAAGGAAGACTTCAGCTCCAACACAGCATTAGATCAGTCTGGTCTTTATTAAGGAACTATGTTTCAAATATGGAACACTAAAGGTTTATATAAGCATCTTAGGCAAATATATTTTCTATTTGGTTTTATCAAACAACTGTCAAATATACTTGCAACTAACTTTTTTTTTAACAAGTTTGCAGATCATCCTGCAGATCTTATCATATATAAAATAACTAATCTTATATTAAAACAACAAAAGAAATAAACCTGTTCTTAAGATTTTCAAGGCTTGCTTATATTAAATCATTCCTACAAATCAAGTGTTTAAAAAGTAACAATGCTTCTTACCTCAAACGTCAAATCCATTTCTAACTTAAGAAGAAAAGCAAGTTTATAAACATTTTCATAGCAACACTAAACTCAAGACCTACTTCTACATTGTTTCCTACCTAGTCTCCTGACTTCTATTATTTCCTCTCCTCCATCAGCAACCCAGAATTAACCTGCTCAGAGATCATATTCAAGTATCACCCCTTAATGAAAGAATAGACTTCCATGAATTTATGAACAAAATTCAAGACATTTGACGCATCTTTTTTCTCCTTAAAATTTAAATTTAAAAAAATCACTCTCTCTATAACATGTTCACTTATTAAATGTTCACAATTAAATATTTAATGTGCTTCCCAAATAACTTATATGGATAACCTAAAATGGATACGCCAAGAAATTCATCACATTTGTCCTAGGGCTTCCCATATTACCCAGAAGGTGGCTATTTATCCTTTTTTTTTTTTTTTGGTTGGTTGTGGGCCTTGAACTCTGGGCCTGAGCACTGTCCCTCAGCTCTTCAGCTCAAGGCAAGTGTTCTACCACTTGAGCTACAGCGCCACTTCCGGTTTTCTGGTGGTTTATTAGAGATAAGAGTTTCACGGACTTTCCTGCCCAGGCTGGCTTTGAACTGTGATCCTCAGATCTCAGCCTCCTGAGTAGCTGGGATTACAGGCGTGAGCCACCGGGGCCCGGCATGTTTATCCCAATTTTAAAGGTGATGACACTTCTATATATATGGAATGCACTATGGAACATAAAAATACTTGCTAAGTGAGACCCAACCTTCTTTCTCCTTCCATTCCCCACTACTTTACATACATCCTATACTAACTGGAAGACAATTAGCTTCTACCTTATAGTTATATATGCTTCCTCTTAGAAAGGCCTTCCATTCACCTCCATATGAAGTCTTATCCAGACATCAAGATCTACTTCAAATTCTACATTCCTACAAATCAGCCTCCTATTGTTCTCCAATGGTTTGCAACCCTTACTGAGATATTCAATCTATCTCATACTGTTTAGCTGTATGGATTAGGCTAAATACAACATACTGGTTAAGAGGTTTAAGCATGTTAATGCATATTTCTGCTACTTATTATGCATGATCTTGGTTGTTACTTGATTTCATGCTACATCAGTGTCCTCTTCGCTTGTTTGAAGATAAAAGCAATTATCTACCAGATGTAACCTCAGAACCAAAAACATGGATGCATATAAAGCAGTCAGTATAATAATGGCATTCATTAATTGTTTAATGAAGTACCTGACCCATACTAGTTTTAAACTTCTGGTGGGCTCCATTCCATGTCGTTGTCCTCTTCCATATTCATTCTCATTTCTACTGTTTTATTCTGCATGTACTTACACTTGCCTGATAAAACTTGGTCAGCTCAGAAATAATCTCCTAGTTATAAACTAACAAATGTCAAAAATGGCTTCTAATCATTGTTAGTTGTTCATTTTACAATTAGCTTGATCAGTTTATACTTTACCACATGTTTGTACAATTTTGGAAGTTCTTACCTCATATTATCAATGATTAGGCCAATAGCTAAAGAAAAACCTAAATTAATCTAATAACACTAGCATGCATCTGGCCACAAATCAAGTCCTTAGCAAATTCCAATGTGAGTATTCCTTTGGTATAAAATTAAACTAAATCTTAATTTTCTAATTGCCCCTTTCAAGTTATTCTTATGAGATCCTCATCAAAGACCAAGAGTTATTTTCAAGAAGACTTAAAAAAAGTATTCCATGTTTCCAAACCACTATTACTAATTCCTAAATGTTCAGAAAATCTAGATCAAATGGATACCAGCAGATTCATTAATCCTATGACTAACAATGCAAAACAACTACAATAATATTCAATGAGTGTAAAGGACTGTAGCCAGGTGTTAGTGGCTCATACCTGTAATCCTAGCTATTCAGGAGGCTAAGATCTGAGAATAACAGTTCAAAGCCAGCCCAGATAGGAAAGTCTTGTGAGACTCTTATCTCCTATTAACCACTAGAAAACCAGAAGTGGAGCTGTGGCTCAAAGTGGTAGAGCACTAGACTTAAGCAGAAAAGCTCAGGGACAGTGCCCAGACCTTGAGTTCAAGCCCATAACTGACAAAAATGAAAGGGTGGGGGGAGGAAAGGAGGGAGGAAAAGGACTGATAATGTTAACTATAGGGAAGTAAAAAAAAGAAAGTAGAAGAGCATCCAAAGGAGACCTTAGAAATTCATGCACTCAATTCAGAAAGAGCAACTTCTCAAAAGGAAGAATAAAAGCTTGTAGTATTATATGCGCTAGGTAGTGAGTTTATTTTAACAATGTAAATAGTACTATATGAATCTGTTGTAAATATATATATAGTCCACGTAAGTCAACTATTAATATAAAATAAGAAATAACAGAACATTTGCTGGGTATATGTTAGAAATGCAAAGAAAAAGTTTGGCTCAGGTTTTTTCATTGATACTTAAGCTAATTTGGGATATTTCTGTCCAAGTTAATAAAAGCCCCAGGACTGACATACATACGTACATACATACATATATCCCTTTCAATTCAAAACATGCTTTCAATTGTAAGCACTTTCCAAGAGCCCTCACAAAGTTACTATAGAGAAAAGGAGTGAACATTTTTTTTTTATTTAATTTAATTTTATTTGTGAACATACTGTACAGAGGAGTTACAGTTACATGGGCAGGATAATGCGTACATTTCTTACCAAGCATTGCAGCCTCCTCCTTTGTTTATCCTTCACATCCCTTCCCAGCCTCCCCCCTAGGAGTGAACATTTTAACAGAGTAACACTGTCCAAAAAGAAATGTTCTCAGCTGGGCGCTGGTGGCTCACGCCTGTAATCCTAGCTACTTAGGAGGCTGAGATCTGAGGATCGCGGTTCAAAGCCATCCCGGGCAGGAGAGACCGTGAGACTCCTATCTCCAATAAACCACCAGAAAACCGGAAGTGGCGCTGTAGCTAAAGTGGTAGAGCGCTCGCCTTGAGCTGAAGAGCTGAGGGACAGTGCCCAGGCCGAGTTCAAGCCCCACGACCAACAAAAAAAAAAAAAAGAAAGAAATGTTCTCATTAGCTGACTTATGTAACTGTAACCTCCTCTGAACATCACCTCTATTAACTTTTTTGGGTTGTTTTTTTTTTTTGGGGGGGGGGTGGTCTTGGGGCCTGATCTCTGGGCCTGGGCGCTGTCCCTCAGCTCTTCAGCTCAAGGCTAGCACTCTACCACTTGGGCCACAGTGCCACTTCCAGCTTTTTCTGTTTGTGTGGTGCTGAGGAATCAAACCCAGGGCCTCATGCATACAAGGCAAGCACTCTACCACTGAGCCACCTTCCCAGCCCCCGTAACTTTTTTAAAAAAGTAATGCACATAAAATTTAAAATTTTTACCTTATAACACTAAAGTATGGAAACAGAAATATAAAACTATACTCATTATGACACAGGATGTTTATTTTGATGATTTGTTGCTGCCTGTCTCTTATTCAACCACTTTGTGCAAAACTCAGGACAAGACAAATGACTTAAAGGCAATTTATTCTTAAGATGCACTAAAAGTTTGCCCTTTGGAGGCAAATTTCAGTGAAAATGGATGTTTTCTGGAATGTATTAGCAAGAGGCCATGTTTTAAGAAGTTTCCAAAAGCAAGTATTAAAATACCAAGTCAGAGAGGAAAATAGAAAGTGATTTGTGTTTATATTTTACACAGTTATTACAAAGACTAACAAGTGAGCCAAAGAGAACAATTCTCTCAAAATGCTTTCAGAAATTTTTAATTTTCAAAATTCACATGAATTTGGTTTTCTTATGACTGATGCTCTTCTCCACTGCTTAGAGTGTAACATGGAAGTATTTTATAACTCTGGTCTATGGTTCTACTTCCTGAACTGCACAATAGCATTAATATATTATGTTCTGGACTGAGGACAACATTTACAAATAAACCATACAAGAAAGAAGTATTAGTGCAGTCCTAAAAAAAAAAAAAAAAGGAAAGAGACTTGTAGAGGCCACATAGTTCAAAGAAATTTCAATGTTTAAATATCGTAAGTTTTTTAATTTACTTTTTCCAAAATAACACTGCTATGGATGTATTTACAAAAACGTATTAATATCATTGCAACTCAACTAGTACAGTGTGTAGTTTCATGATCTAAAACTTTATATGAGAATATCTAACTAGTTAAAATCAATATTCCAAGGAAAGGAAAATTAGGGACACCAATAATTCTAGGACTATTATTATTTTGATAAGCTTACTTTAATGTATTACAATTTAAATTCATTTTTGTGTGGAATATCAGATTTTTTTCCCCAAGAAGGAATTTCTTGTCTTTTTTACAATTCCCTAAGTGACCACCTAGAAATTTAAATCTTAAAAAGATTACAAACAGTTGTTAAAATAAAATTCCATCTGAAGTAGTTGTCTTGTATGATGTACCTAGTATAAAATATCTTTGTTAGTGGTCAATAAACACCAAAATTCTCAACTGCTTTTTTTTTTTCTTCCAATTGCATTTTGAGTGTACTGGCTGGCAATTATTGGTCAAGCTCTTTGGCTCAAGCAATCAAGAGCCACACTTCTACATCTTCTGAGAGTTGAAATAATTCTCCTTTCCCAAATGAGGCAATAAACCTTCAAAGCTATAAGAGTCACCATTCTTGATATTTGCCATAGTTTCAAGAAAAAAAAACCTATCATATTTCACCTCTACTCAAGGTACTATCCTGATCATTCTGAAATGTCTTACCAGTAGTAAGTTTACTGTAGCAAGTTCCATCAAAAGCTATTGGTAAGTTTCTGAGTAAATTCGATCCTGATCCTATGTTCAACACCCTACGACTTCCAAAATGTCTAACAACGTCTACCAACATCCTTCTTCTCCCTAGAAGAGTAAACATTGTTATAGAACCCAGAGAATAGCTGCTTGGCCCTAAAGAACATAGGTTCCCAGAGCAGCTGTCAGTAACTGCCAGATGCCTGTGGGACTATTACTTTGGTTAATGATAGGTCAGTTTGTTCTACTTTATTTCCCTCTTCTAATCCTGCAACTAGTGCAGAAAACTTACAGCTCTACTTTAAAAAGGCAATGAGGTACTTACCTTAGCTTTCCCTTTCCCAAAGAAATCGTCGCAGGGTCTCTATCCACATCCCGACTTTAACCCACAACCAATCAATCAGTCACGCATGACAACGGAAGCCTTTCAAAGGCTATCATTTTCTATTGAACATCCCCCCACCCCCGCCAGGAAAAAACCCCCGATGTGCAAGTTTTCAGTCATCGCTAGCACGTTCTCTGCGTTAAATGATGCCTGCCGGTTGCAATCTGCCCGTCCTAAATAACCCTGCGCTTGATAAGCGAGGTGGACTGGGGGTTAGCAGCTAACACGCTTCCTGCACCCTCGGTCACCCAAGTGATGCTCTTCGCAGCACACACTTCCACCCCCTCAGAAAATGCACAGCACGCTCAGACACTGCTTCCTACGGGATCGCCACCAGCCAGTGTCGCGGGCAGCTCTGGCTCTCCAGGAACCGCTCGGGTAGCTTCCCCTGGGACGCCCGGCTGGGGGGGCCGCGCCCCGAGACTCCGCCGCCAGCCGCACGCGAGGCCGACGGGTACCGCAGTGCTGCGGCCGCCGACCTCTGGGTTAAGCCGTTGATTGACACGAAAGAGAAAACCGGCCGGGTCTCCGGCAGACCCCGGTTTGCTCTGCCGCGGCACCAAAGAGAAGCCGCCGAATCGCACGGTTAGGAAAGACCGGGCGCGGAGCGCCGCCAGGGCGGGGGAGCGAACGCCGTCGAGCGGCCCCGCGGAGGGCGGGTGTCGGGGGCAAGCAGGAAGGCTCCCGAAGTGCCAAGGACCGGCCGAGCACCCGCCTCCGACCCGGCGCCGTCCAACACCGGCACCCGCCCGAAGGCGAGCCCGGCCCGGGGATGGGATGGGGGGGGTCCCCGCCGCAGCCCGCCCAGACTCCCCGGCCCTCACCTGTCAGGAGCGCCCGGCGGTCGCCCGCCGCCGCCGGCCCCGGCGAAGAGGCGGCGGCCCCGGCCGAGCCCGCCGCGCGTCGCCCGCGGAGGTGTCTCGGCACCAGGTCGCATCCGTCCGCGGCTCCGGCCACCAGCAGCCCGAACACCAGCAGCGCAGCCCAGCGCCGCCCAGGCAGCCAGCCCGAGGCCGGGGCGGGCGTCCCGGCGGGATGCGGGGCGAAGGGACCGCGAGGCGGCGGCGGCGGCGGCGCCCCGGCTGCCGGCCACTCGCTCGCCCCGCCAGGCGCCGCCGTGGCCGGCGACTCCCCGGGCCGCCCCCGCCACCCCAGACGCTGGCTCCCGCCGGGCGCCAGCCTGGACCTCGGGACCGCGGCGGCCTCCGGAGCTCGGTTCTCGGCGGCGTTCATTGGTTCCGGTTATTTGAAACAAAAAGCAAAAAAAAAAGTGGGTGGGAGACGGAAAGGCACCGCGTCTCCGGGCCGTGCGCGACCCCGCGCTGCTCCGCGGCGAGACCGGGATCCGCTGCTCCGGCGCGGCTCAACCCCAGCCCAGCGCCCGCGCCGCCGCCGCCGCGGCGCATCCCCCCCGCCCCCTCCGGCCCGCGCCTGTCGTAGTACCACGCTCGGCCGGGACGCCTCCGCCCCTCACACTCGCTGGCATACCGATCCCCCGCCTCCCTCCGCACCGCCACCGCGCAGGCGCGGGGCTGCCGCGGCGGTGGTACGCGTGCGCGGGGCGCAGGCCCCGCCCCTCCCCCAGGCGTTCCCAGACGGATGGGCGTGCCTTCCGACCCTTCCTAACTCCGCCGCCTGGAGAGGGGGCGGGAAGGAGGCGGCGCGGCCCCGCCCCCACGCACGCCCCGCCGCGGCTGGCGACTGGGGCCCCGCCCCGCACCGGGAGCCGACGCGGAAAGCCTGAGATCGTTTGCGTTGAGCTTGGACGGTGTCGACGGCCGCAAAGACTTAACTGCACGGGTGAGACCAGCCGTGGCCGAGACGGAAACAGCCGAGTCCCGGCGACTTCGGTGCAGGCGGGGCTGAGCTGCGCCGAGGGCAGCCGGCGCCCGCGCTGGACTGACCGTCACACACTCCAGACCCGCCGCCTGCCCAGTGCCAGGCTTCGCCGTCAGCTCCGGCGAACCCGCACCTGCTCACTCATCTGTATCATGGCCATTTGCTAAGGAAGAAACTGAGAAGTCTGGAACCGCTCAAAAGAGCTCGCCCTGAGGACCCGCAGCCAAGCCCCCCGCCAGACCCGCACGGCCACACTGGGTTGGCCCTGGCCGCCTACCCTTGACCCCCCACCCCACTGCTCCCCACTGAGGCGTTGCTGTCAGCTGAACAGGCAGCCAGGGAAAAAAAACAAAAACCAGAGGGACAGACTTGATCGCTGGGCCTACCTGGCCTGAAGCCAGGTTCTGGTATTGATCGGCCTCAGTTCAGAACAGGCTAACTGGTGTGAGAAATGGAGAAATTAGCAAGCAGCAGGGAAGAAGGGTAGCTTAAGTAAGTAGAATTTAGCAAGAAACAAACATTGAGCCATGAGTTCCAACTGAGATCCAGATTCTTTCTCATAGGAACAGCTGCCAACACCTTCTTTTGGTTGGGGGAGAAGGGGGTGAGTCTGCTTCAGATGCACCCCAGGACCTTGCATATTATTATAAACAGGAACTTAACCACAGAAATATACCGCCAGCCCCCAAAGTCATACTTTTGAGATCACCTCCTTTCACTTGTAAAAAGTGTTGACTACACACAGACACACGCAGGAGAGCCCGCCAGGGACAGTTATGTAAGATAGGGTCCTTAAGCACATGAGTCCAGCTGATTAGTTTATTGGTTTGTTTGGCTGCTGTTATTCCAGAAGATAACCAATTACACAATCTCAGTTTAGGCAACCTGGCCAAGATAACCCCAAATATCATTCATTGTGGAAGGAGAAATGCACACTGCAGGAAAGAATCTAAAATGTCTTTGAAGCTAGTCAATCTATCAACAATTTTTTTTAATTTTTATTGTAAAGGTAATATAGAGGGGTTACAGTTACATAACTCAGGTATTGAGTACATTTCTTTCTTAACCATGTCACCTCCTCCCTCATTTTCTTCATTTTTCCCTCCCGACACCACTCCCCAACACAAGGAACAGTTCATTTACAACCAATTGTCCAGTAAGTATTACTGCTGAATTGGTTCACCCTTGTCCCACCATTTCTGTGCTTCCCCTTTCCCTCCCCAAATCAGATAAACTTACATACAAGACAAAGGGTACAGAAATGAAAAAGTGACCAAAAAAGGAGTAATAGATTTTAAAACACCACAAAGGAAAATCAAAAACCTCTTGCTTCAGTTTCTTGGAGTTCATTTTGATAAGCCTCATTTTACATGATCATTTGCACATAGCTATTAAGCCCTTATGACCCTCTCCTAAGAACAATTATTTCTCCACAGACTTTTTGGTGGCAAGGTGTTCAGGTGGCAGGACTTCATAGGGCAAAGGGGAGATTATATTTCCAGTGCTGAAAGGCACAGCAACGAAGTCATACATCTACTGAGGACCCACAACAGGAAGGTGATTCTTCTGAGAACTAGGGGAAAAAGTAAATAACCGGCTTGTTTCCTGCTCTCCAGGAGGCATCATTTCATTCACCCAATATTGACTGAGTATCTAGTATGTGCCAGGAAAGGTACTGAGTGTTGGAGACTCAGCAGAATAAGAGATCCACTAGAGAGTCATTTAAGTCAGCACTCAGAGATGTGAGATGGGCAATACAGTCGTTGCCTGGAGAATCTTGCTTATGAGATAAATTTGCAACCATTAAATAATTGGAAGCTAATAGTCGTAGTTAGTTAATCCGCTGCTAAATTAGGTAGTGCAAACTGTATTACTGCAATAACAAATTTAAAACTATGAACAAATTAACAAATCGCTGAACCAAAGCTTTGTGGGGAAAAAATCTGACATTTTTTTTCCTGTTTTAAAGTAGGGTAGTGGCACTGAAAAGACACTGGACTTGGGAGTTATGTTTGTTCTTAACATGACTGGAAAAAAAATGACTGGAGGCACAGAAAGCAGGCTGGAAATGTGGCTTCGTGGTAGAGTGCTTGCTTAGCATGCATGAAGCCCTGGATTCCATTTCTCAGTATCACATAAACAGAAAAAGCCCGACGCTGTGCTGTGGTTCAAGTGGTAAAGTGCTAGCCTTAAGAAAAAGAAACGCAGGGACAAGTGCCCAGGTCCTGAGTTCAAGCCCCAAGACTGGCCAGATTTTAAATCGGTATGCACTTGAAACCTCTCTGTGCCAGGCATAGGCCAGGAATAAACGTCATCTTTGTCATAGCTACCAAAATTTGTCAACGAGAGGTACAGTGTCACCATGCATCGCAGCATAAATCGAGATGGGGCGAGAGCAAGTCTATTGCTTTGGAAGGGAGCACAGCTCTTTAGCCACACAGACGCAAGGCTCCATCTCAGGCAGCCGCCTCCGTGTCTCAAGTTCCCTCTTTTTCTTTTTCCCTCCCCCACTCAAAAGCTTTCTTCCACATTCCCCCTTGTCCAACCCGATCGGAAATCTACCCCAAGCACTTTACCTTGACAACTACCTTACTCTCACAAGCCTCTTAACTTCCAGACCGTACCATGTACTGACAGAATGTTGACCCAGGCATGATTTCAAGCGTGTGGTGGGCAGCCCTGAGCTTTGTTACCATACCAACCTGGTCGAAATGGCAACTTTACCTCTTCTCAGTTGTGACCTGTGGGCCAGCTGATCCGTTCTCCCTTCCCCCAAGCCGACACTGGGAATTTAGGAATGCAAAGCCGCTCCCCCCACCCCGCCCCCAGCCGGGGCTGCTGATGGAGACAGGAGCCCAGGAGAATAGGGAAAGCCTCTGCCTGGTGCCTGGCTCACGGGGATGTTGTCATCCCTGGTGGAGAATCGGCCCCAGTTATGCATTTGGCTTCACATCAACGCATCAGTTCATGAGGTTTGATTTCCACTTCCTGCAAATAACTGCAAACTCCTGGGGCGCACCCGGCACAGATGCACAGCACCTGGTTCCTCCCCATCCCACAGCAAACCCGCCCTTCTTCAGAGTCGGGGGGGGGGGGGCCTGCCCACAGTGGTCTTCCAGCTCCCCAGCACCCTGGACGACGTAACGACGCACCGCGCCAGCTCCAACTAGGAGAACCGGATCTCTGCCGCCGAGCCAGCAGTGCGCCTGCGCCAACCGGCAGCCTCGCGCATGCGCGGTGCTTCCCGCCGGCTTTTTTTTTTTTTATTCCCCCTTCCCCCTAGGTACAGGAGCTCAGACTCCAGCAGCTCCTCCGCGCGGCGCGCCTGCCAGGCTTCCGGCTCCCACTCCGTGGGCGGTGCGTCCGCGCGCCCGGACGCCGCGTGGTGACGTCACTGAGATGGAGTCTGGGGAGAAGCGTTCCCGCGCCGGGCTCCCGGCACCCGGGCTTTCTGCAAGCCAAGTCTCTCGGCTTGGGCTGAATGTGCCGGGAATATCCGGGGGCAGACGGAGCGCTGTGATGGTGCTTCCTGCTGAAGGCCCTTGGGGGAATGCAAGATCCTAGTAACTAATGTCACCTGCCACAGTGCCCGTCCTCAGGCTTGCCAGAGGACTGAGGTCTGGAGAGTTGACGTCTTCAGATGGGATAGCCCGAATTCGAGCCCTCCAACATTCGGAACAGGTCGATCAACAAGTAGGGGCCTCGAGTAAGTGAATAAATTAAAACACCAAGAAAAACAGAGAAGGAAGGAAGGAATTCATTAGCAAGAGCTAGCTGTCTACACACAGCTAAGCCGTGGGATGCTGAACTGGTCCAGAGAAGGAAGAACTTCTCCTTGCGTCCATCTCCGGGAAAGAGAAAGGCTTAAAAAGGTGTCCTACACTCAAGATAGGAAATCACTCAGCATGTTTTACTTACCCTGGTTTTCAAAAAGCCACTCCACCCAGTATAAGTGAACTTTTGTCCATCCCAGCCAATTAAGGACTTCGTGTGATTATTCTTGTTATTAAACAAGGCATGTTTGCTCTGTTACTCTTGAATTTGAACTGTTAGATGAATATAATTGATCGTGTGATATCAAGTAAGTGCTGAAGCAGTACCCCACTGACACCCCCCCCCCCAAAAAGACCAAAAATCGGCGCCTGTGGTCTGTAATCCTAGCTATTCATTAGACAGAAGTTAACTGTTGTCGTTCGAAGCTAGTCTGGGCAAGAAAGTCTGAGAGGCTCTTATCAGAAATTAACTGCCACAAAGAACCCGAAGTTGAGCTGTGGCACAACTGGTAGAGCACTGGCCTTGAGTGAAAAAGCTCAGGGACAGCTTCCAGACCGAGTTCAAGCCCCAGGACAGGCATGGAAAAAAAAAAAAAAACTGTGATGGAGATAAAAGTATAACTTTCACAATGGAACAAAGTAACAGAACTGTTTCATTTGCACATGGCTGAATCATTCGACAGTAATGACAATTTTCAAGATAAATGGCAACAAGCAAAACAAGGCATACCTCACACTTCATAGCAAATGACTCAAAGAGTAATTGGTGAACATGGAAAAACTATTGAGTGTGATGAAGACAACTCAAGCTTCTAAGTCAGATGCCCAGGGTTTGTTGAAGAACTGAAGATTGAGTGGTAAATTATGTTTTATGCCAAGTCCTGTGGGTCTAAATCACCAATCAAATGTTCTTAACAGGAAGGATGACGGTGTAGCTCAGTGATGGCATGCATGTTTTAGCATGTATAGGTTCTAGGGTCAATGCTCAGTACACACATTTGTTTTTCATAATCCACCAACAAATTGTTATAATAAATTCAGAGAACATGCAAGCTACAGCACATTAAATTACACTAACAATAAACTGAACTACGTTCAAAAGGAATATGAAAATTATCTATATGCCATCAAAACTTAAGCAAATTTAACCAAGGAAATGAAAGATTTGTACACTGAAAACTGCAGAACACTTATAAAAGAAACTGAAGACAACACAAATGAATTGGGAGATAGCCTATAATCATGAAGTGGAAGAGTATTAAAATGTCACAATTACTCAAACAGACTGACAGATTTAGTACACCCTATCAAAATCACAGTGTCATTTTCACGTATGAAAGTCTACCTGTCAGAGAATGAAATTAGACCTATATCTTACATCATGAACCAAAATCAACTCAAACTAGACAAAATACTTAAATTTAAGGCCTGAAATAATTTAACCTAGTAGAAGAAAACACAGAAAATTCCATGATATTGAACTTAGTATTAGATAATAATTTTTTAAGCTGTACAGCAGTAGAAAAAGAAGGACAAGACAGCTGGGTGCCATTGGCTCACCTATGTAATCTAGCTACTCAGAAAGCTGAGATTTGAGGAACACACAGTTCAAAGCCAGCTTGGGCAGCCTGTGAAATTAACCACCCGTATCCAGAAGTGGAGCTGTGGCTCATATGGTAGACCTGTAGCCTTGAGCAAAAAAGCTCAGTACAGTGCCCAACCCCTGAGTTCAAGCCCCAGGACCATCACATACACACACACACACACACACACACACACACAGCACAAGAAAACATAAATTTTGAGAAAATACATACAAGCCATATATCTGATGAGGGGCTAATATCCAAGACATTCAACTCACTATCAAGAAAGCAACCCTATTTAAAAATGGCAATGGAGTTTAACATTGGTTTCTTAAGAGATAATATTGGGGCTGGGAAGGTGACTCAGTGGTAGAGTGCTTGTCTCACCCTGGGTTCAATTCCTCAGCACCACATAAGCAGAAAAAGCCGGAAGTGCCACTATGGCTCAAGTTGTAGGGCACTAGCCTTGAGCTAAAGAGCTGAGGGACAGAGCCCAGGCACACCAAAAAAAGAGAGAGAGAGAGAGAGAAGAGATAATAGCTAACATGTAAAATGTTCAGTATCTCTAAAAATTAAGGAGATGCAAATCAAACTCACAATGAGATATTACCTCATACCTGCTAGAGTATGTTAACAGGATGTGTAGAAAAGGGAACCCTTCAGAGTGTTGGTGGGAATGTAAATTATTAATAGTCATTTTGGAAAATAATGCAAAGGCTCCTTAACAAATAAAAGTAGGAGGATTGAAGGTATGAATCAAGTGGTGAATCAAGGATAGGGCCTTGAACTCAACCCCCATCATTTCCAACAAAGGAAAAAATGTGAAATAATAAGATGGAGAGAGACTGCTCAAGCACACAGATTCCACTCCTTCCATTTGTGCTCCTCCTTTTTTCCATTTTATACCCCCAGGCAACTGGAGACTGCCAATAGGAATCTCACCACAGATGCATGACTCTCACCCCTACATCTTCGGAACCATAACCTAAATAAACCTCTTTAAATAAGATGATAAAATAAAATTACTAAATGATCCTGCAGTTTCTTCTGGCCTCTTCTCTACTACCAAAGGAATTGGTAGTAGCATGTGACAGAGATTATGGCATTCCTGTGCTCATTTTAGCATTATTCAGACTAGCTACAGTAAGGAAGTAACCTAAATGCACACTAACAGATGTGTGGATAAGTAAAATGTTTATGTATGCATGGTATAACACGATTCAGCTTTTTAAAAAAGAAGAAATTCTGTTATTCCCAACAGCATAGGTGGCACTAGAGGACATTATGCTAAGTGAAGTAAGCCAGGTATTTAAAAATATATTATATCTTACTAATGTATGTGGAATCTAAAAGACTAAATCTTACAGAGTCAGAGAATTTAAAGGTGGCTACTAGAGGCTAATTGGGAGAAAGAAGGATGTGATACAGAAGATGTTCATGATAGGATATGAAATTTCACTGACACTGAAGGAGTAAGTTTAAGCAATCTGCACTCTGTGAAGCTCACCATTAATATAACACACTGTGTGTCTATATATACATATATATATATGTACACACACACACACACACACACACACACACACACATAGTCAGTAGTGGGGCTGGAACTCTAGGGCTGGGCACTGTCCCTGTGACTCTTCAACTCAAGGTGAGCACTCTACCACTTGAGCCATAGTGCCACTTCCAGTTTTCTGATAGTTAATTGGAGATAAGAATCTCATGGACTTCCCTGCTCAGGCTGACTTGGAACCATGATCCTCAGATCTGAGCCTCCTGAGTAGCTAGGATTACAGTTGTGAGCCATTGGCAACCAGCTGCACTGTATATTTTTAAATGGCTAAAATTATAGATTTTACTTAAAATCTTGCCAAAAAGTAACACGTTGATGAGGTGATTGATATACTAATTAGTTCTTTTGAATTTTTCTACAATATTTACATAGATCCAAACAGTACATTGTGCCTCATAAGTATACATACTTATTATTTGCCAATTAAACTTGATTTTTTAAATGTTCATAGATCTATGATTGATAAGTTGTGAAGCCTCTAAAGGGGTTTCCTGTAACACTCACTGAAATTATCTAAAAGAGCAGCAGTAAGTTAAACCCAATCCAGTAGATGGAAAGAAATAATTAAAATTAAATCAGAATTAAATGAATTAGAATCCAAAAAAAACCATAGAAAGAATCAACAAAACAAAGAGTTGGTTCTTTGAAAAAATTAACAAAATTGACAGACTCTTAGCAAATCTTATCAGAAAAAGAAGAGAACACACCCAAATAAACTCAAAGATGACAATGGAAACATCACCACAGAAAAAAAAACAAGATTCAGAACATTATAAGGGAATACTTCTCAAACCTTTATGCTAATAAGTTTGAGAATCTGGAATAAATAGACAATTTCCTAGCAAATATTGACATGCTGAAACTTAACCAAGATGAGTTAAACCAACTTAACAGGCCCATATCAAGCATTGAAATAGAAACAGCAATAAGAGACCTTCTATCTAAGAAAAGCCCAGGACCAGATGGATTTACAGCGGATTTACAAGGCCTTCAAAGCAGAACTCACACCAATACTCCTCCAACTCCTCAATGAAATTGAAAGAGAAAGTTTACTACTGAACTCATTCTATGAAGCCATCATAACCCTCATCCCAAAACCAGGCAGGGACTAATCAAAGAAAGAGAACTATAGATCCATTTCTTTGATGAATATCGATACAAAACTTCCCAACAAAATTTTGGCCAATCAACTTCAACAATTCATCCAAAATATCATACAACACAATCAAACAGGATTCATTTCAGGGATGCAAAGCTGGTTCAATATACGCAAATCAATTCATATAATTCATCACATCAACAAGAGCAAGGATAAGAATCACATGGTTATCTCAATAGATGCAGAAAAAGCACATTTGACAAGATCTAACACCCCTTTATGATGAAGGCTCTGGAAAAACTAGGAATCCATGGAACATTCCTCAATACAATAAAGGCTGTATATGACAAACCTACAGCAAGCATTATACATAATGGTGAAGAACTGAAGCCATTTCCTCTAAAGTCAGGAATGAGACAAGGATGTCCACTCTCTCCACTTCTCTTCAATTTAGTATTAGAATGCCTAGCTATAGCAATAAGACAAGATGCAAACATAAAGGGGATCCAAATAGGGAAAGATGAAGTAAAACTCTCCCTCTTTGCAGATGACATGATCTTGTATTTAAAGAATCCCATGGTCTCCACTCCCAAATTAGTCGAGCTGATTTGAAACTTTGGCAAAGTAGCAGGGTATAAAATTAACCCTCAAAAATCAATGGCTTTGAGGGAGTGGGGAGGGGGTGTTGGGGTAGGAGATGGGAAGGGATGGGAAGAAGAAGCAACTATGCTTGATAAGAAATGTACTCATTATCTTGCCCATATAATTGTAACCCCTCTGTATGGTATTTTCACAATAAAAAAAAATTTAAAAATTAATGGCTTTTCTGTATGTCAACAATGAGAACAGCGTGGCTGAAATCAAGAAAGCAACTCCATTCGTAACAGCCCCACAAAAAATAACATACCTAGGAATTAACTAAAGAAGTGAAGGACCTCTATGATGAAAACTTTAAAAACTGAAAAGGGAAATCAAAGCAGAATATTGGTTGGATGCTCCTGGATTGGAAGGATCAACATCATGAAAATGGCAATATTTCCCAAGGCTATCTACAAATTCAATGCAATACCTATCAATATTACAACCTCATTCTTCAAGGAAATAGAAAAGGCAATCCAAAACTTCATATGGAACAATAAAAGACCCCGAATAGCAAAAATCAATCCTTAACAGAAAGAACAGTGCTGAAGGAATATCAATACCAAATTAATACTACAAAGCCATAGTAATCAAAACAGCTTGGTACTGCCACAAGAACAGACCTCAGGACCAATGGAACAGAATTGAAAACCCAGAAATGAACCCACAGACCTATAGCCACCTAATCTTTGATAAGGGAGCTCAAAAAAAAGAATGGAAGAAAGACAGCCTCTTCAGTAAATGGTGCTGGCAAAATTGGTTAATCACCTGTAGAAAACTAAAGATAGATCCTTTTTTTAATTTTTATTTTTTGTTGTGAACATACTGTACAGAGGGGTTACAATTACATGGGCAAGATAATGAGTATATCTCTTATCAAGCATTGTAGCCTCCTCATTTGTTTCCCCTTCCCATCCCTTCCCAGCCTCCCCCCACCCTCCCACCCAAGCCTCCCCCCACACACACCAAAGTTGTAAAGTTCGTTTTCGACATGACAACTTGTACTTCTCATTGTTGTAACGGGTCCACAGTTATCTTTAAACAACTTGTTTTTCCTCTTCCCCTCCACAAATTGTACCAACATCAAATATAGTGAAAGCAGGGGTTATACTGTGGGGGAGGGACATACAAAGCAACAAAGAAATAATCTTATAAGTGCATTAGAAACAAATGCATGAAAGAGAAAAAAACATTTAAATACATATCTAAGGGTTCATTTTCCTAACATCACATTATCTGACCTTTTCTGCTTGACTTGTACATATATTAGATATTGCAAATAAGGGAAACCATGGGACCTATAAAGATAGATCCTTATATATCACCCTACACCAGAATCAACTCCAAATGGATCAAAGACCTTGGAGTCAAAGCAGATACCCTAAAAACATTACAGGATGGAATAGGAGAAACCATATGTCTCCTTAGCACAGGCCGAAATTTTCATAATAGAGATCCAGAAACACAGCAAATTAAAGAAAGGATGGACAAATGGGATTGCATGAAGCTGCAGACCTTCTCCATGGCAAAAGACATAACTAGCAAGATCAATAGAAAGCCCATGGATTGGGAGAAGATCTTCACCAGCCATACAATGGACAAGGGTCTCATATCTAAAATATACTTGGAACTCAAAGAATTAAATCCCCAATAAGATGTACAAGTTGTTATGTCGAAAATGAACTTTACAACTTTGGCGTGCAGGTGATGGGGGGGGGGGGGAGATGGGAAGGGGAAACAAAGGAGGAGGCAACAATGCTTGATAAGAAATGCATTCATTAGCTGGGCGCCAGTGGCTCACACCTGTAATCCTAGCTACTCAGGAGGCTGAGATCTGAGGATCGCGGTTCAAACCCAGCCCGGGCAGGAAAGACCGTGAGACTCCTATCTCCAATAAACCACTAAGGCCCACAGTTCAAGCCCCACAACTGACAAAAAAAGAAAAAGAAAAAAAAAGAAATGCACTCACTACCTTGCCCATGTAATTGTAACCCCTCTGAACGGTATTTTCACAATAAAAAAAAAATTAAATCCCCCAACAACAAATCCTCAAAGAAACAACTGTCCAATAAATAAGTGGGCTAAAGACTTAAAGAGAAACTTCTCTGAAGAGGAAATAAGAATGACCAATATACATATGAAGAAATGCTCAACCTCTCTTGCCATAAAAGCAAATCCAAACAACACTGAGATTCTACCTCACTCCAGTTAGATTGGCTATAACTTTGGTAGGGGGGGGAAGAGAAGGATTAGGGCGGGGAGGATTGAGTGGGGGGGGCGGGGGAAAGATGGGAAGGGATGGGAAGGGGAAACAAAGGAGGAGGCTACAATGCTTGATAAGAAATGTACTCATGGTCTGGGAAGGTGGCTCAGTGGTAGAGCGCTAGCCTTGCATGCATGAGGCCCTGGGTTTGATTCCTCAGCACCACATAAGCAAAAATAAAAAAGCCGGAAGTGGCGCTGTGGCTCAAGTGGTAGAGCAGGAGCCTTGAGCTGAAGAGCTGAGGGACGGCGCCCAGGCCCAGAGTTCAGGCCCCGCGACCGGACCCAAAAAAAAAAAAAAAAAGAAATGTACTCATTATCTTACCCATGTAATTGTAACCCCTCTGTACAGTATTTTCTCAATAAAAAAAGAAAGAAAGATTTATGAAAAAAAATGAACTCTAATAACAACAGATGCTGGAGGGGATGTGGCCAGAAGGGAACCTTACTGCGTTGTTGGTGGGAGTGTAAACTTGTTCAACCACTTTGGAAAGCAATATAGAGGTTTCTCAAAAGACTCCACATAGAGTTCCCCTATGACCCAGCAATCCCACTTTTGGGCATTTACCCAAAGGATCACAAACAA
Source organism: Dipodomys spectabilis (assembly GCF_019054845.1). Classification (NCBI taxonomy): domain Eukaryota; kingdom Metazoa; phylum Chordata; class Mammalia; order Rodentia; family Heteromyidae; genus Dipodomys; species Dipodomys spectabilis. The sequence goes on along the minus strand of NW_024870698.1, from coordinate 9,285,881 downwards.
GACCATACTAAAGCTACCAGCACAACTATGTTTATTGCAGCATTATTTACCATAGCTAAGATATGGAACCAACTCAGATGCCCCTCAGTAGATGAATGGATCAAGAAAATGTGAGATACACACACACACACACACACACACACACACACACACACACACTGGAATTCTATCTCTCCATTGCCCCACTTGTTAGCAAATGTAAAGACTTGGAAAAAATTATATTAAGTAAAGTAAGCCAGGCCCAAAGAAACAGAGGTCCCATGATTTCCCTTATTTGCAATAACTAGTATATGTCTAGGACAAGCAGAAAAGGTCAGATAAGATGATGTTAAGTGAAATGAACCCCAACATAGGGACACAAGTGGTTTTTTTCTTTCTTGCTATTGTTGCTAATGTATTTATAAGGTACCACATGATTTTTTTTGTTGCTTTGAATGTCCCTCCTCCACACTATAACCCTTGTTTTCACTGTATTTGATGTTGGTATAATTTGGGGAAGGGAAGGGAAAAAACAAATGGTTTAAATAGTGATACAGGTTCATCCATTGCAACAATAAGATATACAAGACGCTATGTTGAAAAATGAACTTTACAATTTAGGCGCGGGGTGGGGAGGGAGTGTAGTTGAGGAAGTGGGAGGGAAAGGATGGTAGGGGAAAAATAAAGGAGGAGGCAAAGATGCTTGATAAGAAATGTACTCATTACCTTGCTCATGTAACTGTAACCACAGCGCAGCAACTGTGAACATAAACCTTTCCTAAGGAGAGGAGCACCTGCATTTTAGTCCCAGGGCACCAGGCCTTTGGTGGGCCCCTATTTGAGAGAGGCTGTTTTAAGGATATAAATTCTGGGGTTCATATAGATAATGACTACCTGTGAAGTCAGATTATTGACTATCTTAACCTTAGTTTCCTCTTCAGGAATGAGGTGATATTAATAGCACATAGGGATAGGGTTGTTGTGAGGTTAAAAGAAAAGATTGTGAAGGTGGTTAGAACATAGTTACCATTTACTTCCTAAGCCCTTCAAGGTACTAGAAAAGAGATCTTTCCAGTTAAATTATGATAAAGAGGCAAGGAGAAAGAAAGAATGCAAGCAAATGTGCAATGGCACATACAATAAAAGTACATGAAAATCTCTGTAAGGCAATGCATTAGTTGTTCTTCACTGTGACAAGAACATATAAATAAAATCATCTTAAAAGGAGGTTTGGTTTATTTTGTTTTAGGGTTTCAGTGCTTTTAGTCTAAAGTTACTTGGCCCAGTTATTTTAGGCCTGTGGGCAGCCCAGTTATAACATGAAGAAGGAATTCTATACATGGAGAAGGGAGATGGTTAACCTCTTGGGGACAGGAAGCAAAGAGAGAGTGGAAGGGGCTGGGATTCCATGCCTTCCAAGGGCACAACCCAATAACTTAACTTGCTTCTACTAGGTCCCTGCTCTTAAAGGTCCCTCACTTGCCCAGAGCACCACAGGCTGACAACCAAGCTTTTAGCATATTGGCATTTATTTGAGAGACCTTTACAATACAGACCAAGCTCCTTAAAACAGATAAAGTTATATTTTAATCAGGATTCCCTAGAAAACAGGATCTGATAAAAAGTAATAATAATAATGCTCACAATCCCAGAGAAGCAAAAGCAAAGAGGAAAAAGGACACGAGCAAGAAAGGAGGCAGAAAATAAAGATGAATACTGAGCTAGCTACACCTTTGCAACAAAACACTGCTGGCTGCTAAGTCTTACTCAGTGTCTCTAGAGAGGACTTGGGAGAGCCTGGTGTATTGGATCCATGCAAAAAGGAGGGAGGAAAATGCAGCTTCTAGCTCCCATCAGCCAAAGGTTCCTGTTAGGAGATAGGAACTCCCCCACACCTCTCAATCATGCCACCTGCCTCTCCAGGCAGCTGCCAGGGAAGCCAGATCCCTGAACAGAAGTGGCATTATCCATGCAAGAGCTGAGCCAGCAACTGATGGGAGCCAACAGCACTCTCCAGCTGCCCACCTGCAGCCTGCCTGTAGCTTCCTGCAGAGTCTGCCACCTCCAACCACACGAAAAGCCCAAGTGGGGAGCGGGGGGGGGGGGGGGGGGTGAAAATGACTGGAAACAACAGGTAAGGCACTATTTCCCTTTTAATTCTTTTTCATAACAATTTGATTTTTTCTAATTTTAACAATTATTCAAGTACACAGTAATAGCTAGTTTTGCAATAAATACAGAATAAATGCACATAGTTTGGAGTCATGCACATAGTGCAAAAATAGCAAAAACCAAATGGGCAAAAGTGATCAACTCAAAGTTAACTATTTAGCTATGACTTGTCATAGCTAATTGTTTAATTGTTCATACACACGGGGGGTACGCACTCAAAAAGTTTAACATAAAAATTGAGAAGAACTAGAATTGTGTTCCACAAGGGAGTGGCAGCATAATCAGTGAACAGTGTAAGGGAAAGGATGGGCGTGATGACGAAGAGGAGTGAATGGACGAAGCAACATTTTATTTTATATATTAAATTTTTTAACAATTCAAATCATTCAGAAATACCTATATCCTTAAGAATGCTAAAATCATGACCACTATGACAGGAGAAGAGGTCTGACTGTAATTTTCAGCCCCAGGGGGTCCCTTTATAACTAACAGGTTGGGTAACAAAGCATATACACAATCAAAGAAAGGCATGAAAAGAATTCTGGAAGAGGAAGGAATATATTAATAGGAATAGAGTTGAAATTGATTAGCAGTTAAAGAATGTAAATCTTTAAATGCTAACCAACTTTTGGTGTCAGTGTGCAGCTCTGAGTATGGGTGCTATCCCTGAGCTTTTTTGCTCAAGGCTGACACTCTACCACTTGAGCCATAACTCCCCTTCCAGCTTTTTGGGGGTTAATTGCAGATAAGAGTCTCAGAGACTTTTGCATCAGCTAGGCTTCAAGTCGTGATCCTCAGATCTCAGAAGCTAGAATTATGGACACCTGGACAATATTTTTCAATAAATTAAAAGAACTCTAAAAAATGCTGCAATGTTTAGACTATAATAAAAGAGTAAACATTCATTATTCTGAAAACCCCCAAACTCTGTTGGCCCTAACATAATGCTATCTCACAGCAGACATTAGGTTTTAGGAGATGAAAGGCCGGATGAAATAACATAATTATATTTGTATTAGCATAATAATTGATTAGTTATAACGGGGAGAGAGAGTTGTATTGGGACATGGCAGTCCAATCAATCTTACCCCTTCCTCACTTCCCCTGACTGTTTTCCCTAAATAATTGTAATAGCTAACCTAACAATGATATGCTCTCATGGTTTCAACTAATTTGGGCCTCATCTTGTAAAGCTGTTTCTACAAAGTTAAGTAATGAGAATCAAGACAGAGGTTTAGAGATAATTCCTCCAGCCCCCTGCAATTCAAAGCATTGTTTTAAATCCTGCTATCACAAATGTTGGCAATTCTCAGATTTGGATCTGAAATTTCATGAACTGTATTTTGGTTCTCAGGCAGCAACATTTTATATACCGCTCTGTCAGAGTTTTTGCTCCCAGAAGCTACTGCCTGAATCTGATTAAGTTCAATACAGTTTTCTGAGAAGATTCTGGGACAAAAATATAGACCAATCTGGAATGGTGAGGTGAGGCATTATTAAACAAATTAGTATTATTAAGCACACATACAGGACCTGTAACAAAGGAATATCACAACATCTAGCCACTACTACCAGGATAGCCACAGAGCTCAACAAGCCTCACTCCAATGACCGTTCAAACATTCTTCTGTGCTGTTGCAACATTCCTAAACAATAATAATAGCATCAAACATAACACTGTGACCAAGGAGATCCAATAAGGCATATATGCCATATTCAACATACTGATAATGAAAGGGATTTGGAGTTGTGTCAGTGAGTTTTATGTTGCTGTAACTGAGTAACAGAAAATCAACGTAAAGCAGGAAAGCTTTATTTCACCTCATGGTTTCAGCTATTTCCATTTCTGGTTGGCTGATTCTATTGTTTCTGGGCCTATAAGAAGGTAGAAGGATATAGTAGAAGGGCATGATGGGACAGGCCTATTCACCTCATGACAGGTGGAAAACAAGGCAGGGGAGAAGAGAGGGAGAGGGAGAGGGAGAGAGAGAGAGAGAGAGAGAGAGAGAGAGAGAGAGAGAGAGAGAGAAAGAGAGAGAGAGAGAGAGAGAGAGAGAGAAGAGAAACAAGATTGGGTCAGGGCCAAAATATACCCTTCAGAGGGACACCCCCAGCAACTGATTTCTCCCACCTTCTAAAATTTCTAGCACCTTCCAAAATAGCACCACCAGCTGGGGATCCAATCTTTAACACAAACGTCTGTGGGGAACACTTCATATTCAAGCCATAACATTCTTCCCCTAGTCCCCAAAGGGACACGGTTATCTCCCTACACATTTAGTCCATCTCCCAAGGTCTCAACAGCTCCATGACTTCTCAAAAATCAATGTCAAAATCTCCTCTGCAACCCAAGGCAAGCTTATGAGCCTTGGCAAAATCTAAAAGTCACACCTTTCTAGCAGACAATTGTGAGAAAGGATACAAATCCCCATTCTCAAAGGGAGAGATGGGGGGATAGGTAAGAAGGCTTAGACCATAGCAAGAGCAAAGAACCCAGGAGGGCAAACATGAAACTCTGCAGCTCTGTGTCCAACATCCCAGGCAGGTAGTGGTGTGATGTGAGCTCCCAAGGGCTTGACCAACCTCTCCTCCCTCTAGGACCTTGCACGTGGCCTCTCTCTGAAGCTAGCTGTGCTCACTGCTGACAGACATTTCTACATTTGTGGCATCTCCCACTTCCTGGTGTCTCCATTGCATCTTTGGTTTCACTCTCACAGCGCCAAGCATAGATCTCTCAGAGTTACCTGCAGTGATTCTTGGCCTCGTGTAGAGGATTTATAGCCCTCATTAATCCTAGAAGCAGCATAAAAATATTTAGTAACAGTAAAGCTGCCATTCACTTAATGCTAAATAAATTTACTCCAAGTGAGTTTATTAAAGAGAAACCCAAGGTGCTTAGATCCCTCACTTAAAGGGTGAGATGTTCAAGAGAACATACCACAATACATGGAAAGGTCACTGGAACCAGTTAACTCTGGGATCAATCAACCCCTTGCCATTGAGAAAGTAAATTATATGCCTACATTGGTTTACTGGGTCTATATATTAAGATTCTCCAGAAAGAAAGAACCAATTAAATAGATGATGATAATGAAGAAGGAGGAGGAGGAGGAGGGGGAGGAGGAGGAGAAAAAGAAGAAGAAGGAGGAGGAGGAGGAAAAGAAGGAGGAGGAGGAAAAGAAGAAGGAGGAGGAGGAGGAGGATATATAAAACATACATACATACATATATAAATACAAAATACAAAGATACTACTCAGGAGGCTGAAATCTGAGGATGGTGAACAGGAAAGTTCATGAGAATCTTATCTCCAGTTAACTACCAAAAACCTGGAAGTGGAGTTGTGACTCAAGTGGTAGAGCACTAGCTATGAGCAAAACAACCCTCAAGGACAGCAGCCCAGGCCCTGAGTTCAAGACCCAAAACTGGCACAAAAGATAATAGATAGATAGACCAGTACAAGGCTTGAACATAGTTTGAATTTAGAGCTCTATGTGACAATAGAACATCGATTTATCTGGGTGGATATTAAAGCACTTACAATCTTATAACTAATAAGGATTATCTCCTGATTTGTTATGAAAATTTTCTTCCAGTGTTTCCCTGTTTTGTCTATGCCCTCCAATGTCCATTTTTGACATGTCTACCAGAACTTATTTCTCGGCTTTAAAAACTTCCTGTTGGGGGCTGGGAAGGTGGCTCAGTGGTAGAGTGCTTAGCTCGCATGCATGAGGCCCTGGGTTTGATTCCTCATAATAAACAGAGAAAGCTGGAAGTGGCACTGTGGCTCAAGTGGTAGAGCGCTAGCCTTGAGCTGAAGAGCTGAGGGACAGCGCCCAGGCCCAGAGTTCAGGCCCACAACAAAAAACAAAAACAAAAAACTGCTATTGTTTGGACTAAGAATAATAACATGGCCAATGGGGTCCTGTATTGCTTTATCCTATTACTTCTCTAACCTCTTTTTCTATTGATCTCCTCATTCAGACTGCTGGAGCCACTTGGTCTTCTCATTGCTTCTGGAACAATCCAGGTACAACCTGGCCTTGGGTTGCATTGCTTTTTCTTCTGCCTGGAACATTTTTCCAACAGATCTGTATAAGGATTGCTCCCACATCCTTCTCTTTTAGCCTTTTGCACCGTTGTCTCCTCAGTGGGGCCTCCGCTGATGACTCAATTGAAAAATCACAACCCTCATAGCCACCCACAGATACCTTCTAACTTCCTAGACTATGTTAGTTTTCTTCATAGCTCTTATCACTACCCAATATATATGTTGCATGAATAAAGTCTGATTGGTGTCATCAATAAGAGTATAAGTTCCATGGCATACTTACTGTGTCTCCTAAGCCTAGAAAAGTACCCTGTAGAGTAGGTGTTCAATGACTGAACCCAAGGAGAAGTTTCTTTCAAAGATTAAAAAAATGCCATTCACACGTAAATAAAAGCTAGAACGGTGATCAAGGGGGCAGAGTATTGAAAGAACTTGCACAAAGCAAGAATAAAGGATAGAAATTAGTGTTAGGTTGCAGGAAGGGAAAACGTTCACATAATGATGGAATTCTCCCACTAAGCCAGCAGCATTCAGACACCAGGGACCTTGTCTCTTCTTGCTCTGCATTTTATCTCTATTGCCTTTCTGTACTGGCATGGAAGACATTCAATGGGTACTTGTTGAAGTAATTAATGTGGTGAAATGCTATGCACAAGGACATTTACCAAGGATTTTAATGACACAGAAATGGCTTGGTATGGTAAGTTAAAAAAAACACAAGATAAAACTTGTGTATACAATTTGATTTCAACTATGTTAAGCAAAGGTTCTCATTAGGCAAAATAATGAATTCCCTTATTGTTTAAGCCAATGTGAGTTGTGGCTTATTACATCTGAAAGCTTCCTAACTGATCCACCCACACAAGAACTTTACTCATAAAGAGTTCCTCATGCCTTCCCAGAGCTTATTAAAGAGCAAAGCAGAAAGTTTGAAAAAAAAAAAGTTGTGGTACCATTAATAAAACTTACCTGACAGCCAGGGGGAAAAAACAGGAAAAGTATTTAATTAGTACACAAAAAAGCAACTGTAGAGCCATAAACCCAGCTGGCTAGAGCCATTTAGTGTACGATCAGACAGTTTTACAGACTTGAATAACTTTTGAGCTATTTTTATAATAATAAATATTTGTAATAATGATCTTGAGTCACCACTAGAAAACTCAATTTGTGCAATATATTCCAGTAGAGAAGATGATACATTATATAATGCAGTTTAGCAAGGTTTTCATTAAAATGTTTAGAATATTTAAAAGTTTTGGGAGTTACATGAATAATTCTTCTGGAAAAATACAACTAAGTGAAACCTCTCATTTTGCAAATATTGTTAAAGATGAATGAAAAATAGTTTATTCAAAGTTCCTGCATTAATGTGGGAGATTGGATTATTCTAAGATTTGGGATGTATAATATAGTACCCAGGATGGGGCAGAAAGCTTAATTTAGAGTTCTGTCACTCTCTGTCTCCTAAGACTATGTATGAGTGGATCTGGGATGCAAGCCCAGCATTAACAGACATCCCCAATGACTTGGTGTAGACATTCTGAAACAATGGCATCATTAATGAGACAGTTTAGGAGTTGCCAGGCAGTTAGTTTTCTGCTTTATGATTCCTCTAGCTCAGAATCTACCCATACTTGCTACATGAAAAGAGGTAAGTTCCATCCCCTCTTAGCAAAAGCCCCCACAAGCCCCCTCAAGCCTCCACAGATTTATTTGGGGAGGTGTGCATGCATGCATGTGTGCACGTTTGCATATGTGTGTGCATGTGTGCATGCATGGGCATGCAGGTATTGAGGCTTGAACACAGGGTCCTATCCTTTAGCTTTTCTGCTCAAAGTTGATGCTCTAACACTTGAGCTACAGCTCCACTTCTGGATTTTGTGGTAGTTAATTGGAGAGAAGAGCCTCACAAGCTTTATTGTTTATGCTGGCTTTGAGCCATGAGCCTTAGATCTCAGCCTCCTGAGTAGCTCAGGCCTGAGCCACCAATGCTTGGCTCCCCCACAGTTTTAGAGAAGGCGAGGTCATCCCAGAACTGACATTATCAAGATTATATGATTCCACTTTTAGTTCTAAAGAACTCCTGTATGATTAAAATTTTAATATAAAGCATGGGTTAGTGACTGTGTCTCTAGTTACATATCAATGTTAATTAAAATGCATACAGTATATAGCCTATGTTATAACACTGTCTGGTATCAGTATGATACTGTACTCCAGTGATCTAACCAGTGTACTTCTGTATCATCTCTCCCTTTGTCTGACACCTTAAGATATTTTATCCATCCGCTTGACACATAACTGGAGATAGGTTATTTGTAGGACAACTAGAAATGAATAGAGAATGGATATAAATTATTATAGAAGAATGAATATAGAAGAGTTTTCACTCTATCTGTCTGTCTGCCTGTCTGTCTGTCTGTCTGTATGTATGTATGTATGAATGAATGAATGACATGGATGAAAAGTTTGGGAGGCATGAATTTATTTGCTGTTTTTCTCCTTGAGTGGCCTTGACCAAATTATAAAACAAAGTTCCATGTCAATACTCCCTTCACAGAAGCTTTTCATATAAAAATTATTTCACAACGCACTTGTTTACACTATATAATGTTTCTGGAAGTTAAAAAAATCCTGCTTTTTCTTCTTCTTTTTCTCCTCTGTGACTACTCTTTGCTCGAAATGAACCTCTAGCCACCCAGATGTCCCCAGAAATATGCCATCCGTGCTGCTGGAAAGCCCTGTTCATTGTTTAAAACCTAGCTCATATATTGCCTCTTTCCAGAAGCCTCATAATTGCCAAGGAAGAATTAGTCATTCTTCTTTCTGTGGTCCTACAGCCTGCTATTTCAACATTTATGATGCTGCACTATAATTACTCATTTACATGTTTGTCTTCTCAACGAGACTACAGGCAAGTCAAAGGCAGGCCTATATCTGGGTGGCCAGAGACTCTCTTGGATCCTAGGAATAGGAGCGAGCACTGAGGATATGGTAGAACTTGTGGCATTGAGTGACCATTTGAAAACAGGAAATTGAGATAACAGAATTGAAAGTATTTCTAAAGTCTCATCCATTTATTCCTTCATCCATCCATTTGTTCAGTCAACAATTTAGCATCTAGTCTGTTACAAGAGAGGGCTTAGATATTGTATTAGAGAAAAGCACAATATAGGGAAGAAGTAGATGAGAGGAGTGGCAAGAGCAAATAAAACAGGCTGAGGGGTAGCTGCCTGCAAACCTTCCAGGAATGCTGACCAGGGGTGCCTTGGGACATGTGGGTCTGATGAAGAAGAGCTAGGTCTAGCCTAAAGATGCACGGGAACCAGCTGCCAATGGAAGGGTCTGGGAAGAGCCAACACTCAAGTGGTAAGCAAGTTGAAGAAGGAAAATGTGAGGTCCAGAAAGCAGGAAAATCATGCTATTAAAGTTACTAGCAGTACTAAGGTACCAAACATAAAGCATTTCCTTTGGTCCATGGTTTGTCCCTCAGCATAGCATAGCCACTTTTCATCTGTTATTTAATATTGTTCTAAATAAAAGGTCAATTATTGGTCTCCATATTACTGTGCATCTTTACATTTTTTTTGGGGGGGGGGTCCGTTGTGGGGCCTGAACTCTAGGCCTGGGCGCTGTCCCTCAGCTCCTCAGCTCAAGGCTAGCACTCTACCACTTGAGCCACAGTACCACTTCCGGCTTTTTTTCTGCTTATGTGGTGCTGAGGAATTGAACCCAGGGCCTCAGGCAAGGCAAGCACTCTACCACTGAGCCAACTTCCTAGCCCCTTTACATTGTTTATACAGTGCTCATTTGCCATGCCATCAATGCCAGAACTGTGTTGCTCTGCCCCTGTGTGGAGCCCCTAAAGCACAGAATGTGTCTTCCATGACTCGACCCTGAAGGTGCCTCAAACTAGTCAGAAAGAATAAGCACAAGCCAAACTCTGGAAAAGGAAAAGAAGAGAAAAAGAGTTTCCCAGACATGCATCACCTAGTGGATATGGGTACACTCTCAGTGTGAGTTTACAGTCGCTCTCGGGTCCTATCCTGGGACTCAGATGGTCTCCATAAACTACAGCCTGGTGACTTCCATCATCCCCCAGCTACCAGCTTTCAGACTTATGTGCCACTTTTCAGCAAGGGGTAGGAAAGGACCTTCAGTCTAAATACTATGCCAGGGGGGTTGAACCACAAGGGTATTTCCAGGATATGCAAGGTATGTGGACTGGGGGTGTGGAGAGGCTGCTTGCCCCACCACATTTCCCTCTACTGCTATGGATGCCATCTTAGTGCAGGGGCAAAGATTTGAACCTCATACTCCTGGCTCTTGAGTTGCTGCAAGAAGGCAGTAACAGTCTTAGGAGAAGGGTTAGAAGGAGGGTGAGGCAGGACCCAGGACGGGAAAGGAGGAGAGGAGGAGCAGGTGGCCAATTCATTGATGGATTGCACTTTAGCTGAAATGCCAGGTCCTCGGCACATGTTCTGCTGGCCCAGGGAACTTCTCTGGTCAAATGCAAATTCAGACATAGTATTATAGGAATTTCAAGGCAGCAGCTGCAAAGCATTAAGCCAAAGGCACGAAGCTTCTGCTGCGTGTGGGGCCCTGGACAACTGCACTGTTTGCAAGCCCAGCAAGCCAGCTCTGGTCTAATGGCATGGCCAAGATGGAGAGAAAATAAAAGAGGACAAGGAAGAATACAGGAAAGCCAATGTATTCAGCCCTAGCGATTCAGAAATCAGTAGGGAGGTAGGAGAGGGAAGAGGATCCAGAAGTTCTGGGAAGCAGAATCATATGGGGTAGAAGCAACCCTCTTTGAGGTTTGCAGATATGTTTACTTGTCCTGTGAGCATTTGAAAACTTTGAGCCAGCCTTTAGAAAGTGGAAACATTCTCATAAGAACCATGCTTTACCTTGTTTTCTTTAAAAAAAAAATAACTCAAATGGTGACAATGCTGTGTCCACATTCTTCTGTGGCTAAAATCAACCAGAGCTAGAAAGGACAAGGACAGATACGTGCCACTCTTCCAACGGGCTTTCTATGAGTCACAGGCTTCACTTGACATAGTTCATTTGACATCGCTACATGAAGTAGACCATATTCGGCCACAGGCATGTGCACTTGGGACTCAGTTCTGTGCTGTGTGTCCAATGCTGCAGAAAGGTCACCTGGGAGGGGGACTTAAAAATAGGTCAGTGGATCTGGAAAATTTAAAAGGAGCACGAATCTTTATGAGAACAGTCTGAATGGGGTTTGGGGTTGAGTGCCAGATGGCGGTGGGTTGAGGAGTGAATGGGAGGTAGAGACAGTAAGGGTACAGACTAATTTTTAAGCTTTTTTTATGGCTCATAAAAGACGGTGTAGGAAAAGTAGATTGAACCCACCAAGTTATCCCTATTCCTCCTTCATACGCTTCCCCACACACGCTCGGTAACTAAATAAAGAAGGAATTGGCATGAGAGGCGCAAGATCTGTTTGAAATTGTACACTTAGGAACAAAAAAATCAATCCCAGATCAGAAGTGGAAATTAACCAGGGCCTTACCATTTCCTATGAAAGTGGGGGTACTCAGAGGTATTGATCATGAGTACAGCCACCTCTCAGTATCCTACAGGGTTGGGTTCAAGGGCCTTGTGTCCCTGGATACGCATGTCTCTCATTTCCAATAATGTAGACCTTGTATATGATGCACAAAGTCTCTCCTATATACTTTAAATAATCTCTAGGTTACTTGAAACACTTAATACAATGTAAATGCTATGTACATAGCATAGTTTAGGAAAACAAAACAAAACTTTTTCTTTCGTCTCAAAAAGTATTGTTTTGCATGATCAGATGCACATAGGCATTGCGCCTTTCTGTTCCTTTCCTAAGAGTATCCTCCTTTGGTCTTCAGTGTGTGTGAATGCCTAGAGACCTATTATTATGTCCAGTGTATATTAGAGCTACTTTCCCATATGAGAGAAAATATGTTTGTGTCCCTGAGCTTGGTTTGCCTCACTTAACATGATTTGTTCTAGGACCATTTCCCTGCAAATGACATCATATTATTCTTTCTAGTGGTTGTGTAAAATTCCATTGTGTATAGGTACCACATTTAGGTACTACCATTTATCTATTGTAGGGCATCTGGGCTGTTTCCATAACTTGGTGATTGTGAAAATTCTATTTTTTATTAAATATTTTTGACACTGAATCTGTGGACACAGAACCCAAGGATCTGTTGGTTTCATTATATAAGATTTGGTAGCTTGATTGTATCTATTGTTACTGGTATTAGGCATTAGAAAAATAAAGCTACAATGAGACTAATTCAGACATCATATATACTTTATATGCTAATATATAATATATATCTTATATACTAATAAACTTTAATTAAAAATATATTGTGTGTGGGTGCCTGTGTGCATGCGCATGTATGCTGATACTAGGGCTTGAAGTCAGACCTCACACTCTTACTTGCCTTTTTAGTTCAAGGCTGGTGCTCTACCACTTAAGCCACATTTTCATTTCTAGCTTTTTTTCTGGTTAACTTGAGAAAGAGAAGCTTGTGGACTTTTCTTCCCCAGGCTGGCCCTGAGCCACAATATTTACATCTCAGTCTCCTGAGTAACAAGAATTATAGCCATGAGCTGGCTTAAAACTTTTTACTTTATGACATCTTTTTTTTTTTATTGGCAAGTTTTAGGAAGATCTGTTTAGGTTACATTGTAGAAATAATAAAGATTTATACAACTAAAAATTCATAAAACTATTTTTATTATTTTTTATTTTGTTACTTTTTATTTATTTCTTATTTTTATTTTTTTGTTGGTCGTAGGGCTTGAACTCTGGGCCTGGGCACTGTCCCTCGCTCTTCAGCTCAAGGCTAGCACTCTACTACTTGAGCCACAGTGCCACTTCTGGTTTTCTAGAAGTTTATTAGAAATAAAGAGTCTCGTGGACTTTCTTGCCCCAGCTGGCTTTGAACCTTGATCTTCAGATCTCAGACTCTTGAATAGCTAGGATTATAGGCATGAGCCTTTTGTTTTCGAAGTACGAAGTAATCTACTCAAATCCTAAGATGGTAGAATAGACAAGAGTTCTCCTTCCCATCCATTGTTGAATAAATTAATCTTAAAATAAACGATGACATCTGTTTCCACCTACTGTACCAATGTTTGGATGTTTTACAGTCTTGTTTATTCATACAGAATGTAATTGGGAAGGCTGATGCTTTATTATGAACATATTTAGATTTGGATTTAGTAGGCTTTGTGTTAGATGAAGAATTAATCTTGGTCAAAAAGACCTTAGACCTCCAAGTAGAACTTACCAGAACTGTGAGGTTTTCATGCCTCTTCCTTGAAGCTACTGTAAATGCTCTGACTTACTAAGAGATCCTGAGAGGTGATTTAGGTCAGGTTTTGGAATCCTTGCAAAGTAGTCAGATTTTATGCTGGCTTCCGCTCCTCAGGCAAAGCACAGGAAGCCTGCTCATTCCCCTGTGGCCTGCTCTTACTGACTGCTCAGTATGTGGTCTGTGGAGATGGCAGGCCCGGGAGGGGAGGGGGCTGGGGGGGTTGAGATATATAACATTTAATGATTAATGGTGTTGATGCGATTTTGGTGACTTCAGTATATGTGAAATACATAAGACTCTTGTGGAATAAAAGGAGAAAACTCTCATTCTTTTGTTCTTTATGAAGTCAGTCAGCTAGAGTTCTTTAAAGAAAAGAAATCTTGAGTTCACATCTACTATTTTAAGTATCAACGTGTGTGTGTGTGTGTGTGTGTGTGTGTGTGTGAGAGAGAGAGAGAGAGAGAGAGAGAGAGAGAGAGAGAGAGAGAGAGAGAGAGAGAGTGAGTACTGGGGCTTTAACTCAAGGCCAAAGCACTGCCTCTATGCTTTTTGCTCAAGTCTGCTGCTCTATTACTTGAGCAATAACTCCATGTCCAGCTTTTTAGTAGTTAATTGTAGATAGGTCTCATGGACTTTTCTGCCTGGGCTGGCTTTAAAGCACAATCCTAAGTAGCTAGGATTATAGGCATGAGGCCACCAGCACCCAGCTTCAGTCTCTGAAGCTGAGTATATCCAGTAAGCTAATACAAGTCACATATCTGCGTGAATTCCATGCTTTCAAGTCAGTGAGCCAGTGTAATATAAACGCCAGCAACTGGCCCAGCTGACACCTGGATGCAGGTGGCATTGGGAGATCTGTGGGTGAGTCTGAGGGGAGTGGGGAGGGGCAGGCTGGAAAGTGACGAGGTAGAAAAGCAGGGCAAGGAATGGCAAAGAAGCTAGGCCACGCTCACTGTTTTTCTTAAACTGCTTTTTTATCCATAAACAATGCAGACTCTGACTCCAGTTAATCACTCAAATAATACCTGCAAACCCAGTGGGTTTTCTTCAAACTTTATTCTCTTTAAAACCTTGTAGGATGCAACTGTCTTGGTAAGACTTGTTGTGTGGGGGGAGGGAGGCGGTCATGGGGCTTGAATTCTGGGCATGGGCGCTGTCCCTCAGCTCTAAGATCAAGGCAAGTGCTCTACCATTTGAGCCACAGCGCCACTTCCAGCAAGACATTTTTATGAACTCTTTTTCTCTCTTGTCTTATGTGACAAAACTATGCTCATCCTCCTGCTACCTACCTTTCTGCTATGTTCGGGTCCTTTCAACTGAACCTTTCTTTTGCTTCTAACATGTCAACTCCCCATCCCCTGTACATACATGTACAAACACACACACACACACACACACACACACACACACATACACAGAATGCATCTTTGTAGAGCTGCCTTCCCTACACTTGTGCTTAGTGATCTCATCTAATATTATGCTTTCCCTCCTTTCTTCTCTGCAGATGATTACTGAGTCATGTTATGTAGACTCAGCTTCTTTGCCAATTTACAGACCAATCTCAAGGATCAGGGTAGTGAAGAGAGCTAGGAAATTGGAGTTCAAATAAAATGAAATCACACAAATGAAACTCAAAGCACTGTACTATGAATATCAAATTTTTTCCTTCTATAATCTTTACAGATATGCTTTTATTCAGTCTTTTTAACATCTCTTAATGACCTCAGTGGAAATGTGTAGCCATCTTGGATTTGTTTTCTTTCTCAATCACTGTATCCAATCAAATGCCACAGCCTCTAAATATTCCTTTCCTTTTTGGGTAGCAGGAAGAGCTGGTACTGGTGCTTAAACCAGGGCCTTTTACTTGTCTAAGCATATGCTCTACCACTTTGAGCATCCTACCAGCCCCCAAATACTACACTAAAATTTCTTCTTATAGCCAGCTTGTCATAGTGCCCCTGACTCAAGAGCTCAGGGAATCTCCATTGTTAACCAAAGAGAATATAAACCCAGTATGAATTCCTTCATAACATAGACTTCTGTATCATTTTTACTTGTCACTCTTCCATGAAATCTCTTTTCTCTAGCCAATTGGATGACTTTTCATTCACAAAACAAAACAGCCAGGCGCCAGTGGCTCATACTTGTAATCCTAGCTACTCAGGAGGCTGAGGACTGAGGATCATGGTTCAAAGCCATCCAGGGCAAGAAAGTCCCCGTGAGACTCTTTTTTTTCTTTTTTTAAAAAATCTTTACTGTAAAAGTGATGAATAGATGGGTTATAGTTACATAAGTAAGGTAATGAGTACATTTCTTTTTAAACAGTTACCCCCTCCCTCATTTTCTCCCACTACTTACCCCTGCCTACTCCACTCCTCTCCTCCACCCTTATTCCCCTCTCCCCCCCCCCCCCCGCAAGTTGTATAGTTCATTTGCATCATTGTTGTATTAGTTCATCCTTTGTCCTGCTGTTTCTGTGATTTCCTTTCCCTTCCATGGATCAGATAAACTTATATAAGAGAAAGTGTCGGGAAAACTAAAACAGAAAAAAAGAGAAATAACTGCATATAGGAATAATAAGAAACACTTGTTTCCAATTCTTGGAGTTCATGTTGATAGTTTTCATTATATATGGTCCTAGGCACTTAGCAATTGGGCTTTTGCTTCCCTTGTTAAGAATATCATAGACATATTCTAGTTATTACAAATGAGGGAAACCATACAACCTACTTTTCTTTGGGCCTGGCTTGCTTGACTTATTGTAATCTCCAATTAACTACTAAAAAAGCAGAAGTGGCACTGTAGCTTAAGTGGTAGAGCCCTAACCTTGAGCACAAAGAGACTCAGGGACAGCGCTCAGGCCTGAGTTCAAGTCCCACAACTGACATCAATCAATCAATCAATCAATCTATCAATCTTCTTACAAAGACTGGTACCTGTGGAAATTTGTTTGTTTTTTTAACTGTGGTGGTTTCTTTTTCTTTTTCTTTTTTTGGTACTGGGGATTGAGCCCAGGATGTTGCACCTAGTAGGCAAAGGCCACTGAGCTACAGCCCAGCCCATCCATGGGCATTTGATCACAGCAATGTCTCAGTTCCTTCTATGGAATACTTTTCTGTTTCTCCCCTCTCTCCTTCCCTCAATATGGTATTGGTTTGGGTCCCAGCAAAAGAATAGAAACCGCTCTAGGTGTTTCAAATACAAGGTATTTGATACAGGCACTTGATTTATTAGGTACTGCAAGAATTGAAAGAGCAAAAGGGAGAGAGGAAGAGGATAAGGAACAAGAAACAAAACAACCTCTAAGACCCCATGGGCTGCAACTCCTACAGTAGTACCTGCTGCCATGCTGCTTTGTCAATTGTAGATGTGCCAAATGGATGTTCCCTGGAGGGAGCAGGTGGGCTCTGCTGAAAAGGTGATGCTTTACCTAGCTGCTGTGATCAGAAGCCCCTGCTTCTGCAGCTGCTAGCATCCTTCATCCCTAAGCTTGAGCACTTCAGAGCTAGAGTTCCTTCTACAGCCTTTGGATCACTGTCTATGACCAGCTGGCCATATCACTCAGGAACTGTGGTTTGCAGACACCTAGGCCCACCTCTACTTAGCAAAGTATAAAAGTACAAAAGGGTAAAATGGCAGGACGATAGGTGAATAACTAGACGAAGGCCAACTCAAATCCCATGGACTTCCTCAAGCGTCTCTTGATGTCTCTCTTCATCCCTCTAACACTTCCAGCTAAATGAAACTTCTCCCCCTTCTGATTTTTGTCCATGTGTCTCTTTGGTAGGGTTAGAATATATTTGTTAAGGAGTGACTCTGTTGGTGCCTCTGACTACTATAAATGATGTACCTTTGACCTCTGTTTGTCTGGAGCTTCATGGAGTTAGAATGTGGTTGGGGAAACAATATTAAACATGTAATTACAATGTAGTTTGGGAAAGCACTAAACGGGAAATGTAAGTATCAGAGCACAAATGGGAAAGCTCAGGAAGTCCTTCCCAAAGAAGCCAAAGGCTGAAGTAAAAGAGGTAACTCAAAGGGAAAACTTGTCTAGATAAGGGGAAAACTATTTGCAAAGGTCTGAGAGAGACAGAGACAGAGAGATGGGCAAAGAGGGCTTCACCTGCAAGAATCAGAACATGTGTGGTAGAGCCAGAACATCAGACACATTTTGAAGACCAGGAAGAGAAAGAGGAAAATGGAGAGGAATTGGACCAGACAGGACAACCGTTGAGAGTAGAATAAAAGGCTTGGGAGGCCACAGGGAGGAATTTGGACTTTATCCAAGGACAATGGGAAGCAGGGGTGTGTTATAACCAGATATCTATTTAAGAAAATGCCTTTTGACTTCAGAGCACAGACTGGGGGGGGGGGGGGGGGGTAGGGAGGGTAAGTGTTTAGGAAGCTGTTGGAAGAGAATAGTAGCTGAGACTGTATATGGCATTGCAAAGAAATAAGTGGATTCAAATTTATTTTAAAATAGGGTTTCACTGGGCACCTGGGAAGTGGGACATCAAGTTGCTTTGTGTAACTGCATGGACAGAAGTGACACTGCTGAGATGCAGAGAACAGAGAAGAGTAATATTTGAGGAGTGTATTAGCTTCCATTGCTGCTGTAACAAGTTGTCACAACCTAGGGACCTGAAACAACACCTGAAACGCACAGGTTTGGATGTCAGAAATCCATGTGGATCTCTCTAGGCTAAGATCATGGTACCCAGCATCTGGAGGTTCAGCGGAGAATTCTTTCCCTGCCTTGTTTCCAGTGGTTGCAGGCCACATAAATTCCTTGACCCCATCCTCCATCTTCCATACCAACAGAAGAGCATCTGCAAATCTCTCTCTCTCTCTCTCTCTCTCTCTCAATTTTTCTTACCTCCTATAAGGACTCATTTGGTATCCATGGACTCTCCCCCACAATTCGGGTTCACCTTTCCATCTCAAAATCCTTGGCTTACATCTGAAAATCCCTGTTTTCCAGATGAACAAATTCACAAGGTTTCAGGGTTAAGGGTGTGAACATTTTTAGGAAACACAATTTTGCCTACATCAGGGAATGAGGCCATTAATATGAGTTCAGTCTGGCACTCGGGGAGCTTAGTGAATATGTGAGCCTGAGCCTGAGGAGCATCTAAATATGAGACTCTTAAATATGAGAACCATCAAAGTATAGGTGCTAATTAGAAACGTAGAAGAGGACAGGGTCACTCTGGCAAAATATTGTATTAGTTACTTGTCACTAGGACAAACCTGACATAAACAGCTTAGAAAGAGAACAGATTTGTTTTGGCTCACAGTTCCTGAGGGTTTAGCTCATGTCCACTTGGCACCTGGCACTTGGGTAGAATATCTTGGTGACAGAAGTACTTGGTATTCATCTCATGGTCAACAGGATATGGGGAGCAAAACTATAAGAAGTTACCAGGAATACAGGAAGTCACCAAGGACTTGTCCTTGGGGACAAGATGGAGCCTCCAAAGACAAGCTGTAGCTTCCAAAGATGAGTCTCTGATGACTTACTTTCTCCAACTAGATGGCCTATTTTACCTTTCACCACCTCCCAATAATACCGTCATTATGAATCTGTAAGGGATTAATCTATTCATTAGGTCACATCCTTCATGATCTAATTGTTTCTGGAAGCACTCTCACTTGCACACACAGAGGTCTGCTTTACTAATTCCCTAAGTATTTCTCAACCCAATCAAATTAACAATCAAAATGAAACACAAGTACTTAGATCGAAATGAGAAGAAGCCATGAGAAACATTATTCATCGATGGTTGTTCTGAACAAAAAAGAGCCCACAAAAGAGAATGAAAATTAGCAGCCAGAGGACAAGAAGGCCTCATTCTCTCTTCCCATTTCTATTTCTTTACACTCCTTCTCTCTAATGAGGCCTTCCTGGAAGATGGATGGTTTGTTTGTTTCTCCTAGATTAGACTGACAGCTGTCTCCTATTCCTAATCGAAACTTCCAGGAAAGTGTGATGTCCCTAGATTGAGGGTGGTCATGGATCTAACCTCCAGGACTGTCCCTGTCCTCCAAGGCCGGGACTCAATATTTCTTGGACAATTAGATACTTAAACTGGAGACTCACTGGTGGTCCAACTGGCCATAAGCACAAGTCAACATCTTCAGTGTATCAGCAGGGATGGGTGGGTCTCCCACCTCTGGGCAACAAGAGTTTCACAGGGAATGAGTGTTTCCCGAACAGACAGACCAAAGATACCTGCTACTCCACGCTCACCATTCAGAGCCCATGGACACAGAACCTGGCACAAGGCCATCTTCCAGTAAACCTCTATACTCCTACCCAGGGTGATGAGTACTGGGATTCCCTGCCTGGCTGCTAAGAGATAACAGCAGGTTCTGTGACCTTTTATCACAAAAAAACAAACGTGCATAAATTCTAGTATCCAGAGTTTTGTTTTGCGTGTGTTTGTTTTTTGTACTGAGGTTTCAAATCAGGGTCTCTTGCTTGACAGGCAGGCATTTCCTACATGACATGAACTATGTCCCCAGACCTTTTTGCTTTAGGAGTGTTTGTGAGTGTGTGTGTGTGTGTGTGTGTGTGTGTGTGTGTGTGTGTGTGCTGTTTGTGCTGATTCTGAGGCTTGAATTCAGAGCCTGGATCTCTGTCCCTGAACTTTTCATTTTTTTTTTTTTTGGGGGGGGGGGAGGGTCCGGTCGTGGGGCCTGAACTCTGGGCCTGGGCGCTGTCCCTCAGCTCTTCAGTTCAAGGCTAGCATTCTACCACTTGAGCCACAGCGCCACTTCTGGCTTTTTTCTTTTTGCTTATGTGGTGCTGAGGAATCAAACCCAGGGCCTTGAGCATGCAAGGCAAGCGCTCTACCACTGAGCTACCTTCCCAGCCCTTTTGGTGCCAGTCCTAATGCTTGCATTCAGGGCCTTGACGGTGTCCCTGAGCTTCCTTGCTCAAAGCTAGCACTCTACCATTTGAGCTCCACTTTTGGCTTTTTGGTGATTAATTGGGGCTAAGGGTCTCATGGACTCTCCCACCCAGGCTGGCTTTGAACCATGATCCTCAGATCTCAGCCTCCTGATTAGTTAGGATTATAGGTGTGAACTTAGTAGTTATTTTTCAGGTAAAGTCTCTAGTTTTTGCACAACCAGCTTCCTACTTATGCTTACTGCAGAGCTGGGATGACAAGCATGTTTCACTGTAAGTTACTGGTTTAGATGAAGTCTTGCTGGTCGTGAACTCCAATCCTATTGTAGTTGAACTAATCAGCATGGGCCACCTTGCCCAGCTTCCATAGTACTTCTTAATGGTACTGAACCACCTGCTCCATCTGCTTTAAGATGCTTTAGCAACATTTTATCTTTGCAAAGCTTTTCCTTGCTTGAGATTAACATCTCATCTTTAAAACTAGAGGAACAGAAGTTGCTAAGAGCTGGGAGTGGCTAGAGCAGCTGCAGGAAAAGGGACACAGGGAATTTTTTGTGGTGATGCAAATATGATTTCATAGCCCCGCATATCTGTCAAAACTTGTAGGAATATACGCTAAAAAGGATGGTCTTATCTCTTGTGAACAACATCTCCATAAACCTAATTCAAAACAACAACAAAACAAACGCATGCTGGGCCTTCACACCTATGTTTGCACATGAGAGCATCCCGATTGTTGCACCCTCTTTGGTTTTGGCACTTGTGAAATCTCATCACTTGTGTCATTTTGAATGTATCTACCCCCTGGGTTGTAAAGTCATTTCTCCCTTACTTATGTGTTGACTGCTTTCCATGAGGCAACTCAAACCCACTGATTTTGAGGGGTTGTTTTCACCGGAGGATGATTACAATCTACCTGGCCCTTTCCCCTTTCTTTCAGAAATCCTTTGTTAAAACTGCAGGACCAATTATGGCACAGAGAAGGCTTTCAGTGATAGCAGGAAAAGTAAATATTACATAGGGATATAAAATCCCTACTTACTTCAAATGTGGAGGTGGAGGGATGAAGGAAAAGATCAGAAGTTCTACCATTTTGCCTTGTGAAGGAAAGAAATCATATACTTTTCTCCACCGTTGGACAAGCAGCAGCCTGAAGCCTGGCAGGCCTGTACCAGCTGCTTGTGCTTGTAAAGCCAGTGCTTGTGATTCTAAAGATATCAGGTGTCTAGAAAAAGCAGAAGTCTACCTGTGGAGGATCAGGGAGGGGGTTCCCACCCACAGTGAGGCCTTGGGGTGAAAGGATTAGTTTACCACAGTCCTTTGCCAAAAATCTGATTTCCTTGAGTCACATGGAAGATAGAACCTGTCTTAAAGAATGCAGTATTATTTTTGTCTTACGCCTTGATAAATCTTAGCCTGCAGAGTTCTTGATTTTTTTTTAAAAAAATTGGTTAGTGTTTAACATCACTCAAAACAGTGTGTTATTTTTCAGTATGTAGAAATATTTTCTGAAATGACATTCATTCCAACAAAACAACCACAACCCACAGAATAATATGATCAGGTGCATTGTTCTTGCAAAATGGCTTGAAGTTAGTGCCCATCATAAGCCTGGCAGAGATGAGGGAGTCAATGTTTCCATTCCTAAACTCTAAAACCAGGATTCTGCCTCTCCAAAGGAAGGCCCTTCGTTGGCAAAACCCCAGACACCAGCCAGTTTGAGGAAGGACCTGTGGGGCAGCCCATGGGGAGAGGGGAGCCCCAGTGTCTGTGAAGTGACTCTTCATAAGTGACCATATTGTTGTATAAAATGTGTTGTCTGATATCTTCTTTGGGGGGTGATACTAGCATTTTAACTCAGGGCCTTCACTTGTTAGGCAGGCGCTCTACCATTTTACTCTAGCAATTTTTCAGATAGAGCCTCAGATTTTTGCCTGAGCCAGTCTTGGACTGTGGATCTTCCAATCCACAGCCTCCTCCAGGATAGCTGAGCTACTGACATCCATCACCATGCCTTGGTGATGGTCTGGTAAACTTTTTGCCCAGGTTTTAGGCTTAAAACCATGATCCTTCCAACCTCTGCCTCCTGAGTAGCTGGGATTACAGAAGAGGTCAGAGGTGACAAATAGCCCAGAACATGTAACCTCTGAAGAGTTCTGGTGAAAGTCAGTTTTGGAGGGACATTTGGTCTGCAAGATCAGATCACTTACATTTAAAGCAATCAACCTACTACACAGTTAACTCAGCCAAGATAAAGATAGGAACCAAGATCCACTAGTGAAGTCTTCCCCGAAAAGCTGAGCACAGGGCTCCAGAGTCCTGGTTAAACAGGGTTGTTTTCGTTTGCCCAGAAACATTGTTTATCCAGAGATGGAAAGAGGAGTGAATTGCAAGGAGCTGTCAAATTTAATAGATAGTTATGTAATCTTTCCTCCAAATTAAAGTGTGTGTGTGTGTGTGTGTGTGTGTGTGTGTGTGTGTGTTGATACTGGGGCTTGGATTTAGGGCCTAATGCTCTCACTTGCCCTTTTTTGCTCAAGGCTGTCACTTTACCACTTTAGTCTCAGCTCCATTTCTGTCATTTTGATAGTTAATAGAAGGTAAGATTCTCATGGACTTTTCTACCCAGGCTGGCTTTGAACAGCGACCATCGGAGCTTAGCCTCCTGAGTAGCTAGGATTGCAGGCATGAGTCACCTCCACCTGACTCCAACATTTAAATTTGATAATATTAAGTGCTGCTCTCTAGTAGGCTAGACTTCTTATCGAAATCTCTTTTGCGGAGCATGGCCATGATAGGTTAAGAAGCCAGAATCAGATGGAACAGTGCGGTCAGAAAGGTCAGGGGCTCAAATACAGCTCCTAGATGGGGCCTATACTGCCTTACACACAGGTGTGCATAAGCTAGCTGACAGCTCTGTTCTGATGGCACATGCCTGGATCAGGTCACAAAGCCTACCTGCCAGCCAATCACCAGGCTCTGTCCGCAGGCCTCACACAGGCTGTCCTGACCCACACAGCCACAAGATGGGATAAAAACAAAGAAAAACTCCTACCTGCCGTAAGTAAACTCCTACCGTGGCAGCAAACTCCTACCGTGGCAGCAGCCAAAGGTAATTCTTGGCTTAGCTTACGTACTTTATCTGCTAAATCATAGCTGTTTCCAGAAATATGTTGATCCATTTTACCCTTTGTGTTCTCTGTGAGAGGTCTGTGAGAGGGGGCAAAAAATAGGAAAATTCCACCAATGCATGTGGCAGTTTCCTGTCCTCCTTGGCCACGCCCCCCCTTCCCTGCCCCAGACCAGAGCTGAAATGTGGAAAGGGCGCTGACCATAAGTTTACAAGAATTGGAGTTCTTCCAGGGTGAATCCAGCTCAGCTAGTTGTGAAGTGGCCTCAAGCAAATCATTACAACCCCTTGGGATTGTTCCTTCAGCTAAGGAAAGAGCTCAAAGTAAAATGACTTCTACATTCCCATCCGTCTCTAAGTTGATTCTTGAGAAGTTTCTTTGGAGTACCTTGGGACATTCCTGGTTCCTTTCACTGACACACACTCTCTCTCCCTCCCTGCTCCCACCCCGCAGATCAGGGACCCTGGGAGTCTGTGATATTTAAGCAAATAAGCTTTTCCCATCAAGGCATTCATGGCAGGCAAGCACTTTACTAATCAACTTCCCAAGGGCTCAGTTAAAGCTCACTTGAAAAGCAAATACATTTTTAAAGTGAATGTCTTCTAATTACTGGTTATTTGAGCTTTGCATTTCCTCCCAATCAAGTTCTGGGTATCTGTGAATGCCTTGGTAATGTTCATAGCTCTCAAGGAAGATAATTGATCTGATCAAGGCTGGAGATAAGAGTGAATTAGGGGTAGAAACTAAGGGATGTGTCTCCATCTCTTTTCCTGGGTTCTTCTACTCTCCTGCATTTCTGTCTTCACTATTTACAACAGTCATATAAAAGTGCACATTCAGCGGGGTGCAGTGGCTCAAGCCTGTAATCCTAGCTACTCAAGAGGCTGAGATCTGAGAATCACCATTCAAAGACAGCCATCCAAAGACAGCCTGGGCAGGAAAAATCTCTGAGACTTTTATTTCCAATCAATCACAGAAAAAGATGGAAATGGAGCTGTGTCTCAAGTGGCAGAGTGCTAGCCCTGCAAAAGGAGCTCTGAGGTAGTGCCCAAGCCCAAAGCTTAAGCTCAAGGACTGGCCAAAAATTAATTAATTTTTAAAAAATGCACATTCACAGCTAAAGATTGACCTCCCTTACGACCCAGTCATACCACTTCTAGGCATCTGCCCTGAACAATAGGAACCAGTATACCAGTATACAAGGACACGTGCACCTCCATGTTTATTGCAGCACTGTTCACAATAGCTAGGATATGGAAACAACCCAGATGCCCCACCACAGATGAATGGATCCAAAAACTGTGGTATCTATACACAATGGAATATTATGTAGCCATTAGAAATGACAAAATAATGGCATTTGCAGGGAAATGGATGGAGCTAGAAGGAATCATGTTGAGCGAGGTAAGCCAAGAGCGAAGAGACAAACGGTACATGGTCTCCCTGATAAGTGGATGCTAAATCCAAAATGTTAGGTGATATGACAAAACTAACAGGACTTAAGAAACAAAGAACTCCCACTCATCTGGTCGAACCACTACTAAATATCCCCATGCTGCTGATCACATGTATGGTATATATGTGTACACTGTTATATGTTATAGACTGTGATAGACAATTTGCTCCAGGAAAGTTAGAATGAACTTGTGACTTTAAATGAGCATCATTATTCCACAATACTGTGAAATTTGGGAACTTATGTAATCATTTAATCACAATTAAAAAAAAAAAAAGAACCTGGGGAAGGTAGGGAGGGAAGGGATGGTAGGGGAAAACAATGGAGGGGGTAACAATGCTCAATAGGAAGTGTACTCATTACCTTGCTCATGTAACTGTAACCCTCTGTATAGTATCTTTACAATAAAAAAATTAAAAAAAATAAAATGAATTCTAGAAAAAAAATGCACATTCACTTGGGGCTACCACTGAAACCCTGTTTCAGAGTCAACAGTAAGCACAAGTTAGACTATTCCAGCCACTACTCTAAGTCATATGTATTTGTGAATTTATCAAACTATCCCTAAAATCTTGTAAGGCAAGTACTTTCATTATCCCTGTTTACCAACAAAGAAAATGAAAGCACAGAGAGGTTAAGTCACTTGTCCAAGGTCACAGAACTATGAAGCCGGCTTTGAAGGTGGTGAGTTCCCAGAGTTCATTGCTTTACTGTACTGCATCGGACTTGGATATGATCTGAGGAATGACAACGTAATGAAAGTTTTCCAACTTATTCCAAATTTGGAAAGGGCCTGCTGGTTTCTACTTAATAATTTTCTCAGCACAGAAACTACCAGTTCTCAAACTATAAGAAACTGCCAATGTTGTACTTTTCTTTTGCATCTCTGCTCCCATAACGGATTTCTGAAACAGCTTCCAGAGAAGCTACTAGAGTTCAGAGGCCATGTGAGGCACCCGAGGCTAGAGTCCAGAGGCTGAAATTAATGTCCCAAAAGCTGACGTACATTGTCTACCCAGGAGCAGTAATCAGGACGGGTGGTGCTTGTGTTCACACACACACACACAGCCGGCTGGTCCTGAGCCAGGCCTGTTTTATAGCAGAGGAAATGAGTCTCAGGGCACCTGATAACCCTCCTGGGGACCACATGCTTAATGAGGACCGGAGCCAGGGCCAGGGCTGGGCAGTTCTGACTTGCAACCCTGGGCATCTTCTAGCTTATCTTTAACCCAGCAGTTTGCAATGCATCTGCCAAACACCGCTTTGCAAACATTTTTGAAAAGAGGAACCATTGCAAAGTTGTTGGTTTTCAGAATCTTCAGCTATGGATTTGTTGGGTTAAAACCAGTTTGACTTTCCAGCTGGGTAAATGGAGTCCAGCCTCATGTTTTGATGGCTCTGGAGACTAAGCAGAGAGCCTCTTGCTACCGCAACACCTTTAAAGATGGGATTGCAATGAAGTGGAAGTGAAAATAGATACACCGGATCAGCTATTGTCATTTATTGTCCTGAGGACTCTGTGATGATGAGCGAAAGCCAGACCCTGGAAGCAGCGAGCCTCCGATCAGCACGGGCCATCATGGGAAAGCCAAGCTATGGTGGCTCAAAGTTAAAATTTAGTCACTTTCTTTTACCCATGATACGATTGACTAAGCACCTGAGTAGTTTATAAAAGAAGTTGTGAAACCTCCTGAGGGGGAAAAAGCGTATTGTATAACCTACTCAGAGGAGAGCCTGCCCTCACCTTCCCATGTCAGTGGGGCTTGACTGCTTGGGCTGGCAGGTTCTTTCCTGTATCATGGTTATTATTTCTCAGGCAAGGTTTATCTTTTATTACTAATAAATCATTCTCCACTGTTCTCTCAATCTACGTCACTACCCACGCCCAGAACCATTACCAACTTCTACCTTGCGAAGCCGCTTAACCTTCCTGAGGTTAAAAACAGTAACCTTTTTTGCCTACTCAAGAGTTATATATCTTGAGATATTGTGAAGTAAGGACGCCAGGTCTGGCCAGCGCCATACTGGCCACATGGTGGATGGTATGGTCTGGCATCTTGTCTTCGTGTTGGGGGAAGGAACCCTCTCCCCGTCCCCCCCCCCCCCCCCCCCCATCACCTGCCTCCCAGGTAATGGGCGGGCCCAGATCCCTGGAGGCAGGGGCAGGCACTTGGCTGATAGGTTACTGAATCTGTCAGTCTAGTGCCTGGCACTGGGAATTTCCAGAGGATCTGCCCCCTGCCCCCGTTTAGGCCCCAACCAGGCGCGTGTCTCTGTGATCCTGTCCTGTGTCCTGGCTCCTGGCTCCAGTCATCCTGGCATCCCAATTCAGCTCTCCATTGGAGCTGAATTGGCTTGTTGGTATTGTTTCTGTTCTTTCTTTCCTCTTTAGCATGTTTCCAAGCTGCGTTATGTGTATTTGCATGCTGCAGGCCTTTGTAACAACTGGCAGCCTGCAGCCTGTTAACTGTATAATAAAGACTCCAATATTCTATATTTTAAAATGTGGCTTCTGGGATGATTTGCCTTATAACATAAGGCGCCCAGCCTGTTAACTGTATATTAAAGAGTCCAATATTCTATATATTAAAATGTGGCTTCTGGGATGATTTACCTTACAACATAGTTACATCAAACTTCCAAGATTGTGTTATTAACAATTGTTGACTGGTTGAACCCTATCTAGCAGTTTCACATTCACATTAACTGTAAATTCTCTCAAATGGAGAATTATTATTGTTGAGCTTAGAAAATATCCCTTAGCTTTTATGCTCAAGGCTGGTGCTCTACCACTTAAGCCACAGCTCCACTTCCAGGTTTTTGATGGTTAATTGAAAATAATTGTCTCACAGACCTTCCTGCCCAGGCTGGTTTCAAACCATGATCCTCAGATCGCAGCCCTCCTGAATAGTTAGGATTCCAGGTATAAGCCAGTAGCACCTGGCCAAAGTGAAAATGATGAAAGGCCTTTTGAAAGAGAATGAGAAGTACTTATGATTGTAACATATCTCCTTTCATAAAAGGAGAGTTTAGAATTAAAAAACATAAAGTGATAGCATTCACTTTTTGTTTTTGATATAATATTCTCATGCTATAACCAGGAAGTTAGGACACCAATGCATAGGACCTTAACTTGCTTTTTTATGATTATTGCCCTCATTAAATATGTATTAAGTCACTGGGCAAGGGTACTCTAATATGGTATTTACATGATGGACAGGAAGAACAGGAAGTTCTGCATAGAATAGGCATTAAATTTCCCTTTTATTACAAAACTCTGGTCTTGAAATAAAGATGCAAACAGCTCGTTAGAGGCAATACAAATAGGTCTGCAAACCCATTTCTTTATGTTGACAAGGAGACTTTGGCTAAGCTATGTTGATTAACTCCCCTGATCCTCATTTTCCTTCATTATCAAAGGTACATAAAGGGAGCTGATTCAGTTTGCTGAAGGCTGAGGGAATGTTTGTATTATTCAGATCATAGTAAACTTCAGTTCACTTTAGCTGTTCTATTCATTGCTAAAAGCAAATACTTTATTGAGGACTTAACTTGCATTAGAACCTGCTAGAAGGCTTTACTCACTGGTAGTATAGCATCTCTATGAAGCAGTTTCAATGCATCCTTTTTATGGACTAGAAATAAAAAAAAGGTACAGATATCTTAAAGTAATTGTATACAGTTGTCACACAACTGCTAAAGCCAGGAGTTGAAACCTACAAACTCTAGGTCCAAACTTACTGTGTTCATCTATTATAACTACACACTAGACAGTAATTTCCACACACATACCCCTACCACTGGGGCCATTCTTATTACTCATGGCAGGCCAGGTCAGCAATAAAGGAAATTGAAACAAAAATTCAAAATAGAAAATAAGTGATTTTAAACTAGGGCCTAGAACTGTTTTCTTTTCTCCACCCGCCCCCCTGCAACAAAGAGAAAATTCCACTGGAAAAATAACAACAATGAAAAATAAAGCATGCCCTTATATGCTCAGTTCCTCCTAGAAGTAAAATATCATGTCTTTAGACATGAGGAGGCAAGGCAAAAACATAGAAATATAAATAGTTGACAACACCAGAGAATCATGTTGATCTTGACCCTCAGTTGAAACAGCAGCAAGATCCACTAAGCACAATTGAGCTGCTGAGGTACAAATTCAGATGACCTTCGACGGGGTGAATTTACAATGTACAACAGAAGTTCTAGCAGACATTCCCTCTACTCTGCCATTCTAGTAGTATCTTCCATACAAAGGAATACATATGCAAGCTAGGAATTTATGACACATGGCCATGTGAATTATTCTAAGGAATGACTGTGAATATATGCAGAGATTTATCAACACAGATGCTCATGGTTGCAGATAATAAATAATGCCAAAATGGAGAAGGAAAGAAAATTACCTCAGTTGTTAAAAAGAAATTATTTAACTAAATTAAAGTTCAGTTAGGAGAGTCCACAAATCTGCATATGAAAAACACTCAAAGATTAATAGTCATAAACACAGAATACATTGTGAGATTAAAGTGGATTTTACTTGCTTTTCTGTGTTTCTCAGATTTCTTTGTTGAATATTCATTAGTCTTATAACTAGTGAAACAAGAATATCATAATAAATAGAAATGTTTATGCCAATTTGAAAAAACTTGTCAAGATTCAAACTACATGTAATAGAAAACCTAGTTTAAGCTGGGCTCTGGTAGCTACTCAGCTAAGATCTGGAGAATCAGGGTTTAAAGCCATCCTGACAAGAAAGTCTATATTAGACTCCATCTCTAAAATAATCATCAAAAGCTGGACTGGAGACATGGATCAAGTGGTAGAGTGCCAACTGAGCAAGTAAACTAGCTGAGTAAGCACAAGGACCCTGAATTGGGGGGTGGAGGAGGAAGAAATTAGAAAGCTCAGTTCAAACTCTTTTGGGAAATAGGAAGTTGTTGCTTCTCACATGTTTTAGACTTGGCGAAACACAATGCTGTTGGTTGTGATCCTTTGCCAGGCCTTTTTCTTTGTCTATCTTTCCTCTCTATTGCTGCACTTTGAGGAATGTTCTTCCCATTTCGAGGCAAACAAACCCATCTGATTCCTCTTTTTTTTTTTTTTTAGTAAGAATTAAAATAACACTCTTGGTCTTCTTTTAATGATCATTTTGTGATCTTATACCATTTTTGATCTAATCAAGGAATGGAATGCCCGGATCAGTTTTAACTAGACCAGGTCCCACCACTGGAACCAGGCAGTAGTCAGCTAGGATGGCATGGAGTCAAATCAGGGCAAAGGTAGCCCCTGAGAATCAATCGTTCTGTGAAAAGAAGAAATGCGGAAAGCTAACGAAACAGTAAAGAAACAAAGCATATGGACTGCAGTATTTCACAGTTTCTTTAGATGCTGCCTCCTGCCTGGGAAGGGTACATGTAGCCTTGACTCGCTTGGATTTCTTATGATTCCAAGTGACAGCAAAGAGAGAGAGATTTATTAGGTCACATAACTGAAAGTCCAGAGGTGAGTGTAAGCCACCCAGAATTTGGCCCTTCCCATCCCTTCAAGGGTGACTCACAACTCTGAGCTGTCTCCCCGCCAGAGTAAATCTCTCTGATGGTTCTATGCTTCATATCCCTACATTTCACCATGTGTGAGCTTGGGACAGAGGTCTCTTTTATATTTTCCATCCCCCAGTTCACGTAGGATCACCAATTCATTCTCGGCCAATCAGTGTGGCTCAGTGAGGAAGAAGGTGTATTGATTGGCTTGATTCAACTACAGGTAGATCCTTCTTGGTCATTCCACCAATGAAAATAGAAGAGGGATTGCCCTTCTAAGGAGAAGGAAGGTGGGAAGGGGAGGTGACTATTCTGAACACGAACTAGCAGACTTCTGTCACAACTCTAGAGGAATCTGATGTATTTTCAGCCCTATCAGCTGTCATTCTTGAACAGGAAATACCTAACTCTACTTCCTACTTGTGGCTAAAGTATCACTGTGTTGCAGATTTTGGCTAAACTTAAGTGACTAAACAAAGAAGGGTACTTGTCACTGGGGCTCTGAGCCCATGCCAATTTTCAGCCTCACCAATGGGCTATGTTCTGAAGGAAGCAGAGAAAAATCAACATTCTCCCAGAGGCCTTGTAGAGAGCCCACAGACAGCCTCTCTTCTCTTGGGCTGCAATCATCTGAAATAGTTTTTCTTTTTAAATGTATTTTCATGCAACTTTGTTTAGGGAAACATATGGGGTTTGAAATGTCAGCACACTGGGAGGAAAGGAGGAAGTGTAGAATGCTCTGTGTTCCTGTCTCTTATTTACAAAGTGGGTTCAAAGTCGTGCTGGGCTAGCAAGAAAAACAAACAAAATGATCTGGGTTGGCTCTAGGTGACATCTGTCCACCAGGGCAGTCATTAGATTCACAAGGTTTTCTGTAGATGGCATAAGCTAAGAAGGAGATGTTTTTCTTTTATCCCCAGAAAGGAATTGGTAGGATCTCTTCAGAGCCAGAGTCTTTGGTGGTAAATAAATATGTCTCTGACAGAGAGAGCAACAAGAAAACTCTAACAACTGACAGCTTAAGAGAAGAAGATGAAAAAAAACACATCAGCACTAATGTCACTGCAAATGAGGGACAGCTTTGAAGGTGACATGATTGAAAACACTGCACAGGCAACAGCAGGGTCTGGCATCCAATGGGACTAACGGATCTGTTTTCCCACGTGGTAAGCACTGCAGAAAAGAAATAATGCTCCATCTTGCTTCACATGAGTCAACAGAATTCTCCAAAAGTGTCATAAAATGCCAATGAGCTCATTCCTGCCACCAAGGCCCAGAAGATAATGGTTGTAGGAGAGAAGATTACCAAGCAAAGCAGCCTAGTCACAAGAGATGTGCCGGAAGAGGAGGCTAGGTGGCCAGGTGGCCTGTGAAGGGTGAGCAGACAGGGACAAGGACCTCCAGAACCAGGAGGGTGAGTCCTGTCATAACTCTGACTCATCCCCGTAGCCATAGAGCAGCCTACCAGTTCAGCCACTGACCCAGGAACTGCACCAATAAGCACTGACATGAGACCTCATCTTCTAGTCCAACTTTCCCCAGAACTATCTCATCTACTAGATTGTCTAGGTCTGGGACCTAGCCCTTAGGAGGTTCCAGGAGTTCATAAACATGGCTGAGTCTTGAAATAAAACAATTACTCCTCCAAACGACATAAGGGGCACTGCAAAGCCCAATATGTACTTAGGTAGATCGGCACAGGGCATAGATAATTCCATTAACTGTTGGATTGATTGCTCATAAACGTTTTATTGCATTTCAAAACAATTTTAGATTAGATTAGATTTTATTTATTTAGGCTCAATTTTATTTCACTTGAAAAGAATCCCTAAGGTTGTCTGATGACTGCTGGAAATCCGAGCCAATTGTAAATTAAATGAGTTATTCATTGCCACGTGATTTCAAAAGCAAAACTGTAACCTTCCTGTGAAAGCGATCCAGCCCAAATGATGCTTCCTGGCAAAGGTAAGCATATTTAAAGCCCTTCGTTAAAAGCCTAAAGTGGAATCTTCAAAAGAAAGGGCAGCGAGGACACAAAGCCCCTCCAGTCTAGATGCACTGATGGCTTTTTTACACGCATGAATTGCAAAGGGCTGTTTGGTACATCACACTGGACACCCCAAATGCAGTGCATTTAGTACCTAGAGCCTATGAAATTCCAGTATGCATTTTAGGCTGTGGAAACATAAAATCTCTATATTAATTTAGCTTACAGTCTAATGGCAGCAAAGACTATCACCAAATAAGCTGGACATGTAATTTGTCAGATAGACTTAAGTGCTTCGGCAAAAAGCCAGAGTGGATCAATTTTACATATGTAGTCAATTGCTTAAGGTCTGACTATGAAATGTCCCCACAGGTTCCTGTGTTGGATGGTTGATCCCTAGCTGGTGGTGCTATTCTGGAAGACTCTGGAAACTTCATGAAGTGGATCCTAGTTGGATGAAGTAGATTACTGGAGGTGGGGCGGAGGTGGGAGGGGTGTCTTTGGGATTTATATCCCTGGCCTTCCTTCCTGTTGCTGGCTCCTTCCTTTCTTCCTGTTGCTGGCCTGCTCAGCTCCTGGTTGCCATGAGATCAACTGTTCCGCTTCACCACCCCTTCCCTGCTGTGATAAGCTGAAACCAGGAACCAAAGGAAGGCTTTCCTTCTTTTTCTTTTTTTTTTTAGTTGCTTATGTCAGATGTTTTGTCACAGAGACAAGAAAATGAACCAACAACAGACAAATTCTTACGGAAGTGGGGCCATTGCTCTGACTAAGCCTTGCTGTCCTGGGGGTACTTAAGCCTTTGGAACTGGTTTGTAGGAAATATTTGGGTAAAAAAAAAAAAAAAAAACCCTGGAGAAATAGGCTAGAAAAAGCTTAGCATGGTGTAAGTGGAGCTTAGTGGGTGATTCTGGTGGAAGCTCAGAAAGCAGAATGCCAACAGGAACACAGGTCAGGCCCATGGAGTTTCATATCAGAGCAGGGGACATGGGGGAGAACTCTTGAGAATTGGACTATAGGTCATTCATGTTACAGAGAGGCAAAGAATTTGTCTACATGGTGTCCATGTCCTAAGATTTTTATAGGAAGCTGGGCTTAAAGGAAGGGAAGGATTAATGTGGCAGAGATCATTCTGAGGCAGAGTGGCATTTGGGCTTTGGTGTGGGTGTTGGCCTGGTTGAGGACACATACCCAAGGTGAAGGTAAGCTGCTCACCAACACAGATGTGAAAGAAAACAAGCAAACCTGTTTTAGGAACCAGTTAGTTACAGGAATTTCTGGTGCCCTCACTGTCAGTGTCTGTCTCAGAAGGTCTTGCCCTGCCTTTGTTTGTTGAGTGTGGGTCTCCCTGGCAGCTCTTTCTTTGAAGATACTACAACCATTGTTTCCAGAAACACAAATGAGTCTCATACATTAGGAACTAAGGCCTGGATTTGACCTCATACCTGGGACCAGCAAGGATGGACTTTAATTGTGGCTCTTTAGTGCTCTGGTTCGAAGGTGACCACCTGTTGCCAGGGTGTGCCTAGCAGCTGCAGGCTTGTAGTAATGAGATTGGTATTGGGCATGGCTTCAAACTACATTTTAATAGTATAAGAGGGGTGCATGGCTACCCAGATATATTTATACACTAGGAAACATTTTAGAAGTTAAAAAGTAATCATTCCTACTCCCTAAGGTTTAAGATACCCTGATTTCTATCTATTTCCAGATACTGTGCTATGGATCCCTAGACACTGAAATATGCATTTGAACAAGTTTACCAGGTGGTTCTTATGTACTGTCCTTGACCTGTCACATAATTTTGCAAATGCGTCTATCTGTGGATATTAAACATGATTCTTAGGCACGGAACATTTATATAACACAAACTGAAGACAGCTTGGTTATTGTGACTTAACAAAGTATCATTGAAAGCTTCCCCTGCCACATACATAATACTACCTCCTATTTTTAAACAGTCAGGAAGGACATGTTATTTAATTAACCCCCACAGATGGGCCTTTGTGCTGTCTCCAGGTACTTGGAGCCACTTTGGATCTCACTCTGCCCATTTTATAGTTGCCTGTGCTTGTTCAAGTTATTCAACTTTTTTTTTTTTAACAACTTGATTCTCTGTTCTAGCTGCAATATAAGGTAACTAACAGTCTGTCCCAGGGTGGTGGAGTGGAGGATTGAAAGAGCCCACCTACAGTCAGTGGCTTACTAATAGTCGATTTCCAGGCATGCTCTGATTCACCTGTTTTTGAGTCTAAATATGTGGCACAGAGAGAAGACAGAGACAGAGAAATTTTAAGAAGAGTTTCTATTTGAGCAGCATTCCACAGTATAAGGATGCAGGTCACTGTGGCCACTCACCACCATTAACACACACACACACACACACACACACACACACACACACACACACACACATTGACATGGCTTTGGAGAACATTTCTTCAAACTGAGTTGGATTCTTTTCAGTATTAATTTTGATAGAAAATTATTATAAGAATAGCATGAATATTTTACTCCTAGTCTCCAAATGTTAACATTTCCCACATGTGTTTTTACACACACACACACACACACACACTCACACACACACACACACTTTTGTCCTGAACCTTTTGAGAGCTCGTTGTCACTAGTATAATCCACTCTTCCCAGTCTCCCTGGGGCTTCCCTGATTTTAACATTGAAAGTCATCTCAGGGAGCTCCATCCACGTCAGGCTGATCAAACACTGGGTCGCCTCAGGTGAGCCCAGAATGACTGTGTTACCCCTAAACTTTGACGTAAAATACCATTCAATCTGTAGTCCTATATCCGACTTTGCCAATATTTCCAGTAATATCCTTAATAAAAATGAAATCATACATCTTGTATCACCTTTACTTGTCATGTTTTATTTCCCATTCTTTTCTCTTCTGGCACAGTTCTCTAGTATTTATTTTTCATGAGGTTAACATTTATGAAGAGCTCAGAACAAATGTTATACATAGTGTCCCCTTAGTCTGCCTCAGTTTGCCTGCTGTTTTTTTTAAGGTTAGATCATGGTTATTCATTTTTAACAAGATTGTCACAGAAGCAGGGCGGGGTGTTCATTTATCTCTTTATGAGGTATAGTATATTAGCTTTGGTCACTTGATTAAGAGAATTTCTGCCAGATTTCTATGCATAAAGTTATTTCATCTTGGTATTAATAAGTATATTATGGGGAGATATTTGGAGATGATATAAATATCCTGTTTTTCATTAAACCCACTTGTTTTAGCACCCATTGCTGAGTCCTGTGTGGATTCATTATTTTTTCTGATGGATTGTTCAATGGATCAACTTTCTTTTTGAAAATATTTAACAATAGAGATTCTTTTCTTCCCCGGTGGAGATTCTTTATTGGAAGAAGTATATGGGTTTATGGAGGAGACAGGCAAGTTGAAGATAATTACAGTACAATGGTTGATCTATTAAAAAGAAAAAGAAGCAGGAATTGGCAAACTACAAACCACTGCGTCAAATCCAGTCCAACTTCTGTTATTGTAGATAAAGCTTAATCAGAACACAATCAGGCCCATTTTCTGCCACCTCTGGTCTACCTGTCAACCCACAAATCACAAAGGCTAACATTTGCCACATGGCCCTTACAGGAAAGAAAGTTTGCTGGCTCTGGATAAAAGGACTGTGGAGAGAGAGCGCAAGCCTGCTGAATTGAACTTCAATTCTGTTGAACTCACACACAGGGAGTTTCACCCACTGGGCTGGCCCAAAGGAAAGGGAGTCTACCACACAGTTAGTTCCTGCTCTACAGTCTATAAAGTGTATGACTTCTGAACTATCCCGCTACTACAAAGTCTTTACATAGC
Organism: Dipodomys spectabilis; assembly: GCF_019054845.1. Lineage (NCBI taxonomy): Eukaryota > Metazoa > Chordata > Mammalia > Rodentia > Heteromyidae > Dipodomys > Dipodomys spectabilis. The sequence continues at coordinate 9,249,456 of NW_024870698.1, read as the reverse complement.
TACAAATCTAGATATAGTCATTAAAAACAATTACTATCCTTAAATACAATTACACCACTATCCTGACCAAAATCACTGTGTATCAAAATAACCCCAGGCCAGACAAAATGTATCCCCCCCCCCCCCCGCCCCCACACCAGCACTAATTTGGCATAATCAAAATAATCTGAACACCTCCCGACAGACAGGATGTGGACAAGGATATCTGTTTTGACATCAGCTTTGGTTAAGGTAAACTATAAGGTCTGTGGAAGGGGAAAAGTATGGATTAGTCGTTTACATGTGAAATCACTTTTTACTTTCAGAATGGGTCTTGTTCCCTAAAAATCTATCCCAGGATAAAGCTACACTGAATATGTGCAGAAAGCTGTGTTTTGTGATAGGAAGAGGAAGTTCTGGGAAGTCAATTAAGAGCTCTCAAAGTAACTTAATCTTGTTGATTGTTCTCAGCTATGGGGCACACCCACAGGGCACTGAAATGAGCAGCTCCAGGAAAACAAACATTTTTTTTTTAAGGCCAAACTTACACAATTGAAGCGTTAAGTTTTATTCTGATGAATTTTGGTCACAAAATGTTTAATCTGACTTTTTCTGAAGCCAATGCAATAATTTCTTGGTAAAAGCCAGCCCTGTAGGAGACCCCTACTTGAGATCATGTTAGGATGAGAATGTAACAAGAGTTTAAGTGAGTGATGGAGTTATTAGAAAGTATGACTTTCAGCTGGGCGCTGGTGGCTCATGCCTGTAATCCTAGCTACTCAGCAGGCTGAGATCTGAGGATCACAGTTGGAAGCCAGCCTGGGCAGCAAAGTCCTGTGAGACTTTCATCTCCAATAAACTACTCAGAGAAAGAAGTGGCTCTGTGGCTCAAGTGGTAGAACACTAGCCTTGAGGGAAAAAAGAATTCTCAGGGACTGTGCCCAGGCCCTGAGTTCAAGCCCCAGGACTGGCACCAAAAAGAAAAAAAAAAGTATGACTTCCTAGGCATGGTAGGAGCATTGAGAGTTTCAGGCTGGCCTGGACTATATCTTGAGACCTTGTTTCAATAAACAAAAACATACTAAGGGAGATTTGGAAAGGTATAAGCACACCCAGTTTGGGGGTACTGTGGGGTGACACCCTCTCCTCTTCCAGGGAAAGCAGAGACCCCCCCCATCCCCGGAACCTTCCACTTTTTCCTCTTCTGAAAGACCTTAGTAAAACAAAGACTACACAGTGGAGTCTAGACTGCTTCCTTTAGAAAAGTCAAGGTAACAGCTCTGAGCTGACAAAGCTCTGAGGCCTAAGACAGGCTCGCTCAATCGGATGTCAGAGCAGAGACTCTCCAGAAGGACTACAAACGAGGGACCCCACCAGGAGCCGACAGTGGTGTTCTTTGTTACACGGAAATGTCTGTACTCTGCCCCGCTTCCTCCTCCTTACCTGGAAAGCAGGTGGGTAAGACCACGTGTGTGACATAAGGCGGCTCTCCAAGTTGAGTGTCCAGGTTGGGGGCTTAAGCAAACCAGCCAAACGCTTAGGAGGCTTGTCTTCAGTTTCCCATGGGGTCTTACTCTTACTTTCAAATAAACCTTGCCTCTATTCCCGTTTCTCCTGCCTCATCAATGGCTAGCAGTGGAACTCTTTGGAGGAGTCTGTTAAACTTTCACTCTCAGCTACTTTGGCTCAGGTAATACAGCTCTCAACTTCTTACCCTTTGTGCTGTGTCCTTTCCTTCAATTCTTTGTTGGATTGTGGCCACAAACCCGAAGACCCCTACACAGTATCCAAACAATGCTCCTCCCCGCTACTACAGAAAAGAACAAAGTATAACTCTACTCTCTTGGAAAAAAGTAGATTGAGCACTAGGTGTAGGTGGCTCATGCCTGTCATCCTAGCTACTTGGGAGGCTGACAACTAATGATTATGCTTCAAAGACAACCAGGCAGGAGCCGGACGCTGGTGGCTCACGCCTGTAATCCTAGCTACTCAGGAGGCTGAGATCTGAGGATCGCGGTTCAAAGCCAGCCCGGGCAGGAGAGACCGTGAGACTCCTATTTCCGATAAAAACCACCAGAAAAACCGGAAGTGGTGCTGTAGCTCAAGTGGTAGAGCGCTTGCCTTGAGCTGAAGAGCTGACGGACAGCGCCCAGGCCCAGAGTTCAAGCCCCACGACCGACAAAAAAAAAAAAAAAAAAAAAAAGACAACCAGGCAGGAAAATCTGTGAGACTCTGACCTTGAATTAACCAACAAAAAGCAAGAGGTGGAGCTGTGGTAGGGTGCCAGCCTTGAGAGGTAGGGTGCCAGCCTTGAGAGGTAGGGGGTGGGGTGGGAAGAAAGCTCAGGGACAGTGCTCAGGCCCTGAGTTCAAGACCCAGGACAAAGAGAAAAAAGAAAGAAAGAGAAAGGAAGGGAGGAAGGAAGGAAGGAAGGAAGGAAGGAAGGAAGGAAGGAAGGAAGGAAGGGAGAGAGAGAAAGAAAAAGAAAGAAAGAAAAGAAAAGAAAGAAAGAAAGGAAGGAAGAAAAGGAAGAAAGAAGGAGGAAGGAAGGAAGGAAGGAGAGAGAAAGAGGGAGAGAGAGAAGGAGAGAGAGGGAGGGAGGGAGAGAGAAAGAATAGAGAGAGAGAGAGAGAGAGAGAGAGAGAGAGAGAGATAAAGCAACCAAAACCCCTAGAAGGCATGTAGAAGGCTTGGAAGAGCCTACACATGACACTCCAAATGATTACAGGATAGTGGGCAGTGGAGCAGGCAAAGCAGGTTGATTCAAATAAGATTCAAGCACAGAGCCTCTGCCCAGAATCCATAAGGAGGAAGATGGTAGAATCAGAGACTAGGTAGCCAAGACAGCATAGACAAATAGAGAGGAGAGAGGTGGATGCCTTCCTTCCTCAACGGTAGCCCTCCGGTCTTGATGCCCAACATCAGAACATTTTGTACAGAAGGGTTAGGCTGAGTATTTATTTATCTATTTATTTATTATTTATTTATTTTTGGGTCCGGTCGTGGGGCCTGAACTCTGGGCCTGGGCGCTGTCCCTCAGCTCTTCAGCTCAAGGCTAGCACTCTACCACTTGAGCCACAGCGCCACTTTTAGCTTTTTCTGCTTATATAGTGCTGAGGAATTGAACCCAGGGCCTCATGCATGCAAGGCAAGCATTCTACCACTGAGCCACAGTCCCAGCCCCTGATTATAATTCTTATACAACACTTAATAGTAAATGGCTATAAATATTCATTTTGGTCAGTGTTCACTATCATGTGATTTTTTTTTCCTACAGGTCTGGAGGTTGAGCTTAGGGGCTAATAATTGGCTTTATGAGTATTATTGTAAATGCTTGTTGTTCTTATGTCTTTTACTATCAAGTTAGTTGTACACACACACACACACACACACACACACACACACACACACACACACACGCTCTAGAAATCCTGGAGTTTATCTTACATAGTTTTTAAAAATTATGAACCAAGCTGGGCACTGGTGGCTCACACCTGTAATCCTAGCTACTCAGGAGGCTGAGATCTGAGGATTGTGGTTCAAAGCCAACCCGGGCAGGAAAGTCTGTGAGACTCTTATCTCCAATAAACCACTAGAAAACCAGAAGTGGCTCTGTGGCTCAAGTGGTAGAGCGCTAGTCTTGAGCTGAAGAGCTGAGGGACAGCGCCCAAGCCCAGAGTTCAAGCCCCACGACCAACAACAACAAAAATTATGCAACAAGACTGCCTGGATATGTTCACAAAAGAATTCCTCAAATAGCCATTCTTGTGGTAGTTACCATTTGGTTTGTTGACCAAAAAGAAAAAGAATGGAGTTACACATACTTTTCCTGGGTGGCTTTGAAAACAGATTCTGAATATGAAAGAGGACATCTCCTAGACTCTGTCCCTTCAGAGACGGCCCTCTCAGGAATGCCCAGGTTTTAGGAGGGTGAGGAATGGCTTCTTAGAATCCCATGGGGCTCTTGGCTGGTCATTTTGCTGGCAGGCATTCCTGGTCTCTAAAGCTCTGAAAACTGCAGGTCTCAGAACGACTTAACAGGAAGCCTCACCCAGAAGCAGAGGAAGCCGAGGAAGGAAGGAAAGATGGCAGTGCTGGGGGAGGGCCAGCGGATTAAACAATGAGCAAGTCACCACCTTGGGACTGTGCGTGGTCAGAGACGCACCCCACCTAGGAGTCCCTGGCAGTTTCCCAGGCTTCCCTGTCTAGGCACCAGTCTAGGCCTGGCCTGGCTTACTCCTCTTTTCCCAGACTGGCTCATAAATGTCCTGCCTCCAGGTTGCTGTCTCTGAAAAATGTCCTCTCCCGGCTCCTCAGCCACTCGAATCCCTTTACCCCACCATCCATCACAATCTGCATGACCTTCACGGCCCAGGCCCACCTCTTTCACAAGGAAGTGATTGCTGCTATGTTTCCACGCTGGCAACCCACAAAGTGGTTCGCCTCGTGATATCTACCAAATGGTGTGTCTGCTTGTGGTGACTGGTCAGGAAAGGTTGAAACTTCAAAGGCAAGTGGGAGACAGATGAATAAACAGTGGGTGAGTGAGTGCTGGCAGAGAGAACAGCACAGCAGAGCAGAAGCTCAATGATCAGACTGTGTTCCAAGAACTGCAAATAACTGAGCATGGCTGACATCTAGAAGGCAAGCAAGGGGAGGTACTGAAGAGCAGATGGGGGCACAGGGAATCCGGGCAGTGAACAGGTCTGATCATGAAAGGTCTTGCAGACCTTGATGAGCAATTCCCACAGTTTAGTCCACAGACCCTCATACATGGCTGTGCATAGATGGGCACTCCATTATGGCTCAGGCATCATAGGTTGAGTTCTCTCCAGAGCAGGTTGTGAGATTGTTTCCAGTACAGGCAGGTTCATCAGGAGCCTGTGAAGTGCTCTTAGGGGAGTGAATGCTATAGCCTGGATGGGTGTATCTGAACGGTTTGGTCCCCAGAGTGATGTTCCTGGGAGGTGTTATGTACCTTTAAGAGGTGGAGCCTAATGAGAGGTCTTTAAGCTATTGGAGGTATGGAAACCAGTCTCCTCTTTTCAATCTGGCTCATGATGTGACTTTTCACTCTGACGTATGTACCTGCTATTGCCATCCATATTAGATCAAGTTAGAGACCCAAAGCAATCAGACTACACAATCTTAAACCTGAACTTCCAAAATTGTGAAACAAATAGCTCTTCTTTGAACTGAACTAAATAGTCTCTTCTTAGAAAGTGGCCAGTGTCTGGTACTTTCTGTAGTACTGTAAATCTGATGATGTGGTAGGGAGGTGGGGCAGGATGGAAGAGAAAAGGGAAAGCAGTAAATACAAGGTGTTTCAGTAAGCAGCTCGGGCCAGACCTCTGGGAAACTATAGAACATGCTTCAGAGTCATCCCACCCAAAGGCTGAGGAACCACATCCACCCACTCCCGCCAGCTATCGCCAGACGGTTGCTGTGATGGGTGTTAACTCTCTGTGACTGCAGCTGCCCTGTGCAAAGGGAAGTAGGAGAAAACCCATCAAGCAGACAGCCAGATGTGTGCTTGAAGAGGGCTCCTGGTGTGTCAGAGCAGCTGGTGATAAGGATATGGGTGGGAGACAGAACATTGTGGGAAATACGGTGGTGTTTGGCCTTTCACTCTTGATATGAATCAGGCAGGAAAGAAATGGCCCACTCAAGGGGTAACGCAGAGTTTGAGGGAGGGATGGTTCAAAGAAGTGTGGGCAGAATGAGAGAGCCACACAGGACAGGAGCCCCCCTGGGCTAGCATCAGTGGGAAGCCATCACTACTGCTAGATATGAAGAAGTGCAACTTGGCCTCCACCCTGCTCAGGTGAGACAACTCTGATGCCTGTTCTGCACGGCTACCCTAAGATCTGAGCTGAGTTCCTCGTCCATACAACCTGCCCAGCAGTGTGCTGTACTGCCTGTCTTTTCCCAACCCATTTCTCTACTCTGCCAACCAATTTCTCCTGGGATCGTCTCCCAATTAACCTGGTTGGTGGAGAAAGGGAGAGCTGGGGGAAGAGCTTGCTACACAGGAGCGTTACCTTAGATAGGAAATGGCAGTGCTGCCAAGTGACAGCTTGTGTGACCGGAAGCTGAACGCAGAAACCCTGGGTCCTCCTGGGTCTCCTTGGCTCAGGCCGAAATTTTCTGAATAGAGACCCGGAAACACAACAAATCAAAGAAAGGTTGGACAAATGGGATTGCATAAAGTTGCAGAGCTTCTGCAGGGCAAATGACATAGCTAGCAAGATCAATAGAAAGCCCATGGATTGGGAGAAGATCTTTACTAGCCATACAACGGACAAGGGTCTCATATCTAAAATATACTTGGAACTCAAAAAATTAAACCACCCAACAACAAATCCTCAAAGAAACAACTGCCCAATAAATAAGTGGGCGAAAGACTTAAAGAGAAACTTCTCTGAAGAAGAAAGAAGGATGGCCAATAGACACATCCCTAGCCATAAAAGAAATGCAAATCAAAACAACATTGAGATATCACCTCACTCCAGTTAGAACAGCAAAAATCAAGAACTCTAACAACAACAGATGCTGGAGGGGATGTGGACAGAAAGGAACCTTACTTCATTGTTGGTGGGAATGTAAACTTGTTCAACCACTTTGGAAAGCAGTATGGAGGTTCCTCAAAAGACTTCACATAGAGCTCCCCTATGACCCAGCAATCCCACTTTTGGGCATTTACCCTAATGTTTACAAACAAGACCACACTAAAGCTACCAGCACAACTATGTTTATTGCAGCATTATTTACCATAGCTAAGATATGGAACCAACCCAGATGCCCCTCAGTAGATGAATGGATCAAGAAAATGTGGTATATATACACAATGGAATTCTATGCCTCCATCAGAAAGAATGACATTGCCCCATTTGTTAGGAAATGGAAAAACTTGGAAAAAATTATATTAAGTGAAGTAAGCCATGCCCAAAGAAACGTAGGTCCCATGGTTTCCCTTATTTGTAATATCTAGTATATGTATGAGTCAAGCGGAAAAGGTCAGATAATGTGATGTCAGGAAAATGAACCCTTAGATGTGTATTTTAATGTTTTTTTCTTTCATGCATGTGTTTCTAACACATTTATAAGATTATCTCTTTGTTACTTTGTATGTCCCTCCCCCACAGTATAACCCCTGCTTTCACTATATTTGATGTCAGTATAACTTGTGGAGGAGATGGGGAAAAACCAGTTGTTTAAGGATACAGGTGGACCTGTTGCAACAATGAGAAGTACAAGTTGTCATGTCCAAAACGAGCTTTACAACGTTGGTGCGGGGGGGGGGGGGGGGGGCGGGGGGGGAAGGAGAAGGATTGGGATTAGGGGGGGAGGGGGGAGGCTGGGAAGGAATGTGAAGGGTAAACAAAGGAGGAGGCTGCAATGCTTGGTAAGAAATGTACGCATTATCCTGCCCATGTAACTGTAACTCCTCTGTACAGTATGTTCACAAATAAAATTAAATTAAATTTAAAAAAAAAAAAAAAAAAGAAACCCTGGGTCCTTTCTCTTGTCTAGTTCCCCTGCCATGGCGAGCATATGCCAGGAGACAAGGAAGTCCCAAAGACATGCACAGTCCAGGCGAAGCCTCTCCCAGGGCATGGAGTAGAGAGAGTCGTAGGTCACACTTGGCCGTGCACATAGAGAAGACTCCAGCACAGCTCTCCAATACCAGCCTGGGGCTTTCAATCTGCCATTTCCAGACTGGTGCGTAGATCACCAGAAAATTCATCACTTCATGATTAGGCCCAATACTGCCCAAATAATGCCTTTAACTTGGGGGCTCTACCCCATTTACAATCCCCTTTCAATCCCCTGCACTGAGTTGGCTTTGAAAAACCTAATCAGCCGGGCAGAGCAAGTGCTCATATCCATTCTCTCCTGAGCCAGGATCCAAGTCTTATCTTCATATCAATGTCCAGTGTTCACTTCAGTACATCATGTTCTTCCAACAAATAGGAAATCATTGTTGGAACTGGGGGCGGGGCTCCAATGGTAGAAGGCCAGCCATGAGCTAAAACGTGGAAGAACAGTGCAAGGCTCTACGTTCAAGGCCTGCACCTGTAGGGGGAAGGAGAGGGGAAATGATTGCTGCTCTGCAATGAGCAGTGTAATATTTAACTTACGATTATTTAATATTACTTAATAACTACAAACTCATTTAAATTACTTGTTTAGTCAGCCCTTGGAGTCAGCCACCAACCTTGATTGCTGGAGGAGACACCCATCTTCCGATTTCTTAATTTAATGATGATCTGATCAAGGTGTAATTTGAGATGTGACCTAAGGGGAGAATAACATAGCTCCTACACTGTGGAAGTTCCTATGACATCTTATCAGGCAAAGGAGGCTGATGGGAGTAAAAATCATTGTTTACTGTGTAAACAAGGCAACACTTTACAGATAGAGAAACCAGGGCCCAGAGAGGAAGAACTTACTCCAGCTTGCACAGCTCGACAGAGCACAGCTCTGAATGCAATCTGTCTTACTCACTCTTCAGTCCGTCATCTGCTTCAACCAGGGGTTCTAACGGATTGCTGCTCACAAAATCCATATAGGTTATCTTTAGAAACATAACGCACAAGGCCCAGGGCACACAGAGGAATCATTAGGGGCCCTCAGTGACCGCCATGATGTTTCTTGCAAAGACATCCCTTCGACTTCACTGTCATTTGCGGCTGAGAGCCAGGCCAGGCCAGGCCATCTGGAAGCAGCCTCTGGCTTGTCACTTAGCACTTGTTTACTGTGTAACCTTGGATCAACGAATCGTGTCCCAGTGCCTCAATCCTCCCATCACCAAGTTACAGCAAATAGTCTTTCCCATTAGGGTTATGATGAACACTGAACGAAGTTAATGATGCCTGGCATGGAGTAGGCACTATGACTAGCTGTGCTTGTTTGGGTTAGTCGGTGGCATTCTACCAACCTGATATATTCAGGAGAGAGAGGCGGGGGAGCCCACTGTAGGGGCTGGGTGCCTTTGTGTCCTGAGCAAATAATTAATATCACATATGGATGAGACAGAATGAACTGGCCAAGCAAATGACACATGGAGTATTGTACGAAACATATTTTGGTCTGTGGTTTCTCTGAGCCATTTTTGTCTTTGCCAAATGACTCCCTTGGGAAAATGAGGCAGCATATGCATGTATATATATCCAAGGCTTGAGAGAGGAAGTGAGAGGCTTCCCTCAAGAGGGGACAGCAGGGGCCAAGGAGTCTGGGTGAACCCAGCACCTGGCACACCCCAATTGTCTACACAGTGGATAACGTTATATGCCCTTGGTTGAGAAAGACCTTCTTCCCCACCTCAGCAACCCCTTGAACAAAGGACACTGTCTGGAGGTGGCAGCTCTGGGCTGAGGCAGTGTGCAACTGTACTCTTCAATCTTAGTTAAGGATTCTTCAGTTCCACCCCCTGCCCCACCTCTCTCCCACATAAGAACTCTGTCTGCCAACACCTACGATATGCTCCCTGGTAATGTTACGGGGCGGGGGGGGGGGGGGGGGGAGGGGCAGGAGGAAGGAGATGGAAAACCTCATGGGAAGTTCAGGGAGAGCGTATGCATGCACACACATACACACACACACACGTACACACACACACACACACACGTACACACACACACACAGTTACTAATTCATCACTCACTCATTCATTAGCTGTGATTAGTTTCCTAAAAGGGCTATGAACTAGGTGGCTTAAAACAACACAAGTTTACTCTTTTGCAGAGAAGACAGAAGTTGAACATCAATGTGAGGCCCCCCTCTTTCCCCGCAGGCTTTTAGGACCATCTTTCTTGCCTCTCCCTATTTGCTGGCTATTGCTAGCCATCTTTCTAGCTATCTTGGGCATTCTTTGACTTAGAGCTAAAGAACTTCAGTCTCTGCCTTGGTCATGGAAGCACTTTTCTTTTCTTTTTTTTTTTGTTGATCGTGGGGCCTGAACTCTGGGCCTGGGTGCTGTCCCTCAGCTCTTCCGCTCAAGGCTAGCACTCTACCACTTGAGCCACAGCGCCACTTCTGTTTTTTTCTGCTTATGTGGTGCTGAGGAATCGAACCCAGGGCCTCATGCATGCAAGGCAAGCGCTCTACCACTGAGCCACCTTCCCAGCCCCGCTATTTTACTTTTAATAGCATCTCTTTCCCTGTCTGCAGAGTGGGCATCTAAGGAGAGAGCCACGTGAGGAGACAGCAGCAGCTGTGGCAGGCTGGCTGCAGCAGGGGTGAGGGCAGGTGCTCCAGGCAGCAGCCCAGCCAGTGCCCAGGTCCTGGCTCAGGCACAAGCTGAGCTTGCTGTTAAGGACAGAAAGGAGGGGGCTTTGGCTGAGCCCCATGAAGGTCACTGGGAGCCAGGGGAGGTCAGAGAGCGAGACCCGAGGCTGGGCTGAAGAAGTTGAATACAGCACTTGTAAAACAGGAAGCAGCGGGGCCAGGCGCCTGTGTGATCTCTCTGGCTGTGGGTGGAGCGTGAACAGTCGTGGCTGGAGGAGGTGGAAATGGCAGGCGCTGGAGGTCCTCCTGGGAGGACTTGCGGAGGAGTAGAAGGCCCAAAAGGGAAGTCAGAGTTTTCAGCCTGAGTGACTGAAGGGACACAGAGAAGATGGATGGAGCGGGGACAGGAATGGAGGCAGGAGGAAGGGCTAAGTGTAGCATGAATGTTGGACAAGATGGAGAATTCGCAACTGGTCATTGTTGCACCAAGCTACCAGTCCTGGTTCCAAGACCTGGTTGTCACATGGAAAACCCTAGAAAGCCTATTCAAAACAAAGATTCTGGTGTCTTGTCTCAGACTCCGGATTCTTTATCTGAGCGGGTCCAAGAGCCTGTCACAACCAGCCCCAGTCCCTCCAAAAAGAAATCTGTGAGGTAGAGATAGCCCAAACCACTAAGGATTAGAGAAGCCAGTGATTTGCCTGAAGTCTGGCCATGCCAGCCTCTGTAGGAAGAGGAGGGGCCCATGGTCAGAACCCCTGAGTGGAAGCTGGGCCCCTGTCAAGTCTGGTGGCCTTGCTACTTCTTCCCCCCAGCCTTTATTTATTCTGCCTCGGGCTGGCCTTCAGCATGGCCGCCTCCACCTCTTGGCCTGAATCCGTGTTTCAGCTGTTGGTCCAACTCCTCTCTGAGTAAATATTTAAGTCCACTTTGATTTTTTCTTTCCGCCTCTAAACAAAAATGAATCTTGCCTTCTGGATGGTGTCAGCTGCTCCCTGTGTGCTTGCAAACTCTGGCCACCACACCCGGGGTGAGGGCGGGGCAGCACAGCGCTAGGCTGGCTGATGGATGGCGGGAGAGGGAGACTGCAGGGCCTGACTGGCCGGAGCGAAGCTGCTTGCACCCAGTGTGGGCTCTGTGGACTCACCGGGCTTGGTGCCTGGCAGAACCAGAGCACCACACTGAAGCCTGGTGCTCGCACGCAAGGTCACCGTCTAGCTCAGCTGAGATCCACTGCCGAGGTGGACGGCCAGAGAGGGTGCCACATCCCAAGCAGACTTCCAGAGGCCAGGGTCTGTGCCAAGACCTACTGTTGCCCATCACAACTTCTGCTTTTTTATTTTTATTTTTGTGGTGCTGGAGATCAAACCCAGGGTTTTGCTCATGTCAGGCAAGCATGCTACCACAGAGCCACACCCCCAATCCTCAAGTGATGAACGTTTCAATAGCAGAAGGAAAAAGGCAACCTCTTGCTGCTTTATGTTTTATGTTTAGAACTTATAGCCCTAGACCCTCGGAGAAAAGTCCAATGAGGAATGCCAAGTCAGTGACTACCACCTAGTTTCCAGAAAATTCCATCTCTCCTATATCCTTTCCTTCCTCTGTCCCTTTTGCTTATAATTTAGCTGACATTTACCCAGGCAGGGCCTGTGGTAAAGGTTCTTGTGCAGAAGGGCTGCAGAATCCAAAAGTCAAAGAGACTTTTCTCTACCCTCCCCCCCCCCCCCCCCCCTCTCCTCCCCATTCCGCCCAAACCCTGCCAGCTTGCCAGGAGTCACCTAGGAAGACTTCCTCTTTAATCTTCTGCATCTGTTCACCCATCCCACCCCCTGCTAATCCTCCAAAGGCACTGCTTACCACAAATGGGCAAGAGACAACTGGGAGATGACCACAGGGCGGATTCGCGTGGCTCCAGCCACTCGCGCCCATTCTGTTCTCGCTGGGTCACTTTCATTCCACCCAGCCAAGTGACACTTAAGAACTCGTCAGTTCATGGACCCAAGCCTTTGTGCCATTTATCCATGTGCGCTCATCAATGTTACGCCCGTGACTTAGTTATATTTATCTGGGGATGGTTCTGTTTCAAGCCATGGGAAAGTCAGGAGGCTTTGGTGGTATTTATGGTTTAGTCACTGCCTTGCTATGGTGCATGGCTCAGGAAATACTCCTTTCCAAGCCTGCTTTTCCCCATTTCAAAAACACCGGAATCCTTCATGTAAAAGCTATTTGTCAGATGCTCTAGAATAAACTTTTAGAAGTAGCTGTACAAAGAGTCAGGGTATGAGTACAATACCACCCCCCCTTTGTTTTTGGTGATGGTCCTGGGGCTTGAACTCAGGCCTTGGATGCTGTCTTTGAGCTTTTGTGCTCCAGGCTGGCACTCTACTACTTTTGAGCGCTAGCACCATTTCCAGCCTTTTGGTAATTAATTGGGATATACTAGTCTCATGGACTTTCCTGCCTGGTCTGGCTTTGAACCACAATCCTCCTCTCTCAGCCTTCTGAGTAGCTAGGATTACAGATATGAGCTACCAAGGCCCGGCTCAGTACAGTGCTTCTTGGTAGTCACCCCTTTCATTCTCCCCTCTTTTCACCCTCCTGTCCCTGTCATCAAGTTATGTAGTGCTTTCTTTTCTTCTCCCTTTTCTAGCTTCTCTGTACTATCCTTAATGAATCCTTGGCACCTAGGAAATTTGTATAGAGGATGTAGTACTGATCTGTTATAGCCCTGAATATGTTCTCCATTCCCCTAATCCATCAGAAGCTCCAGCTCCTAAAGAGACAGTAGTAGGAGGTAATTAGATCACGAGGTTAGAGCTCTCCACAATGGGATTAGTGCCCAGGAAAGAGAGGAGTCCACACCAGGGCACAGAGATGCTATTTTCTGTTACATGAAGACACAGTGAAGGTCCCGCCAGCTTAAAAGAGTCTTCACCAAAAGCAAAATGGGAAATCAATCACTGCTGTTTAGGTCTATGGTTATGATGTTATGGCTGTCCACACTAAGATATTATCTTTTCACTATTTTTCTTCATATTCATAAAGTCATCTATAAACATCGGTGTGCACACACACAATGTTTGCCATTGCTTTACGTATTTTTTTCTGTATTTGCTTTATTCTCCAGTACCTGGTGAACTTATTCTTAATTTACCTACATAATACCAACTTATTCTTTCTAATGGTGGAACATAATTATAGTACAGTTTTACAATAATTTATTCAACCTTTCATATATATACACACATATATATGTGGACATATATATATGTGTATATATATATATATATATATCACTCTTTCTAGCTTTGCCATTGTTTACAACATAGTTTTTTTCTTTTGGGGGATGCCCCAGGGCTTGAAGACCTGGGTGCTGTCCCTGAGGTTCTCTGCTCAAGGACTCTACCACTTTGAGGGACAACTCCACTTCCAGTCCTCTGGTGGTTAACTGGAGGTAAGAGTTTCAAGGCAGGCTTTGAGTCACGATCCTCAGATCTCAGCCGCCTGAGCAGCTACAGTTACAAGTCTGAGCCACTGGCACCCGGCCTTTTTAAAAAATGTGTGTGCCTGCCAGTCCTAGAGGGTGAACTCAGGACATGAGTGCTGTCCCTGAGCTTTTGTGCTCAAGGCTAGTAGTGCTCTACCACTTGAGCCACAGCCTTTCGGTGGTTGACTGAGATAAGAGGCTATAGACTTCCCTGCTCAGGCTGGTTTCGAACTACGGCTCTCAGATCTCAGCCTCCTGAGTAGCAAGAACTATAGACATGAGCCACTGGTGCCCAGCAATATAGTGCATGTCTGTGTAAATGTATCCTTAGGTTTTAAAGCTTTTATGCCTATGGACAGATTGCTATGAGAGGGATTTCCAGGACAAAGATGTATGCATTCTAATCATAACAGACATGGCCATATTGCTTTCCAAAAAGATTGTGTTAGTACACTTTTCCAGCCAGAAATGTACAAAAGACACCATATTCTCCTTAGCAACAGGATTTACCAATCTCTCCTTTTTCCATCTGGTCAAAGTAAAATGATGCATCGCTGTAACTTTATGTGCATTTTGCAGACTGCACAAGTTTGGCCTCTTTTCATGGATGTGTTGGCCCCATGAAATTATTTTTCTGTGAATTGCCTCTTCAGATTCTTGGCTCTGTTTTCTCTGGGAGTGTTTATCTTTGTCTTGTTTGTTTTATCTCATTTATTTGCATATCACACTGCTCTTTCTCTTTCTGATCTCTGGGTTCACGGTCTTCTCGTGCGCCTCAAACCGTGTGTGCTTATCTGTTTTACTTAAGTGTCTTCTTTTGTGTAGGACACTATTGCAAAATGCCTTAGACTGGGTAACTTTTAAACCTGACATTTATTGATGATAGTTTTGAAGGCTGCGAAGTCCAAGATCAAGATGCCCATAGATTTAATGTCTGGTTAAGTGGAGATAAATTAAGTCTCATAGATGTTTCCACCTGGGCTGGCTTTAAAATCCTTTCATATCAGCTTCCTGGATAACTAAGATTACAGGTATGAGCCACCAGTGCCTAATTCATGTTTTAATGACAGGGCACTCCTTCCTAGGCTGGCTATGAACTGTGAGCTGAAGCGAGTCCTCCCATCTCAGCCTGCTGAGCAGAGGAGACTGTAGGAGACTGGGCCACTTGCACCCAGCTAGAAAAATAATTTAAACAAAGAAACAAACAACTACTGATTGTAGCCAGTTGATAATTGTGGTAACACAGTCTAAGAATACTTCTATCACCTCCCAAACTTCTCTTCTGCCTGTTTGCCCTCCAGTTTAGCCAACCACACATCTGTTCTCTGTGCCTATAAATGTTGCTTTTCCAGATGTGCAAAAATCAGTTTTTGTCCTATTTGGAACTATGAATTTGTAGGTTTGTTCATCCTTCCATTGAATCAGGTTAGTGAAAATGGAAGGAAAACTATGAGATGGTTTTGAAAACACGAATGACTTTTCAGCAATGTTCATTTTTATGCCTAACAGGAAAAGAATAGCACAAGTGAAGACAATATGCTAAGATACTATTTTTCCCCCTCTTAACTTGGTAGTAATCCCAAACTTCTGGAACACACTGCATTGACCAGGCCTTTGGGGGAAACACATTTTTATTCATTGCTTGTAAGACCAAAACCCCTTGGAATGACCCCTCTGCATGGTGATTCGGCAAAATTCCAACTGCATATTCCCAGCTGTTCAACTCTTGGGAAATTATTCTACAGATACATTTCGTTAAGGAAGAAAAATACATTTTTTGCAGCACTGCTTGTAGAAACAAACATGGCCAAAGCAATACAATACGGGACGAAGAATTCAATGTCCCTACCCTTGTCAAATGGAAACCTGGAAGAGTAACATAATAACATGACAAGATATTTCTTTTTTTGTACTTAGAGATATCTTAGAGATTTAAGCAGAAGCAATAGTTAGTGTATAAAATCACTACTGACTTTGTAAGAATGTTTTAACATTTTCCCCACATTCTGCATCCATATCTACTTGGAGATGTGAAAACAAACTCTGGGGTCAAGGTTTCTAGGATCAGATGGCAGGAAAGCAGCGTCTTTGATGAGACACCAATGAATGAGGGGAGGAAGGGTGAGGAAGGAAACTGTTCGAAAGAGAGAAAGAGAGGAAGAGCATCAGGAACCACAAAAGAGTTGACAGGACAGCTGAAACACAGAGAGAGAGAGAGAGAAAGATAAAGAGAGAGAGGAAGAGAGAAAGGCTCCACAGGGAAAACAGCCTGCAGCTCCAACCCTGGCTTGCTTGCAGGGAGGGGACAAAAGGTAAGCCAGACAGCTTACCTGCCATTTTTAATTGGAAATGGCTGCTAAATTATCTCAAATGCATTTTTTGGTACTTACAGTAAGGTCCTAGGGGGTTTCTTTTAGTATTGCAGATGACCTTTTCTTTTCTTTTTCTTTTTATGCTGGTCCCGGGACTTGAACTATGGGCTTGGGTGCTGTCCCAGAGCTTCTTTTGCTCAAGGCTAGTGATCTACCACTTGAGCCAGAGCACCACTTCCAGCTTTTCTGAGTAGTTTATTGGAGACTTTAAGAGTCTCACAGGCTTTCCTAGCCAGGTTTTGAATCACAATCCTCAGATCTCAGCCTTCTGAGTAGCTAGGATTACAGGCAGAGCCACTGGTACCTGGCTTGTGGATGACTTTTATATGAGTGACCTCAAAGATTCTCTCTCCATGTGACTTTACCCATGCAGTTCTCTTCTGCATTGACATGAGACATACTGTGACTTCAGCCAATTGCCTCCCAGCAAGCATGACACATCAATTTCCTAAGTTCTTGAACAGAAGAATTGGCTCCTCCCCCTAGGAGCCTGGTCCTATGTTGCACAGAGGGCAAAGCTACTTAATGAAGAAAGACCTTCTGAGACACTCCAGTTCCATTCTTATTCCTAGTCACAGACAATTACATGAGTGACTCAATTACTCCATTAAAGCAGAACTGCTAAGCTGGGCTCAGCCAAACCAAAGAATCACAAGAAACAATATACTCTTGTTGATTGAACCACTGGGTTCTGGGGTCATCTGTATTGCCAAATCAGATAATTGGAAAAATGTTGTAGTAATGAATCACGTTGATATGTTTTTTGATCGTAAACTTCTCTTGAATTTTGAAAAAAACTCCAAATCATGAAAAGTATTATTAAATCAAGAAGTTGCTGTTATTTTGTTTCATTTAATGGCTTTTTTTTTTTTTTTTTTTTTTACTTTCACACTTATTTATTTATTTTTGGGTCCAGTCATGGGGCCTGAACTCTGGGCCTGGGCACTGTCCCTCAGCTCTTCAGCTCAAGGCTAGCACTCTACCACCTGATCCACAGCACCACTTCCGGCTTTTTTCTTTTTGCTTATGTGGTGCTGAGGAATCGAACCCAGGGCCTCATGCATGCAAGGCAAGTACTATACCACTGAGCTACCTTCCCAGCCTCACATTTATATTTTTAAATTTATTTATTTTCTCTTTTAATATTGAATTGTGGAATGACCTACTTTTTTATATATAACCTAGAACCTCTTAAGTAACATTTTAAGTATCCATGTTTAAAAGTTAAAACTCAACAATGACATCATCTGATTCTAATATCTCAGAGCTTGGGCTGCTGTCCCTGAGTTTTTATGCTGAAAACTAGTGCTCTACCACTTGAACTACAGCTCTACTTCCAACTTTTTGGTGGTTAATTGAAGATAAGAGTCTTTCATTGCCTCTTGTGTTAAAAAAAAAAAAAAAAAGAAGAAGAGTCTCATGGACTTTCCTGTCCAGGCTGGCTTTGAACCAGGATCCTTAGATCTCAGCTTCATAAGTAGCTAGGATTATAGGCCTAAGGCATCACTGCCCAGATGTTTCCATTTGTTGTTGTTGTTGCTTTATCACAGGGTCTTACTAATAGTTTAGGCTGGCCTTGAGCTTGTGGTTCTCCTGCTTCTTCTTAAGATCTACTCCACTGCACCTGACTCAGTGTTGTTCTAGTCACTTCTCCCATGTTCTATAGTAATCAATGTTCATTATTCTAGTTCATTTATTATTTTCATATTTTTTAATTGTGTATCAATTTATAACTTAATTTTTTATTTTGTTGCACCTTTTTTTTTTTTTTTTCCCACTCTGGGCCTGGGCGCTGTCCCTCAGCTCAAGGCTAGCTCTCTACCACTTGAGCACAGCGCCACTTCTGGTTTTCTGGTAGTTTATTGGAGATGAGAGTCTCACAGACTTTCCTGCCTAGGCTGGCTTTGAACCGTTATCCTCAGACCTCAGCCTCCTGAGTAGCTAGGATTACAGGTATGAGCCACCAATGCCCGGCTCTGTGCTTCCTATTTTTAATGTACATGCTTTTACTCTTTTATTCCTAATAATACTCATTTAACCTAGTCATTAGACTTTTCAAATAATTTAATTTTATATTCTTTTATTGTGTTGAGTACTACTTCAATAATATTCGATTCATTTCACCTTCATAGTTTCTTGTGGTGCATTTTCTTCTTTTAAATATTCATCTTCAAGGTTGATATAATTAACAAAATTGACCAGAAAGTAATGAAGAGTAGCAATAATTTATGACTAACCTAGAACTTTTTCCTTTAAAAGTAAATTGAAATTATAGTATGCACATCTAACTCCCTTTTGTTCTGATGACATCATCTCCCTCTTTTTGGCAACAGAATCTTTATTTCTTTTTAAGCACCTGCTCCTCCACTCTCAGTCTATATGATCCCAACAACTTGCTCAAAGTACAGGCTCATGACTCAGGCCTATCTAGTCAGAGTTTATATATAGCTGGCCAGTGATTGACCTGGGAATGGACACATGACCCAGGATGGGCCAATCACCCTTGCCAGATAGAACTACTAAAAAGAGGCTCCCTGTCCTGGGATTTCCAGATGTGATTTGGAAAGATCCTCTGACACTGCCAGAGGATGGCTATGTTGCCACTAGAAAGCCAGTCTGAGAATGAACTGGCACTGGGGAGTGGAGATAGATTCCTAATGACATCACTTGTGCCATGATTGCCATGTCTGGAGCTGGTTTACTGTGAGCATTCTTGTCATGTGAGTAAACTTCCACTTTGGTTTAGTGGATTTGAATTAAGCCTCTGTCCCGCGTCATACGATGACTTCTGATAGACATGGACCGCGGAGTGCCACTTTCCATGAGAAGCAGCTGGGTCAGTTGGCAGAGGGTCAGGCCATCCCACACACTGCAGAACTCACTTCTCTGGCCTTTCCAGATGCAAGGCTCATTGTTCCCCACTCCTTCCTTCTTGGAAGTGCTCCCTCCCTTAGCTCCATTGTAATACTGCACCCTCTACACTATCAGGTTCTTCAACTATTCCGGTTGGTGTTAAGGCTAATAATTTTTTTAAAAACTTTTATTTTAAAACTGGCTAGAATTTGAACTTTCTGACTTGGAGAAAGGCAAGACTGTGCTATTTGGTTAACAGAATCACCTCCTTAATGGGCCCGTTTGCCTAGAAAGGCAGAGAGGCTGCAGGAGACCAGGCTGGCCTCTGTGAGGATCTGTGTTTAGGTAAAACAAGCTACCCAGATAGCATCTTCTCAAGTGCTTTTCCCAATTGCACACAGGCCACTCCCTTGCCCTCTCAGGTCTTGGCTTATACATCACTTTTTGGTGAATCTTTTCCTGACCACCATGTTTAAAATGACACCCTTCTACTTGCTCTTGATACCCATTCTTCCTCTTCTGACTCATTTCCCCTTATGTTTATCACCATTGACTACATCATGGCTTCCTTCTTTTGTGTCAGTTTTGTTTAACACTGTATATCTCTGGTCATAGCAGGTGCTTGAAAATGTTTTCTCAATGAATAGAATCAGGGATTAAAGAACCAGTGACACCAGTTTGTTCTCCTCCGCCATCACAACCCTTCTCTAGAGAAGTCTGAGATCCTGTGTGGGAAACAGCCAAGAGCCAGGCAGGGTTGGGAGCAGGGGATAGATAGGAGGCAGGAAAGGATTTTCAACTGCTGTTGTGCAGAAAAGGAGAGCGTGCAGGGTAGATTTGAGAGTGGACGGGAGGATAGGGAGATCATGGCAGCAGGTGGGCTGCAGGAGTCCATCTTGGTGGTCAAGAGAAGTCTAAACGTGCCTCGGTACCCGGGACAGAAAGCACTACAAGAAGAATTCAGGCATCTGGCAAAGAAGCACCCCAGAGGGAGCTCAATGGTGAGCTCGCTTCATTCCTTCCTTCCTCAGATAAGCAAGTATTTTAATCATTATTTTAGTGGAAAAATGGAAATACTGTTTGTATAAATACCACAGTTCTCTGAAAATTGTTTTAACTATCTGCCACATCCACAAAGATATCTCTTCAGAAAACAGGTAGACTCTTGTAGATCTTCAAGGAACATTGAAATGTATTAATACATTATTCAACATTGGGGCTGGGAAGGTGGCTCAGTGGTAGAGTGCTCACCTTGAGCTGAAGAGCTGAGAACAGCACCCAGGCCTAGAGTTCAGGCCCCACAACTGACAAAAAAAATTTATTCAACATGTTTCTCTTTTCGTTTGGTGGTACTTTCTAAGCAGGTGCTGAATCACTTGATTCATGCCTTCAAGTCCTTTTGCTTTGGTTATTTTTTTGGTACGGGATCTTGCTTTTTATATCAGCTGGCCTGGACTAAAATCCTCTTATTTCTGTTTTCTCCTCTAGCTAGAATGATAGGTGTATACCATCATGCCCACTTTTTTTCTGTTACAATGTAGATCTCACAATTTTTTTTCTCCTGGGCTAGTCTTGAAGCATGGTACTTCCAATCAGCCTCCTAGGAAGCTAGGAAGACAGGCATGAGCTTTAACATACAGTACCTGGCTTCAACACATTTTTCTATGATTCCATCTTTTGTAAACCTTACAACTGTATAGTTACACATACATGTGTGCATGTATATGCACACGGAACATTTTGGTGATAATAAGAGTGTGAATTTAGGGTCTCAACAGGAAAGAACTCTACTGCTTAAGCCACACCCTCTGCTCTTTCTGCTTTGAGTTATTTTTAATATAGGGCCTCACATACTTTTTGCCAAGATTAGCATTATATCATGATCCTCCTATGTATACGCTCCTGGTGCAGCTAGAATTAAAGGGGTACACTATTACAGACTGCTTGATTTCCCCTATAGAACCTTACTAACTTTTTTATTGGCTTAGACTGGTCTCAAGCCATAGTCCTCCCATTTCCCCTCTCACCTCCAGAAGCTCCAATTATAGATGTGAACCACTACACCTATGGTGGGTTTTTTAAAAATATTACCATGGTGTTATAAGAAAGATTCTGTGGCCACTTGCCTTTGCAATCCCTTAAACTTTATTCTCTCCATCCATCATTATCCATGATAATAATTATGCATATAACTCATTTGTATATGTTTCAGGTACTTTTCTAGGGATTTTCATATAATAATTGAATTCTTCTGACAACTCCAAGATGGAGGCTAACTGCTATAAAAATTCACTCTGAATTCTCAGTACCTTAATGTAATGAAAGTTCATTTTTCTTCAAGTCATCGTTCAGTGGAGATGTTCGGCCACATGGCAATTCAGGGGCTGAAGATCCTTCCACCTTCCACTAGTGGCTCCATTGTTCCCACGGGGCCCCCAGTCCCCTGAGACACCCTCAGGCAGCAAGTTGGATAGGAGAGTAAAAGGCCCACCCTAGATGTATTTTTGCACCTGTCTATACGTGACACATCATGACCCCTCACCTTCCATTGGTAGACTTTAGTCACACAGCAAATCTAGCTACAAAGAAGGCGAAGCTAGGAAGAGGCTAGGAATAGCTTTTAACTGACTAGGTGCCAAAGGCAAGGCCCTAGGATGCCGTTTTATACTTGGGAAAGACAAAATGTAAAGATGAAGAAGCTTGCCCTCAGGTAAATGCTTCAGGGCCAGCATTCAACTGCAATTGGTCAGTCAGTCTCCAGAGTACAAGGCCATTATTATTACAGCCGGACTGAAGATAACTGCATCCAATGAAGATGACAAGTTGTCATCAAATGAAGAAGAAAAATCAACATAAACCCCATACTGTTCCCATGATGCTGCTTACCCTCTGCTCTGCTCTTTCCACAGTGGACAGCCCAGAGGACCAGGGGCGTAGCAATTCGGCCCTCCTCAACAGTACTGGGCCATTGGGAAGCCAGCTCAGCAATTGCTAGTGCCAGTCACTGAGGGCTGTCCTCCTGATAGGAAGCCAGCCTGACAGGTAGGCGGGGCTGTGCAGGCAGAGGGTAGCTAGCTGGGAAAGAGGAGGGGCTGGTGGCATTAAAGCTGTCAAAGTCACTCTTGACATGATGAATTTCTAGGAGTCATATTCAGAATGTTACAGGTCACTTAATTTAGTTTTTGTTTTTTAAATGGGTTGGTGGTGTGTGACTTTTGACAAATCAATAAAGTGTGCTCTGGGGACAAAATGCAACAATGAGGTTGTGTCACAAGACCTGTGGGGAACTGTGTGTGGGCTAGTGGTCTGCATCTTCAATGTTAGCTACTCAGGAGGTTGAGATGTGAGGATCACAGTTCAAAGCCAGCCTGGGCAGGAAAGCCTGTGAGACTCTTGTCTACACTTAATCTGCAAAAATCCAGAAGTAGAAGTGTGGCTTAAGTGGTAAAGTGCCTTGACTGAAGGAACCAAGTGGCCCTGAGTTCAAGATCTAGTACCAGTACCCCAAACAAACAAATGATCAAAAACCCCTAGCAATAGCAAAAACTTTGAAAACAACCAACCAAACAAGATACATGGGAGGTATAAAAGCCAAATGTATCTGATTAAAACTCTGGGTCCTGGGCTGGGAATGTGGCTCAGTGGTAGAGTGCTGGCCTAGCATGCATGAAGCCCTGGGTTCAATTCCTCAGTACCACATACACAGAAAAAGGCAGAAGTGGCACTGTGGCTCAAGTGGTAGAGTGCTAGCCTTGAGTAAAAGAAGCTCAGGGACAGTGCCCAGGCCCTGAGTTCAAGGACTGGCAAAAAAACAAAAACACAACAACAACAAAACCCCCACTCTGGATCCTCTGAAATTCAGCACCCACCCAAGAAGTTGGAAGGCTTTGTGAGGGGTGCCCAGGAACTACCCACCAGGACTACGCAGGTACTGCACTGTGTTCTCTAAAAGCAGTCAAGAACAACTCAGCCCTTGCTTCTGCTGCCTCCTATGGAAGGAACCTTCCAGACCCCTTGTGGTTCCTGTGTCAGCTTCCTTGCTGGCTGCAAGCTCACAGTCTCTGGGAGCCTCCGGTCTCCTGGAAATGTGCCCTCTCCCAGGCCGCTGCCAGCCCAGCCCTGCTGAGCTTTGCGGGGGTGAGTCACAGGCAGATCCTGGTGGCTCTTCTGAGTCACAGGGCCTGTTGGAAAAGATGTTTAGGGGTCCTCCTTTGCTTTTGCATAGTCCCATCTTTAGAAAGAAAAACTCGCTTGCTTTCTGTCACCTGAGAGGTTCATCTGCGCTGGCCTCTCAAGCTGCTGGCTGGGCTGGAAGTTGCTGGCTGGAGTCCTGCAGCTGTCCTGGGCGCAGGAAGTCCGCAGCTACTTGTGAAAAGTAATGGGAACTATTAATACTGCTAAAAATCCAGCTTCCAAGTTCAGAGGAAGTCCGGATATTGTCAAGGTCAGGCTGCAGAGGAAAGAGGGCCCGAAGGGTGCCTGCCTCCTTCCTCTGAATCTTCAGAAATCCCCCCCCCCCAGGCGCCAAGGAAAGCCGGAAATCCTCAGCGCTGGGAGTCCTTGACTCTCCAGGCTCTGATTCGCCCATCCTGGCCCCTGAACTGTGGCTCCTGGCAGCCCTCTTAGTGACACAGACATGTCACTGGTCGAATCCGTCTGGCATCAGAAATCACCCTCTTCTTTTGTCCCAATGGACTACTCACTCCCCATCCACTCCTCACTCTGGCCGGCCTCCAAGCCCACGGCCTGCGTATAGCCAGTTAGTACTCTCCCTTCTCCAAAGGCCCGTGCCAGCCCTGGGTGGTACTGGGTGCACTAGAAGCTTGAAGAATGAGCTTCACTCGCCTCACAAGCTGGAGAGTTCTAATGCTTACGGACAACTAGCTAATGACTGAACATTCCCCGATTTGGGTTTTGGAGGGGGGATCAGGAGCCAGGAAGCAATGTCTGCAGCTAACCAGGTTTAGAGAAGACCATTTAAGAACAGTCTATAGATGATGAGCCAATTATGGTGGGGGCACACCCATAATCCCAGCTACTGGGGAGGTAGAGGTGGGAGAATGAAACTCCAAAGCAAGCATGGGTGAAAATTTGAGATCCTCTCTAGAAGCACAATAAAACAAAAGAGCAAAAAAGAATAAAAGAATTTGGGTTATGGCTGAAATTAGCTTGAGCTCTTATTAGCAAGCACAAGACCCCAAGTCAATCCCCAGTGCCACCAGTGAGTGTGTGTGTGTGTGTGAGAGAGAGAGAGAGAAAGAGAGGAGAGAGAGAGAGAGACAGAAATGAGCCCTTTGCCAGTCCTGAGCCAGTGTCTCTCTGACCTCAAAGGAAGTCTAGTTGAAAACTTGTTCAAAATCTTTTAACAGGGAAAAGCTGCTGTGAAGAAAATCCTACCCTGAGCATGGAACTCTAGCCCTGAGATTGTAATCACAGGAAGTGTAGCAACAGTTCCCTAAGCAACCATAATTCTTTCTCTTTCCATCTTGCCTGCCCCTTTTTATTACAATGGGATCTCTGATGCCTGGAATACAAATCCAAAATACTGTTCCACTGCATCCTACGTGTTATTTTTAAAACAGTTCCTGGAGATGCTGGTGCTGTGTAGCACAAAGCACAGGAAGTGACAAGAACAGCCGTTGTCTGAACCCAAGTCTGGTCCTGTGTGCACAGGCACACTATGTATTTGGGAATGCCTCTCGTCTCCCTTCCCCCAGTCCAGGTTGTCCTCCTCTTCCAGGTCTTGCTCATACTGTCTGCATCATTTGTTCAGTTCCATGTCACTCTTCTCTCTCTCCTCAGACCTCTAGGAGACTAAGAACGTCTCAAGAGCAGAAAGGAGGTCCATATCACTGCCATTGTGATCATGTTCATTTTTCAGTGCTCGTTGTGACAATGTTGTGTGCTCTCTAGACATTAAAAGACTTAATCCTGCCATGCGCCTGCCCTCTAGTTCTCAGTTCTCGCTTGCTCGTATCCTTTGCCTAGCTTGGCAAAACCTATCTGGGTTTGAAAGCTTCCCCTACCCAAAGCTATTTGGAAGAAATACTAAGCAATCTTATTTTCACCCACCAGTGCAAAATAATTATCATCCCTAAAAAAAAAATAGTGTCTTTAAACTGAATTGCAAAGATTGCTAACAACAGATCTAAGTGCTAGTCTGAAAGGTAGGGAGATGAATGGCAGACATTCGTGGGTTTGAAATGGCCTTTCCCAGGCCATGGGACTTTGGGCAAGTCCCCTTCACTCTCTAAGCCTTGGTTTTAATGTATGGGAAGTTAGGATGATAATTATTATTATTTTTGTTTGTTTTTTGTTTTGGTAGTGTTGGGAAAACCGGGGAGGAGTGAGGGAGGAAGATATAGGAACAATTTCTAGCATGGCACATGACTTGAAGAAAGTTTTCAATAAAGCCTGGCTATCCTGCCATGATTCATGGTTAACACTCAGCCTTTAGTATTAGGGTAATATAATTTATGTCAGAGTAGTTTTTAATTCTTTAAAACTAATTCATTAATGTTGTCTAATACAGTTGACTATTTCTCCTCTTGTAAATTTGGAGCATTAAGTAGTAGAACATAAACTTGCCATCCAAGAGGTAAAGACCTAGGGTTGTGGTCTAGGGTTGAGAAAGATTCATAGGCCCCATTTTCAATTGGTTGTCCACCAAGACTCCTGTTCTGGCCTTGGGATGAAAACAAAGAGCTGCTGCTCCCAGCAGCTGGAAGCCTCAGGAGTTCTGCAAATGGAAATGTCTCGTGGCTGTCAAGAGGCAAACCATGAAGTGGCTTTGGGAATGCCTACCATAAAGATTTCTGCTGTGGTTTAGACTTCCTTTGGGTAGTGTGCTCAGCCATCCCTCAGCCCAGCCTAGCCAGTCGCCTAGAGAAGCAAGATGATGAAGAGGGCAGGGACAGCTTAAGACCTGAGGCTGGGCCCTTGCCAAGGGCTTTGGGTAGTCACAAGATGGCTCTGAGCCTGGGGATAAGAGGCTTAGACAACCTTTAATCTCTCTCTGCCTTCTCAATATTGGATTTGTATAACACACAGGTGGTAGCAAAGACCCAGCCTCCATGATTCTTCTATAGACAGCCCAATGTCTTCACCTACTCTCATCTTCCTGTCTCTGCTTTCCCGCCCTAATTTAATTTTGTCATTGTATTGCTAATCTATACACTTCAGCTCAAAAGGCTTTCTTTTTCAGAGGTGTTAAGCTTTTCCTTTATAAAAGAGGGAGAACTGGATTGACTAATATTTACTTTGGCTGGTTTTACTTTAGAAGTGCTCTTTCTATCTTTGAATAAGACATTCCACATCCCCTCCCCCCATCTTCCTGATCTAGTCAAAACATTTTCTGGGATATCTTTAATCTGAAACTCAACACTTTTTCTTCATGTGTTCCAATAGGTGTTGTTCTAATCATGAAAAGTCCTTGTCTGCCATCTGCACGTAGAGTCAATCACTCCTCGTCCCCTTAATTAAATCTTCAAGTTGGACGCAGTGCAGTAAGACTCTGTATTTAAAATACCAAGAGAAGACATAAGCAGGCTTCTTTGCTTCTTGTAGCAATGCCAGTTTTCCATAATCTGACCTTCCATTGACATCAGTGGACCAGGACCTTTCTTCAAAAGAGAGTATATGCTTTTGTAACCTAGATGCCCAGGATGACGACAGAGGATTATCTTTGGTCATTAAAGATGTTAGAACAGTCTTTGTTATAGATTGAAAAAATAGCCCTACGGTTAGTGAGGATCCGTGTTTGAAGCTGACTTGAGCTGTCTGGTGTTTTCACAAGGTGTGGACTCCTGTTGGAAGCTGAGAAGTACGTTCTTGCTTGAGGACCAGTGTTTAAAAGCAGATGGGATACGTGGCTCCCGCTTTCTATCATACTATTGTTCAGTATAGTTGACAGTGATGTCAAAATGACTACCAGAAAATCCAAATGCATACACACCCAGGGCAACTCTCTGCGTCCTCTTTCCAGAGCAGGGCTGGATTTCTTGTCAAGGCCAGGTTACTGAGGCCACAGCTTCAGGATATGCTGGTTTTTTTTTTTTTCTTCTGCAATCTTTTGGCTCTTTTATGAGATAAACACCTCACTGTTGTTTTTAACTCCACATTCTTTTCTTCCAGAATATGAATAAATAAATGTCCAGTTACAAGGAACACTGGCATAGCCACAAGATGCCGATGTCAAAAGAAATTTAGCTTGACAATAAAGCTTTCCGTTCAAGCGATTTCCCCTCCCGCTTAAGCACTGAACATGCAAGGCAGAATTTTAAAGGCAGATGTAAACTGTACGTATAATTGAGGGGGAAGAGCTCTCACTTTGATATTTGGTTGCTGACAATTCTCCTGCCTCTCCATATCCTTTCCTTTTGGCCCCACAGCTGGGCACGCTGATAAGGAAGCCCAGAGGAACCTCCTTTGACCCCAGTGTGCTGTTCACACCATTCAAGACAGGTCACCCCAGCTGCCACCTCAGCCCTACCGTGGAGCCACCCGAAGAACCCCAACCAAGTCTTCCTTCCTCTGCTGGCTCTTGGGCTGCCTTTTGAGTCCTGCCCTGTTTTTCCCCAGAAGGCCTCATTAATGAGTAAGGAAGGAACTTTCCTCTCCCCCTTCTGTATGCATACCTGTTAATATCAGTTTTGACATGTGAACCAAAATTTGGGGGCGGGAGAGTCTCTCCTGCCTCTGTAGGGTGATGAGAGCAGAATGGTATGATTCCACTAAAAACATCTGCACAATTAACTACTGCACACACGAGCAGGGAAAAGGAGAAAGACACTAAAATTAACAGTGACTTTTTGGTAATAGGATAGAGCGGTTGTTTCTTCATGTTTTTCTGTATTTTCTAACATTTCTGTTAAATACACATGTGTGTACATCTACCATATTTACAGCATGTGCGTGCATGTGCGTGCGTGCGTGTGTGTGTGTGTGTGTGTGTGTGTGTGTGTGTGTGTAAAAATCCATGTGGTACAAAACAGTCAGAATGTTCTGTATTAGAAGATAAAGATTTATATGTATCCTCAGAAATAGCACAATGAAACCTGTCACTGTACAATAAATATACACTGGTAAACTTAATTTTTAAAAAGAGATAAGAAAAATGCTCAAATCATTTGGTGCTGCTAAAGTTTAATCCTAAAGTACAAGTTAAAAAACGATAAATCCTCTTGGTGACTCACGCCTGTAATCCTAGCTACTCAGGAGGCTCAGATCTGAGAATCATAATTCAAAGCAAGCCAGGGTAGGAAAGTCTGTGAGACTCTTATCTTTAAGCACAAAAAAAGAAAGAAAGAGAAGGAGGGGGGTAGAAGGAAGGAAGGAAAGAAGGAAGGAAGGAAGGAAGGAAGGAAGGAAGGAAGGAAGGAAGGAAGGAAGGAAGGAAGGAAGGAAGGAAGGAAGAGCCAGAAGTGGAGTATGGCTCAAGCAGCAGAGTACTATTAGCCTTGAGCAAAAGAATCTCAAGGAGGATAACCAGGACCGAAGTTCAAGCCCTAGGACCAGCACAAAAACAACAACAAAAAAAAGCAATAGTAAAGCCTCATGTCTCACATGATCTGTCCTTCTCTTAAATAATAATTTTTTTTAAAGAGCCAAGGAAGAACAAGACATGCAGTTTTCCTTTTTAAGACTGTTTTAATCTAATCTTTGAAACTATTTGGATGCAAGTCAGCTTTGGAAAGCATATTTCTGGTTTAAAAAAAAAAGCCTTTGTCCTCAGGGATACAAGGCTAAACTGAACTTGTTCAGATGCAGAACTACTTAAAAATGTTAATTAAAAACGTATTAACAGCAGCATCCTGTACAGGAATGCGGCCATCCTGTCTTGCAGAGTTTTACTCCCGTGACAGCAGGCTGTGTTCTGCAGATGTCCATCTAGGTGGCAAACAACTACACACCAGAGGCAGCCTCTGTGTAGCAGCCTCTCAGAGTTTAGAGCTAAGGTACCAGGTCTCACAACAAGCTAGGAGTTAAAGAGGGAATATTCAGAACTTGGCCATCAATTCACTTTGTGGACCATGCTCCTCTTGTCTCAGGGGTCCCCAATTTGGCCTGGTGTAGCAGAGCTGAGGGAGCTGAACAAAGGAAGGGTGTTTCAATAGAACCAGAGCCCTGGGACTTGACCTTGCATCTGAGATGCTCGCAGAGAGCTTGCACCATAGTGATCGCTAGGTTACTACCTCGAGAGTCTGACCATGCCTGGGGTTGATTTCTAACAGGCTCCAGGTGGTACCTACACTACACTCAGAACCAATGCCTTAAGAACAAGGGCCTTAACTCTGGGGCTTTTTCCAAGCATGGACCCCAGAGGCCTTAAGTGTTCATCTAATTGATTCTGTGCTTAAGTGACCAGAGGGCAACCAATCTCCACAAGCCAGTTGTCCCTCCACTCACCAGAGACTTCCCTTCAGAGTTGCTCTGCTTCCTTCCTTGTCCCCTATTGGGGTTAATTAACTACCCCTCAAATGAGGTTGCACTAGCCTAATTACTCACTTACGAGCCTGGAAATATCTTCTCTTCGTTCTGCCTCAAAAGCTGATATTTAATTAGTATTCCCAAGGTGGGTGAGTCTGGCTGGAGGTTGGAGGGCTCTCCTAAGAGGCTCCACAATGGCATTGTGGGTACCTGGTCATTTGTTAGCTGGGATAGGCTTGGGGTCTTGACGAGGTTGTTCCATCACCTCCTGAGGGAAGTGAAGCTTTTCTCCGGCTGCCCTTTAGGGAACACTGGGGATTAATTATACCTAATGCTCTCAAATCTGCTCAGCCTCGGGGTTACATGAATTTGTTGAGGTTCCCTAAAGTGGCTTTCCCTGCATGGTTTGAAATAGACAGGAAATTAAAGCGAGTTTAAGACTGTGAGTGACCAAGGAGGCACTATAGAGGTGAACAGGTTCTGTTTGAAGGCCAGTTTTAGCAAAGGCATTTTACCACACACAAATAGTGTTTGCAAAACATTAGTGAATGCATGAACGAAAAATGTGAATGACTGACCCAATGCAAAAACCACAATAGGAAGAATCCCTTCGTGATGGACATCCTAAGACCGCAGTTTCCCCTTTCTTTCCTGTTGCTTACTTTTCTGGCCAATCTACAGAAAGCAGATTCGCCAGTTCTGCTCTAGAAGTAAACCTTAGGCCCTGTGGAATTCTGGGTAAGTGTTCCACCATCTGGGGCACGCCCAGTTATGTCTGCAGGGCAGGTGGTGCCCACCTCTGCTTCTCCACAAGCTTTCCCACTTGGCCGTGCAGGCTTCAGCAATAATCATACTGGGTAATGGGTAAGTCGCTCCCAGATCTGCTGACGGCCGTTGTTTGGGTCTTGCCAAAGGGGAAAAGCACAAAATTATAAGTTAGAATGAGAGCAGCGCATGTTAAGTCCTGCCATACAGCAGCTGTCTGACCAAATCCTGCATGTCCTGCACAGACAGCCAGGGCGAAAAACAAATCAAGTTCTGTCATGCTGCGTCTCTTCAGCATTCATCTCCACAGCGCTTTCCTCCCCTCAGCTTTCCTTCCTGAATGTGATGGCCAAGATGTTGTAGTTTTGACTTAGTCCCAAGATTCAAACAAGCACCCAGAGGACCAAGCAAGTGCCCTAGTTATTGCTGGCAGCCTGCACAAAGCAAAGCAGGGAAAAGTAAGAGAAGGGAAGGGCAGACCTGGAAGAGAAGGCTAGATGCTAACAGCATGGGCAGTAAGAGAAGTACGTTTATAAAATCCTCTGCCATGGGGCTGAAGGCTGCAGCTGACTGTGGTTGACCTACCCAGTCCCCAAATCTACCAATCTGCCCACCCAGCTAGGTAGCTTTGCCCAGCCCAGCCCAGGTGTGAAGTACCTGGAGGCCATATCAGAGCCTGCAGCCCCTCTCCTTTTCTCTCAGCATTCATTATTCTGTCTCACTTGCAGCTGACAGGCTTGTCTTGGGCTTGTCTTGATTCAGTATTATTTGTACAGACTGGCATTATTGAAGGAAGCTCTGGGTGGGGGTGGGGAGATGTTCCATTTTATTCCAGAAACTCCTTACAGCAGCAGCCTTTGCCATCTGGGGACTTGTCTGAAATGCAGAACTCCATCTTAGGTCTACTGAATCAGCACCTGCAATTTGAGAAGCTCTCTGTGCTTCCTAAGAGCATGACAGACTAAAAGCAGGCCCTGAAACACGGGCTCCCTAACTCAGCTGTACTTCAGAATCACCCAGGGAGTTTTCAAATACCATCTACAGATGCTGGGGCCTATCCGGTGAGTCTGCTTTCACTGGCATTGAAGCACAAGAGTTCTGCTCTGGGAAGCAAGCTTTTTCAATGATTCCAATGGGTTCTACTATGCCGAGGGTACCTTGAAACTTTTCCTCTTTGTCCAGTGCTCTTCATATTTTAATGGGCTCAAAAACTGCCCGACAATCTTGTGAAAGTTCAGCCTCATATTTAGTAAGGCCTAGGGCAACAGAAAAAAAAATTCTCCTTTCTAAGTGTTCCCATGTGATGCTCACGTTGCAGCTCCAAGGATCAGACTCTGAGAAGCAAGACTAAGGCTATCTAAAGAGTGGCCATATAAGGGAAAGCCAATGGTCTAAATGGGAAAGCTCCAATCGTGTTATGTGCAGGCCAGGTGGCAGGAATACGAGGAAACGATGTCAGGACTCACAGCTGAGCAGGTCTGGGTGGGTTCTTTCCCTACCAGCTGTGGAACTTGACTGAACTCTATCATCTTTCTGTTCTTCCATTTTCTCAGTGCGAAAATAGGGCTGGGCTGGGCATGTGGCACTTGGGAGGTCGGAGGCCAGCCTGTCCAGAGAAAGGCCTAAACAACTGAATAAAAGACGGAAAGAAAATAGGAAATCGATAGACCACTAGATCTACATAAGGTGACCAAGTGTCCTGTCAATAATTTAAAACAAAAATCCAGAACAAACTCTAAAACACTGCAATTCAAGAAAACATTCTTGAGACTTAAAAGGATTTGCAATTAACACGTTGAAAGGGCACCCCATAACCCTCAGAATGTGTGTACAAAAGAACGAATACCAAAGCATATTCCTGTTTATCCCACAGCTTAATGAAGAAGAAAAAAACCTCAGGAAAAATCTAGACCATTTAACAAGTGACATATAAGGAAAATAAAGATCAGACTAGTTATAAGCAAGAAGAAAAATAGAGAAGCATATTTAACATACTCAAGAAAAACAAATGTGAACCAAGGACTTTATATCCAACTAAAGTTACTTTCAAGTTAAAAAGAGCACAGACCTGCTTTAATCAACAAGTTCCCTACAAGATTACTGTTGCTCCTAGGAGCCCTCCTGGAGGAATACATTAGAAAATGAGTTTCAACAAATGTAGTCACGGTTTTCAATCTACACTATGTAAAAAATGAACTATGCAACTAATGGGCAGGAAGAGAAATGGGGGAAAGTAAAGGAAGGGGTGACATTGTCCAAGAAACACTGTCTTTATTACCTGACTTATGGGATTGTAACTCCTTTGTACAACTCCTTAATAAGAGCAATTAAAATCTTAACCCTATACAAATAATCCTATAAAAACATTTCTGACAACTGCAAGAACTAGCAAGACATTGATACAGAACTTGTGGTGAGTATCTTGTATAGTTACTTGTAGAACTCTGAGTACGCGTTAGATATCAGTCTATGTCGATGTTCTGGCAATGTGTTCTTACACTAGTTACACGCAACACTACTAAAATTGGAGAACAAATGACTATGACATTTGACAACTTTTGTGTCGAGGTGAGAGGTTTAGTCTCTTGAGAATTGTTGGATGAAGCAAATGAAAAATTATAGGGACCTGATACCATCAGTTCTTAAGGAATGGTGATTATTTAATATGGAGAAAAAGATGAGAAAATACTATGTATGGACTTACATAAAAATACTATTTGAATTGGAGGTTACCTTTGAGCGCCTGGAAAGACTTAGTTGCAATAACTAACCTAGCATCAACTGAAATGCTAACAACCAGATTGCCAGGCTTTGAAATGCTATTCTATATTTAAATATAATTCAGGACTTTTCAGTGAGCTCAGTAATCTAGGGTTTGGGCAAGATGAACTCAGAACTTCTCATCATAGCAGGCAACAGCAAGTTTTCTAGAAGCAGCTATCACTTAGTAGAGACAGGCACCTTGAATGTCAAAAACTGCAAGGGATGAACATCCGTAGCGTAAGTTTTTAAATGTATGCATTGATAATGACATCTTTAAGAGCTGACCACCACTTACAGTGAGAAACTACTAACTCATTATCTTGATAACTGATCAATAAAGGGGAAGGATCAAATTATCAGAGCTTTTCTATATTATGTTACTCAAATTAGTCCATTTTGTGCTACTGTTACAGAACACCCAAGACTGAGGGATTTATAAAGAACAAATGTTTAGCTCACAGTTCTGGAGGCTGAGAAGTCCATTAGTAAGGTGCTAGTATCTGTCTGGAGTCTTCCTGCAGCAACACACCGTGATGGAAAGGGCAAAGAGACACTCGCTTGAGAGTCCTTTATTTAAGGTATTAAACGCAGCCATGAGTTCCTCATGAAATCCCTCTGATTGGGGTGGGGAGGGTGGGGCAGGGAATTCAGCACAGATGTGGGGGGTTGTCTTCATGCCAAGGAACCAAAACAAAAGGTTCTTGCAGTGTTATGGAGCAGGGGTCAAGGGGGAAGGAGATGGGAGTGGGATATGGAAAAGAAAGCATCTAGTTCCGAGTTAAAGTGTAGAAAATCTCCCTTCCTCACACAGATCAGGAACCTGGACTAGGAAGGCTGCATCCAGACTGTACCTGCCCTCAGAGACTGCGATGAGCTGATTGGGTGGGGAGGGGGAGGGTACTTCTTTCCTAGACAACCTGTCAGGTTAACTGTCTGTGGCTAGACCCCCCCACTCGCCCTCTCCCCAAAAAATCACAAGTTGTGTGTAAGTTGTGGTCTGGAGCCAGACTCCTAAATACGCAGAGATGGCCAAAACAACAACAAAAAGCTGGAAGGCTAAAACTGGCTGAGGTCCAATGTATAGGCATGAGGTTGTCCACAATGTTTCCCATAGGTGTGTTATCTCTGTCCATTCAGGCTTTGGGCTGAGACCCTCAGATCTCAGCCTCCTGAGTAGCTAGGATTATACGCATAAGCCACCAGCTCTCAGCCCAATCTGCTTCTAAAACACTTTTCATGGCAGGTATACCATGATTTTTCTCTAGAAAAATCAATTGGGAACTTAAGAAGACTTTTAAAAACTAACGTGATCTAATAAACAATGCTGAAAGTTATCTTCTATGACTCTACTAAACATGCTTCTTGCACAGAAAATCACATTTATGAGTTTTTACATATTCTATGATCTGTGTCATTTTCGGTTTTGAGCTATCAATTTGGGTCCTAGTATACTTAAAATTTCCCACTTTTTTTTTTTTTACATATCCAGCAATTTTTAAATTAAATACCAAGTATCGTAAATTTTATCTTTTGGGCTACTGGATATATTTGTATTCTTATAAATAACCTTGAGCTCTGTTCTAGAATGGGTTTAAATTGACTAGGAAACATTTAATCCTTTTGACTTGATTTTGCAAGCAGGGACCAGAACTGCGTTTAGTCTAGGATTAATATTTCCTACTAATAAAGTATTCTACCTAATGCCACATGAAGAATGAGGTTTTCCACTCTCCTTTTCCGGATGTGTGAGCACAAGCAGTTGTTTTCTCTAAGCCTTTTGAGTGGCGCTTTTGTCAGCCTTGGGGTAGTTCTTGTATGTGTCTGAGAAGAGCTCTCAGCTGGTTAGCTGAATGGGATCATTTGAAGAACTTCAGTTTTCTCTCTGTGCATCTCCCTCCTCTCTGGCTTTCCTTTTAGGTGCTTTGCCTCCTTGGCCTCCCTGCCCAAGGAGATTGCTGGGTTCTTCCTGGGTGCCTCCTTCCTAGGTAGCATAATGGAAACTTTCCTCGTGTGGTGAGTTGGGACCGTTGTAAGGCTTTGATTACTTAACTGCCCATGTCTTGAAAACTGTTTTCATTTTTGTATTAAAATAATTTTTATTATTATTAAAGTGCTGTACAATGGGGTTACCATTTCGTAAGTCAGATATTTCTTTTTGTGGACAGTGTCATCCCTTCCTTTGCTTTCCCTCAGTTTCCCCATCCCTGCTCACGAGTTACATAGGTCATTTTCCACACAGTAGAATTTGTTTACCCTTTCTCCTCCCTTTTTGCATCCCTTACTTGCCCCTACTTGCACCCCCCCCAAACAAAAAGAAAATATACAACCACCACCACCACCACCAATAGAAAAATGTGTTTTCCATTTTCTAGAGTTTATTTCCATAAATGTATTTTTTGGGGGGTCTGGTCGTTGGGCCTGAACTCTGGGCCTGGGCGCTGTCCCTCAGCTCTTCAGCTCAAGGCTAGCGCTCTACCACTTGAGCCACAGCACCAGTCTGGCTTTTTTTTTCTGCTTATCTGTTGCTGAGGAATCGAACCCAGGGCCTCATGCATGCAAGGCAAGTGCTCTACCACTGAGCCACCTTCCCAGCCCCTCCGTAAATGTATTTTAAATACTCAGAGAAGTTACACCTTTGTGTTCCTCCTCTAAGAGTATCCTCATTTAGGCTGTGTGTGAATGCCTAGAGTCCTGTATAGGTTTATCATATCTAGCTTCTTTTAGATCTAGCTTCCACATATGAGAGAAAATGTGTTGTTTATCTCTCTGAGCTTGGCTTACCTCACTATCCATTTCCCTGCAAATGACGTAATCTTATTCTTTCTAATGGATGAGTAAAATTCCACTGAGTGTATATACTCCATTTTATTTTTCCACTTATCTGTTATAGGGTATCTGGGTTGTTTCTGTAACTTGGCTCCTCACTTGCTGTGAGTAGTGCAGCAATGAACATGAATGGGCAAGTGTCTTTTCAGTATCCTAACTGATAATGTTCTGGGTAGATGCCCAGGAGTGGTATGGCTGGATCATAGGGAAGTTCCATGTTTAGGAAAACTGTCATATCTACTTTACTTTTTTAAATACAGGACAAATCTGATTTTGGTTATTCCACTGTCCTAGTCTGTGTGGGTTAATGTTGTAGACTGGGCAGCTTAAATAACAGAAATTTACTTTTACAGTCTGGAGGCTAGAGTCCAAGATCAAAGTGACACTGAGGTGGAATTCATCCTAACTCCATTCCTGTTTCCATTCTCACTGTGAACTCATTCTCTTCTTAGAGAAATTCTGGGGCAAGAGTTTAGTCTCCTCCTCTTCTATAAGGATATGACTCCCATCACAGGAGCTCCACTTTTAGGACTTCCTCTAAACTCAATTACTTCCCTAATAGTATCATTTGGGGACCATCACATGACTTTTACATTCTTGTCCTCAGGATCCACCTTGGTCAGAAGTGGAAATCTCCCCATACTATGTTTAGAAGACTGAGTGTACAAGGTGTTACCAATGTAGATGAAATGCATAGGGACTCTGGATTAGGTAATAAATCAGGTTGTTTTACTGCAGGAATCTTCAGTGTTTAAATGTACTGGTGTGCACTGTACATTTCCACAAGGAAAGCACAGTATAAAATATTTCCCCAATGTATTGATCAGAAAACACCGCAAATGACAAGGCACTTCTGACAGGTCTTATTGTTCTGAACCTTTTTGTATGACTCTATATCTACTCTATACCCCTTGAGGATAATGGGTTCTTTTCTTCCTTGTAAAGTGTCCATTTTTATTACCTTTAAGTAGTTATACGAGAGTTGCCATTCACCGGAGCAGTGTATATGAATATAATAGTGCATCCTGATCCTTGTCATCTCCTTCAACATTTTCACCCATTCCTCCCCACCCATTCCTTCCTATACTTCATTTTAGGCTAAACGTATTTTTTTTTTTTTTTTTTTTGCCTTTTAACAGAGCAGTGTATGTGTACATTGCATCTTGATCTGTGTTACCACTTCAACATCTTCACCTCCCTTTGACCTGCCAGGTGGCTGGTAGTCCCCTTAGAAGTGAAGAGATCCGAAGGTAATGCTGGGATTTGTCTCCACACAGTGGCTGAGTATTTATATAGGCCCCGACAATCCAGAATGTCCAGATGGGCATCATTCCCTCCAGCTGAAGCCTCGGACTGCGTCTGAGGGCCGAAGTGCTGCTGTGACCTTGAGTGAAGAACAGAGTTCCTTGTTCCTAGTACAGTGGGCTCTCATGTCATTTCTGCTCTTGATTTCTAGCCTGGCATTATCCACATCTCTGACTGAGGCGGTGGAACACTCTTAAATGGAGTCCCTCATGAACTGACCCAGCCCCAAATCTTTTTTTTTCCCAGACACATATTCAATTCTTTCCATTTTCTTCAGGCTCTCACACGAGAAAAATTCACTCATCCTTCGTCCCCCTATACAAGGGGATGATGCCACCAACACAAAAAGTGCCCTCTCCTTCTACTCTTGGCCTTATCCCCCCTGCCCTGCCCCGCCCTGCTTGTCCCTCTGCCTCCAGGAGCCAGCCCACCA
Organism: Dipodomys spectabilis; assembly: GCF_019054845.1. Classification (NCBI taxonomy): domain Eukaryota; kingdom Metazoa; phylum Chordata; class Mammalia; order Rodentia; family Heteromyidae; genus Dipodomys; species Dipodomys spectabilis. Next base: position 9,212,015 of record NW_024870698.1, on the reverse strand, counting down.
CCCAAGTACTTGATGAAATACTATGTGATGTGTGAGAAATTAAGTTGCACGTGGAGATAATTTGTGCTATTTCAAGAAACTTTGACCCCAATAGAAAGGAATGCAATACTCTTGCTACCATGAGTAAGTAGATCCAATGAATACCCCAAAGCCAAGAAGGGGAGAGAATCTAATTCATACGATGGGGGGAAATGGGTGAGCACGCGGCTCAACTGGCGTAGTGCAGTGCTAGTGCAGGAGCAATCGCAGCCCTTGTAGTCTAACGCAGCAACTGATTTAATTAGAGCATAGGCGGGTTCCTGAGACAGTGTTGGTTACTCAGGAAGGTGATCTGAGAAATGATCTGGACCACAGCAGACAGCTTATTGCTCAATCACTTCTCAGAGTACTGGCCCTCGCATATCACTGTGATCCCACTCCCAGAAGATGCCTGCTTCCCCAGGCATCAACCTCCTGCATTTACTCTTTAATCAGATGGAATTCCTTACCTCCCTCCAGCCCCCCAGAGAACCAGTCCTCTCCACCACTTGGAATTTCCTAGTCCAAACATGAGATCAATGAACTATTTTCAACCTCTTCTCTCAAAGCTACTGTCCGCCTGCTTACATAACTAAAAGCAGGCTGCATCCTGCAGAGTCTCTCTGTGGTCCTTTTTCTCAGATGTTTCATCTCTTACTCAAAGCGCCATCCTCCTCCTTAATGTCAGTTGTAGATGGCTGTTCCCCTATTCCTTCCTTTAAAAAAAAAAATTGTGCCAGTTCTGAGGCCTGATCTCAGGGCCCAGACGCTGTCCCTAAGCTCTTTTGCTCAAGGTAGCACTCTACCACTTGAGCTACAGCTCCACTTGTGGCTTTTTCTGGTAGATGAGTCTCACGGACTTTCTTACTGGGACTGGCTTCAAACCATAATCTTCAAATCTTAGTATTTTAGTAGCTAGGATTATAAGCATGAGCCACCGGCATCTGGCTCCTCCTTCCCTTTTGCAAACCGTTTCTGTCCCATGGAAGCTCAGCATCTGGTTAAGCATTTCATCCCACCATGGAATCACTCAGTAACTCTGGTCTTTCCTCTTCCTCATGAAAGCCAGCCTGTAACTGTTTCCTGCTTTATCCCCACCCCTGTGACCTCAAAGTATATGTGGATGCTTCTGCTCACCCGGCAGGCGCATTTTGTTTTGGCTTTTCCTTTTTTTCCCAGCATTTCCTTCTACTTTCAGCTATTCATCACATGCTACATCTTGGCATAAAAATGGCAGCACTTCCAAAATTCTACTGTAAGAGTTTACAAATATTAGCCGTCTAGGTTACCACATCCAGTGAGGCCCAGACACAGCCTTCAACAGTCCCAGTCCTCATTCCTTCTCAGGAATGTTTATTTATTTGGTGGTCTTGGGCTTCAACTCAGGACCTGAGAGCTATCCCAGAGCTTGTTTTGCTCAAGGCTAGCATTCTACCACTTGAGTCACAGCTCCACTTCCAGCTTTCTTGGTGTTCAATTGAAAGAAGTCTCTTAAACTTTTCTTCCCCAGGCCAGCTTGGAACCTCAGCCTCCAGAGTAGCTAGGATTATAGGTGTCAGTCACCTGTGCCAGCAACATCCATCTTTCTTTATCTATCCATCAGCAACTCATCCCACCTTTCATTTCTCTCATTATCCATCAACTCAGCTTCTTCCTTGTAACCTTCTTGTCCTGTTTAATGAGTTCTGGAATCCAGTAACTAGCACCTTTTCTATTCCTCGCATTCTGCAATACTTGAGAAAATTAAAATCTAGGGTTTTAAAGCAGATGAGAGTGGCACATCATAAAATTAATTTAGCTTTTTAAAACTAAACCAGGCAAAAGAAATTAAAAAAAAATCGAAGCCTCAGGTTTATGAGACAGCAGTTAACAACTGTAGCCTTCCCCTCTGGAGATGCAGACTTTGTAAAGCAGCGTGGAACGTGTTCACTGTGGGTAGATGGATCTCATGACAACGTGAGGAGGTTGGCTTTTCATGCTCATTCCTTCATCCCAACCCATGGACAACATAATCCATTCCTCTGCAGGGAGGTGGGCCCAGAGCATTATGCCAGAGGACTGGGCAATGTGGTGACTTTTCTGACCTCGCTTGTCAGCCATTGGATTTGCCCAACTCTGTGCTCCTGTCAGCATCAGAAGAGTGGAAGGCAGTCTTCACAATACTTTTATCTATCAATGGAGATATCAATGGATATAACGATCTCAATGGATTGTTATAAAAATCACACAGAAACAAATTACTTGTTTTAGAAAAGGAATGGAAACAATGTGAACTTGTCATTGTCATATGACTAGTATGCTAAATCAATCATCTCAGAGGAGGCAGGTTACTACTTCCTTCTTGTTATTGAAGCAAATTTCCTATACACTCTGGCTTAGGACTACAGATTTAATCTTAAGAGCTCTGGAGGTACGAAGTCCTAAACTCTGCGTTGGCAGAACTGAGTTCCTTCTGGCTTCTCATAGAAGACCATTTCCTTACTTCTTCCAGAGTCTAGAGGCTGCCTGAATTTTTAACTCAGAGTCTTTCCCATCATTTTCGAAGTCAGCATCACAGTGCCTTCAAATCTCTCTCCTTTTTCAATTACAAAGGACTCTTAGCAGTCATTACATTGGGCCCATCTGAAAACCCAAGGCCACTCTCATCTCCAAATTCTTAATAACATCAGCAGTTGTCACTTTTGCTATGTAATGTAAGGCAGCATATATTCATGTTTTGGGAATTAGAGCATGTAAAAGTTAGAATATCTTAGAGAGGATTATTATTTCTATCACAGGGAGGATGGCACCATTACTTCCAGAAAAAGGTGCTAGAATTCTAGTTATGTGGGTAGTACTATCTCATACTACATTTGTTACTGAAAAGACAATCACACAAATACACATATGCACTGAGGCTTAGATTAGTACCTTGCTCAGAGTAGGCACTTAATACCTGAATAACTATATGCATACCACAGATCTAAGAGAAAAGCTGTAAGTTGTAAGGGTAAAGAACAGTTGAAGAATACAAAAACAATTTTCTAATTAATATGACAAAGGCATTGATCATGCCTGCAGCCAACTGCTTAAAAGAATGATCTTCAGAGATCATTAGTATGGTCAGCAATGTCAAATATACTTCACCTTCTGCTAGATCTCTGAATGTCTCGCTTCTATTTTATACTTAAACTGGCAAAACTATTACACTGATATAGCCTTAAATTATTTGTTATATTCTTCAACGAAGAAGCACAGTGCATTTAAAATGAGGTGAGCCATACCACCTCTGTATTCTATTGCAAGTTCTAGTGAGTGAGCAAGAAAAGGAAAAGAAATAAAAGGCATAGTTTTGAAAGAAAGGAAAATTGTTTTTATTTATGATATGCTATATATGTAGGAAATCCTACAAAAAGGATAGAGGCAGTAATTTAGCAAGGTCTCAGGATACAAGGTGAGTTAAAAAGATCAACTGAAGTTCTATATCTTAACAAATCATTTGAAATTGAAATTTTAAAATACCATTAACAATAGCAACAATATGAAATCATTAGGAATGATTTTAACAAAATATGTGCAAGAATCATAACATACTAAACTACTACATTAAAAACTTCAAGATATTTCTGAGTGAAAATTTAAAAGACCTAAATGGAGACTATACCATGTTAATAGATTTGGAAGACTCGATATTGTTATGACATCAGTTTTCCACAAGCTGATTGGTAGAGTCAATGCTCTCAATAAAGATCCCAGCAGGCCTTTTTATCTTTTGATGCACATGGAAAAGCTGATTCTAAAAGTTATATGGAAATGCACAGAAGGGTAGTCAAAACAAGTCTGAACTGAACCAAGGCAGAATTCATACAACGCAGTTTCAAGACAATACTTTAAAGCTACAAAAATTAGGGCAGTGTGGTATTGCAACAGGAAAGACAAAGCCACAGAACAAAGTAGAAAGTAATTGAATTTATGTCAAAGGTGCTGACTTTGTTAGGCAAATTGTGGACATCCTGTACAAAACTGCAAAGCTGAGCTCTTAATTTGTACCATACAGACACACACACACACACACACACACACACACACACACACACACACACACACACACACACACACACCTTTAAATAACTAACAACAACAATAACAACAAAATGGATCATGGGGTTAAGGACATTGCCTAAGTGGTAGAGTGCCAGCCTACCAAATGTGAGACCCTGAGTTCAAACACTAGTACCACCAAAAAATTTGGTGGACAAAGTAAAATCCAGAAGAGCCAAATGCAGTTTGCCTTAGACTACTTCACCACCAGTGCCAATATGTATATACGTGAGTATTTATGTATGTATGTAAACACAAACCTATCTTTGTAACTTTGGGCTATGCAAAGATTTCAGAGAAGACACAAAAAATACATCCATAGAAGAAAAATGAGCTATATGGATCTCAAAAAAATTTAAAACTGTTCCTCTTTAAAAGCTACTTAATTTGGGAGAAAAAAATGTCAAACTACTAGTGTATTTGGAATATATTCTTTCAGCTTAATAATGATTAAAAATGCTCAAAAGAGTTGGAACATTTTTTTTTTTGTTGGTTGTGAGGCTTGAACTCTGGGCCTGGGTGCTGTACCTTAGCTCTTCAGCTCGAGGGGAGCGCTCTACCACTTGAGCCACAGCGCCACTTCCGATTTTCTGAGTGGTTTAGTGGAGATAAGAGCTCATGGCCCTTTCTCCCTAGGCTGGCTTTGAACCACGATCCTCAGATCTTAGCCTCCTGAGTAGCTAGGATTACAGGGCGCCCAGCAAGATTTGAACAATTTTAAAGAATACATTATAGATAAATACAGTATAAGGTTAGCAACATCAGTAATTAGGAAATGCAAATGTAAACTACTGGCATTATGAATGGGATACTAGCAAGTGTTGGTAAGGATCTGTAGCAACTGCAACTCTTATATAACGTTGGTGGGAAGGTAAACTGGTAGAACCACTGCAGAAAAGAACTGGGAAACTTTCTCAAAAGTTAAAACACATAGGTATATATCACGGAGTGATGATCCTCAGAGAACAGAACACATCCGTCCATATGAAGACTCATGTTCAGCATGACTATAGACCACACAATACGACGAGTCTCAAAACATTACTCTGAGTAAAACAAGGCAGGTACACATGGTGTACAAGACAGTGCACATGGTGAAATTCTAGAAAAGAGAAATCTAATTTTCAGCTAGAAGCAGATCCGTGTTTGGAATGAATGTGTGAATGGGATTGAGTGGGAAGGGTGCAAAGGGAACTGTCTGTTGAGAGAAATACTCTAATACCTTGACTGCAATGGTTGTGGTGACATGGTGATGCACATTTGCCAAACACTACAGAACTTTACATAAAACATGCCATTTTATTGTGTATCAAGTATACCATAATAAAGTAGACTTAAGCACAAAACCGAATGAAGCATTTGCATGTCTTTTCTTATTAACTTCTTCTTTGGACATCTACAGAGAACTTCTCAACTGTGCGATACAGGGAAAGCAAGCTACTACTCTGCACAAGGGAGTTCTTACACCAGTGAATCGAGTGACCTTGACTGGAATGAATGCATTCTATACGCACGCATGAAGCTCACTATGGGCCGGGCATTACACTAGTTTCTAAAGATGCAAAGCTGTAATGAAGCCATTTTTGTCCTCAAGAAACCACAGTCTACCCATCTAGAAAGGCCAGCAAACACAGGACTGCGATAAAGCACATGTGTAAGTTAGAGGGAGAGGTGTACTCTTCCCTGATGTTGCTACACCTGAGCCGGGTTTTAAAAGGGAACAAGTTAGAGTTCAACAAGGAGACAAGAGGAGGCATTCTGAGCAGAGGTAGCTGTACAGACTAAGGGCTAAAAGCAAAAGATACCCCTGGGTGAGCTACTCCAGGTGGCTTACAGGTATACAAGACATGGAACTTCCCTTCTAGAGTATGGCTGTGTCTTGGTTGAAAGTAGTTTTTTTTTTTTTTAATGCTACCGTAGTTTTAACAGTTGTAGACCTGAGCTCTTTACCAATGATACCCATACCAGAGTGCACTGAAAGGAAAAGAATTACCGTTATGTTAGAATCCTTTCTCTTGTAAAGAAGATTCTTGGGCTAATGTCAGCATGGTTCAGAGAAAGCCTGGTGGAGTATGACCTGAAGATCAAAAGGGACAAAGAGGAGCTTTTCACCCCCTCATTCAGAGAAGATGGTAAGTACTGGGATTTGAACTCAAGGCCTCACACTCAATAGATGAACACTCTACCACGCAGCCACACTCCCAGCTCTGCGTTTCTACACAGGCTGCATCTTTTCTGTTTTATCCTTGCTTTCCATGAAGGAGTAAACCAAAGTGTTGTGATTAAGTTCCCTTGGCTCACACAGATGGCTCACCTTCCCAAATCCCCCCAGTTTCTGTAGCTGGAGGGGTGCAAGGTGATTATGGATTAGCCCAGAGACTACAGGGGTGACAATCAGCCTCACCTGAAAGGTGAAGCTCCAAAGAAATATTCCAGCAAGCCAGGTACTGAGGAGGAGTGCGCATTAAGTGGAAGGGAAAGAACATTCCCAAAGCCAGGGGACATGTGGACAAATTTCCTCTTGCATCTCCCACCCCTAACCCAAGTCAACCAGGAACCTCCTGTGACGGCTACTGCTCAATCTTCTGAGCACCAAAGGAGAGCACGAGGTTTTACGAGAACAGAGTGTTCTGAATGGAATCTTGAAACATGGAGATGGGGTGAGCACCCAGGGCGGCTGAGGAGCAGCCGGCAGCCTGGAGCGGCTAGAGTCCAGGATGCTGGTCAGTGTGGGGGGCACGGAAGCAGCAGGACCAACCCGTGGAGAATCATTCCTGTGCTGCAGAGCCAGGGCACAGGACACACCCGCAGCCCGCGCCTAGAGAACGGTAGGAAAATCTACTCTGTGGCAGGGGGAAATTAAGAATGGGGATGAAGCTATGCTCTCAAGTAGAAGACTAAAAGGACTGAGGGTGATGTCCTCTATTTTCCCTGTGAAATAAGAGAACACAGGGGTGCAGTTAAGCCCACTTTGGGAACTGAAATGAACCAGAACACTGCATTGTCAGTGTAAGGTCAGACTTCACATATTATACTGATGGGTGAAGTGAAACCCGGGAGAGTCAAACACAACTTGCCTCTTAGGCTACCTTACCACCAGTGCCAATGTGCTGCTACCAGTGGCCAGACAGGCAGATCCTGTGATCATAAGCAGCGCAGATCTGAAGGGGTGGCAGTGACTGGCAGGGGAGAACAGCAGTGGAAGGTGGGGGGGGGGAGGTGAAGTCGTGTGGGAGGTGTGGTGAGAGGGCATGGATGAGGCAGCCTGGTTGTGCCTGGTACAATGTCTTCATTGCAGCTAAGAGCAGCACATGGCATAGCACTGTGTCAGCACAAGTCATGCTGTTACCCACAAAGTCTGTCTTGGGAACTGAGATTTACAACTACTGCCTAGAGCCACCCGCATCAAATGAAAGGATCTGCTAAGTATGGTTCACTTGTTAAAAAAATTGACAAATGATCTAGAAAAATAACAGAAATGCTAATGAAGCTGGACCTATTTGACCTTTAAATGGCACATACAAATTACTAGTACCTTATCAACTAACACTTGTCTTCTATTTGCAAAGCTTGATGCTTTGCCAATTTTTTTTTTTTTTTATAAAAAACCACTTTCAAGTATATTTTCTTTGTGGTGCTACACAATGCTGTGAGATGAACAGGGCAGATGCAATAATTGCTGCTGATGACTGCTTCCACCCTGCTCCCGTGCAGACACAGAGGCTGAATTACTTAGGGACTGACAGCTAAGGCCAGAATCCTCCAATCTACACCACTGGCATTCCCTCTTCTTAGTAAGCTCAACTATTATGAAGAAGAAGCCAAAACAGTCCCTCAAAACGCACACGCGTCCTTGTATGTTTGCCATTTCCGCGGGGTGAGGGAGGAAGGGCCAGCAGCCTCGCTGCATGCACACACAATGGCAAAGCACAGGATGGCGAACTTAGTACCTTCCAAAGCAGTGAGATGGGATTTACAAAGAACGAATCACAGAGCTAATGAAGTACCTGCACCGGAGCATAGAGCATGCATCTTCAAATTAACAAGCTTCACTTGTGCTACATTTCATATAATTTCTAACATGTGCTGTCAAAACAAAAGATTCCTGGGCTGGGTGTGGGGGCCAGGCCTGTGGGGCGTCCTCCCACCTAGGTGGGAGGGGGATAGGGATGATCACTGCTTTAAGCTGAGACCCCATCTTAAAGAACCAAGCAGATGTGGGGTACATGTAATCCCAGTTACTTTGGAGGCCAGCTGCAGGCAAAAGTGATATTGAAGCTAAAAAATAAACTAAAGCAAAGAAAGGGCTAAGGGCATGGGTCACGTGCTCAAAAACTTGCCTAGCAAGAATAAGGCCCTAAGTTCAAATCCTAGCTCCACAAACTAAAATTAAAAAAGAATTCATGACGTACATTTGGATGGAACTCTGCAAACTTCTAGGCAACCCATAATATCTGAAGTAATCAGCATCCTGAATTTGATTTTAAAATGAAAAGATAGTAGGTATGTGATTTTTTTTCACATATTACTGAAACAGTAGGTCTTTAGAAAGTACTATAAAATAAGACCACTTACAATAAAGGCCAAAAGACCTGAGGCCTTCCATAATGTCTTCTGTTCTAGAACAACTGTCTTTGCCCCAGACTCAATCCTGTGAAACCAAACTCAGTAGGTGGGTGTGTTTTGAGTCTCCATTCCCTTCACGCACCTCCCCCCCCCCCCCCACCCTCCCAGCAGGTGTCCCTCTATTTTTCCAAGAAAACAATGTGGCCACAGATCTTGAGTTGAGGCTTCTAAGCAAGAGACTGAGAAGTACAAAGACTCTCTAGACTTCTCTGACTTGCTCAGCATGAAGACTAATAGTCTTCACATCGGATGGATTTTATTTGACATTCTCCGGTAGAAATGCTCAAGGAGAAATAAAATGGTAAGGGAATCTAGAAAATCCCTAGGAAGTGACAAATTTATAAAAACAACATTTTTCAATTTTACTAAAGACATTATCTTGCTCAAGTCTTCTCACCTTTTATCCCATGCCTGGATCTGAGTGTAGAACAATTTGTAAGATGAAAACAATACTCCATGTAGGGTAAAGTTACAGACTAACATAAAAAACCTGTCCCAGAAGTTCCATTACCTCTTGAAGTTTATTACGGCGTGTCTTCAGTGCTTGTTGCATATCTTGTTACAAGTCAGAATTGTATACAGTGTGCTCAACTTAGCAGAAGTTGTGTGTATTGCTTCTCTCTGGACAGTCAGTCAGTGGCATGCAATGCAATTTTTGGTGTGTAGTTATTGTTTCAGAAAAACTACTTAGCTCTAACTGAGGCGGGAACATGATCTTTATTGGCTTATATGCAAAGTTTAATTTTGGTTTTATGCAGAGTTTGCATAGTTCATGATTAGTTTCTAATGAAAAACTAGCTGTGTTGTCAGTGACCTTGAAGAAGATCAGGTGACAGTAGCAAACAGAAAAATTTGAAGAAGAGGCATAACTTTTAATGTAGAAAGGTCAGCAAGAACTGCCTGAAATAAAAACACAAAAAGAATGGTTAACACCCAATCAAGTCTGATAAGGCCTAACAGGAGTACTATAGCAATGTAATTTGGGTACGAACACATTTTTAGATTCTACAGATTCATCTAACTCTCTGTACCCAAGCTACAGCTTTCCTTCTCTCTCCTGAAGCTCTGAGAGTTGGTGCTCAAAAAGCTAAAATGTGCAGTGGAAAATAACCTGTGCCTTAGCCTTGAGCCTTCTTCAAATATACAAGTAGCAGGAGTTTATACGAGGTCTACAATTTCAACTTGCTTCTATAAATAATTGTACACTATGAATCCCCAAGCCGTTATCTTAGTGTAGGGAGTATGTGATTGCAGGAAATCATTTGAGTGAGAAATAATGTCTATCCAGTCACAAGATACATAAACAAAGCATGAGGGCAGCTATTTTGAGGATAAAATGTGCATTTCTTAAAGAGAATAAGTAAGAGAAATATGTCAAGCACTGTTTAATTGAACCATATTCCAGATATAAGTTACATCACTGAAAAGCAACCAGTATTATATAACTGACTGGCAGTTTAAAATAACCTCAAAAAGCCTATGGGTCTGTACTGTCATCCAAACACAGCCTCTCTAAGCACTTCATTGACTTCTTCTCTGTTCTGTAAGTTTGACAAATGAACATGAGAATAATAAGGACATGTAACAAACCCAATAGTTCCTATTAAAATGAGCAGGTATCTAGTTTCCTATAATGGCTATGGTGGCTTCCTACAATAATCCTGTTTATGACCCACTCATAAGAAGGGTTGTTTCCAAGTGATTTGGGAAATGTGAGTCCTGAATAGTACAGAGCTGAGAATTTACAGGCTTTCCCCAAGTTACAGAGTTCAGCCACCAGTACTGTGTGCGCTTCTGCATGGGACGGTGACACGCCTGGGCCTGGCAGTGTCGCAGGAGCGTTTTCCATCCCACGGAGTGAAACATATCCTCACCTCAGCTGCGGCCAGTGATGTCACCTCCATCAGGTTCACTGCTCGGAAAGCAAACACGGCAGCTGCCAGGACTGGAAGAGAATGCACACCGTGTCAGCTGCTGGCATCTCTGCCACAGCCACAAGGACGGCTCAGCGCAGTGCCCTGCACAGCTGCCTGCACACTCGCAATCACGCCTGTGACGCGTGGAAACTGTCTGCGCCCGCCCGGGAGGGCGCCTGCCTTCCCACAGTGTGCCACCCACACTGAATCCCACAGGACTGGGGGACAGGGAAAGCCAGGGCTTTGAAAAGTATCATCTCTGTGACTGTAGTTACAAACTGATTGCCTGAATTGAAACTCCTCTTACACCCACTTAAAGATAATATTACGGAAGTGCATTGTGGTTCAAGTGGTAAAGTGCTAGCCTTGAGCTGAAGACTCAGGGACAGTACTCAGGTCCAGAGTTCAAGCCCCACGGCCAACAACAACAAAAAATATTTGAAATATTATAATAAAAATCCTATTGAACAAAAACCTCCATATATTGTCAGTGGCCACTGGAAGGAAGGAAGGAAGGAAGGAAGGGAGGGAAGGAGAGAGAGAGGGAGGGAGGGAGGGAGGGAGGGAGGGAGGGAGGGAGGGAGGGAGGGAAAGAACAAAAGAAGGAAAGAGTCATACTAACACACAATACGTAGAAGCTACCATTAACCCAAGCAGCAGAATGAATGAATGACTCTGGAGCCACACAATAACCCATGTAAGAGCTGGCAATACTGGGTGGAGCGGGTGTGGCCTGAGGTGACAGCACACCCCTCCCTCCCGCCCCCACTGTCATCACCAGCGTTGCTAGTACATTCTTCACGCAGCAAATCACCGATGTTTGGAAAACTAATGGTAGTAAATATTCAAGTTATTTGGAAGATTTTTTTCCTAGAGATATTGCATAGGTAGTGAAAACATAGAATTCAAAAAATACACTTTTACTGTGAGATTAATAATAGAAGTTCATTTCCATACGAGTGTGGAGTTAAGAAATATTGTTAGTCCACTTCACTAACACAGAAACTGAGGCACAGTGAATTAGTGGCATGTTCAGGGCCACATAGGTAAAAAGTGGCAGAGTGGATACTTAACCCTGGCCAAAAGCCTGTCACCTGGCCACCATGCAGCACCAGGCAGTAAGGACTCTCATCCTGGCATGGAAATCCATGTGCTAGTTTAGGGAGGACTTGTCTGCTGCCCGTCAGAGGCTTCTGCAGAGAAGGCATGAGGGTGAGGTGTGGCGGTCCTCCGCCCTGATGGGACGGTGGGTGGGTGGGTGGTCGTGTGTAGGAGTGAAAGTCAGGAGCCAGGCTTCTTAACTTTCCAGACAGGGAAAGCCTGGGCACTCTTCCAGGGGACAAAAGATTTAGGACAGTTTGTCAGAAAGCCTTAGAACCAGGAAGGAGAATCTGGAGGGGAAAAAAGGGAAGAAAGTAGAGGTATGGCTCAAGTGGTAGAGCACCAACCTGGAATGAAAAAGCTAAGTGGAGGCTGAGGCCTTGGGTCCAAGCCCTATTAACTAGAACAAATAACTATAAAATAAAATAACATTACATCCAAATGCTGATGTCTTACATCTGAAGTCATACCACTCAGGAAGCTGAGATCTGAGGATCATCATTTGAAGCCAGTCTGGGTAGAAAAGTCCACGAGATTTTTAAAAAAAATCTCTAATTAACCAGCAAAATGCCAGAAGTGGAGGTGCGGCTAACATAGTATAGCACCAGCCTTGAGCGAAAAAATCAAGTACCAGTCAGGTATGAAGTTCAAGCCCCAGAGCTGGCATCTACACACAAAAGAGGGTAATGGCAGAACAAAATTTCATTAATCTAACCAAAGCATCTCCACGAATGCATGGAGATATCATGGAAGCCCTTATACAATTTATACTAATTAAAAAAGATGGAACAAAAATTGAGTTGGCTGGGATTATTCAGTGATAACAAGGGATACAAGAGCTGCTCAGGAGGCTGAGATCTGAGATGCTTATCTCCAATTAATCACCAGAAAACCAGAAGTGGCACTGTGGCTCAAAGTGGTAGTACTAGTCTTGAGTAAATGAGACGTACAAGTCGTTATGTCGAAAATGAACTTTACAAGTTTGGTAGTGGGGGGAGGAGGATTGGGGGGGCAGGGGGAGGATGGGATGGGAAGGGGAAACAAAGGAGGAGGCTACAATGCTTGATAAGAAATGTACTCATTATCTTGCTTATGTAATTGTAACCCCTCTGTACAGTATTTTCACAATAAAATAAATAAAGCTCAGGGACAGCACCCAGCCCGAGTCCAAGCCCTTACCGCCCCCAATCCCTCCCTCCCTCTCACAAAATCTGGGTCAAAGAATTTTCTTGTTAACTGCAAAGAAGACAAGTGCTGTGAAGTTCTGGACTTGCACGACTACCAGAGTAGCAAAGAAAACCCTTTCTTTCTGTGGGTCAGCAATTCTTTATAGTTTCCCACTAACTGCAGCCATATTTTAGACAGGGAAGACATTTTAGAGCTAAGGAACAGAATCCCTGCTTTCTTCTTGAGTATAATTGAACCAGAGGCTTGAAGAAGCTTCTGTTGTAGTGGGAAAGAGTTCTGCAGTGTAGGAGGCTACTTTTCTAAAGGTAGATAAGAGGTGGGACAAAACAAGTACACTCAGCATTCAAAATACTATGTGCTCATAACCTTTATTCATCTTGGTATCACATCACACAAGTTCCTTTCTGTTTGCTTCATGCTTAAGTCTGCTCAGCCCTTCTGCAGAACAAGAGAAAGGATCTGTATTTTGAGGCTATATTCAACCGAACCTGATCTAACAAACTATATACCCACATTGACTATAAGTTCTCTCAAAGTGAGATTTTCCGTGTGTGTTTTGGTGTGTGTGTGTGTGTGTGTGTGTGTGTGTTTTGGTGTGTGTGTGTTTTGGTGTGTGTGTGTGTGTGTGTGTGTGTGTGTGTGTGTGTGTGTGTGTGTGTGTGTGTGTGTGTGTGTGTGTGTGTGTGTGTGTGTGTGTGTGTGTGTGTGTGTGTGTGTGTGTGTGTGTGTGTGTGTTTTGGTCCTGGGCCTTGAACTCAGGGCCTGGGCACTATCCCTGAGCTTTTTTGCTCAAGGCTTATGCTGTACCACTTGAACCGCAGCTCCATTTCTGGCTTTTTGGTGATAGAGGATAAGAGTCTCATGCACTTTCCTACCTGTGCTGGCTTTAAATCCTGATGCTCAGATCTCAGCCTCCTGAGTAGCTTGGATTACAGGTGTGAGCCACTGGCACTGGAAGCATTATTGAATATATTTTTGAAATGATAACAAATGTCATATATGACGCTCTCAAAAGTTTCTGGCAAACCCAGAGGAGAGTTATTTGGTGAAAAGTCTAAACTATTATAATTTAAGAAATGGTAGCAGAACCTCAGTCTTGAAAATAAGATGTTGGGACAAGGTAGGGATGAGAAAGTAAAAAAAAAAAAAAAATGATGACAGGCCAGGTGCTGGTGGCTCATACCTGTAATCCTAGCTTCTTAGGAGGCTGAGATTTGTGGGTTGTGGTTAAAGCTAACCTGGGCAGGAAAGTCTGTGAGACTTGTCTCCAGTTAACCCAAAAGCCAGAAATGGAGCTGTGACTCAAGTAACTGAGTGCCAGCCTTGAGCTCACTACCCAGGCCTAAAGTTTAAGCACATACACAAAAATATTCTTTTCAAGTTCTCTGTTCTCCAACTATTGTATAAATCTAATTATCATTTGAATATTCTAGTAGTCCCAATGATAAAAGTAACAGAGACTATTATTGTACATCAGGGAAACAATATAATTAGTAAGAAATATATGCCTTGTATGCTGTTATACAGTTGCCTTGGTACATATATGTTATATAAATGGCTAAACTATTAAATACACATGAATCTATGGTTTCATGAACTTTTTTAAAAAATTGGCATAAGAGAATACCTCAAAGGAACATTTTAACCAGCAGAGCAGAAATCAAAGACTTTTGGCAAAAAAAGAAAAGGTTTCAAGTCCAGTATGAAACAAGGTCCAGAAGAACTGGGACTGTGCTTTTTAGGACACCCAGTTCCAGTCTGTTGTCGAGTGGCTGAGGAGGGGCACAGAGCAGAAGGGAAGGGAGATGGGCAGGGAAATGCATCTGTACTGTGCTGTTGGGCCTCATAGGTCATGGAAGGTATAAGCCCTGATTAGATGAAAAGAAGAGGGGCAAAGAGGAAACTGTGATCTTTCCTGGGAGCCAATAGGAAGTCAGGAAGAACAGGGACCTTTACAAACATGGACCTCACAAACAAGCACTTAAGTCTTACCAGCAAGAATTTCCAGAGAATTGTATCCTAGGATTCGATCCCACAAGAGCAGGAGTTGGTCTGTAGCTAAGTATCCAGAGAAAGCTCGAACCATCCACTTAAATGATATGCGGAGTCTGCAGACAAAGTAAAAATTAAGTTTACAATGGATTTTTCTTCTTACAAAAAGGCAGTATCAGAAAACCCAATCCATTCTATTGTTAACATAGCTCCTTCAAAGGTCTTAGAAGTCCGTTGATCATTTAAAGTTGAAGTCCCTTCTTCTAAGCTATAAAAGTACAATCAGTGATCTTACATAATTCAGAGGAATTATTCTGTATCCTGGACTCCCCCTCCCCCACTTAGGTTAGAAACCCTTCGAAATAAGGACAAAATTAACAACAAAATTATTTCTACCTTGATAATCAGAATTTACTTAAATTTTGATTTAATACACATTTGTAATATTAGAGGGTTTCTTTGTGAAAATTACATACACACACATACTATGTAATAATTTACATAAATGCACACACTATACAATAATTTCCACATAGGTACACTGGACCTGTTCTAAAATTTTCTAAGAATTTTATATTTTCTTGTTGTTGTTTTTTGATGCTGGTCCTGAGCACTATCCCTGAGTTTTTTTCACTCAAGGCTAGCACTTTACCACTTTGTGCTGCAGTTGTTTTTGGTAGTTAACTGGAGATAAGAATCTCATGGACTTTCCTGTTTGGGCCAGTTTTGAACTGAGACCTTTAGATCTCAGCCTCCTATGTAGCTAGGATTACAGGCATGAGCCATAGGCTCCTGAAAAAGAATTTTAAATCTCTGAAATAAAATTGTTCCAATCATAAGTCACTTAAATAAATTTGTACCTTAGAAAACACTACCAGAATCTTATTACTAACAATGAGCCAAATACATTCAACCTAGTTTTCTTTTTAAAAAGACTAGTTATTAGCTCATCTAGTTCAGTTGTAATAATAGAAAACGAGTCCAGTTTACTATCAAGTTTAAGGAATAAAGACTTGGGCTTAGTTTAACATATTTCTGCCACATTCCTCCTACCAGAAACAGAGCACTCTTTTAACGGCAACAAAGGAAAGAGAATTAATGGACAATATGAAGTAGTTTTACAGACAGCATTTCTAAAATTTCTGAAATCCACTGGCGCTTTACACAGAAGAGATATGGTGTGCACGTGTATGCATACACACATGCCACTCTTATTTTCTGTTTTCTTACAACCCTTTCACCTTGAAACAACTCCGTGAGGCAGCAATTTTCTTGATTTTAAGATAAAAAAAAATCAAATTATCTTGATTTAAAATGAAGCATGCCAGGCATAGAACCAGGGACAAAAAGCAAGACACTTCATTTGAAACCATGTGAACAGTAAAAGACTGGAGTCATGGCTCCAGGGGCAGAGAGCTTGCCTGGATAGGCCAGTGCTTAGTCACATTCCCCATGTGTCAGAGACAAAGCACAGAAGGAAGAAAGGGAAGAAGGAAGGGAGGACAAGGAGGAGGGAGGGAAGAAGAGAAGGGGAGAGGGAGGAAGGGAGGGAATGAAATTACAGCACAAATTAAATAACTTTACCAGGATTGTACAGAACAGAATTTGAACCTGGGTTGAATTTATGACTAGCCAGCCATCTCATCAGCTGTGAGTGGAGTATGGAGAAGATAAGCATTCTATTTTTCATTAATTCTTCTGTGGCCTCAAAAGATTAATGCAATTTCTTTTTTTTTAAGAGTTTATTTAACAAAGAGGAAGTAAAGGCCACTGAGAAGAGTAAGCAGTGAGACCAGAAACAGGCTATCCCTGAAATTTCATATATATTCGCCTTAATAGTGAACATGGTTGCTCAGAGAAGAAAGGCTCAGAATGTTGATAAAAATCACTTGGAAGTTTCCATTGCTGTAGTCTCTTTAAAGAGAGAGAACCAACCAGGCACTGGTGGCTAACGCCTATAATCCTAGCTTCTCAGGAGACAGATCTGAGTGTTGTGGTTCCAAGACAGCCTGGGCAGGAAAGTCCTAAGTCTCTTATCTCCAAAAAGGTACTCAGAAAAAACAGGAAGTGGTGTCCAGAGCTCAGGCCCTGAGTTCAAGCCCTAGGACTGGCAATAAAGGAAGGAATGAAGGAAAGAATTAAGGAAGGAAGGAAGGAAGGAAGGAAGGAGGGAGGGAGGAGAAGGGGGAGAGAAGGAAGGAAGGGAGGGAGGGAGGGAGGGAGGGAGGGAAGGAACCAACATTACTGATATCTAGTACTACTAAATATAGTCACATACTGTCATCATGAATGAAACTTCAGCTTTCAGAAGGAGAAATCATAGGACCAGGACCATCACTGGTCTTATTTCCTTTAACAAGAGACAGCAAACATTAACCTATATAGTTTTTGTAAGTTGTCCTTTCATATTAATCTACAACTCAGGTTGAATTTGTTTTCTTCAAACAAATATTTGCCTCAGTTTTGGATAATATGCTCATTATGAATAGAAATTAGTTCAATTTGGTGATTTTTGTACCAGACACAAAAATCTTAGGACACAAGACTTTGATTAGGACACTGGTAATTCTTCCAAGAATTTTCTTCTCCTGCTCAGGACTGAATGAACCCAGCACCTCACACATGGTAGACAAGCACTCTGCCATGGAGTTATGTTTCCAGCTCTCTTCCAGGAAATTTCTGCACAGGATAGTTACAATTTTATTATTTTATAATTACTGTTTTATTGGGAAAATTGCTGGTTTAATTTCCCTAAAGAATTACTACATCTCCATATGTAATTTGCCATAATGATAAAAGAGCTTTCTGTATTTAAATTTCACCATGGTAACAAACTTGCTGCAGAGAGAGAAAAATACTCACGGTTGAGCCCCAATTTCCCGCAGATGATAAAAGAGTTGGGGGAGATATGTTTGAAGAAGGGTTTCAAACAGCAAACAGAGGGATACAATGCCCTGGTTACAATCAAAGACAAAGAATTTAATGTTCAAATGTTAAGTATGCCAGCAGCTTATTCAAATAGAAGATGAATATTCACACTGTATTTTATCGTTCTTTATGAACAGTCACACTTAGGGATCTGCTGAGTCACTTTTTAACCACAATCAGGGCCCATGTACATCCCCAGGCAACAGCTGGGGAGTCGAAGGCTAACATTATTTTACAGAAAGCCTGCTACTTTCTTGACGCATGCCAATTTCCAGGTATTTCCCCAGCACTGCAGGAGCTTTGTTTACTCTGTCCCCATAAGTGCTTTCCCCCCTACACTCACCCTTTGGGGAAAATACTTCCTGTTCTTCTCATTCTTTCTTTCAAATCTGTACTAGGAAAAATCCTGTTTGCTGACTGCTTGAAATTTGCATCAGGAAATTATAAAACCAGAATGTCTGATTGCTTTTGCTTGCTTGGTAGATCTACTTCTTAAAATGGCTATTGTATAAAAAAAAAATCAGACATCAATTTAAGCAGATTTTTTTTCCAAGTGTGTTTATAACTTGACAACTTCTAATAAAGTCTTTCTTGTAAGTCAGGATTCCCTGGGGTTGATCCCAGTAAGGAAGTTTCAATCCTCTTTGTGCATTTCTAAGGAAATCAGGCTGTTAAGGCTCTACATGGTTCACTCTGGTTGCAAGCCAGGTAAGGAGCCAACCTCCTGTCTTTATTCTGCTAAATAAAGAAAGGGTAGAGGCAGGGCTGGCCCAATCAATTAGCTGAAAATGGATACCTCAGGGCTAGCTGTAAGATACAGAAGAGAGATCCCTAGTTTCTCTTCATCAGGCTTCAGTGCAGCACCCTGGAAAACTATGAGGGGGTGTGCATTGTGTAGCAGGTTTTTCTTTTGCTTTAAAATTCTGAAGCATCCAAGATGTACAGTAGGAAGGTAAAATATGATACTGTGAACTGTTAGAAGATAGAATATTGTGATTATTAATGTACGAAAACTAAATCAAATTCACTTGTCAGTGCTCTGAATGTTTATCTGTGCCATCTTGGAATTCTGTTGTTTGCTAACATTCACAAGCAATGTTAGAGAGCAGAACTGGAGACAAGGATACTGGCTGGGGTAGGAATACATAGTCTTAAACTTGGGGGACAAAAACCTAGCTATTTGATTTAGTAGCAGTAACATGATCTTTTCTTCAGAGTAGTTTGGTAGGCTTAATGTACATTCCAACGGAATATTTTTCATGGAGAGGCTGCCCAGTTACCCACAAGCAGAACTAAGCAGATCCACAGGGGAGCAGCATAAGTGGACACGGTAAACACTGCTTGCCTCCAGTTAGTTCAGGAGGTGAGGGAGCAGAAAACAAACCTTTCCACGGTCAGTAATTATGTTTTTCCCTCTCTCAGAGTGAAGCTAATACTAGTACAATAACTGAAACTGACAAATAAGACAAATCTGATTTTCATTATGAAAGAAGCAATAACAACAAAAGCAGCCATTTCTTTGCTGAGCACTAGCTGCGAAGTTCCTGGTGCTGTACAGACTTCCTTATGGCACTCAGGTGATGGAGTGCCGACCTTACTTCATAGATAAGGAGAGGCATGTTTTTATTTATTTTTGTTGGAGACCAGAACTTGAACTTGGTACCTGATGCTTTCACTCATTGGTTCGTGCTTTACTAGTTAAGCCACATGTCCAACCCCAGGGTAACATCTTTGTCAAGGAAAACAATGTAGGCACTCTATGGTTTTTCTTTTAATATAGAAGGAGGCATGCCATCACGGATTACCATTTGTTCTTAATTTGAGGAGGCTTTTCTTCACAGAAAGAGCAGACTCAAGTTTGAGTTGATATTACTTTTATGAACTTACAGAAGGATGAGAAGAGATGGAATGGAGTCTGAAGAAAAAGCGAACATACATCTCTCGGAATATCTGATATAATTTGTAAGGTTCATGGTACAGAAAGCAGAGTGGCGCAACTGCAAGAAAAACAGCTCCTGAGAATACTGAAGAGCAAACGTGGAAACAAACATTACATAGTAACCACAGTCAATCAGGTTGCAAACCATACATTGTTTTCTAATTTTGAAAAGGATATATACGTGTGTGTGTGTGTGTGTGTGTACATTTATATATATATATATGCATGTAGGAAAGGTCAGTTAAAAACTGTAAAGAAAGTGTTAAGTTACAAATACTATATTCCCAACTTAACAGTAGATTAAGAATGATGTAAGGGGATTATGTGGGAATAGTAAAACTTCCAAGTAATTTCAAAGAGCTACCTGTGGTCAAATCTTTTTAAAAAAGAAATAAAAAGCTCCATCAGCAAGTTAACAATTCGACAATTCGTTCTGCTTCTTCCATTCTGAGATGGGCTCTCATTAGCTCACCCAGGCTGGCCTTTAACCTGAAGTTCTCCTATCTCAGCCTTCAGAAGGACGATTGTTTTACTTTGTGTCCCAAAGAATTCTAGCTACTTTTCAAACACTTTCAACTCTGAATGTCAGGTGACTTAAATATAAGATGCATTATAATAGCTTTTAGAATCAAGGCCTTCAATTAACTTGAGAAATTTTAAAAATTAAGTAAGTTGAACAATTCCTGCAGCTAAAATTACTGAAAGGATAAAAGGCCTTTTTATTCTATTTTTGGTGCTGGGGACTCATCTCATGGCCTTGCCATGCTCCAGCCCCTTTTACGATTGGTTATTTTTGAGGCAGGACTTTGCTTTATGTTCTGCCTGGTCTGTGATCCTCTTTCTTGTGGTTCCCTGTGTCCGCTGGAGCTGACAGGCATTGGTTGAGATGTGCTCTCATAAACATTTATGCCAGGGTTGGCCTCAAACTGTGATCATCCAATCTCCACTTCTCATGTAGCTTGGATTACAGGCTTGAGCCACTGTATCCTGCAAGAGCTAGTATTTTTAATATTAGGGTAGAAGTTTATATTCTTAACCACTTTAAATTTTGCTTATGCTAGAAGTCCTTATCATGTTGTATGTTTCATATGAAATTTTGATGGCTCAAGAGAACAGAGTATGCTGTAATTCAAGTCTGTGACTGATAGCATCAAGATAGCATCAGGTAAAGTCCCTAAGTGCCTTGCATTCTTTTCACTGCACGCTAGTTTTAAAGTTGTATATTAGGTCATTCACCATGACTGTCTGATGCTGCACACACAGTTTATAAAGGCAAATATTAGTTTAGTTTACTGCCGATTCCTGTTACAAAATATTCCTGTGTATTCTGAAGTTAATGGGTAGAAATAAAGGAGACAACATTAAGTTTAGACGGAACAAATGAAAACCTCAAAATTACGTGGCATTACAGTGCAGGGAATCCCTCCGCTTGTTAGCTTTGTTAAGCTTCCTCCATTCCTCACTGGACGACACGCAAGTCTGCCGCACTCTGACTCCACGCCTGCACCCGCATGCCCGAGGCGCTCAGCGCTCGCATGTAAGGGCTGCTGTGTATACACTGTACACAGTCTGGAGAAATCACAACCTTGAACTCTGTGAGGCCCCCCACTTCAGACTTTTTCTGACATACTATTTTTTAAAAAGACTCATTTGAGAATTGTTCAGAAATTCATGTAACTGGACTTTATACTCTTAGAGCTAAATATTAATATGTGTAATTCTATAGAAGATGGTAAAGTTTACAACTTTCATAGTATGTTCTATTTCTAGTTTGCCAAGATAACATCACCCACACAATTCTCATGACTATTTTCAGTTTTTTTTTAAAAGGATATGTAATAAAATAAACTCAATGCTTTAAAATGTTAAATGTGTGGACGGTGTGATATGCAGTATTATTTTTATGTTTAAATTTCCAAAATATAATAAGAATAATGAATACTTTCAAGCCTAACTTACCATACATGGAAAATCCATGAAAAGGGATAACACCTAAAAAAAAAGAATATTTGTTTTCAATGAGTAGGATATATGTATTTATTAGGCTGTTCAAAGGACAAAAACTGAAAATTTTATCCATGTCATAAAAACTTTGTGATATATTTGATAAAATATTTTGTCCATATATATATATGCTTGAGAACTAAAACAATGGCCTCAAAGTTAATAGACAGTATTATTTCTGAAACAACTTCATCTTGTTTATTAGAATTTAATCTGTGAAAATGAGTAAATGAATGAACAAATAGAGCTGGGGGCATGGTTCAACTGTTAGAGCTCTTTTCTAGCATATACCAGTCCCTTAGTTTAATCCCCAACACTGTGAGGGCAAACATAAAAAAAATCCAATAAGTGTAAAAAAAAAAAAAAAAGAATTTAATCTGTGAAGAGATTACTGAGCTTTTACAGGCACATCTTTATTACTGTCACTTTACAGAAAACAGCAGTGTTTAGCAACACTACTAAAAGTTGTATCATGGGAGCAGTTTAGAAGAAATATTGCTGGGAACATAGTACCGATTCAGTATCTGGCAAGGATTCTATACACATATACGTAGTTGTCAAAAAAATATTCTAAGTTTAACCTCAGCATGCTAACATAATACATATATAAATATGTATATATATACATATATGTATGTGTGTATATATATATGTATATGTGTGTGTATATATATGTATATATATATGGTGGTGGTGAGGATTGAACTCTGGGCCTGAGCACTGTCCCTTGACTCTTCAGCTCAAGGCTAGCACTGTACAACTTGAGCCACAGTGCCACTTCTGGTTTTCTGGTGGTTTATTGGAGCTAAGAGTTTCATGGATGGGCTGGGAAGGTGGCTCAGTGATATAGAGTGCTTGCCTTACATGCATGAGGCCCTGGGTTCGATTCCTTAGCACCACATAAGCACAAAGAAAAAAAGCTGGAAGTGGCACTATGGCTCAAGTGGTAGACCGCTAGCCTTGAGCTGAAGGGCTGAGGGACAGTGCCCAGGCCCAGAGTTTAGGCCCCACAACCGGACCCCCCCTCAAAAAAAAAAAGAGTTTCATGGCCTTTCCTGGCGTGGCTAACCTTGAACCATGATCCTTAGATCTCAGCCTCCTGAGTAGCTAGGATTACAGGCACGAGCCACGGGCTCAGCTTCTTCTACTATCTAACAGTAAACTAAATCAATGTGAAATCAGTACAGAAGCTGAGAAGTTTACATCCCTGAAAAATAGTATAGAAGTGTTTTGTTTTAAGGCAAAAACTTCTTGTTGGTAGGTTATCTAGACTGTTTTATGAAGTAATAGGTAACAGTTTACAATATGTAATGTGCCCAGCAACAGAGGGCACATTAATTTCCAATATAACCAGTATAATTTGAACAGTTTTATTTGGGAATGGTTATTTCTTATTCTGGCTCTCTACAATGCCTATGTTGTACCCCTAATTTTGACTACAAAGACTACTAATTTACTTTCTATAGCACATGTAAACGTTCACAAATGTTTTCTGTCTCCTTTGCCCCATAACAATCAGGGATATTTTTCCTCTAAGACTGAGTTTCTTTTTCTTTTTTTTTTTAGGGTATTTACAACTTTTAAAGCGTTTTTATTGTCAAGGTGATATACAGAGGGTTACAGTTACATAAGTAAGGTCATAAGGACATTTCTTGTCAAACTTGTTCCCCCTTCCCTCATTTTTCTCCTACTTTCCCTCCCCTTCAATCCCCCCCACCCAAGTTGTACAGATCATTTCCAATATATTGTCTTGTGTATGTCGCTGTTGCGTTGGTTCCCCCTTGTCCTTTGTCTCACCATTCTGTTGTTCCCCTTTCCTTCCCTAATTCAAATAAATGTATATACAATAAGAGGGTACATACCATGGTGGAGGGAAACATACGAAAGAAACAAAAACATCACATAGTACATTAAAAACAACAACAAAGAAAAACCTCTTGTGTCCATGTCTTGGAGTTCATTTTGCTTAGCATTTACCCAAATGATCATAAAGAAAAAAACATTAAAATACATATTTAAGGGTTCGTTTTCTTAACATCACATTATCTGACCTTTTCCGCTTGACTCATACATATACTAGATATTGCAAATAAGGGAAGACTGAGTTTCTTAAAATGTTTTTCAAAGGAACTTCTCCATTTTATTTCCCTCTGGACAAGCTACAGTCCAAGCATCTTCCCTCCCTGTGGATCCACAGCAAAGCTGGCCCATCTGGACAGTTGTTTTTGGACTTCAAGAAAGGATTGCATTCTTATCTCTATTATGTTTGTGAACCATTCCAGTTGGAGATAATTCTGGTTCTCATTCTGTTATCTGTGGTCCCTATTCTTCCAGGTTCCACATTACAGTAAAATTTGATATAGACACTATCTATGTCCTCATCTAAGGGAATATAAAAAACGCAGAATAAGGCAGGGTGAGAGCAGTAATTGTCACTGGAAACCTCTTTTCTTGTTAGTATCAGCTCATTAATCAGTACCCTATTGCAACAGATGAAAAAGCAAGGCTGGGGTTGGCCTGACTGCTTGGCTCATCAGTGGCTGTCACTTGAAAGTTTTAAGTGCCTTTGGGCAATTTTCCTAACTGCCCTAAGCCTCATTTTTCTTATCTGTAAGTCAGAGATAATGCTAGACCCTACTTAAAAGAGTTAAATGAGATAACGGCTCTAGATGAGTCATTAATCAATAGCTTAGGCTTGTAACAAATGCAAATTGTTGATATTAACTTTTATAAATGATTTCGTATTTGTTTCTAGAAGTAATTTTGTAAAAAATAAAACTGTGAGCCAGTCGGCCTCATTCTGGCAGCCGGGCTCTTCAGCTTTTGCATGTAGTAACCCAGGCTCTCAGGTCCCCATGTTCTTCTAGTCTTAGAGCACAGTGCACAGACTGACATCGTCCAGCTTTGGCTGGATACAGCATTGCTTATCCGTTTTCTTGTTCAGCTCTACTTGGCAAGCCGCTCTATTCTTTCAAGACCTTTCCACTTCTCTAGTGTGAAACACCTGCCTGTAGACCTTACTTCTGGCCTTCAGAGGGTAAAGTCACTACAGGAGCTCTCTGACTTGTCTGTCCTTTATCCTTCTTTCCCCTCACTTTCTGCTTCCAAGGGAGACATACCCCCTTCTTTTTTAGGCGCTAACATCTTTACCTGCATTCTGAATCCTGCTTCCATAATTTTCACAGTGAGCAAGCTAAGGGCACTCGGCACTGGGGCCTGTCAACTAAGACTGCCTTTTAATTCTTAAAGGACTATTTAAAAAACCAACAAGCAAATAATAATAATAATGTGGGACAGAGGAAATTAGTGGCCAGCAAAACTTAAAGTATTTACCATCTGGCTGGCCATGGAAAAAGTTTGCCAACCCTTGCTTTGGAATTCTGCCTTCGTGGACATCAGTCAACAAGTATATATTAAGCCTCTACTATGTGTGGGATACTATTCTAGGGACTGGAGCTGACCTTTTGTTAGGGAAAGTACAACTGTAACACAATAAGTAAATCGTGTCAGATAGTGATCAAGTGCTATGGTGAGAAATAATGGCAGGGAAGAAGGAAGAGGAGGAGGAGGCGGCCCAGGCTGGGGAAGGACAGAGGAAACCTTCCTGATAAAAGACATTGAAGCTGTGTGGGTGAGAATCACCAGAGAGGGTGGCGTGGAAGTGCTGGGCTTCAGGTCACTGCTGTCGTAAGCTGTATGCTTGCTGCATACAGCTAGCCATAAGGTAGACAGCGGTGAGATCTGTTTCTTACTCCGACTAACGGAGGCAAGAAGGCAAAACATGGGTGGTCTTACAGAAATTCCCATATCTTCAGTCTCTAACAACTTTCAACTAGAGCTATTGTAGTATGTTTACATATCATCATCACCACCACAACCATCATCATCAAAAATCCCTTTTTCCAGATCCTTTTTCTTCAAATGTAAAATCTTTCTCCTTCTTTTAAACCAAGGTTAACTTTAAAAAAGAATATTTGTATTTTCTCCCTTCAGTTTCTCCTATAACCTTAAGTAGTGTAGGAGGCTTTTCATCTCCACACCCCTTAACTTCCAATAGCTAATCCAGGGGTCTCCTCTGTAGCACAGTTAATGGCTTTGCAGCAGTGGAAAGATCCTTCACAAACTTGACCTTACCATGGTATATAGACCACCCTGCAGGTCAGACTTCTTGCCTCTTTGAAACTTCTGGGGCTTAGGTTTTCTCTTTCTCTCTCTCTCTGTCTCTCTCTCTTTGTTGTTCTTGAATAGTTCTCTTTAAGATCCTGTCATAATTTTCTCATTTTCCCTCTACAAGTATTCTTAATATTAATCTACAATCCAGTACTTTGACTCTTGCTTGGCAGGTACTCTACCAGTTGAGCCATGTCTCTAGCCTGACTTTTCACTGGTTACTCTTGGAGATTGAATCTGTGGACTTTTCTGCCTGGTCTGGCCTTGAACTGCAATCTGGACCTCAGCTTTCTTTTTCTTTGGTCAGTAGTGGGTCCTGAATTCTGGGCCTGGGCACTCTCCCTCAGCTCTTCAGCTCAAGACTAGTGCTCTACCAATTGAGCCACAGCGCCACTTCCAACTTTTTCTGCTTATGTAGTGCTAAAGAATCGAACCTAGGGCCTCATGCATACAAGGCAAGCTCTCTGCCACTGAGTCACCTTCCCAGCCCATGGATCTCAGCTTTCTGAATAGTTAAGAGTTACAGGTTTGAGCTACTGGTGTTCAACTTGGACACCATTTCTATAAATGACTCTACCTTGCTCTATTAGTCAGCGAGCCACTTTTGCTGTCTAATTCTCCCTTACATCTAATATCTAAATGTCATATGCTCCTTTTTGGTCCTTGTAGGACAGTTAACTCTTCAATTAATGCTGGAAGCTTCATTTCTCTTCACTGTCTTACAAATAAGATTGTAACCCTCTCAAACGTTTGTCTACCACCTCTTCATCCCGAGCATAGGACCTGGCCATAAGGCAAGGCTTTCCTCTACCTCCAGCCTGGTATTTCATTCACCTTTCAAGATTTTTATACACTATGGCTCCTAGAAAAATTGTCCTGACAGTCTCCTAGCCTCATCCCTAAGCATTAATGACTTGTGTACTCCTGGGTGAACGCACTTGCCCCAACTAGTGGAGGCTCCTCTCTGTGCATACAGCCATGCAATTCTCACTACAGTGCTTTCGGCCTATAGACATGTAAGACTAAGAGAGGCTGCTTGGGCTGAGGGCCCTGCTTGGGCTGAATTGACACCCAGAGCCCATGTCTTTCCTTAGAGTTCACATCTCTGACTCTGAAGTTCCCATCCCAGAGGCCCCTACATCAGCTCCCCCTGCTTCCTTGTTCTCCCGATGAGTATATACCCCAGGACACAGAGGTGGCTAAAGTGTGACTATTTGTGGAAGCATCAAACCTGTATAAGGAGAGAAGGGGTGGTGAGCTGTAGAATTCTGCATTTGAACCTGCCTTCCAAACTGTTATGAAGACATCATTGTCAATGCAAGAAAATAAAGTAGATCAATGGTGTATTAATCTAACTTAAAACCTTTACTATTCAAACTTACTGTAGGTGGGCCTCCATTTCTATTTACACTCTGCCTCCCTTGAAAGCAGTGACAGTACCAAGGAGATGATGAGGCTTGAATAAGATAATGAATGTAACATAGTACCACATTTGATACAAAATCAATATCCAACATGTTACTTTCCTCCCCTATCTTGCTCTCTCCTATAATCAGATTTTACTTTTCTTCCTACCAGCAAATCTTTTAAGCATAGAAACTATTCCTTATTTACCTCTAGTCCCAGAGACAAGCACAGAACAAGACAGATACTTATCAAATGCTTGAAGAAGCATACAGAACCCTAAAGAATCTGCCTCCACCATTCTTAACCTTTATTGTCTTCCCTTCTTGTCGGGCCTGTAATCAGGCTCTGATGAACTCTGCCTATGGTTCTACATGACATCGTAATCATCACATTATTCTGCAAACCTTCAGCTCCTCAACCAACCTTTGGAAAAGCTCATTATCTTCTGAAAATACTGATGAGATCATGAAAAATACCATGGTTTCTCAGTGATTATTCATCTACCCACCAAATACGTACTGAGCTCTTGCTTGTCCAATTAACCAATATTTCAAAGCCTAATCTGTGGCCTCTGGAGATATTAAAATAAATATGACATTTTCTCTGCATTTATGAAACTCTTATCAGCTTTGTAATATTGTTCAGGAGTCTACAAAGTGGAATTCCAAACCTTGAACCTGGCCTTAAGCAACCAGAGGAACACTGCTTTCCTATCACTATACATACCATGTGAGCCAATACCTTTTGTTTTGTTTTTGTTCTGGTACTGAGGCTTGAACTCAGGGCCAGAGTGCTATCCTTTATATATTTTTTCACGCAAGCCTGGCATTCTATCACTTGAGCCTCACCTCTAAAGAAACATTTCAATGAAAAGGTTTGTGCCAGAAAGAAAGACATTATTATTACTTTTTCCATCTTCTACAATATTAAAATCTCAGAGCAAGGCCCCTAAGAAGGAAGCTCATAATGAACAACTTAGTAAACTGTAAACAGCACAAAGGGACATGCATATTATGACTACTCGTGGTTAATCATGTTTTCACTACACTTTCCCCAAGTTCTGAAATCAGTAGCTGATACATAAGCATTAGTGATAAACAAGGATCATATTCCACAGTATATCTTAATTTCAATATCCTTCTAGATGTTCAACACATGTTGTTAACAATGGAAATTTGAGCATTTATAACTATAATAAAGACATAAATAAAATATTAAAGCATAAAGTTTATTTCTGAATAAGTAACTAAGATATGGAATTGGAGGCGGCTTTCAATAATTCAGAATGTGAGTTCATATTCTGTGTGACTTTATCTAACTTTCTGAATCTAATTTTTATTTCTGAAAATGCAGATAAACAAAATCAAGCTCACTGGGTTGCAACTAAGCATGTAAGGTTAGCATATTTTAAGTGTGCCAGTGTAATGTGTATTCCACCACAGATGCTCAATAGCTCACAGCTGTTTTATGCTTTTACAGAGAGTGTACATATTAAGTATGAGCTTAAACTTAAGAAAATGTCTCTCATTTTCTATTTCTTTCTCTCTTATTCTTTTTGCCTGAATTACATAAGGGTATACTTCAGCTTAACCAAGATTAGCCAGGGCTTATGACTCTAAAAGGGGCTGTATAGTCTGCTTTGTTGAGGAGGCATGAAATAAAATTCTTGCAAATAAAAGCAGGTGATCTAAGAAGCAGTGAAGAATCCATTAACACTCAGTGTGCATACCTCCTAGAACACTTCTTTGATCTGGGAGGCAGTCATGTTCTTGGCCAGTTTTTTTTCCAAATCCTTTCCTTTGCCTCTCATCACTTCAGCCTTTCAAGGGTCATGTTTCAGCCACCTGGCTACCACCCAAGAGTGTGCTTCCAAGGCATTAGGGTGCTGGACACATCTTGGATCTGACCTCCAAGTTGCACAAGTCTGCTCTGAGTGATTGTTTTAAGATTCTGCCTTCTCTTAGGCATCAGAAAAAATTGCCTATTCTGTTTGAGTAACTGTATAAAGAGATGATTTAACATGCCTTTGCCAAAGCGCCAAATGATAAAATTGTCAACAAAAATAAGTCTTGAATTAGGTAAGACAGAAATAGCAAACAGGATCAGAAAATAACACAGTGAACATGCTTCACACTTACCAAATATTTTCTCTACAGTATTACCACTATCTATAATGCTTACAGATGATTTACATCAACTACCTACCTCCTTCCTCATTTTGGACTCTATAATTTATTTCACTCATTTGTTGAAATACTTGTTTCCTCTGTTTATTTTTATTCTATATATATTCTATATAACTATTATGTATTCTATATAATAAAACATCAGTACAAGTAGAGATAAGACAATGGGCAAATTGCTTTTAACCATGTCCATTATCTGTTTAAATTAAAACTTCAGACTATATCCTTAATACTTTATTGTAGTAGTTAAAATTTAAACATATATTAAATGTCAATCTAAAAATCGAACTTCAAATAACATTTATGTTTTCTATTTATGCCTGAATTTATATTTTAAATAGATTTTTTTATTATAAATGTCACAGTGCATTGCTCTTTACCAACTTTACACCTGCAAAGAGACAAGATTATATAATTTCATTTGTGTGTGTGTGTGTGTGCACGCGCCAGTATTAGAACTTAAACTCAAGGACTGGACACCATTCTTTAGCTTTTTCACTCAAGGCTGTCCTTCTACCACCTGACCCACATTTCCATTTCCAGTTTTTTGGTGGTTAATTGGAACAAGAGTCTTATGGACTTTCCTGCCCTGGGTAGCTTCAAACCACAGTCCCTTAGATCTCATCCCCTTAAGTAGCTAGGATTCTAGGCATGAGTCCCTGGCACCTGGCTTTGTTACTCTTTTTGGTTAGTGCTCTAGGAGGCTGTCTGGAGAGCTGTATAGGAAGCTGGCAGCACTGCCTTCCTCCAGAGGGGTTGGAACAAGTCTTCAGCCAGCTGTTCCCTGGGAAGAGAGGGGTGGTGTGTGTGTGTGTGTGTGTGTGTGTGTGTGTGTGTGTGTGTGTGTGTGTGTGTGTGTGTGTGTGTGTGTGTGTGTGTGTGTGTGTGTGTGTGTGTGTGTGTGTGTGTGTGTGTGTGTGTGTGTGTGTGTGTGAAGAGAGGGGTGGTGTGTGTGTGTGTTATACGCTGTGGGAATGGCCTCTGGTTGACCACTGCTTCAAAGCTCTGAAACCTCCCTATCTAATGTTTTTTAGCAATTGTTTTTTCTACTGTGTAAAAGACAAACACTATTAATAAAT
This sequence comes from Dipodomys spectabilis, assembly GCF_019054845.1. Lineage (NCBI taxonomy): Eukaryota > Metazoa > Chordata > Mammalia > Rodentia > Heteromyidae > Dipodomys > Dipodomys spectabilis. The sequence continues at coordinate 9,181,381 of NW_024870698.1, read as the reverse complement.
TAGTTTTTAGAAGTCACTTGTAATTACATCTCACCCAGATTTGTATTTTTCCTTAAAAAAAATCTCCTTGCTTCTGCTCTTGTTCCTCTGAACTCTTCCATAGTCATTCCCTCATGCATTTATTCAGCATTGTTCACTGAGCAGACTATGCATTCATGCTCCTATTTCCTGGATAAATCTGTCATCAAAACTATTGAAGTTCTGTTCTCCACTTGATCTTAGCCAAAAGTCAAGAAGCAATAAAGTCCTGTACTCCTTGGGATTATGTTTTACTGCAGTTGCATTCTACATAACAGGCGGTTGATGATTTAAAGGTATTAATCAGTAATTGGAGATCTGTTGCTTAGATGAGTGGGATAAGGAACTCCCAAACTCATTCCCTCCTTAAAGCAGAGGTTAAGCTGATAGGCATGATAGAGTCAACTTTTTTGGTTGCTAGAATCCAATAATCCTATAGTAACCAGGGGAAATCTTGGTAAGAGAACACTACAGTGTTTTAACTTACCACCTCCAAACACCATTCTCCAGTCTGGCAGCAGCCATGAGCATAATAGCTCACAATCCTGGTAGCTTGCTTGTATGGAAAAACAAAACAACAACAAAACTTGTCCGTGTTTTGTCCTGTCTAGTAGCTACCTGAGAGTGTGGCTCAGATTTACCCTTATGACTGAAGTGCCTAGCCAGGCAGCATTTGTCAAGAGCATTTCAAGGTGAATACACTACCTACAGCACCTGAGGAACAAGAGTAACTGATGGGCAAGTGCTAGACAGACTGGAAAGCATGGGACAGGAGCTGCATGAGGGAATAAATGCTTCGAAAAGCTCCTGTGTACAGGATACAGGGGGATCTAGAAGAGACCTGAAAAGACCTTAGGTTTTCACCTCTGACTGGCTTTTAGGACCTGTTAAAAAAGGACATGAAGACTAAGGTAGAGTTGTAAATGGCCTGACAAAACTCTAAACCAATCCATAAAATCTAGGAGAAATGTTTCTGCTTTTTACTTTTGAGTTGCAGATTTAATGAAACCTCTTGTCAAATCTCTAGCTGACTTATTAAGTTGACATAATGGACACTTCAGCAGGCACACAAGACAATGAATATGATCCTTATAAGAAGAGTGAGGGAGCTGGGAAGGTGGCTCAGTGGTAGAGCGCTTGCCTTGCATGCCTGAGGCCCTGGGTTCAATTCCTCAACACTACATAAGCAGAATAAAAAAAGGTGAAAGTGGCGCTGTGGCTCAAGTAGTAGAGTGCTAGCCTTGAGCTGAAGAGCTGAGGGACAATGCCTAGGCCCAGAGTTCAGGCCCCATGACCGGACCCCCCCGCCAAAAAAAAAAAGCTGAGGGCAACTGCTAAAAAATTATAAAGTATAACAACAAATTCTGGGCTGAGGAAGTGAGTCTTAATTTCCATTTATCACATTGTAACAGGCAAGACAGCCAATTTTCACTAACTATTAGGCAAACTAACATATAAAGCATAGGCCATTCACAAGAAAAAGAAAAAGAAAAATGAAGATAAACTGTTTAGGAAGGCCAGACATTAGAGTTACTGGACAGGAGTTACTGGCGAGGCCTGTCTTGTCTCTGCTCATTGGCTTCAGTCATACCTCGGCATCAGGCTTGTTCTTACCTTTGGCCTTCAAACCTTCAAACATGCCACACACTCCCTCTGGACTGCGCTCCTCCAGTTCTCTGCATGGCTTATTCTGTACTTTATGGTCTGCTCTGTTTTATTTCCTCAGAGGCCTCTTTCCTGACTCTTTCCATGCCTTCCCCAAGCTCCAACAATTTCTGGTTACTTTATCATTCACATCACTCTCTGACAGGTTTTCCTCTCCCTCTCTCTTGTATATCTTCTGTTATCTCTCTCTTGAATATCTCCTTTACTATGAACTCCTTTGCAGTAAGTATTTGATGGTGTTCTTTCCTGTGGCTCACTCACCCACAGTCAGCCAGAACAGGGCTAGGTAAATATTCATCACATGAATAAAGTAATTTATAATACTGAATAACAACAATAGCAACAACAAACGTGGAAAGCTCACAAAATTCCTGGGAGATGCCTTCCTTAGCTAAGAAACATCGCATACTAGCTATGTAATGAATTTACTGATCAGTCCTCAACTGAGTGAGAATGCTGCCTGAAGCCACTGTGGCTGGCTCTTCCCGCCTAGGGAAGGTAATAGCAGGTGTGGATATGGGTTGCTGGGAAGAAAACCTCTGTCTACTTTAAGTGCCTTCCTGGTTTTTACAGGGCTATTAGCTTTTATATAAAATAATTCCAGTCTGATTTGCTGGAGTGATTTATATATTATTTTAGTTTTAGTATATATATATATATATTTTTTTTTTTTGTCAGTTGTGGGGCTTGAACTCTGGGCCTGGGCCCTGTCCCTGAGCTCTTTAGCTCAAGGTGACGCTCTACCTCTGGAGCCACAGCGCCACTTCTGGTTTTCTGATGGTTTACTGGAGATAAGAGTCTCATGGATTTTGCTGCCCAGGCTGGCTTTGAACCACGATCCTTAGATCTCAACCTCCTGCGTAGCTAGGATTACAGGCATGAGCCACCAGCGCCTGGCTAGTTTTAAATTATTCTTGTGAAAGGGTCTCGAAAATTCACTTTCACTATTGCTTGTGAACATATATGTATGTGTGTATGTGTGTGTGACATGTACTTACGCACATATAATACACACATAAAGTTTAAAGTTAGAAGCATCTAATGTAGTTTGAATAAACACTCATTATACTACTAATATATGCTTAGATACTAGAGGTAAAAATGAAACACATTAAATAAAAATATAAGTCTTGGATCTTCTGAAAACTGCAATATCGAGGAAGAAATAAAGTATAAACAATGTCAAGATAACACAGTAAGAGATGCCCAAGGTCTCCTCACCAGGCAGTGTGAGCGCCGAGAGGCAGGCAGGGTGTTCTAGGAAGCTTCATGCCGAAGGTCATGTCTGAACTGGGCCTTGACAATGATCGTCTATGAGCTTGGGGACAGACAAAGTGATGAGGTAGAAAGCAGGACAGTGCTTCAATACTTTTTTGTGAGAGTATGTGGCTGTGTGTAAAAATAATAAAAAAGTATGCTACTGATGTGAAATGAAATGGTGAAAATGAAGCTAAGAGACAGACTGGCGAGAATCAGACTGGAGAGACCCGTATTTTTGAATGTATGTATGTGCATATGTATGTGTGTGTAGGTATATATGTATATACTGAGAAGCTTGGATGTTAAGCATCCCAGAAACATTAAGAAAGCTTTTAGGAAAAGAACAGTCTTCTGATTTTCACTTGAGCTGTTCAACTCAGACTGATTAGTGAAAGAAGATGAGGCCATCTAAATGAAGGCTGCTCTTAGTAAGCTAGAGATGGTAGAGCCTGAAAGAGGGCAAGGTGGCAGTTATGGCTAGGAAGAGAGGATCCCAGATGTTTATGGAAGATGAAACAGGAAGGTTGTTGAGACTTATTTAATGAGGGACAAAACTGAAAGGAAGCTAGCAGGCCTAACAGGTTTTAGGTCCTGAGTTACTGAATCGATAATGATGGCGGGTCTTATTTTTTAATTGAGATTTTTTTTCTTCTTTTGGGGAGCAAAGGAAGATAATATATTAAGTTGTGGTCACTTAAGCTTGATATCACCACAGGAGAGGTGAGAAACAGAGCTAGAAATGTTAGAGTAATGAACAAATACAGACAGACCCATGAAAGAGGACGGGAGCGGCTAGGCCCTGTGGGGAAAGCAGAGAAGCAGAGTGAGAGTGAGGTGTCTGAAGCAGGGCAGGAGTGCAAGGGAGGCAGGGAACGGGACATTACACTGAAAAGGTGCCACGAAAGCAAGAAAGCTTAGCTTACTGGGTGACAAGTCAGCACACTTGCTACACCTCCCTTCTCCCAGCACTCACTACATGGCAGGCACTGTGCAAATGGTTTCCATATTGCATCTCACTTAATCTATTATCCACATGCTACCATTGATGAATCTGAAGTTCACAGAAGTCATGGAACATACCCAAGGTCATAGAGGGAGTTGGTAGAACTGAGATCTGAACCCAGGTCTGCTGGATTACAAAGCCCATGTTCTTAACTCTGCTGGGGTAAAAGAACTTTAGGATGCAACTTAACATTATCATTATTAGGACACTATATAATGCTTTCCCAAGAAGTATATCTTAAAAACTGTCTAAGCAGCTCAAAGGCATGGTTAGAACCTAAATATTAACTATGAGATCATATGATCACTTCATATAATCAAAATAAGACTTCAGTGGTCTTTGTTTATAATCTTTGCATTTCCTAAATGCCACACTGGTCAAGGTGATTCACTCCATGTTGATCTTCCAACAATGTCAGGAGGAAGGCCCTATCGAACTAGTTAATGTTCTTCACAGGAAGACTCAGTGCCCTGGACTTAAGCTCAGCTTTCCCACAAATTTACTATGTCCTAAGGAAAACCAGAAAGTATATGGTTGAGCACAAACCTAGCACAAATGTAGAAAGAGTCTATAGAATGTTTGCTTTAGGTGATAAATTATTTTTCATTTAAAGAGAAAGAATTAAAAAAAAGTCACATTCTTAATATGAAAGTTGTAATTTTCTCACTTCCCACTAGAGGAAGCCATTGCTTTACTCTTACCATTTGGTGGATAAAAGACAGCATATTCCTCTAATCCTAGTTTTCCTGTAAGAAAGAGAGTTTTAATATGAATAAATACAAATTTAAATTAATGCTCTGTAAGTATAGCAATAATTAATGGAAATTTAAAAACTAGTCTATTTTATTTCATGATATGGAATTAAATCTGAAAATCTGCCAGCCCCCAATCTGCCAACATTAGCAAACTTTGAGGTGAATTAAAATCAAAATATAAAAAATGCTTTCAAGCTACTTAAGAATTTGAGAGGAATCTATTTATAAACATAAAATTGCTTTGCAAATATAAACAATCCTATTTATTAACCCAGGTCCTAAGCTTTTCAGTATCTTCTTAGTATTTTTAGGAATGTGCTGAGAAGTTAAAATTTAAATGTATTTTAACTATAAAGTAGTCATATTTTCTAGCTCCCAAAATGGTTCATAGGACCAGAGAATAGGGATAAATATTTGAAATTAGAATTGCTCTAGGAAAGCATGTTCATTGTGATCAAATGTTTGACATAGTTTTAAAAATTAGCTTTCTCCCACCATTTTTGTTGGTACTAGAGTTTGAACTCAGGACCTCACCCTTGCATGGCTTGTAATTTGTGCTCTACACCAGCAGCATCGCTAGCCTGCCTTTTTGCTGGTAATTTTACAAATGGAGTCTCCCAAACTTTCTGCTCAGGGCTGGTTTTGAACCTGGATCCCTCAGGTATCAGCTTCCTAAGTAGACAGGATTGCAGGCATGAGCCATCTGCCTGAACCCAGGTCTTGTGCATGTTAGGTAGTCACTCTACCTCTGAGCACCTTCCCTAGGGATACCACTTATCTTAGGTATCTTTTATCTTTTTTCTTTTGGGGGGGGGGGGGTCCAGTCGTGGGACCTGAACTCTGGGCCTGGGCGCTGTCCCTCAGCTCTTCAGCTCAAGGCTAGCGCTCTACCACTTGAGCCACAGTGCCACTTCCGGCTTTTTTCTTTTGCTTATGTGGTGCTGAGGAATTGAACCCAGGGCCTCATGCATGCAAGGCAAGCGCTCTACCACTGAGCCACCTTCCCAGCCCCGGTAGCTTTTATCTTGACAGTTTTTTCAACAACACCTTTGAGTCTACTGAAATGACATGTGCTCTTGCACTTGGGTTTAAAGTAAAAATTTTAATTGAATTCTTTTTGTTATTGTTAGGGGTAGTGGAAGAGAAAAGATGAAGAATAAAAAGTATGAGAGGGTTAGGTTACAGTAGAGATACAACAGACTTATCTTTGTGCTGGGTGACAATGAAATAAAAAATAAACAGACATGGATTATTACATTAGGTATTTAAGAGGCAAACAAAATAAATATTAGATATAATCTCTTAGTCATGTGTTTTTGATTCCAGGTTAACACAGAAAAACAGAATATATTTACTATTTTTAAAAACAGACTTTAAGTGCTTAGAGGTTCAGTGAAGAGTATTGGTGATAGGATGATGTACATGGTGAGTGGTAGGCTAGTTCTTCAAGGACCTATAATTGAAGCATAGAGGAATGGAAACCTTTCCATATACAAAGACTATATGGTGGCAAGACAAAATATGGTACATTGTGTGATAATTAAGGAGGCTAGTTAGCTCGCTTAAACTGAGAATTAGTTGAGGGCCCTAAAACCATAGTTCAGTCCACTAGATAATCAGATTTTCAGGCCTCTATAGATTCACTTTAGAAGCAATACAACTAAGAGAGCCTCAAGTTGGGGGAAGCCTCACTCCAACCCAAGATGATGTGGGCAATTCTGGGGCACAAATGTGTCACACTGAGGAGACACATGAGCCGCCCAAGGACCATACACCTAGGGTAGTGAGCTTCCAGGCCTGTGTACACCACTTTACAAAGAGAAGTGGAGCTCGCTGTCAGCTACATTTACTTAGCTTTCAAGCAATGGTGGGATATTGAAGCAGTGATACCATAAGGCTGTTAGTGATAAAGAGGAGAAGAAAGCACTAATAGGTATTAGAGGGCTAATGTGCACAAATTATATCAAATTTGTGAGTGTGGTAGCACATTTTGAGGGTAGGTTATAAAAAGCTTAGAAAATTTGTAAAGCCAATCAGTGAGATAAACTTACAGTCCTAAAGGAAAAGAAAAACCAAAGCAAAGAGCAAAAGCAATAACCAAGGAAACAGCAAACATAGTCCCCTGAAATGCTGCTTCGAGAACCATCTGGCTGTCTTCTGGGCACTGAAGTGAGGGTGAAGGGACTGAGGGGATGGTGCTGTCATCTGGGAGAATTATGAAACAATTTAGAACTCAGGAACACCAGTGTAAGATATAAACAAACATTCCTAGCACAAGTCTGTAGTTTTACAGCATACTTCCTTGATATTACTAAAATATTACCTCTTATGTAGGATTTTGGTGGTGAAGCACTGTTGTATGAAAAGTGACCCAGAACAGACGTATCCCGGGAAAAACAAAGCAATACCTGGACATAACATTGGAAAACACAAGCAGTTAACAGTTATGAAATCAGAGAATTTACTACTATGTCCTACTGGGAGGCACGGCAATGGAATCCGTGCCATGCCTGGCAAAGAGGAAGGGTGCCCTCTATCGGTAGCTTCTATTTATTGTTAACAGTGCAACCACAACTGCCTAGTGCCAGTTTCCCAAGGATTTCTCACTGTTTGCCACCCAAACTTTGAATGGCAGCAGAAAATGCATACTTCTAACTATTAGTTTATTTTCTTGTGTTTTATCAGGAAAGGAGAAATACCTCGGAGAAATCTAACAGCTGAGAAATGTATAAGGATGACTATAGGTAACCACAGTGGCCTAGAAAACTGTGGGGAGTACAGGGAGCTAGAATCAGCCTCAATACTAGAGTGTGTCGGGAGGCTGAGCAGTTTAGGGATGGAACTAGGTGTTTAGCAGGGGTGGCAGAGGCAATGGAACAAATGCTTGCCCAATACAGCATAGAAGCTGGATGTGCTGATCAGCAGGTAGAATGTGGCAACTCCATCTGAGAAGATACAGGAAGGGTAGAACCACAGTCAACTTATACATTAGGATAAACTGGATTGCTGACACTAGCATAAAACTTTGGAGCAATGATCTGATTCCCAGGATGGTGATTAGCGAGAGACAGTAAGTCTGGGTCCTAGTCTTTAGAAAAGCTGGGATTATAAAGATGTTAAAAATTAAAAAAAAAAAAGAATGAAAATGACTGGGAAAGGCAAAAAAAGGGAGTGTGTAAGAGGGATGGTGAGAGTTCATGAGTTAAACTCAAAGCAAGAGTGAATGGAATCCTTCTGTATCCAAGATATATAACAGGGGCCTAGTTCTGTTCTAAGGATAGATTATCGAGGCTGGGCATAAGTTAAACTTGGTGGTAGAAAGTGGACCAATGTGTGCCATGATTTTTCTTATGTTTTAAAAACACTCTAGAAATAATACATCTTATGATAAAATTAGAAATGCAGATAACAAAGGGTGACAAATCTATAAATCTGCCATTAATATGGGGATATATAATGCAGGACATAAATAATTCTGGACTATTTTCATATACATCTACAACTTTTTCAAATAAAAGGAAAAGCTGCAGACTATTCCACTGTACAGTCATTTATGTAACCTGTTACTGCTGAATATTGTTATTTCCATTTTCCTTCAATTATAAGCAATGCTGCAGTGAGCTTTATACCTCACTCTTTATGTACACTCTTAGTTATTTCAGTTCTTAAAGCTAGACTACCTGTGGTGAAGTGCTATAGGAATTTTAGATTTAAAAGACTTTGTTCTATTTTATTATTTATTTACTTACTTAAGGCCATGCCCTTTTGTTCTTGCTGTTTGTTTCTGAGATGGGGTCTTGATTACTTTGCTTGGGCTGGGGTCTAGATGTATGATTCTCCTGCTTCTGCCTCTTGAGTAGTTAGTATTATAGGCATGCATCATCATACTGGCTAAATTTAAAACTTTTAGTCACATTGCCAAGCTGGCCTCCATGGTCTCAAGAAAGATGAGCACCTTTCTATTTTGTTTGCTTGTCTGTTAACACTCCAGTAGTAAGGTAGTACACACCTTCATCAAAACAAGTTGTCATCATCTTCTAGGTAAGAAATGATATCCTGCTTTAAGTGGCAGTGCTTTAATTACTAATTAGTTGAACACCTTTCAATTTACATTTTTGCCATTTTCTCACTTATCATTTTAGTCCATTTTAAGATGGTTGCTTTTAAATTATCCATTTGTTTAAAATTTTCATGTATTAATGATCCTTATTTTGGGTCTACTACATATATTTAGAAATTACATACACATATACATTTGGTTATTGAAAATTAAATGCAGGACCTTGTGCTCACTAGATAATCTATCATCTATCACTGAGCCATACCATCAACTCCCTAAGTGTGTTCTTTACAAATGGCTTTGTCTAATAATTTAAAAACTATTTTTGACATAAACAGTTTTATATGTTCAAATCTACCACACTTTATTTCATGCCTGCCTGAAAATCAGCCCCTCTCTCTGTTTATGTCACACACATACTCAAATTATGAAAGCACATGGTGCTGTCTATACTTCTAGCTCTCCTTTGGAAATACGTCAGTTTGTCTTTGTTGGGGTTAAGTGTGGCACTGCAACTTGCTCTTTGCTCAATGAAGTGAATATGTGTCACTTGACAATTCCAAATGGAAGCTTCAAGAACCGGAGCACAGCTACCCAGGTTACTTTTTCACAGTAAACATCAGTGCTTCAGTCACTCCACCAGCCGGGATTGTGTCATAAGGATGACACAGCTGAGTTCCCATCCTACCCAGGATGGACATTCACACAAACAAAAACAAAACTTTATTTAAAGCCACTAAAATCTGGGATTTGTTTTACAGCATAATGTACCCACCTTGATTCAAACAGAAAATTTCACATCATCCTCTACTACATTCCTTTTGTGGTAAAATCATTAACTCACCAGGTGCCAGTGGCTCATGTCTTTAATCCTAGCTACTCAGGAGGCTGAGATGTGAGGATTGTGGTTCAAAACCAGCCTGGGCAAGAAAGACTCTGATCTTCAATAAACCATTCAGAAAACCAGAAGTGGCTCTGTGGCTCAAGTGGTAGTGCTAGCCTTGAGCTGAAGAGCTGAGGGGCAGCACCTAGGCCCAGAGTTCAAGCCCCACATCCAACAAAACAAAACACACACACACACACACACACACTCACTGGAATTTTCTTGAAGCTCGCATAGCAGCTCTACTAGTTATTAACTGATGACAGTAGGCAAGTTAATGGACTTTTTCTTGGTGTCAATTTCATCACAGGTAATATGTATGTAATAATAATGCTTACATTACAGTGTATTGTGGCCATCAGTCCAGAAGATGTTTAGACACTGTTCTAGTGCTCTGCACTATTAAAATGTTAGCTGCAAGTGCTACATTATTACTACTAACTTTTTTCTATATTCAGAATTCTCTGCATCCAATATAGTGAATTTGGGGTTTGTTTTATTTATATGGCTCATTCATCACATTTCTTTAACTACAAATTTTATTTCCATTTCTAAGAGAATCTTTTTGAATAATGTCTCTTCCATATTTTCTCCATTTCTACAAGACTCCTATGAGTTCTAAGACTGACATACATATATTCAAGCAGCAATGTCTTTTAATTACCTTTATCCCTCTCTACTCCATTCTGGTTGACTTGCTCAGCTTCTTAAAGATCAGTTTGCTTATTATCTTCTTTGCCTTTATATGCACTGGGCACTTATCTAAATATGTGAAGCTTAGGATACATAAAAATAAAACTGACAGGGCTGAGAAGGTGGCTCAGTGGTACAGCGCTTGCCTTGCATGCCTGAGGCCCTGGGTTCGATTCCTCACCACCACATAAGCAAAAAGAAAAAAAGCCTGAAGTGGCACTGTGGCTCACAAGTGGTAGAGCACTAGCCTTCAGCTGAAGAGCTGAGGGACAGCACCCAGGCCCAGAGTTCAGGCCCCATAACCGGACCCCCCCCCCAAAATAAATAAATAAATAAAAATAAATAAAACTGACAAACAAAATATTTTCCTTGTAGAGCTCTGTTTGGGTGGAAGGAGGTAAATAAGCAGCAAACATAAAAAGCAATCTCAGTACATAATAAGATTTGGTGGTTTAAGTGCTGAGGAACAGAGAAGGAAGTTTCCATTTTAGGGAGGGTGGTCAGGGTATACTTCTTTGGGAAAGTGCCATCTGATCAAAGACTTGAAAGAAATTGAGAAATGGAGCATATCAGACGTCTTAGGGGAAGAATCAACAGTTGCAAAGATGCTAATGAGGTAGGAGTAGGCCTGGTATTGCAGAGAAGCAGCCTAGATGCCAGTATGACAGAGCCGATGGACTGGTTAAGTTAAGAGAGTTAGAGGACAAACCATTCAAAGCACTGTAGTCAGTGTCTGGGTGTTGATTCTGAGAGTGACATGAGGCGCTGTTATGGGAATTTGAGCAGAGGAGTAAAATGATGTTACTGAATACCAAAATATGAGACTTTGGGTTTTCTAAATCAGAGGGAACCAGCCTATGGGATAGAGGCCAATTTACCATGTTGCTTTGGGGCCCCTTCATTAGCAGTGGTCCCAGTGTGTGCCAGGGGCCACTGGGAGGTATAAAGTGCTCTAGGGCAGAAATGAGTTCAGAAGGCATTTCTGTGTACATTTCTGGTGAACTCCTTGAACAAATATGTGCGTGCTTACCTGATTTCTGTATCTGTAATATTATATTCTTTCTTAAAAAGGGCCTCAAAACTGTATAAGCTTTCGGTCTCCAAATGCTGGATTTGCCTTTGCAGAGAGTCAAGTAAGAGGAAAACTGAAAAGAGTAGTGTCTTCAAAGAGCAGAGGGAGCACAACCAGGTCAAATGCTGTTGAGAGGACTGAGAAGTGATGGCTGGATTCAGATACTGGTGACCTCAGCATGCACTGTCAGCTCACTTTTGGCAGGCCATCACCCACAGTGTTCAGTACACCTATGACATCTTTCCATATCAGCATAGAGCTGATCATTCTTTTTACTGCCATGTCATATTTTATTGTATATTTATGCCATAATTTACTTTGTTTCCAGATTTATGTTTTTTTTCTGACAATATCAAATTATCCCTTTATTGTTCCATGAATGGGATAGTTCCATGCAACAATAAGGATATATTTGTGGATATCTTTATATGACATATACAGAATCTTCCAAGGAATAATATTACTCTATGAATTATAGAGAAAAGGACTATGTGTGGTCAAGCTCACGAATTGCCTGATTTCATTTTCATTACATATTGTAAATGATTATTGCTCATATCTCAAAAGGTAAAGAATATCTCTAGTAGTCCAGCAATAATAAGTAGAATGGTGAATGTTCATTTCACATAAATACTAGTATGTTGAGAAAATACATTTCCTTTCTATTAGATGTAATTGATGATGATGGTAAATGGAGATATTATTTAGGATAATCTAGGCACAATACAATCACAAAGATCGTTATCAATGAAAATGAGGCCGCAAGATCAAGGTGAGAGAGATCTGAAGATGCTATATGATGGCTCTGAGCATGGAGGAAGGGGCCATGAGCCATGGAATGCAGATGCATCCTAGGAGCTAGAAAAGACAAAGAAATAAATTCTTCTTCAAGAGTCTCCAAATGCTGTTTACAGTCCTGTAAACGCCTTGCCCGTAACTACATGAAACCATGTCAGACTTCTGTTTTCAGAAAACTATAAAAGGACATATTTAAGTCACTAAATTTATAGTAAATCATTATGCCAAACAATAAGTTAATCAAAATTAAAAATACTATAAATAATGCAAATAAAGTACAATAATGTAATTTATATACTTACAAATATATTTTTATATTGCCTTAGAAAAAATTAATTCTTAAAGAAATTTCTGTATTAATTTTCCCTTGGTTTAGCGACTGGTGGGGAAGCACAGTAATTTTAGAAGAAGCTCTGTGCTTAAATATATCCCCCTAGAGTCCCTGTTGCCTTAGAAAAGACAAGCTGTCCGCGCGCGCGCTGTAAGGAGCAGCTCGGTGACTGTAAGGTGATAATGCCAGAGGTGGTATGTCAGACAGTATGTACCGGCTTGTCAGCCTGGGGTACACACAAGTGCTGCCAACTCCTATTCTACTTTAAGCTATTGAGTTTAAGCTACTGAGATTCTTTTTTGCTTTGGGTTATTTTTGTCTTTTTAGGGGAGAAATAGGTGATGTCAAAAGGGAGGGAGGAAGGGTAAACAAATGTAATTATGGTATTTAGTATACATTAGGTGGAACATGTGGGGCAGGAATGGGAGGTGAAAATGAGAAAAGCAAAGGAAGGGGTGACACTGTCCAAAACAGAAATGTACTCATTACCTGACTTTTCAAATGTCTGTACAATACCCTAACAATAACAAATTGTATTTTAGTAGAGAAACAAACAGATTGTAATTTCTCCATCCATAAGGAAATGACAACTCAACACAAAACTAATTAGAGTATGTAATTATAAGAGGGTTAACAATTTCACCAAACCTAACTAGAAAATTTAACTTTTATTACTAATAACTTAGGTAACAAATTTACTAGGGTGAGGTTATACCTGGTAGTAATTTACTTTGTTTAGAAAAATTATAAATTGGGTGAATAAGTGTGAACTATGGGTGGTACAGCACAATTCTCTGTAAAATGTCTATATATAGCTACAAAAGATTTACTTGGGGGGCTGGGAAGGTGGCTCAGTAGTAGAGCGCTTGCCTTGCATGTATGAGGCCTTGGGTTCAATTCCCCAGCACCACATAAGCAAAAAGAAAAAAAGCCAGAAGTGGCGCTGTGGCTGAAGTAGTAGAGCACTAGCCTGAGCCGAAGAGCTGAGGGACAGCACCCAGGCCCAGAGTTCAGGCCCCACGACCAGACCCCCAAAAAATAAAATAAAATAAAATAATAAAAGAGTAAAATTTTAAAGATACAGTTTGCCATCATTCATTGTCTTCATTCTTTCTTTTTTTTTTTTGTCCATTGTGGGACTTGAACTCTGGGCCTGGGCACTGTCCCTCAGCTCTTCAGCTCAAGGCTAGCACTCTACCACTTGAGCCATAGCGTCACTTACAGATTTCTGATGGTTTATTGGAGATAAGAGTCTCATGGACTTTCCTGCTCAGGCTGGCTTTGAATGCATTCCTCAGATCTCAGCCTCCCTAGCTAGGATTACAGGCCTGAGCCACCGATGCCCAGTCTGCCTTGATTAATTTTTGCTGTCCTATGAGGTAGAAGCCAGTAGCTTTTTAAAAAATGTTTTTTATTGTAAAAATACTGTACAGAGGGGTTACAGTTACATGAATAAGGTAATTAGTACATTTCCTATAGAGCATTGTTGCCTCCTCCTTTGTTTTTCTCCTACCATCCCTTCCTTCCCCACTTCCCCAACTACTCCTCCGCAACCCCCCACCCCCCGCCCCGCCAAAGTTGTAAAGTTTGTTTTCAACATAGTGTTTTGTACATCTCACTGTTACAATGGGTCAACCTGTATCCCTATTTAAACACTTTGTTTTTTCCCTTCCCCTCCCCAAATTAGAAAAGTGTATATAGGGTAGAGGGAGGACCGGGTAGGGGGAGGGGAGGAATATGGGAAGGGATGGGAAGGGGAAACAATGAGGAGGTAACAATGCTTGATAACAAATGTACTCCTTATCTTGCCCATGTAATTGTAACTCCTCTGTACGGTATTCTCACAATAAAAAAAAAATTTTTTTAAAGTGTATATATACAAGATGCAGGGAACCAACAACCAATACAGTGAAAACAGGGGTTATACTGTAGGGGAGGAGCATACCAAAGAAACAAGAAAATCACAGAGTACATTTTAAATACGTTAAAAACAATTGCAAGAAAGAAAAAACCATTTGTGTCCCTATCTTGGGGTTCATTTCACTAAAACATCATCTTATATGGTCATATGTACATAGCTTTTGACCTTTTCTGCTTGTCCTAGACATATAGTAGCTTTCAACTGTTTACAAATAGAACATGATTGTAAAATGTATACAGTTTGGTTGTGTTTATGACTTTTTGGTTATAGACCATGAAAAAAAAAGATTTACTTGGGCATAAAGCTTTCTTAAATACACCAAAATATATTTGTGATAAATGTTGCTTAGAAGTGACACTATTTCCATAATGAAAAGCATAAAAGATATGCAGATACCAACTTTAGTGTGCAAATATTAGGAATTCCTTTTTTCATATTTGTTTTTGCACTATTTTTTCCAAACCAATTTTGTGAATTTCAAATGCTAAAATTGTAAGACTGGCTTTTAAAAACATTCTATTCCATTTTATAATAAAAAATGGAAATTTTAAAAAATAAGACCAGAACATTCAAAAATAACCACATATATGGGGAAGTTAGGAAGTGAATGTATGTTCAGAGAAAGACCCAAGCTCAGAAAAGCAATGAAAAAAACCCCACAAACTAATTTTATACCTCAAATCAATCCTGGATATAGTAATAACCTACAACCATAAAATAAATAAATAGTAAACTGCCCTGCAAAACCCAGTAAATCCAAGGAGAGAAAAACACAATTTTTGAATTTATTATACTAAAATGTCTAACTTTCCATCACAATAAAAGTCACAATGCCTTAAAAAAAACCTGGAAATATAGCCCATTTAAAGGAAAACATTCAATAAAAACTGTTCTCATAAAGACTTGATGGAAAATCTACAAGATACAGACTTAAAAACAACTGTCTTAAAGATGGTCAAAAAAACGACAGGACAATGTGGAGATAGCCAACAGATGACAAATGAACAAAATGGAGATAAATACAGAGATTAAAAAAAAAAAAAAAACAACCAAAAAAGTAATTCTGGAGCTGAAAAGCACAATCAATAAATTGAAAAACCAATTAGAAAGATTTAATGGCAGATCTGAACAGGCAGCAAAGAGAGGAACCCAACTTGAAGATAGGGTAATGGGAATAATTGAGTTTGTGAAACAGAAACATCAGCGAGAACTGTAGGAACTAGTGAGACATTAGCAGACTGACCACTGTATGCACTGTAGGGGAGGAGGAGAGCAAGAGAGCCAGAAAATAGAGAAATAGTAGTTTAGCTAAGAGGTTTTGTTCAAGATACTAGAGATAAGATAACTCTAGAAAAGGTAAGAGTATCAGCTAGTAAAAGGAAAGGAAAGCCATAAAGTCCTGGAGGCTGAGTAAAGAAAGAAAGTGGAGGACGTGGTCAACTGATTTGTCAAGCAGGCCAAGTAAGATGAGCAATTAGGCAGACAGTATGTCAATATAGAGCACGCTTGCCCTTCATGTTGTAAGGCCCTGGTCCGGCCCCAGTTCTCATAATTAGAACTGACCAATAGATTCAGAAATGTGAAGTCACTCATGACCTTTGATGAAACAACGGGGCAAAAGTCCTAACTAAGGTATGTTTGCGAGAGAGAGTGAGAGGATAAGTTAGATGGGCTTTGAACTCTGGGCCCAGAGCTCCTTTGCTCAAGGCTACCTCTTGAGCTACAGCACCACTTCCAGCTTTTTTGTGATTAATTGCAGATGAAAGTCTCACGGAATTTCCTGCCCCAGCTCCCTTCAAACTGCTATCCTCAGATGTCAGCCTCCTGAGTAGGGAGGATTACAGGCGTGAGCCACTGTTGTCAGCTTTACTGATTTTTTTAAAAAGGGTTTTTAAAAAGGGCTTTGCTGAGTAAGAAAAAGAAATGGAGAAATAGCTGGAAGGAGTATGGATCAGGACAGATTTGTTTTAGTTTGCTTGTTGTTAAGATAATAGCATGTTTGTATAGTGAGAGAACTTCAATGTCAATGCCTTTAGGAGCAGGGGAAGGAATCTACTGTCCCAATGAAGATATTGCCCTATTTTGAGTGAAAGCCAGGGCAGATGGTCCACAGCAGTCAGGGAAACTGAGGTGCAGGTGAATTTGAAACTGAAGTGCAGGTAGAATGGCTGCATGTCCAGCTATGGTCAAAAGCATTGTGCAGCCACAGAACTGTAGGAGAGCTACAGTTACCAGGGTTAAGGTTTTGTTAGAGAATTTCTATCAGAAAGTGGGAGGAGAACAAGGGAGTTAGACACTGGCAATGGCAGATCACACTACTGACATGCTTCACATTTCTTCACTCCCATCTATACCTGCAGACCTTGCTGTAAGTCAAGTGCTCATTAACTCTATCCTGAATTGCTGGAGCTCTTCATTGCTAAGCTATTCTTACCAAACATAGAACACTCAGACTTTATGCTCATTCTTGTCTTTCCCATTCTCTTCCTAATTCTTTGCCTTAAATAACTAGACTTTCCCCCGTCACCATTGGACTCTGTCATTCCAAGAATTTGAACTGTATGAGCACAGAACATCCTTAGTTTTATAAAATGAAAATCATGTACTTGTCTTTCCTCCCAATTATCACTAAAATATGAGCTTTTAAACATTCTTAAGCCAGGCACTGGTGGCTCATGCCTGTAATCCTAGCAACTCTGGAGGCTGAGATCTGAGGTTCTCAGTTCAAAGCCAGCTGGGCAGCAAAGTCCATGAGACTCTGACCTCCAATTAACCACCAGAAAACTGGAAGTGGTACTGTGACTCAAAGTGGTAGAGCATTATCCTTCAAGCGACAAGACCGAAAAAAAAAAAAAAAAAAAAAAAAGCATACTTTTGCTAGCACCTAACACACTGCCTATATCAGAACAGACATTTGATAATTTGATTAAAAGGATACATGAAGAAAGAATATTTGGTTGCATTGGGACTTTTCTTAACTACATTCTTCTAACTATAAGCTATATAAGCCAAGAGGTTTTAGAGGATTTTGAATAGAACTTATCTTTTTATTATATATACGTTCACTTCTGTGAATATTTACACACATTAAACATGTGAACTTATGTAGGTTGTAAAATGCCATTCGGTTCTACTGAAACCTGAAGAGGATATTGTCACATCATGCAATTCATTTCTTTAATGTTTTTCTTTCACCATTTCCCTCGCATTTTAAAATGATGAGTCAGGACATTTCATTTGTATAAAATGTGCTTTGGAAGACATTCTTTTTTTTTTTCTTTTTTTTGCCGGTCGTGGACCTGAACTCTGGGCCTAGGCGCTGTCCCTCAGCTCTTCAGCTCAAGGCGAGCGCTCTACCGCTTGAGCCACAGAGCCACTTCCGGCTTTTTCTGTTTATGTGGTGCTGAAGAATCGAACCCAGGGCCTCATGCATGCAAGGCAAGCACTCTACCACTGAGCCACCTTCCCAGCCCTAAAATGTGCTTTGATAAATATTTACCTCCTTTATCTCAGGTCCCTTCTCCCCTTCCCACTGGTCCTGTTCCTCTTCCTAAACAGTCTCTGTTCTACTTTCACATCCTTTTGTTTTAAAAAATAAAACCTAGATTCTGTATATCAGAGAAAACATGCAATATTCATCTAATCTGGCTTATTTCACATGACATTCATTTATTTTGCAAATGACATAATTGCTTTATTCCTTATGGCTGAATTGTGTATGTATACCACATTTTCTTTATCCATTCATCTGTTGACAGGCTCCTCTTCTTCCTCTTTCTCCTTTACTAGGGGGTGTGAGTTTGCTATGTATACTTCCCACAGTAGATGGATGACAAGCACATGCCACCACACTCAACTGAGGAGAACTCTTGCAAACACTTTTGCCCAGGCTGTCCTGGAACAATGATCCTCTGGTGTCACCATTCTACACAGTTGGGAGGGCAGTAACACCATGCTCAACTATTGGTTGAAAAGGGGTGTCATGAACTTTTTGCCTCTCAGTCTTAAACTGTGATCCTTCCAATTTCCACCTCCTGATTAGCTAGGATTATGTAAATAAGCCACTGTGCCTGGACTTCCTTTACTTTTTAAAGCATGACTTCTATTAATTATTTGAATACATTGTAATAGCTACTTTGAAGTTTTAGGTTGGTAAGTCAAATACTGTCAGCTTGTGGAGAATCTGTAGCCCTTGACTAGATGCTTAAGAGAGAGACTCCTAACTTCTTGATCAAATATATGCTGTTCTGGGGGTAGAGGTAAAAAAAAAAATGGGTTATGACTCAAGCACCACAAAAAAAGACTTTTACTAAGGTTCAGTAGCTTCTCTTGGATAAATGTTGTTTTCATTTAGAGTCCTGAGGTGACTGTACAACCTTAGCACAGTTTCTCAAAACTGTAATTTTTAAAAATTGAATTCAGGACCTTATGTTGCTAGGCAGGTGCTCTCTAGCCCTTTTGGCTTTATTTTTTGAATAAGGTCTCAATTTTTTGCTCTGGCCATCTTGGACCATGTTCTTCCTATTTCAGCTTCCTGCACAGCTGAGATGACAACTGTACTGACATAATAGTTTTTATTGCTTGGGATAGAGTCATACAAACTGTTTTGGTCAGGCTGGCTTTGAACTGAGATCCTCCTTATCTCTACCTCTTTAGTATGAGTAGCTAGGAAAACAGATGTGAGTCACTGGCACCTAGTAAATGTATTGTTCTTTTTAAAAAATAGGTTTTAATGGTTTAATAATTAGTAGTTTAATATTTAAAAGTTTTTAAGGGGTCCTCATATTCCCATTCCAGAAGTAACCATTTCTACTCTATTCCTGAAGCATACAGGTTATTGGTAAACTAGTATTACTTTGTAAATAACTATGTTCATTACTGGTTTTCAACTTTTTATAAATGTTTTTATTTTAGGGAAAGATCTGAGTCTATGATAGCATATAAAATGATAAAATGGTGATCAGACACTGCAAATTGATTTCAAAATATTTACTTTTTAATTCAGCATTCTAAATAAAAATTATGTATGATTTGGTAGGACTTACACATGAATTGGACATCCAACTTCAAAATCTGTACTGACAGCAAATAGAGAATACTTACCTGCCAACACCTCCTGGTTAGAGCATAAATAACTGCAAGAACAACCCAATGATTCTACCTTACCCTTCAGTAAGAACACTGTGTAACCTGTGCCCAGCCTACAACACTTTATCTGAGAAATATGGCCTGGATTTCACAAGAGTTACTTAATGGAGACATCTCTAAAGTACCATTTAGAATACCTGAAACAAAAATATTATATATGTTAATTTTTAAGCTTACCTGATATAAATAATCTTCAAATACAAAATAATAATCATCATTACTTGCGGTCAACTTTACATCCTAAAATTAAAAGCAAAGAGTACTGAAAGGAATCTAAATGAATCTGCCTGCAGTTCTAAAGAATACATACAAAAAATAGAAACAATAATGCAATAAACTTACTACTCTGTAAGACTATGAAAACTTCTCAATTATATTTTAACACTGCCCACTGCTAGTTGATCACTATAGGTGACACATTAGTTGATTTCTAGTTCCTTTTCCTTTTTTTTTTCTTTTTTGGGTCCGGTCATGGGGCCTGAACTCTGGGCCTGGGCACTGTCCCTCAGCTCTTCAGCTCAAGGCTAGCACTCTACCACTTAAGCCACAGCGCCACTTCCGGCTTTTTTCTTTTTTGCTTATGTGGTGCTGAGGAATCGAACCCAGGGTCTCATGCATGCAAGGCAAGTGCTCTACCACTGTGCCACCTTCTCAGCCTTCCTTTTCCTTTTTAAAGGTTTCATTAATAATATTTATTTCATCTCCTTTAAATCTAATTCTTACATGTCCTAAAAGTAGAAAAGAAAAACGGCTACCATCAGAACACCCAGCAGCAAGCACAAAAAATCTGTCCTCAAATCAGCTCCAAGCTCACTGTTCACGTGTACATACTTGCTCTCCCTTCAAAATACCACCGATCTCCCTTGCCTTTGTGATTATTCCTTGTAAGTCATCGCTTAGCAGGACTAGTAGCCTTGACTTCCAATTATGAACTCACATTTTAAGAGATTGTTCCTTGACTTTTCCTGGATAGAATTTCAGTTTCTTCATATTTAATTCTATCCCTACTTTCTAATCAGAACAACCTTAAAACTCTCTTCTAACCCTGTAAGACTGTAGTCAATTTGAGCCCAAATGTCTTTTAAAAAAATACAGTTAGCACAAGCACAGTGCCTCAAACCTAATGAGCATCCTATGCATGGCCAATGAACGAACAATAAAAATAACATTTTAACAGAAATTAATTGTGGTTTCTTGTAATGTAACGTATCACTGTATAGGTACTATTCTCCAATAATAAACAAACAACACATCTGCATTATCCCCAGATGTCTCTCAACACCTTTTACAGTGAGTTAAACCTGCTACTGATGTGCCTCAGTGTAAAGAATATGCACAATCCAAGAGATGTAACTAAGAGTTGAGATCCAGTTCCACTACACCTAGCTGTGCAACTTTGGTTAGGAATTCCAAGCCTCAGTCTCTGATATGGTTTGGACAAGTGACCCCTAAAGGCCCAACTCACAGTTCTGTGGGAGGTAAGAGAGCCTTTAGGAGGTGAAACTGGGTGAGAGGAAGCCAAGTTGTTGGTGATGAGCCCTGGAAGGGAATGCCGAGAACCTGACTACCCCTCCCCCTCTGCTTTCTGGACAAATAGACTTGCTCCACCACTTCTGCCTTGCTCGGTTGTTTGCCTGGCTATATGTTAAAAATCAATAAAGCCAACTGATCATGAACTGAAACCGCCATAAGCCAAAATGAACCTTTCCTCTTTCACAAATGATTATCTCAGGTTTTTGTCACAGTAAAAGAAAGAAGACTTACATAGTATTCATATTATAAATAAGTATATTATTACCTACTTTAGAAATTATAGGAAGCCAGTCAGGCACAGGTGGCTCACGCCTGTAATCTTAACTACTCAAGAGCCTGAGATCTGAGAATTACAGTTCAAAGCCAGCCAGGGCAGAAAAGTCTATGATCTCCTATTTCCAATTAACCATTCAAAAACTGGAAATGGAACAAAATGAACAAAAGAGCCCAGGGACAGCGCCCAGGCCAAGTTCAAACCCTACAATTGACAAAAAAAAAAAAAAAAGTATGGGTACATGCTTAGGATAGCATCAGATGCTGAGTAACTATTGAGAACACTATTTCAAAAATTAACCTAAGGGGCTGGGAGGGTGGCTCAGTGGTAGAGCGCTTGCCTTGCATGCCTGAAGCCCTGGGTTCAATTCCTCAGCACCACATAAGCAAAAAGAAAAAAGCCGGAAGTGGTGCTGTGGCTCAAGTGGTAGAGTGCTAGCCTTGAGCTGAAGAGCTGAGGGACAGCGCCCAGGCCCAGAGTTCAGGCCCCATGACCGGACCCAAAAAAAAAAAAAAAAAAAAAAAAATTTTTAACCTAAATTCCTTTTACCCACAGTGGTCTTCTCCTGTTTATTTTTATGGATCTTCAACTTTACTTATATGAAAAAATTCCAGATCTAAAGGATACCACACTTTTAGATCCACTGTATAATAAATACAATAAATTCTGATGCACTGATTGGGAAGAAGTAACAAAAAAAAAAATCCAAAGAAAAGAGCACAGTATTTATTCTCAAGAACTCTCCATTTTAATGATATTAATAGAAAAAAAAACCCACAGTTCCACTTACCTTATAAATTAGACTGTCCACCAAAAGGTCATGTTGTATCACATTGGTCTTAAGCTGCTCATAATATAAGACATCCTAAATTTAAAAGTAAAATAATTTAAACAAATTAAAGGTCAGTTACATTTATAAGAGCAGCCTTAAACTTGAATTAAAACAAATTATTAATGGTAGTATTACTAAGAGAGTATGAAGTCTACTCACTAATACAACTCATGCCTGAATAACAGATTTTCAATAAATATGTCTCTTACTATCACTCAGGTATCTGGTAAGTACTTACCAATACTAAGTTGATTAAGAGACAGGATTTGTTAATCTAAATCTTGAACAGTGAGTTGGCAGGTTACCAACAATACAATTTTCTACAAGAGATGATACATTCACCAAAAAAAAAAAAAGTAAACCAAATCTATTTTATAAATGGTTCTCTCTAAATTGGTACCCAAAAGATCAGCTATATCATTTAAATTTCTAAAATTTAATTTAAATCTCTAAAATTTTTATTGATATAAACCATATGTTTTATTCCTTTTTTTGTTGGTTGTAGGGCCTGAACTCTGGGCCTGGGCCCTGTCTCTCAGCTCTTCAGCTCAAAGCTAGTGCTCTACCACTTGAGCCACAGCGCCACTTCCTGCTTTGTTTGCTTATGTGGTGCTTAGGAATCGAACCCAGGGCCTCATGCATGCAAGGTAAGCATTCTACCACTGAGCTACCTTCACAGCCCCAAGACTGAGTGATTTTTGATAGTTCTGCTCATAGAGGGAGATCTAAAACTCCTCTCTCTCTCTCTCTTACACACTTACACATATGCATGTACGCAGATGTATGCACACACACAGATACACATGTATACTACTCCAGGCAGAATCAACTTCTTAGGTCATTTTTATTATATCCTTTATCTATCAGTTGGTGATTTCCTTTCATATTAATTAAATTTCCAAAAATGTTCTTATACTTAGAAAAATAATATTCTCATGATAATATTCTAATAATATTAGAATCATGGAAGAGTGTATAGCTGAATGGTAACTGTAGGAATGAAGACTTCATTTATTTCTTTATTTCTTTCCTTCTTATTATAAGATTTTAATTCTATCTTACATTTTTATTTATCTAAATTATCAGACTTACTTTCAAACTTTTATTTATTGCTTTATCACAAATATTTAATTAAGTGTGCCAATTACATTTGTTAAATTTTGTCACAGAACCTTAAATTAAAATGATTTTGAAAATACAAAGGAGGGACTGAACGACTACTAAAGAAAAGTTTTTCTGTGTAAAAGTCATGACTAGCTCAAGTGTGCCCCACGCTTTTCTTCTTACCTCTGGCTGACTGGAGACATTGAGAATGAGAGCCCACAGTTCCGCTCTCAGTGCTGTGGGGCTCCCTTGCCTGATGTACTGTTGAGCAGCGGCACTATCTTGCTCCACTAGAACTGTGGAAGGATAATCAGATCTTATTAGAAATTTCACAACCTAGGAAAACCATTGAACTCTTCCATTGTAAGTCTTTGGGGAAGCCAACATTTGTTCTGTATATCCTACCCTTTTCCTCTCTGGATTTTGATAGAGCTCCATCTCAGCTTAGAGCTGTTAGCCTTAAACCTGGATTTATCACCTGGGTTCAGGGGCTTAAAACTAAGGCCTTATACATGATAAGCCACAACATCTACCACCGAGCCCTAACCCCAGTCCTGGATAAAAGCTTTTTAATGTATGAACCTTGATACCCCTTTGCTTAAACTATAGTTCTATGAATCTGAAACCACGTATAGACAATTTTTATATTCAATAAAGTCATATATATCTATAATACCCTTTAACTTCTTTTATATAATCTATTGTTGCAAATGTTCTAATATTTGGAAGTAATAGTACTATACTACTTATAAATAAGAATCATTATATTCTATTGTATAATACATAGTTATATATATCCTAGTATGTGAAATCTAATATGTAATATAGACATTTCTCTTGTCTGCAAAATCAAAATAAAGCTCTGATACGCTTATTTTTTATGGTACTGGGGTTTGAACTTAGGCCTTTGCACTTGGTAGGCAGGAGCTTTACAGCTTCAGCCATGTCTCTATCCCATTTTATTTTGGTTATTTTTGATGAAGGATCTCTCTTTTTGCCTGCACTGGCATGGACCCCAATCCTCCTGTTTATTCTTTTCTTTTTAAAAAATATTTTCCTTCTGTTTATTCTTTCCACCATAGCTGTGATGACAAGTATATACCACCACACCCACTTTTTTCTACTCAGATAGGGTCTCACAGAATTTTTTCTTTTTCTTTTGTCGATTGTCCACGGTGGGGTTTGAAGTCTGGGCCTGGACGCTGTCCCTGAGCTCTTTAGCTCAAGGCTAGCACTCTACCACTTGAGTCACAGTGCCACTTCTGGCTTTCTAGTGGTTAACTGGAGATAAGAGTCTCTTGGACTTCCCTGCCTGGGCTGGCTTTGAACTGTGATCCTCAGATCTCAGCCTCCTGAGTAGCTAGGATTACAGATGTAAGCCACTGACGCCCAGTGCCAATTGCAAACTTTTTTCTAAGATGGCCTGCAATTGTGATCCTCCCCATCTCAGCCTCTCACACAGTTAAGATGATAGCTGTGGTCTCAGGTGTTGGATGACATGGGATCTTTTGAACTTTTTGCCAGGGCTGACCCTGAACCAGTATACTCCTGATCTTAATTTCCTAGGTCTCATAAACTTTTAGTAAATACCCATATCAAAAAATCATCTTTTTGTATTCATTTCCAGCTTTCTTTAATGAAAACATTAACTATTTATTGTCTAGAAAGGCACACAAAATAGAACAGAAAAATAAATAAAACATGTTAGACACTGATTGCTGATGTTTGTGAAGCAGTATTTTTTTATATTTCCTCCTAAAAGGGGAAAAATTTCACTAAATGAAAATTAAATGAACAATAGAAATAAAAGGGCCATACAAAAGATAGGGATGAAACATATTTTAATTTGTAATGATGTTCAATGGGAGTCAAATCACACACATGAAGCCTTTTAAGCAAATGATTTTTAAAAAATTAGACTAGGGTATTTGGTACAAGACAGTAAAATCTGTCACAGAAGGTCCACTCTGACACAAAGCCTGGTCTGTACAACACAGCTGAAAGATAAAGTAGGAAATAAAAACAAGGAAAAGCATCTTTCGAAGATGGGGGATATTCCTCAGGACAGTGTCTTGGTGAGGGCCCTGCGCAGTCAGCGGGGACTTCAAATCACAGCCTCTCCTGATACAGAGCACAGTCTCACTGACACCAATGAGAGGTGTGCAGGGGTACACAGAAAAAGCTGCGTCTTGGATTCTAAATGAAATGCCACCCCTCCCCTCAATGTTTTTGTCTAGCCCCGTTAAAGAACACATCTGAATTTGGTCTCTTGAGCCAGCAAGTATATTTCTTCATCTGACACTTACTGATAAGGCTACTGGGTTTTCCTTCCAACTAGAGATTCCCATTCAATTATCCATATAGTTTAATATTACTCCTCTTTAGGTTTTTAATTTTTCAGGAATAAATTTCAGTTGAGGATATTTTATGGAGACATTCACCTAGAATAGTCTCATCTTTCATAAACTGTAACAATTATGACTGAAGGGTTGGGAATTTAGCTCAGTAGAAGAACACTTGTCTGGTAAGTATAAGGCCTTGAGGTTCAATCCTCAGCTCTGAAAAAAAAAAAAGACCCTAAAATATGATTGAATGCTTACCTTTCTGCCCAATACGCACATGCTCATTTTCAAAAAGTTCTAAAAAGGATAAAAGAAAATAAAATTATTAGACATATTACTATATTATATATTATATTAGATATATTATTAGCAGAATAAAGTTGCATTTTTGTTTCCTGGCACTAACACTTTTATTTGTTTTTAAAACTAGGTGGCATTATAGAAAACTACAAGAATTTTTCTTTCTTTTTGAGATAGGATTTGCTATGTAGCCAGACTGGCCTCAAACTTATGATCCTCCTGCCTTGGCCTCTGACATGTTAAGATTGCAAGTATATGCTACCACACCAAGTTCTGAAAACTACACAAGCATTATTCTGTATTTAGAAAGAGAGTTTCTTGATTGCTTAAAGTAAGTTCATATGTTAAATTGCAAAAAATAATGAATTAATGTTGTCTTTGTTAAAAAGAGTATCTTCTCATATCACAAAGTAAACGGGACTCAAGAAACAAAGGACCTCTACTTAATTTGTCCTATCATTTCTAAATGACTCCATGTTCTTGACCACATATATAGTATATGTATGTATGTGCAAATCTGAGGGAAGCTAGGAGGAGGGAATAGAATCAGGGAAAGGGGAAAAAGTACAACAGAGGGCCCATCAGCTGCACTGGACACTGATGAAAATGAACTAATTAACTCAAGGGCAGTGATGGGAGAGTGGGAAGGAGAGGGAAAGAAGGAACAGCTTATAGTAAGCAAAAGGAAAGAAATGTACATATCACCCGATGTAGAAGAAATAGTTGGATTGTCAAAGCTTATAGAATTCACAAACTTTGTGGGCTGGGAAGGTGGCTCAGTGGTAAAGCGCTTGCCTTGCATGCATGAGGCCCTGGGTTGGATTCCTCAGCACCACATAAGCAAAAAAAAAAAAGCCAGAAGTGGCACTGTGGCTCAAGTGGTAGAGTGCTAGCCTTGAGCTGAAGAGCTGAGGGACAGCGCCCAGGCCCAGAGTTCAGGCCCCATGACCAGACCCCCCCCCCCAAAAAAAAAAAGAATTCACAAACTTTATAGACTATGACAATTTGCCTTGTGAAGACTGTTAAATGTGTTTGTGACTTTAACTAAATTATCACTATCCCACAATACTATGAAATTTATAAAGTTTATGTAATCACTTAATCTCAATAAAAATTATTTAAGAAATAAAAAGAGTGGGCTGGGAAGGTGGCTCAGTGGTAGAGTGCTTGACTTGCCTGCATAAGGCCCTGGGTTTGCTTCTTCAGCACCACATAAGCAGAAAAAGCTGGAAGTGGTGTTGTGGCTCAGGTGGCAGAGTGCTAGCCTGGAGCTGAAAAGCTGAGGGACAACACCCAGGCCCTGAGTTCAGGCCCACGACTGATGACAACAACAACAAAAAAAAAAAAAAAGAAGAAGGGGAAAAAAAAGTTTCTTCTTGAAACATAAAAATATTTCTGTACATTTCATCTTTGACTTTCAAAAAAGCCTGCTGACAATTTCACTTATAATGTCTTACTTCCACTCTAATCTGCTACTATGTACTTGTAATAACAGTATATCTTAAATAGGTAAAATCCTACCATAAAAATGCCAATGAAGACTTTTATGGAAGGATTACTTTAAGCATTAATCATAATGAAAAAAAGACTCAGAAACTAAACTTTATCAAAATAACATGTTCTTCAAAAACCATCATTAAAGGGGGGGGGGGGAAGGAGAAGGATTGGGATTGGGGGGGAGGGGGGAGGCTGGGAAGGGATGTGAAGGATAAACAAAGGAGGAGGCTGCAATGCTTGGTAAGAAATGTACGCATTATCCTGCCCATGTAACTGTAACTCCTCTGTACAGTATGTTCACAAATAAAATTAAATTAAATTTAAAAAAAAAAAAAACCATCATTAAAGAAGTGTATATGTAAGATGCAGGGCACCAACATCAAATACAGTGAAAACAGGAGTTATACCGTGGGGGAGGAGCATACAAAGAAACAAAAAAAATCACATGGTACAGGTTGACCCATTGTAGGAAATGTACTCATTATCTTGCTCATGTAACTGTAACCCCTCTGCACAGTATTTTTACAATAAAAAAACATTTTTTAAAAAAGAAAAACAAACTTTACAATTTAGGTGGAGGGGTAAGGAGAGTGTAGTTGTGGAGGTGGGAAGGTAGGGGAAAAATAAAGGAGGGGCAACAATGCTTGATAGGAAATGTACTCATTACCTTGCTCATGTAACTGTAACCCCTCTGTACAGTATTTTTACAATAAAAAACATATTAAAGTAAAAAAAATCTTAAAAAAACATCATTAAGGGGGAAGAGGTACAGGCCTTGATGTCACATGCTAGTAATTAATGAGGAAGACAATTAACAAGGAGAATGAGGAGCCCAAGACCAGCCTGAGGGAGGGAGGGGGAAAAGGGGAAGAGGTAAATCATAGATTGGAAGCACAAACTTGCAATATGTATATCTGGCAAAGGACTCAGAGTACATAAAGAAAAAGACAGATAATTGTCAGATACAAATAGGCCAAAGACTTGAATTCACTCTTTACAAAAATGGTGATGAAAGAAACAGTAAGCATATAAAAGACTACTTGATGGGGCTGTGAAGGTGGCTCGGTGGTAGAGCGCTTGCCTTGCATGCTCGAGGCCCTGGGTTCGATTCCTCAGCACCACATAAGCAAGAAGAAAAAAGCCGGAAGTGGCGCTGTGGCTCAAGCGCTAGCCTTGAGCTGAAGAGCTGAGGGACAGCGCCCAGGCCCAGAGTTCAGGCCCCACAACTGGACTCAAAAAAACAACAACAACAACAACAAAAGACTACTTGACTACATTGGTTATCAGAAAAATACAACTAGAACCATTATGAAATACACATTCACCACAATGGAGAAAATAAAAATACTGATACTTCTCAGCACAACACAAAATAGTGAGCAGATGAGCTTCTCATACAAAACTGGTTGAAGCGTAAACTGATGTAGTAACTTTGGAAAACTGGCCTATCTACTAACACTGAACATATGTATATAATATGATAATTAGCAATGTACTCTCAAGCACATGCCCTAATGCGTACACAGATGTACAAAGTGACGTGTGAAAGAATACTCATAGAACACTATTGATAAAAATCAAACAATGGTAACAACACAAATAGTCCACATACAGAGTAGACTATATATAATACAGCAATAAAAATTAGAAGTGTATAATTCTACACAACAGATATGAGTTTTACAAATATTAAACAAAGAAACAAGATACAGAGTATATTCACTGATGTGTATTCTCCTAACTGGTGTACTGATAAGCATGTACGTTACATGTCAATAAAAGTTATTTTAAAATTAGAACAAGATAGTGCAACACACTGTGTATTTGAAGAGTGGTATGGGCCAGCCCTTCCCAAATCTGATTTGACAAGATCTCTTTTGGAGAAAGCATGAAACAGGTGCTTTCCAGAACATACTTCAGCAAATGCTCCATGAAAACAGCTTTCTCCTTTTAGAAATAACAAGTGATATATTTAAAAAATGACTAATTAGCAAAACTCTCAACTAATAGGATTCATTATTACATACAATCAGCAATAATCGCACAAATGTAACCCTATTAACACTTATAAGTGGTCTCTGTAGCGTGTATGTGTGAGAGGGTGTTTATAATACATGAAAACTTGTGAATTTGTAGAAATAATGGGTAAGTCTAATTTTTAAAACCTTGTTAAATATGATGTAATAGGACAGACTTTTCTTGAAAGCTGATAAGCTACTGTGAGAAATGCTCTTTGAATTTAATAGATGAACAGTGGGAACTGGCTACTATTACTGTTACAGTAATAGGTTTTAACGATGAACAAAAAGAACATGGTTCTGTAGGTTACAATCTTCGATATAAAACTTGCCTCTAGTCAATGTAAGTATTCACACTTTCAGACATTAACATTACCTTTCCAATTTAAGCAAAGTCATACACATAGATTAAAACATAGTGACTGCTAGATAAATGTAATTATGATGGATTCCATTCTTCTTTTGAAGTAATACTGTTGCCTAGCAATTCTCAAGTCTAGCAGAAATCCAAGTACTGTTCATTTTTGGATGAACACTAATTTAAACTCAATTTTTAGTAGTCCAGGTTTGAGAGGAAGGGAGAGTAAAACGAATGCATCAATGAAGAGATTACCAATCATCTCCAGGTAGGCTCAGGTGCTCTTTCCTCTGCTCTCACTGCCTTTTCACTCATTAACAGCAAGTAGCACACTGAATCTTCACTGCCATGACCACAGAATCTTCTCTAAGAGTAGAGGGTATGACTCCTATCTAGCTCTTCACTGGGCCTTAGCAATATCTTAACATGTATCTATTATAATATGAGCAAATCAAAGAAGGAAAAACTTTCCAAAAGTAGAGCTATTATGAGGTTCAGAATAATGTTAAATAATTCTTAAAAATCATTTCAAAAATGAAAAGCATGATACAATATTTTATTACTATTTTCTTTCCTTTTTTATACTCTGCTGTCATTGGTTATGAAGAAAGCATAAGATACCTTTTTCTATCAGATTTTTTTTTTTAAATACAGGCATTGGGGCTTGAACTCAGGGTTTGGGCACTGTCCCTTAGCTTTTTCACTCAAGTCTGGTGCTTCACCAGTTGAGCCACAGCTCTACTTCTGGCTTTTTGATGGCTAATTGGAGATAAGAGTATATCACAGACTTTCCTGCTTGGACTGGCAGATCTCAGCCTCCTGATGGGCTAGAATTACAGGCATGAGCCACCAGTGCCCAGCTTGATTTCTTCTTATGAAACAAAGAAAGGCTAACAAGTGGCAGAGGGAGTCAGCACACTGTGGCATACTTTAGTGATACTTAGTTTTGAATCCTGGACCTACCACTTACTAATATTTTGAACTTAAGCAAGTTACTTAACACCCTACTTCTTCAACTCTAAAGAGGCAGTACAATGCCTAGCTTGCATCATGTAAGAAAATTAAATGCAATGCTACTATCCACCACCCAAATAAAAAAGAGTATAGGGCATACCCAGCATTAGTGAGGAGGCACTACATCTGTGACTCTCATGCATCGCAGAGAGTCTAGGTGGACATTGGCATTCCCCTCCCGCAGCTGTCTACTAACCTGAACACATGCACTCTAGACAGAGCGCTGTGTTCCCAGCCTATGCACAACAGAAGACACATGCTAGGATGTTTATAGTGGAATTATTTGTAGTGTCCTCAAGTTTGACATTTTCCAAATTCTCCTCAACAGTACAATGAGGAAATAAATGTGTGGGATGAACTCACATGCAAGAAAGTGATTAAATATTTATTCCACTAAAGCTGAATCTCAAAAATAAAATGGCAAACAAACCAAGTCAATCATCAAATAGAGACAGTGCATACTTCCATTCATATGAAATTCAAGAATAGTAAACTAATTTATGCTGCCAGAAATAAGAATAGTGGATTATCTTGGAAATGGGGGATACAGATTGGTAAGAAGGGGAGCTCTTATTTGTGCTTTGAGGTATATTTTAGGAGGCATGTTCAATTTGTAAAAATTTATGAGCTGTGAGTTCTTACAATATGTACCTCCCTATATGCACTGTATATTAATAAAGGATTGAGGTTTTGGGCAATACTGAGGTGTGACCTCAGAGCCTCTTCTTTGTGAGGTTAGTATACTACTACTTAAGTATGCCTCCAGGCCTTATTGAGGTTTTTTAATTTATTTTTATTTTTTTATTTTTTTTTGCCTTATTGGTTTTTAGCTATTTTTCAGATAGGATTTCAGTTTTTTCTTTGCCAATCTAGTTTTAATAAATGGTAATACTATATATCCTTAAGGGTACTACCAGGTTAAATGAGATGATATACATGTAACACACACAGGATGTATTTGATGACCACTCGTTATTTATTATTATTTAGCAATAACAGCAACTATTATATAATGTTACTATCATAATAGTAATAATAAGTAGTCAACTTCTTTATCTTACTAAGGAGGAAGCAAATCCAAACATGTGTGTGACTTGTCCAATTATAGGATTTTTTTCTAGGCCTCTTACATTTTCAGTCAATTTTACTTCCATCTTAGCATTACTAAAGCCTTGCTGATCTTTTCTGAAAAGTGCAATGTTATTTAGGTACCAAAGAGAAATTAGTGAACTTGAATACATGATTACAGATACTATTTTAAAAGCCTGAGTCCAATATGCCAGCTTTCACTTAACTTGGTAACATAAAAATGCCAGGAAAGGGAAATATGAATACCACTAATGAAGATTCTTCCAAAAAGACAAACTTACTTGCATGTCTAATAACTAAAAATCATTTTAAACACCTTCAAAAATTTTTGGATCCTGTTCTATAATTAATAGTAGCTAATAAGAGACAAAAGCAACCTAATTTTCAGGTATAAAATATCCATGAGATTAGTAACAAGAATATTCCCTTAAACTCACTGTCAGTTATCACTTACATTAATTATATGTCATGCAGGAGAAATACTAACCAGGAGGCACTTGTGTAGAATCATCGATGCCCAGCTGTCCTGTAGTTAAGCCAAGTTCTACAAAACATTCTTTCTGAAAATAATATATGAAGAATTAATACACACCACAGGCTTTGCTTCATAGTAAACAATTACTACTTTCACTTAGAAAATCAGCTTTAACAAAATCACACTGTAAACGGCACTTTTGTTTCATTCAAATGCCTAAAAAAATAAAGGATAGCACTGGACAGTTAAATAAATACATCAGTAAAAATTAAGAAGCAGAATAACTATAATTCTGTTCACCACAGGTGTTATTGAACAACATTCAATGGTTTCATGTAAAGTACACATGAATAGAAAAGATGCAAACAGGGTACAGTATCAACCAATGAGCAAAAGTATCAGATCAAGAGTTCGAATCCCAGTCTCAGGCAAAAAAAAAAAAAAAAAAAAAGATATAAACACTTAGGAGTGTGTGTGTGTGTGTGTGTGTGTGTGTGTACACACACACACATATATATATGAAAAGCAATTTGCATATATTTCTCCTTTAGTAAAATTTCCTTTCCCTAATTTTTACTATCTAACAGACAGATAGATAAATAGACAGATGTAGATATATAGATTATTTTTTCTTTTTTGTCAGTGCTGGGGCTTGAACTCAGTGCCTACACTATTCCCTGAGCTTTTTCTCAAGGCTAGTGCTCTATCACTTGAGCCATGGCTCTGCTTTTGGTTTTTTGGTAATTTACTGGGGATAAAGACACATAGAAGCCAGGCGCTGGTTGCTCATGCCTATAATGCTAGCTACTCAGGAGACTGAGATCTAAGATTGTGATTCAAAGCCAGCCCAGGCAAGAAACTCTGTGAGACTCTTATCTCCAATAAACCACTAGAAAACTGGAAGTGGTGCTGTGGCTCAAGTGGTAGAGTGCTCTACTGGATTTAACATAGTACCTGATATGGCAGAGGGGCTCTTACATACTGAACCACACTAGTGAGCCACAGTGCTAACCTGCCAACTCCACACTACTGACTTGGTTACAAGGTCACTTCAAAGTTCATAAATCTTAGTTTTAAGAAATCTCCTTTCTTTCTTTTTCTTCTTTTTGTGCTGGTACTAGGGCTTGAACTCTAGACATTGCACTCTAACTCAGCTTTTTTGCGCATGACCAGTGGTTAGAGCACTTGCCCACATACATGGAGCCCTGGGTTTGACCACCATGCCATAGCTGCCTTGTAAGGGAAGACCTGGAAGGTACACCCATGAGTACAACAATAAATGGTTCCTATTGTATACTTGACTTCCCTGTGCTTGTTGTTACTGCCCTCTGTGTGTGCATGAGTGTATATGCACACGTGCATGTCTACATGCCTGTGTGTGTGTGTGTGTGTGTGTGTGTTGTGGGAGCTGGACGGATCATCTGTATGGCTGGAAGGATTCTCGATGATGATCTACCTGAAACACTATGTTTCTCAAAGACCTAAGTATACCTCCTGCCAAATGCTTTCAGCTAGAATGTAATAAAACAGAGCACAAAAAAGGTAGACTCTAAACCAGAAGATTTAATTGATTACTGGTACACCTTTCATCCATACTGCTCATCTTCCAGAGGCATTTAGGTTTGACCTTTTTCCCCCCCCTGTGTAATTCATTTATCATGAGCCTTAATACATTAAAGTTACTCGTTTCCTACTTTGACCAGATAGCATTTTGTGTTCCTTATTGTTTTGGGGTAATTAACAAAAGAAGGA
This sequence comes from Dipodomys spectabilis, assembly GCF_019054845.1. Taxonomy (NCBI): domain Eukaryota; kingdom Metazoa; phylum Chordata; class Mammalia; order Rodentia; family Heteromyidae; genus Dipodomys; species Dipodomys spectabilis. Next base: position 9,147,186 of record NW_024870698.1, on the reverse strand, counting down.
GAAATGATAATATCCTAAATCCATCACCAAGAATGTTCCTATATTTTATTTCAAAAGGAATTCCCTCACTGAAACGTAACAATCTCCAGAGCAAAGACAGTCTCCAGTTGCTCCTTCAGTGGCTGACCATGGTAAGGGTTTCATAAAGGCTGTCTAACTTACATAAAATATGCTAGCTACCTGTACATTTTATAAAACTCACAATTTCTTTCAATCATTTTGTAGCCATATACCAAGCACCTGAATCCCAAAAAGCTGCCCTATAAATCTATAAATCTATGCTGTTGATTAAAATAAGGAGTAAGTATTTACACATCAATGTATGCTCAATTTTAGTAAGTAACTCACTTTCTCTATAAATATATTTGCAAAGCCAGGTGCCAGAGGCTCATGCTTGTAATCCTAGCTACTCAGGAGGCTGAGATCTAAGAATCACAGTTCAAAGCCAGCCTGGGTAGGAACATCCGTGAGACTCTTATCTCCAATAAACCACCAGAAAACTGCAAGTGGAGCTGTGGCTCAAGTGGTAGAATGCTAGCCTTGAGCTGAAGAGCTGAGGGATAGTGCTCAGGCCCAGAGTTCAAGCCCCACAACAACAATATATAAATATATGTATTTGCAATAAGAAGAAATGTTACTTTATTAATTTGTTTAATGAATATACTATATTATTTTAGCTACATGTTATATAAAACATTTTTCCAATGGCTATCTTCTAAAATATGCTAATTTATCTTTAAATGTCTATACTTACCAACTCTGGAATGTCTTTTACTTTCAGAGGAACTTGGATTAAACCCAAATGAGTCCTGAAACCAAGAGAATCACCATTTTCATAATTTGGGTTGCGAAGATTAATTAAAACCTTTAAAACAAACCCAACAGAATTGGTTAGTTTCTTCGTAGTATGTTTATACTTGTCAAATAGTGATATTCTTGGTAAAGCACCACAAGATTAAAAGCTATTTGGAGTCATGCATGTATTTCAATTATATACTACAATAGTGTAAAATTGTACTGAAATATCAAAAACCATGGATATGCTTTTAACTAATATGGTTTTAATAGTGTAATTAATTATCTACCACATGAAACTCTCTATAAAGTTAAGAATTTAATTAGACAAGGTGTTTTTTTTGTTTCCTTATGTATGTATTTATTTATTTATTTTTATTGTGAGAATACCGTACAGAGGGGTTACAATTACATGGGCAAGATAAGAAGCACATTTCTTATCAAGCATTGTTGCCTCCTTGTTGTTTCCCCTTCCCATCCTTTCCCATACTCCTCCCCTCCCCCTACTCGATCCTCTCCCAACCCCCACCGAAGTTGTTAAGTTCGTTTTTCGACATAACGACTTGTACATCTCATTGTTGCAATAGGTCCACCTGTATCCCTAGTTAAATGATTTGATTTTTCCCCTTCCCCTCCACAAATTATATCATCAACAAATACAGTGAAAGTATGGGTTATACTGTGGGGAGGGACATACAAAGCAAAATAGAAATCATCTTATAAATATGATAGAAACAATTGCATGAAAGGAAAAAGAAAACAAAAAAACATTTGAATACTTATCTTGGGGTTCATTCTCCTAACATCAACTTATCTGACCTTTTCTGCTTGACCAGACATATACTAGTTTAGACAAGGTTTTTTTGATGGTTGAAAGAAAATCTGCTTTATTATAATACTGTACCAAGGATAATGTCATAAAAAATAATCACTGACTGTTGTATACTGTGGTCGGATACAAATTAGTGCAACCACAGTAGAAATCAGCATGAAATGGTATCATATGATCCTGCTGTACTAGTTCTCAGGCATATATTCAAAGGAATGTAAATTAAAGGAATGTAAAAAGAAAATACCGGCACACCCACGTTTGTGACATTTATTTATAATAGACAAGATACAGAACGAATTTGGTGCCCAACAAGTGATGACTGAATAAAGTGTAGCACACATATATAATGGAATATTGTTCATCAACATAGAAGAATGAAATCGTTATTTTCAGAAAAATGGATGTAACTGAGTATTACATTAAGTAAAATAAGCCAAGCTGAGACAGACAAATATGGCATGGTTTCATTCAATGTGGGATCTATACCCTTCCCCCCAAAATAATATATGTCATAATATACAAAAGGGGAACTGTTTAAGAGGGGGTTATCAGTGGGAGGAGACAGAAAGGAAAAGGTGGCAGAAGCTGAGCATTATATAAGTATGGTATAAAAATGCCACAATGAAACTAATCATTGAAAGGAAATGCTTAATTGTAATACTTTCCAGGAAAAATTTTAGAACCAATACTTATCACTTTCAAAAACAAAAATTTGGTAAGTTTCAAGAAAGATGAAGGAATAACATTGTGAGATACCTATTTCCTCTAAACAAAACTCACAAGAAATGAGAGCGAAAGAGATGGAGAGACCGAAAGAGTGAAATGTCAGAAGCAGAACTAATAAAAAAACACGTATTTTTTCGGCAGATAAAAATCATCTTAATATTTATGTACCTTTCAATGTAGAACTGTTCTATAAGTTTGGATATGGGAGATGATTCAGGATTGAATATTTGCAAAGACAGGAAGAAAAATATGAGTGAAGTTTTGGCTTCTTAGACCAATGTCTCTCATGTATGTCGATATTTTATAACTCCAGAACAAAGCACATTCTACATTACTGAGAAAGGACCATGGGAACTCTGCTGGAAATGTGGATCTCTTTGCATATACTCTTGCTGAAAGCTTACATGGTAACCCTGAAATCTTCTGAGTGTTGTCAATGGTCTACCTATACAATTGTTGCATCAATGAACAAAACAGAATGAAAAGCTTGCCTCATTGTATCTCTTCCATTGTAATGGCAGACCGCAGGCAATAAAAAAAGATTTAGAAACAGTATGCAATATGGTGAGAAATGCTATGGGGAAAATGCTGGAAAGGAATAGGCGTTCCAAGCAAAAGGGCCTCAAGGGTGACATTTGAGAAAGACATGGGGAATGAGGGAAAGAACAGACAAGTATTTGGGGAAATAACACTGCAAGAAGAGAAAATAAAAGTAAATAGCTCCATCTGATGGAAGAAAACCAGAGGAAGCAAGTCAGGAGAAAAAGCAATCGGAAGTACAATTCAGAGAGTTAACAGAGAATCTGATCAAAAAGGGCATTTGGGGTCACTGTCTTCACTTTGGACAGGAAACCACTAGACAGCAGAACTGCATTGTTCTGAATTGCATTTAAATGATTCCCTGTGCTAAGAACAGATTCTAGGTGGAGAAGAGTAGAGGGTGGAGAAGAAAGACTAGGTGGGAGGCTTCTACATAGTCCAAACAAGAGTTGAGGGTGGCTGGCTACAGCAGTAATGATGATGTTATGAAATGAATAGATTCTGAGCTGGATGCTGGTGTCTCACACCTGTAATCCTAGTTTCTCAGGAAGCTAAGCCCTGGAAGACCTTGGATTAAAGCTAGTCCCTGAGACTTAAATATCCAATTAACCAGATAAAGGCTGAACTGGAGACAGATCAAGTGGTAGAGAGCTTGCCAATGAGCAAGCAGGCTGAGCAAGAACACAAGGCCCTGAGTTTAATCCCAGTACTAGCACTAAATAAATACAACAAATGAAGTGCATAGATTCTGGCTACCATTTTGAAAGTAAAACTGATGGAATTACATGTTATAGGTAAGGTTCAAGAGAAAGAGTAAAATCAAAGATGGGTTAACTGAATAATGAGCTCCGACTGGGTTTTGAAGAGTTGCAGTTGAGTGTTTGCTCTGCCCCTCAACTACACTGGTCAAATTCACTAGAGGACTCATTGTATTCTCTAACTTTATCACTACATTCTCTATGTTCAGAGAAATCACCTCTGTCCTACTCCCCAATGTACAGTAGGAGACTATCATTGTTTTCTTTTCCTCATAGTCCCCATATCTAATCAGTTTCAAATTCTACTAAATTCTCCTTCAAATTGTCAAACTCTTTCCGTTTCCCATGCAGTGTTCTTAGTTCAGGCCCTCATCACGTCCTGCCTAGAGGCCTAGGGCAAGGGAAGGAATAAAAAGGGAGAAAACCTGCTGCACATCCATAGGCTATGTGACTCACAGTCACTATTTCATCAAAATCTTCCAAACTGACTTCTAAATATTCTTGTTTTTCCAATATCAATTTCTAAACACAGATTAGATCACGCCATTCTCTGGCTCAATAATTCTCAGCTTTATTCATGGAGATCCCTCTACCTGGAGATATTCTTACATGATGTCTCACACTATTCCTTCATTAATATATGTATATTTATCCAGTAGAACTTACCTCAAGAAAATCCTTGGGTGCATAAACAGGTCGAAAAAGGCTTAAATCTAGAATAAGGATAGAGTTAGAAAAAAATTCAGTTAATGTATGAAATGAAGTAATCCATAAAAAACTTTACATTTCTGTTGAGGTAGATTATTTCAACCATTGTCTGAGTACTTTTTGTCATACATTGCATTAAGTATTGGACACATAAAAGTGAAGACAAGAGACAATCCCTCACCTTGACAGCCTAGAAAATAATTAAGAATTTCCTCTTCATAAATTATAATATATTATTTGTAATAGAGTTGACAAAACAATGTCAATATAATGTAAGGGTTCTCTGTAAGATTTCAAAATACTTAAGAGTATAAACAATGTATTAGTGAATTTCTATAGTTGTATTAAACTTTTCATTTTTTAATCCTAATTGCACACTGCTTCATCTATTAAGACACTTCTTACCCATGTTTCTTGCAGTGGTACAAGAGGGGAGAAGGGATACCTGCATTTATACAATTTAATACAATTATAGGCATCTATTATTTTTGTAAATAAAGTATGCTTGTTTCTCAATATATTTTTATAAAATTGATTGTATTTTACCAGCACAACCATGTTCACTGCAGCATTATTTACCATAGCTAAGATCTGGAATCTATCCAGATGCCCCTCAGTGGATTAGATCAAGAAAATGTGTATATATGCACAATGGAATTCTATGCTTCCACCATCAAGAATGGCATTGCCCCATTTGTAAGGAGATGGAAAGACTTATAAAAAATTATATTAAGTGAAGTAAGCTAGATCTCATTTATTTCCTCATTGAAACCTCATGGTTTCCTTCATTTGTAATAACTACAATATGTTTAGGATATTCTTAGGAGAGGACCACAATAGTTCAATGGTTATGTGCATATGACCATATAAAAAGATGCTTATCAAAATGAACTCAAATGAGATTTTTTTTTATTGTACTGTTTGCAGTTATTTCTTTCTTCTTTCCCTTTGGTTTATTCCCTGCAGTCACTGTTTTTTATTTCTATACCTTTTGTCTTTTATATAAAGTTATCTGATTTGGGGAAGAGAAGGGGAAATCAAGAAACAGTGGGACAAAGGGTGAACCAATTCACAATGATACTCTCTAAATACTACATTGGAAATGAACTTTACATCTGGGGTGGGAGGGAAGTTGGGAGGGGGAAAAGTGGGAGAAAATGAGGGAGGGGTAATATTGTTCAAAAAGAAATGGACTCATTACTTGACTTATGTGACTATAGCCTCTGTACATCACCTTCTCAATAAAATTTAAATTAAAAAATTGACTGGATTTTAAATTTTAAACTAACAAAATAAATTCTTTAAACATTCTAAAGCCTATCATTAATATGTCAATGTCATTTACCTTACTTCCAAAATTTGCATTCCTTCCAATAAATTATTTATCATTATTTTGGATCCCTGTTTAAGAACACAATTTTTTTTCCCACTGCTATGTTTTGAATGAAGTTAATATACCTGGTTCATCGGTTCCCATTTCATTCCATTTATTAAGAAGTTCTTTCTGTTCTAAAGCTGGTCTCTTAAAAAAAAAAAAAAAGGTAATTTTTAATTGTTTTCATTATTGAAGCTTAGCAGTGCAGATTAAAAGTAAAAATTAGTAACTTACTTAAAAGTTTAAATAAACTACCATAAGAAAAAATAATTTCACTTGGCATGGCTAATGTTTTCAGAATTGCACTTAATTATTTAACTGTAACACTATATCTAATGTTAGATAGGATATGAGTCCAATCAAAATACCTGTACTAGCCAGTACATTTCAAAAGAAAAAATGGCTCCTTAGTTACATCCTACATCTTGTACTCATCCAGCAACCTCAGCAATGACGGCAACTACATGTTTAGGTTTCCATGTAGCTTTATTCCTTTCTTTACATCATCCTTGTGAACCTTCAGGGACTTGGGTATCTTTTTTTTTTTTTTTTGGTCCAGTCGTGGGGCCTGAACTCTGGGCCTGGGCGCTGTCCCTCAGCTCTTCAGCTCAAGGCTAGCACTCTACCACTTGAGCTACAGTGCCACTTCCGGGTTTTTTCATTTTGCTTATGTGGTACTGAGGAATCGAACCCAGGGCCTCAGGCATGCAAGGCAAGTGCTCTACCACTGAGCCAACTTCCCAGCCCCGGACTTGGGTATCTTAAAGAGTACATCCACTATGTCTTCAACAGCAAGAGCCACCCAAAGGTAGGAAGCAGAGGGAACCTTGTTCTTCCCTACTGTGCATGACAATCTGAATCTATACCATTCTTCCAGTGACTGTTCCTTCTTCTCATCCCTCCTCCATTTCAGATGATGCACACCTGTTGACTACAAGGTCCGAATGGACTTCCAGTTCTACAGAGATGATAATTCTTCTTCTTATTTCTCACATTAAAACCGAAAGATGGTATGCTACAAGATCATTATGTGACTGAACTCCATCTCCAGTTCAAGAAATAGGGTGACTGTGCTACATTAGCCAAAATTTAAGGAGGCCAAAGGTAATTAAAATCTCAAAAGTGGGTTCATAATCTTTACAAGCAATTGTCTACATAATCTATACTCTAGATTCTATATTTTTTTTTTTAGATTCTATATTTCTATTTGACAAAATGTTTAATACAGATATCATTAAGGCATACATAGCAAAAATCTATATAATGGGCATTTATAAATTTTTTAATTCAAAATAAGCTGACAAACTAGTTATATATATATAGTATATAACTTCATGACATTTTTCAGTAGTTAATGAACAGAAAACTAAGCATAAAATGTTAAAAGTACCTTTCGTGCCAATGGGATACTCAATTCTGTGCACATACTATTTAAACTCTTCAAAATTCTTTTTTCCCAACTTCCCTGAAACAAATGCAGAAATTGATTATTGCTTTTTATTAAAATAATAAAAAATATTGAATAAAAATACTGAAGTTATTATGAGTTACATAGGTTGCTGGGATTGGTTATTCTCATCCATTAATTCACTCAACAAATACTGATTGGCCCAATAGTGTGCGAGAGGCTACCCTTAGGGTTGAGAAGGAAGCAGCACTGCAGTGAATGGCCCACCTGGCCCCAGCATAACACAAGTGGGAATGGCGGAACCTTTGAGGTAGGGCCCAGTGAGAGGTTCCTAGGTCTTTGGGAGCATAAACATGAAGGAGAATATGGACCCCTTGCCTCTTCCTCTTTCTGTTTTGTGTCCTGGTCCTAAGGTAAGCAGTTTCACTGTCATATTCGCCCTGCCTTTGTCATATGGTATCCCTACCAGAGGCCTAAAAGCATTAGGTCTACCCAACACAGGCTGAAACCTAGAAAACTGTGAACAAAAAAAAAAAATGAGGACAGAAGAAAAAATGATAAACATTATGAGGAAGGAATAGCACATAATAAAAAGGTAAATTAAAGAAATTTGTAAATACTCAATACTTACCAATCCCCTTAATAATCTACTAAAACACTGTAACTTTCCAAACATGAAACTGCACTCCTAAATGGCAGCATCCATACTTGGAAAAAGGCTTTTCCTTCATATCACAATGCACACCTAAAACATTAATGATGTTTCATAATACTGTTTAATATTTAGTCCATAAAAATTTCCAGTTATCCTTTAAATGTGTTTTGTAGTTTTTAAATATCTAGTATCTATTCTAAATTCATGCATTATATTTGTTATTATGTTCCTTTCAAGTTAATTTAATTTTCATTTTGATAAAATTGACTTTTCTGAAGAGTCTAGGCCACTTATTTTTTTAGAATGTGTCACCATCAATTTCACATAATTGATTTCTGTCTCTATCTCCTTTATTCTTTATAGCTAGAAGCTGTATATTAATTTTAGGAGTCCTACATATTATCCAGACATGACATATTGCATTATATTATTCTTACTGATGCTAACCTATAAAGCCATAATGTATACAGGCCACTTATAGTCATTTCATTTGTTTCAAAACCAAAATAAAGTCCTAAATTTCAGATATAATAAGAAAAGACAAAAACTATAGATTGTATGTATGTATATATATTACTCATAAAAGAGTCAAAAAAAATGAAATAACTAATTTTCTTACATTGTTAGAAAAATTAAAGATGGAATATATGTAAACTGCTTTGAACAGTGACATACAATAGCAAAAATAATTAGTCTATAGCTTTAAACATAGCTACCATTATTCATAGCTTTCCAATATACATTTAAATAAATAAATATATCTCTTTATGTGGAATACTCTCTATATACTCTGCTCCACTTTCTACTCACTTCTCAGGTTACAGCTTCAATATCATTTCCCCTATGAAGTTTCCCTTATTCCATCTCCTACTCCAGACAGCATTGAGTACCTTTGCTTATAGTCTCTACTAACACCTATCCTTCATTGACCAAGGAACATAACACAATTTGTCTAGCACAAAAGAAATAATCAGTAATTGAACATATTTCTACTCTAAATAATGTGAAGGCATTTTTAAAAATTAACACAATGACCCCAAGCAATGAATGAACAAAAATTTCATCTATGCAAGCTCGTTATCCTACCAACTCAAGAGACTGAGATCCAAAGGATATAGTTTAAAACTCCATTGAATAGTCCCTAAACTAACTCCATTTACTTGTTTATTTTCAATACTCTCCTTTTGCTATGCTTTTTATAAGTTTTACAACTTATTAGGTGCCTTTATTTGTGTACCTTCTTAATAATCAAACTTTAATTATAAGAAGACAACCTACATTCCACTCTCATATCCTTATCCACACTGTATTCTGAGAAATCTTATTCACTCTTAGGCCTATATACTGTTTACATGAGGCTGCAATAACACTATTCTAATTCAGTATTAACCCTACTACTCAATTATGACTGGCATCCAAAACAGAATGAGGGCTTTTAGAATAACATCCTAAAATGTTATTCTAGCCTTGAGCTTTTCTGCTCAAGGCTAGTTCTCTACCACAGTCCACTTGTGGTTTTTTTGTTGCTTACTTGGCGATAAAAATCTCATTGAGGGCTGGGAAGGTGGCTCAGTGGTAGAGCGCTTGCCTTGCATGCCTGAGGCCCTGGGTTCGATTCCTCAGCACCACATAAGCAGGGGGAAAAAAAAGCCGGAAGTGGCAATGTGGCTCACAAGTGATAGAGCGCTAGTCTTGAGCTGAAGAGCTGAGGGACAGCACCCAGGCTAGAGTTCAGGCCCCATGACCGGACCCAAAATCTCACTGGCTTTCCTGTCTGGTCTGGGTTTGAACCTCAGTCCTCAGATCTCAGTCTCCTGAGTAGGTGGGATTATAGGTGTGAGCCACAGTGCCCATATGAGAAAACTTTTTAAATGAAGCGCTATGAAGACTTAGAAAGACCATGAAGAACTAAAGAAATGATGGATAAATCTTTTTTTCTTTGCTGTTCAACTGAAGAAGGAACTAAGATATAACCCAGAACAAAAGAAGAAAGGAAAAGGATGTTAACTTCATAAAAGCTAGGCCAATCTGCTACACAGTGAGACCCTGACTCTCTCCTGCCCCCTGCCAAAAGAAAAGTTATTTAAGTAAAAATAGCCTTTTACATTTAAAATGTTTAAATACGAAGACATTTACCTTTTACTCAAATCCATAGCCTCTCTAAATAAAATTACTATTGCTTCAAATCACTGTCTCTGTGAATTTGAATCTACAATATTGACTCAGAGATTTCAGAAGTATTATGAATAAGGTAGTTTCTAAGCCAAGAAAAGCAAAAGTTTTATGAAAGAATAACAATTGCACTAAAAATCTTTTAAACAAATATTGTAGCCTTGCTACTTTTTTCTTTCCTGTTTTCTTCCCTACTTCCTTTTTTTCTTCCTCCCTCCCTTTTTCTTTCTTCCTTTCCTTTCTTTGTTCTTCCTTTTTCTTTTTTCTCCCTCCTTCCTTATCTTCCTCCCTTCCTCCCTTTCTTTGTGTGGCCAGGACCTCATGCTTGTTTTTATCTTGTTTTTGAGGTGGGATTTCATACTAACTCGACCTCAAACCTTGTTCTTTTTACCTTCACTTCTTGAGAAGCTGGGATTACAGGTGTGTACCACTCCAGGCTCTTGCTACTCTTTATAGCAGAAATGTAAGCAACAAAAATGAATGTCATTATATCTATAAACCATATAATAAACATAGAGCTTATAAAAAATGAAACTGTATAATTAAAAACTCTGTTCTTTTTGCTTTGAGACAGGATCTCATAGGTGAATTTGGTGTGGCACTTACAACATTACCCAGATTCAGCTTTTTATTAATTTTGCTATGATTTTGGAAATAACACTTTTCTTCCATGTAAGTTAGATAAAGCAATATAAAAAATATGTCAGGATGGTGCATATAATCAGCACATGAAGCCAAGAGGATTTTGTATTCAAGCCCAGCCCGGGCTACACAATGAGACACTAACTCAAAAACAAACAAACAAACAAAAAAAAAAAACAAGGATCAGTATGGTGGCACATTGCTATTATACTCTCAGCTACTCAGGAGATAGAGATAAGCGGATCGGACATCAGAGTACATTGGTCTCTTCAAATTTGAAAGGTGCAGCAAAGTAGTTCCCAATGTATCTTATATGGATTGAACAGTTTACTGTAGAACCACTTCTCTGAGACTGTTTTAAATACTTCTCTGAGACTGCCAAAATAAAATGTGAGCAACAAAATGGAGTACTAGATTCAAACTCCAAGTATAACATAAATAACCAGGAGTCTGGGCTGGAGATAGTAGTAGTCTGTGTACCTAGCATGTATGACACTAGAATAAATTCCCCCCCTTGCAGGGAGAGAAGGGAGGAGGGGAAAGAGAGAATGCACAGAGAAAGAAAGATAATGGACTTGTAAGTCTATATTGATATAAATAAGTCACTGAACAAATAACTGGGGAAAAAGAGAACTCTTCCATATAGAAAATTCTCTCAAGGAAGGAGCATCATCTTTCTCTTCAAAACCACAATCCCAGTGTAGTCATGAGAAAAACATCAGAAAAATTCTAAACAAGAAGTATTTCTATAAAATACCTGACCAGTACTTCCCAAAACTGTTAAGCCCATCAAAAATAATAAGAGTCTAAGAAACTGTTATAGGTAAGAGGAGCCTAAAGAGACATGACAACCAAATGTCATGTGACCATTGATGGAATCATGGGACAGAAAAGAATATAGGTTAAAGCTAAGAAAATCACAATAAAGTACAAACAAGTTAATAATGTATGAATTAATATCAGCTCACTAATTGCAAGAACTATATCATAATAATTTACTTTTCAAAAGCCTTCTAAAACATCAACCTATTAAGAATAATAAAAATCTATTGATTCATCCACAGAAAAGCAGATGCTCAGATTTCTAAGCCATTTGTCCCCAGGCCCCTTTTATTATGGTGTACCTCTTGGTACGTCTCAACAAAAAAGCCCCATAATTTCTTCATTCATGAAAATTACATTCCTACCAACCTTGCCAAAAGCTACAAAGAGCTGAAGACATAATCAAGGACTAAGGGAATTTAAAATTAACTCATAAAACTGCCATAGAAAACAAAAGGAGTCAATTTTTTCCAGGGTACAGTTCTAAAGTATTTCCTGCCCAGGGCTCACTTAATTAAAAAAAAGAGAGAGGGAGAGAAAAACACAACTATGTTTGTACAACTTTTTTCATTTTTTTAATAAGGAGCAAAGAGAAAACCGTATCTCCAATCTTTCCCAGTCCTCATGCAAAGCTTCCTGGCCATCTCTTTTTTTTTTTCTTTTGTCGGTTGTGGAGCCTGAACTCTGGGCCTGGGTGCTATCTCTCAGCTCTTCAGCTCAAGGCTAGTGCTCTACCATTTGAACCACAGCACCACTTCCAGCTTTTTCTGCTTGTGTGATGTTGGGGAATTGAACCCAGGGCCTCAAACATGCTAGGCAAGCACTCTACCACTGAGCCAGCCACCTTCCCAGCCAATTGGCCATCTCCTTCTGTCAACACTTTCTACCCAAGTCTCAATCACTTGTGTCAAGTCTCATTTCAATAACTCAGCCAAGTGGTTACCTAAAGGCGGGATCCGTATCTGTTTTTTCTTTCTTTACTCTTTCTTTCTCTCTCTCTCTCCCTCTCTCTCGCGCTCTCTTTGTTGCTTTCTTTTATGTCGGTTGTGGGGTTTGAACTCTGGGCCTGGGCACTGTCCCTCAGCTCTTCAGCTCAAGGCGAGCACTCTACCACTTGAGCCACAGTGCTACTTCTAATTTTCTGGTGGTTTATTGGAGATAAGAGTCTCATGGACTTTCCTGCCCAGGCAGGCTTTGAACCGTGATCCTCAGATCTCAGCCTCCTGAAGTAGATAGGATTACAGCCGTAAGCCACTGGCACTCAGCTCTAATTTCTTTCTGACCTCCATAGCATTAGTGTCTTCTACTCAGAAGGCATTCAGTAAGTAATAAATATTAATATTTTAGTAGAAAAGATGGCAAACTGTTTTACTAGTAGCTTAACATTATCTAAGCTCCAACTACATAAAGATCTGTGTATTAGACATGACAAGTATACAAAAAATGTTTTTAAACTGTTAATTCTTTGAAGAGGAATACAACAAAAGTCAGAAAGATTTATTATATTATTAATATATTAATATGATATACTATATTATGTATTCTAAGATATATGTTAATATATTAATAATATACTATATATTATATACTGTATTATATATTCTAAGATATATATTGCTATAATAGAGGCAATTTATGATATAGACTATAAGATGCTAAGGAGCTAGAAGAGTTCAAAGGATAAATCTCTTTCAGCAGGGGTCTCAAGAGCATCATCAAAGAAGAAATACCATCTGAGCTGATCCTCACATAGCAGATGGAACTTTCATAAAGCAAGCAGTAAGGCAGAATTCATTTGGATACTACATAATGCATTTTACAAGACAGTAGAGATTTATAATGTGGAAAGAGAAGCTAGAAACAGATAATAAAAATTCTTAAATGTTGGATTTTGGAGCAAGAATTTCATTTGTTGGTGGGGGGGAGAAGCGGGGAGGATTGGGTGGGGGGGGTGGGGGGGAGGCTGGGAAGGGATGTGAAAGGTAAACAAAGGAGGAGGTTGCAATGTTTGATAAGAAATGTACGCATTAACCTGCCCATGTAATTGTAACCCCTCAGTACAGTGTGTTCACAAAAAATAAAAATAAAAAAAAAATTTCATTTGTTAGACAACTGGAAGTCACTAAGGTTTATTAAAAGGCAGTGGATATATTATAAAGCTTTATCTGCTTCTAATTAAAATTAATAGTACTGAAAGTATATATATATATATACTTTCATATATATACTTTCATATATACTTTCATATGATGGGAAAGACAGACTGAAAGCTAACTGTAAGAATAAGGCAAGAAAGTAAATTAAAGCACAATGTCTGAAAAAAGTAAGTACATAAAAATCTTCATTATCAGGCTGGAAAGGTGGCTCAGTGGTAGAGTGCCTGTCTTGCATGCATGAGGCCCTGAGTTTGATTTCTCAGCACCACATAAACAGAAAAATCTGGAAGTGGTGCTGTGGCTCAAGTGGTAGAGCACTAGCCTTAAGCTGAGCGCACAGGCCCAGAATTCAGGCCCCATGACAAAAAAGAAAAGAAAAGAAAGAAAGAGAGAAAGAGAGAGAAAGGAAAGGAAAGGAAAGGAAAGGAAAGGAGAGGGGAGGGGAGGGAGGGAGGGAGGGAGGGAGGGAGGGAAGGAGGGAGGGAGGGAGGAAGAGAAAGCCTTCATTAATAACATCATCAACATCAACACAGTAATAGCCTTGGTAATGAAAAGAGAAGACTATAGGAATACAGTACAGACAAAAGTTATTTATAGACCTCAGTAACTATGTATATGTGAAAACTGAGATGAAAGATGTCTCAGATCTAAATTGCTGTAATAGCGATCAGGATACTTAAGAGAAACAAGGAGTCAGGAAGAAATGCTCACTTTAAGAACACAATCAGCCAGTGTTAAACATCTTGTGTCTGAGCTCACAGAAGACAGCCAGTCACAGAGTGCAAGGGCAAAAAGAGATATGGCTCCAAAGAGGGGAGCTGTGGAAACTTGGGTAAAACAATCAACACATTTAAAAAATATATTTTATTATCTTAGTAGTTAGACAAAGGAGTTGCTATTCAACAAAGCAGTTTATAAATACAATGCATCTTGATCAATGTCTCCCAGGATATTTGCAATAAAGTGGCTAATGTTGAGGGGCTGGGAAGGTGGCTCAGTGGTAGAGCGCTTGCCTTGCATGCTCGAGGCCCTGGGTTCGATTCCTCAGCACCACATAAGTAAAAAGAAAAAAGCCGGAAGTGGCGCTGTGGCTCAAGTGGTAGAGCGCTAGCCTTGAGTTGAAGAGCTGAGGGACAGTGCCCAGGCCCAGAGTTCAGGACCCACGACCGAACCCAAAAAAGATAAAAAATAAAAAAATAAATAAAGTGGCTAATGTTGAAAATGTGTGAGATGGGTAGAATTCAGAGCTTCTCAAACACAGAATAACTTAAAAACAATCTAAATAGAAGGCAGATATTACATAATGAGTGCAAAAGTGTAGTGACAGCAAAAAAACTATTACAAGTAAATAAACGAATTTAGACTAATAGAATTATGTGATTTTCCCCTCCAAAAAACAAAAACAAAAAACGTGGCCCACAGCTTGGAAGAAGATTACAAGATAAAAGCAGGTTGAGGGTGGGGACTAGAAAGGCACACAAGAGAGAAGTCAAGGGAGGAAGAGATTACAAAGTGCAATGAATAGCAAAGATCCAGACTAAACAGCTCTCAGGTGATGAGGAGACGGCTGCCCAAGAGAACAGGGAAGGGTATAACTGGATGTCTCATGGAGAACAAATGCAGGACGACAGACATGAATGGGCAGTAAAGTATTATGGTTGGAATACAAAAATTGGATGTTCCAAAGAGAACAAAAGCAGGAAAACACGCAAACACTAACTGGCAGAAGAGCACTGCAGTTAGAATATGAAATCTACCCTCTCCCCCTGCCATAGGTGCATGTACTAAGGACACGACTGAAAACTGATGGGCTTCTGGGAAGCTACTGGATACTGAGGGCTGTGCCCTAATCACGGCATTAACCCATTGATGAATTTATGACTAGATGGCATACTGAGAGGTGGTGCTTCTCCTTTTCCTTGCTTCCTGCCCACCAGGAGATAAGCAGCTCTGATCCTCCACACCTTCTATGTGCCACCACTGCCCAGAGCAGTGAAGCTATTGACCATGGACTTAAACCTCCGACACTGCAAACTAAAACAAAACTTCCTCCTCTAAGTTGTTCTTTCAGAAATTTGTCACAGCAAGGAAAGTTCTGGCTGAGACAGGAGTAATGAGTATGACTGTGGTTAAAGAATCAAGTAGTTCAAATATTTATCCAAAGTGATATGTGGGCTATGCTCAATGTTGAAGGCAGAAAAGCAGACACTGCTCTTAAAAAATGAATAATTTAGGCTGGGCTTGAAAGGCATCTGTAAAAGAGCAGAAAGTAGAATATTTTAGGGTTTTCTCAGGCCATACAGTTTCTATTATAACTGCTTAACAATGCAAATACAGCCCTAATAATGTATAATGAATGTATACTGCTATTTCCCAGTAAAATGTTTTATTAATGCAGAATTTTTCTGTGCCACAAGATGGTCTTTTTTGGTCATTATTTATTATTTCTTTCTCCCTATAGCTTATTATAAAATTTCCAAAAACAGAAAAAATTAGAAGAAAAACTTCACTGAATGTGCATATGCATACAACCTAAATTCTGACCGTCTGTGCATCTTTCTTTATACCTAACGATCCATCTTCTTTTTGTTTGCATTTCAAAACAAGTTGTAGACATAACATACTTTCCCTTAAATACTTGAATATGTATCATGAAGTAGAGTTTAGCATTTTGGGGCTCCTCTTTTTTCATTCGAAGGAAAATTAATGTAAAACAAAATACACAGTCTAAGTATTTCAATCCATAAGATCTAGCTTAAACCGTTATCAGGACACCACAAATGACTATACCCACAACAAAATCTCTACTCTCAAACTACCAGACTCAGTCACTGTTCTGAAATTTTCTAGCATAGATTTTCTCCATTCTAGAACTTCATATCAATGTACTGCACACACTGAGTGTATAAGCATTCTTTTATTCAGTATAATCTTTGGGGGTTTATTCCTATTACTGAGGATATCAATAGTGTGTTTCTCCTTCTTTCACAATAATAGTCTATTGTAAAAAAAAAAAAAGCTCATTATTTTCCAATTAATGAACACTGGGCTAGTTGCAGTTTGGGCTCATATGCATACAGCTCTAAAAATATTCTTATGTGAGTTTTTCTGTAGAGCCAAGATATGAGGACATATCTGTTTGTAGGCTTTAGACATACATGTTTCTTTTCATATGGAAGTGACAAATTTTTTCCAAAGTGTGTAGCACTTTACGTTCCCACTACTGAAGTATAAGAATTTAGGTTACACTATAACTCATCAACATTTTGGCTGATAAGTCTGCAATTTAGACTACCCTGCTGATGTGCAAGGTTATATGCTTTTGTTATTCTTATTTTGATGGTTTAACTGGCTAGAAATGTATTTTAAAGCTCTTCCTTTGTCAGCCTATAAAAATTATTGGCAAGCAGACTTAGCCAGGGGGCTATTGTGCTGATCTCAGATCCAGTAGGAAAGTCTGGATAGAAAAGAGAGGGATGCCATCCATCCAGCAAGACTCTGCCATCAACAGATTATCATACCTCTTCAGTCATGATAGAAAATCTTTATTTTGTTCCTTACACTTATTATGCTAAAACATATGTTTTTTTCTATATTTGCTAGAATTTCCAAAGAAAATATTTAGACCAGTCTTTGTAGTTTTATTTTGTTGTATTGGAAGTTTTACAACAAAAGGCCTCACAATATTACTTACATATTACTTACCTCTTTTGTTTTTATGACAAATTAATAAATATTATCTGGTCTGTTATGATGTGAATATGCAATATCCCCTGTAGGCTCAGCTATTAGACACTGATCCTAAGCTGGTGTCACTATTTTGGGAGATTCTGAAAACTTTAGGAGCTGGGGCCTCACTAGAGGGACTTTGTCACTGGAGGTATGCCTTGAAGATTACACCTCACATCACAAACTCCTGCCACCATGACACTCACCATGTGAAGCCACTCCACCATGGACTGAACCTCTAAAACCAGGAGCAAAATAAATCTTTCTTTCCTTAGACTGTTTCGGTTTGGTATTTTGGCCCCAGCTATGCAAAACTAACTAATATGTGACACTCTGGATAACAGCTAGCAACAGAAATATATTGTGTATTTCCTCAAATACCTCCATGCTTTTGTTTATATTGTATTGATTTAATTTTTTTAAACTAAACTGAAGTTGGAAAATAAAAATCTTACAGTAACAAAATTTTCAAGAGCCACAAAACCTTGATGATAAGTGTGATAGGCTAAGTGACAGGTTCATGGGAGTTATTTAGGATATATTTGAGCTTTTTTACAATTAATGTCTGAAGTCAACTCTGATACCCAAGTGCATCTCAGCAGTTGCACAGCCCTATGCAAGGACTGGGAGAAGGCTCATGAGCAGTGTGCCAGGGGAGGAAAGGTTACAGGACTCAAGAGTGTGTAATAGACACCAAATTCCTATTTTAGCAGCTTTGTGTAATTTTCTGTTTCAAACACTTTGTTTCATTCTTTTTCTTTTCTTTTTGATTGGTCATGGGGCTTGAACTCAGGACTTGGGCACTGCCCCTAAGCTCATTTTGCTTAAGCCTTGTGCTCTACCACTTTGAGCAACAGCTCTACTATGGGTTTGGAAGATTTTTGGTATTTTGGTTTTTGTTGTTGTTTTTTAGGTTAGTCTCATGAGGACTTTTCTGCTCGGGCTGGCTTCAAACTGCAATCCTCAAATCTCAGCCTTCTAAGTAGCTAGGAGTTGTACAGGCATGAGCCATGGGCACCCGGCTTGTTTCATTCTTTTGAACTGATCTTTTAGTTGCTACCATCTCATTAGTAAGGAAAGCCTGCTGTGAAATCAAATGTATTTTAAAGACAGTATCTGTAGTGCTGGCTTCAAAGGCTAAGTTTTAAAAGAAGAAGGTGCTGGTGCATTCATATTTTACTATCACAGGCCATGGGAAATAGACTGCCATATAATGCTTTTGTTATGTTTTAAATTTCAGAATAGGGAAAATTAATGGTATGTGATTTCTTTCCCTTCTATTCAACTTTTTTCCAGGTTACTAAAGTCAATTATAGTATCCTTGGTTACTGAAAATAAAAGGAAAAGTGTGCAAGTACTAATTACATCACTGAAGAGATTCTCATCTGGTCTCTTATACAATGAGTAATATATACTCCTGACATCAATAAGAACCTTACTCTACATTACTTGGAATGGGAAAATAAAAGGAAAATAAACACTAGCCAACCTGTGCTTTTCTCATGTACACCAAGGGCTCCTTCAGATGTTCAGGAGGTGCAGCAGGATGGCTTGGTAAAGGACACCTAGAAGCAAATAGAGATAGCTAAATATCATACATTACTCTTGATACTTAGTCCTCTGGGCACGAGTTTATATATCTCTGCATCTGTGTTATAAATGAAATAGAACTTGTTAGCGGCTTGATGTATTTACCCAGATACAAAGACCTATGAAAATTTGGTTCTTATCATGCTATTGTTTATTTTAGACAAAACCCCTTTCTCTCTAGGCTGGCCTGGAACTCTTGATTCTCCTGTTTCAACCTTCCAAGTCTGAGATTGCAGGCACATACCATATCCAGTTTATACTCACGAAGAAATGCTAGGTTAAAACTGTAATAATATGTTGAAAGCTAAATGTGTTATAGACTGACTTCATAAAATGAAGTAATCTTTATATAACTATCCTATTATAAATAATCATGAAACTTTTTTTTTGCTGGTGCTCGATCTTGAACTCTGGGCCTGGGCACTATCCCTAAGCTTCTTTTGCTCAAGGCAGGTGCTCTACCACTTGAGCCACAGTGCCACTTCCAGCTTTTTTGAGTAGTTTATTAGAGATAATTCTCATGGAGTTTCCTGCCCAGGTTGGCTTCCAACCCAGAATCCTCAGATCTCAGCCTACTGAATAGCTAGGATTACAGGTGTGAGCTACCAGCATTTGGCTTCATGGAACTTTTAACTATTGCTTTTTGCATACAAATATGACAAATTCAGAGGAATTTAAAGGTTAAAAATCCATTAATATATTAACTAATTTTATTTCTCCAATTTCCTTGAATACGTGATTATATTTTTACATAACTGAAATTATAACATTAACACCACTTTTGAAAAGAGCCATGTTTTAATATATAATACATAAATTTACAAATGTAATAAAATCTATTTATTTATTTATTTATTTATTTTTGTTGGTCATGGGGCCTGAACTCTGGGCCTGGGCGCTGTTCCTCGGCACTTCAGCTCAACGCTAGCACTCTACCACTTGAGCCACAGCACCACTTCTGGCTTTTTCTGCTTATGTAATGCTAAGGAATCGAACCCAGGGCCTCATGCATGCAAGGCAAGCACTCTACCACTGAGCCACCTTCCCAGCCCTAAAATTTAAATTTTTAATTATTATAAATTCTATTTTCTTATAACATTATTTTATACTCAAAATATATAGTGTATATATATATATATATATGGTGTTAATAAGAAAATGCATCTAGTCAATAAGTACATGAGCCTTTCTAGGTATCAAGTGTACACTAATGATTAAGACACTATCCTCACCTAGTCATGGTGGCTCACATCTGTAATACTAGCTATTCAGGAAACTATAATCAGATTATTGGACTAAAACATGAATTAGAAGGAACAAATCATACAAAGATCTGGTAAAGAATATTCCAGGTATAGAAACAGGAAGTAAAGACTCTAAGGTGGGTATGTTTGGGAGGTTTGTAGAGTAAAAAAAGGCAGAACAGATGGAAAATAATGACTGATGTTCAGACTTGTATGAAATCACATATGGAAATACTGGGAAAGTATAATGGTTCAATAATCTCTTTTGCAACCACTTATAACTCCTATCAAAATTAGTCATAGGACTTATACGTGCAGTAGCGCAATCAGCTTCCCGTAATGGAGAACCACAAGCTGACTTCTCATAAAACCGCTGGTCCAAAGTGTAACAGAAGAGTGAGAACAGGAATTCTACTTATTTTTCTATACTATACTAGTGCCTTCCATAGTGCTGGCATATGATAGGAATCCAATGAATAGCTGATAAATAATGGGGTGTTGAATAAAGCACAAAGCAAATGTTCTCTCTATATTTTGTAATGGTAAAATGACCCTGATAAATCTAAATAAACAGAAACACTGAGGTTCTTAATAATGACACCAATTTTACAAAGAAAAAAGGCAATTGTGTTTAGAATGTTCAGTTTTAAGGATAGAAAAAGGTATAATATTCAAAACTGCAACAATAAAAAGAATGTTAGTATGCTTCGGTTAGTAACTTATCCAAAATATTAAGAGAAATGCTTTAATTACACTGGATGAATGAATGAACTGATAATATATGGTGTTTAAAAAATCAAAATTATTAATTCTCAGCAAGAAAGCAGTAAGTCTGAATTATAATTTACTTAAAATGTTATATACATACTAATGAAAAATAATGTAATACGTATACATGACAATACTGATGTTATTACTTACAAAGTAAATGTAACAAGAAAACAACATTGAAAAACAGATGGAAAAAAACTCACACACTGAGTTCACTATAAACAGCATTCTGAAGTTTCTTCTCCCAACCTGTTTTTAAAGGGAAAAAAATAAAAGTAAGTGTATATTGGCTTTTATATGAACATGCACAATAATTAAATTTAACTCACTAAATCTTGAGAATCATTTGTGAAAGAACTTTGTCAGATACAAATACTCTGTCAGCTGGTACTTCCTCCACAATCACCAAAAACATTGGCTAATAGTGAGGAGCAAAGTCATCAATGAATACCAAAATCTTTTATTACTTTACTACTGATGCTCTGAACAGGGAGGAGGGTAATAAGAACCAAAGACAGAGCCAAAATAAGTAGTGATAATTCACTGGTCCATAAAGTGGCCATTCCTCTGAGTTACTTCTATTCAGTATCACAGATCCAGGTGCAGAGCTTGGTGTAGGAAGTTACAATTTTTGTTGCTGTTGTTGTTGTTGTCTGTGGGGTTTTTTTTGAAAGCATAGTAAAGACACAGGAAAAACAATGCATGAGGGGGAAAAAGCCACAATTGAAAAGTACAAAGAAAAGTTGCTTAGTGAAGCAAATACTTGCCACATTTGAGATGTATTTTGATCCAGAGAATAAACAATATTTAAAACTGATTATTTCAAAACAGTCATTCCAACAATGTTCCTGGATTTCAGTACCATTTTACTGATGTCTTATAGTTCTATTTCTGTCCAAAGAGAAACCTATTCAACCACAGTTTTACAATTTTGGATGAGTTAACTAAAATCTGGAGATACTTAAAAGCTAAGGAGAAAAATACAAACCTGATATTTTAAAGAATTCCTTAATATCTTCTTTTAGTGATTCAAGTCTAATCTCAGGTCTCTGAAGACTGGCCTGGTTTTTAGAAAAGGAAGAAGAGATAACAAGTAAATCATTTGGGCTCATACATGTTGCTAATAAAGATTTTTAAGAACATATAAATGTGAGTACTATTTGAAAATTTTACTTTGAGATTTAAAGCATTTTAAGACACATCAAGAATAGCTCAGAAGATTTTTCTCACCTACTTTTAAAATAAAAGATCTGTGGTGGTACCCTGCAGTCCACTCACAAAAAAATGTGTAACTTATGAACACTTAACATTTTTAAGGTCTCACTAGGAGAAGATTTTGATGTTATAAATATGTTCTTTTAATATTATATCCAATATCTCCACAAAATGCCAGTCTAGTAAGCTAGCAAGTGGGCCAGAATGGGCCATGAGTTGGTGGCATTGGGGAGTACCACCAAAAAAAGGAAAGGGAAACAGAAAAAGAGGGGAGAAAGAAAGGGGAGAAAGAAAGAAAGAAAGAAAGAAAGAAAGAAAGAAAGAAAGAAAGAAAGAAAGAAAGAAAGAAAGAAAGAAAGAAAGAAAGAAAGAAAGAAAGAAAGAAAGAAAGAAAGAAAGAGAGAGAGAAGAAAGGGAGGGAGGGAGGGAGGGAAAGAAAGAAAGAAAGAGAATCAGAGAGAGAAAGAAATAAAGAAAGAAAAAGAGAAAGAAAGAAAAAGAGAAAGGGGGAAGGAGGGAGGGTGAGGAAGAAAGAGAAAGAGAGAAAAAGAGAGGGGAAAGGAAAGGAAAGGAAAGGAGTAATTTATGAACATTCAGGGAAAGGGGAAAAGGGAAGGGAGGAGAGGGGAAGGGAAGGAAAAGGGTAGAGAAAAGGGAAAGGGAAGGGAAAAGGAAAATGAAGGGAAAGGAAAGGAGAGAAAAGAAGAGGAAGGAAGATAGATAGGTTAGAACATTATGTTTCTCTGTTATAGCATGTACCAGATTACAATATGATATTCAGATCATTTATCTTTTTGATTAGACTAAATTCAAGAAAAGGACCAGGTCTTATTTGTTTTTGTCTCCTATTACCTTGACATTAATTATTACCAATAAAATTATATCACCAAACTATGTTCTACCATTTCAAGCTAATTTCCTCTCAAAATAACTAAGGAAATACATAAAATTATTTTCAACTGAAAAGTCTATGATTCCCAGGAAGGACTTTAAAAGCTTCATTATGCAAAAGGAAATGATTCCAAGAAAACACAATTTAAAACAAGTTATTCTTTCTAAACATTTTCAATACTTGAAGGTTTCTAGAACTCCTAAAAACACTTGTTACACCAAAAGCAAACTAAATTCACTAGCCATCTAAGTTATTTATAAAATTTTAGTCAAAGCAGGATAGTGAGTTGAGGGTATAGTTGAATGCTTGCCTAAACAGGGTCTGGGCCCAATTCCCAGCAACATGTACACACAAACACACATATACACACATACACACATACAGCAGAACAATAACAAAAGGACAATACAGTAAGACATACCAGGTTAAACCATGATTTAGTAACAAGATCTTTGTGAGTGTGAGTGTGAGTGCCAGACCTAGAGCTTAAACTCAGGGTTTGGGCGCTGTTCCTGAGCTTCTTTTGCTCAAGGTTAGCACTCTACCACTTGAGCCACAGCTGCACTTCTGCCTTTCTTTGGGTACTTTAGTGGAGATAAGACTCTCACACACTTTCCAGCCGGGGCTTGCTTTGAATCACGATCCTCAGATCTCACTCTCTTATGTAGTTAGGATTACAGGCATGAGCCACCAGCACCTGATTAACAAGATCCTTTTTAAAAATAAATTACACAAGAAGAGGAAATCTGCTGTACAAACACATTGAAAGTGGTCGTTCTGTACAATATTCAATTTTATTTAACTTTATTTAATTTTATTATTTCAGCAATACTGGGATTTGAACCCAGGGTCTCATGCTTGCTAGGTAAGTACTCTATCACTTGAGCCATGTCTCTAGCCCATAGTGCAGTGGTTGGTTCTTAAAATATGATCTATGGATCTCTGATGGTTTCTAAGACCATTCTTGAGCAAAGGTATTGTATAACAACAATAATGAATTCTTTTTTGCATTGTTTATTGTGCAAACTTTTATACCACATTGTATGCAAATTAGCAATTTGCAGCCTATCACTAATATGCAAATCAAGGAACTGATACTGACTCTACTTAGAAGTCTGTGGTGCTTATTTGCTACCACTGTATAGTCACAGTGAGGAATGTTACTTGAGTGTCCTTGAAGAATTAGGAAATAATTATTAATGTTATTAAATATGAATACGCATCTTTATAATATTCTGTCCACACAAGTCACTTCTGCATACTGAAGTAAGACGGCTATTTAGAAGAAAAGCACTTATGAGTTTGAGTTACAAAATTTTTAAAAACTGAAACATTTAAATGAACTTTAGTTCTTATTTGTGAGTATATTTATATATGTTGTTATTCCTACAATTCATGTTATTCAAAAATACTTGATGCCGGATGCTGGAGCACACTTGTAATCCTAGACATGTAATCCTAGACATTCTGTCTATTCATCCATGCAAAGACATCAGGATTGTTTCTACCTCTTAGCTACTGTGAATAATATTGTTATGGACCATCTTTGAGTTAGTATTTCCATTTGTTAGGGACATATTCAGAATTCAGGAACCATATTGTAATTACAAGCTTAATTTTTAAAGGAGTGAGCATAGTAACAAACAACTATTTTTAATGGTTTCCATTTTAATTTCCAATGTTCTAGTATGGGTGCACATAATCCACATAAACAAAAGGACCCTAGAGACCTCAATAATTTTTAAAAAGAATAGGGAGCATGGGATTAAGATGATTCAGGAAGTAGAGGTGTGGCCCAAGTGGCAGAGCACCAGCCTTGAGCAAAGAACTAAGCGACAGCACTCAGTCTGAATTCAAAGCCTAGTACTGACACATACACAAAATAATAAGATTCTGAATGAGTGCTCACATGGAGTGAGTGAAATAGGTTTGTAGATACCATCAAGGATGGAAATGGCCAGGGTAGGTACATAATTTTTGAGCTGGAAAGTTAGAATTTTCAAGTTAGTGTTTCCCAACCAGAAAACCAAGTAGAGCTTAGAGAGAGGAATTAGGCTTTAAAGAGTTAGCTCATTAAAAACAACAACAACAACTTTGTGGTCTTTTTGAACCCTGATGTTTTCTGGGTCTTTAGGCACAGGATGTCTGATAGACCAGGGTTTGCATGGAGACATAGAGAAGTTAGGGATCTAAGGAAGCGAGGAACCCTTTCTGTAGCCCTTTTTGGGTCCTGTTTACCCTTCAGTGGAGCAGGTGGCCTCAGCCGCTGTCTGAGCTGCTTGCCTCTCTAGTGTCCCCTAGTTTCACCAAGGTTAGAAACTTAAGATGACTCATGGCAAGGCTTTAAAGATGAAGATGGTTTAGTAGGGGTAAAGACTCAGATTTTGTGTGTGTGTTGGTAGGAAGCAGGTCATATGTTTTAAGGGTACAGAAAGGAGGTAGAGAATGACAGTGTCACCATAAATAAATGGATGAGATTTGTATTCAGGACCAAAAACTGAGTTTCCATTACACTGTCTTGCTGGAGGGAGATATTTTATCCCTTCTACTGCAATGTTTTGTTTAAAAGAAAGCTTAGCTTACCTGTAAGTAGTTGTACCAAAGAGCTTGCCCCTCAACAATGAATTGTTGAATTCAGTGTATTCAATCGATGAATACAGTGAGTCTTGATCAATGTCAATCCTTTCATCACTTTCCCCCAACCTTCCCACCCCACCCCTACTACCTCAATTTTCCTAATTGTATAGGACAGGCATTGCATCTTATGACTGCATCATTTCCCCTTTCTTCATTCATCTGCCTCCTGCCACTGATCCCCCTTCCCTTTGAGTACCTTTCCTGATGGTTATTTTGTTGGACTCTAGGATAGTCCTTCTAAGGAATTACATCATTTGAGTTCTCTCCTGAAACTACCGTATTTGGGTTAATACCCTTATCTGCACTTGGATACCAACCCAAAATGTATATTTATAAATTAATTCTAGTTTACATGTATGAGAGAAAACACATTCTTTGTCCTTCTAGGCCTGACTTGCTTGACATTTTTTTCCAGGTCTTTCCATTTCTTTGCTAATGACTCAATATCATTCTAATGAATGAGTATAATTCCACTGTGTATATATGCCACATTTTTTTGGTCCATCTGTCCATTTTCTTGTCCATTTGTCCACTGAAGGGCATCTGAGCTGATTCTATACCTTGACAATGGTGAATAGTGCTGCAATGAGCATGGTTGCGCAGGTGGCCTTACTGTATCCTAGTTTGTAATCTTTTGGATAAATGCCTAAGAGTAGAATTGTTGGATCACAGGGTAGTTCTATATTTAATTTTTGTTTTGTTTTGTTTTGAGGAGCCTCCATACTGCTTTCCAGAGTGGTTGAACAAGTTTACATTCCCACCAATAGTGTACTGGGTTTCCATTTTTTTGTTCATATCCTCCTCAACATCTCATTGTTTTTTTGTTTTTGTGGGTCATGGGGCTTGAACTCAGGGCCTGGGTGCTGTACCTGAGCTTTTCTGCTCAAGGCTAGTGCTCTACCCCTTTTTATGAGCCACAGCTTCACTTCCTGTTTTCTGATGGTTAACTGGAGATAAGAGTCTCCTGATCTTTCCTGCCTGAGCAGTTTTCAAACCACAATCCTCTGATCTTAGCCTCCTAAGTAGCTAGGATTATAGTCGTGAGCCACTAGTGCTTGACCATGTTCGAATTTTTAATGATGGCCATTGTAACTAGGGTGAGGTGGAATCTCAGTGTTGTTTTGATTTACATTTCTTGATGTAAATGGTCAGAGATACTGAACATTTTTTAGTATGTCTGCTGGCTATTTTTACTCCTTCTGAGAAGTTTCTCTTTAGCTCATTTGCCCATTGATAGACTGAGTTGATTTTTGTGGGCTTAGTTTCTTAAGCTTTCTGTATATTCTGGTATTAGGACTCTGCTGTATAGCTGGCAAAGATCTCTCATTCTGTAAGCTGTCTTTTTAGCTCCTTACCTATGTTCTTCTGCCATATGAAAACTTTTTAATTTGATACAATTCCATTTATCAATTCTTTCTTTGATTTGCTGTGTTTCCACTCGGAAAATTCCTGTCTGTCCCAAGGAGTTCTAATGTTTCTCTAATAGTTTCATAGTTTGGGGTCTTACATTGAGGTCTTTGATCCATTTTAAATTAATACTGGTATAAGGTGATACATAAGGATTCAGTTTCTGTTTGGATATTCATTTTTTTCCAGCATCATTTGTTGAAGAGACTGTCTTCCAGGCTATGTTTTTGGCTCCTTTATCAAACATTAAATGGCTGTAGGTCTGTGGGTTTATTTCCGAGTCTTTTATTCTGTTCCATTGGTCCTCAGGCCTATTTTTGTGCCAATACCAAGCTGTTTTCATTCCTATAGCTCTGTAGTTGAGTTTGATATTTGGAATCGTTATACCTCCACCACTTCTTTTTCTGCCCAGTAATGCTTTTGTGATTTGGGGCCTTTTGTGGTTCCATATGAATTTTTGGATTGTTTCCTCTATCTCAGTGAAGAATGATGTTGAGAGTTTGGTGGATATTGTATTGAATTTGCTTTGGATAATTTATTTCCATTTTGACAATATTAACTTTCATACAGATTAAAAAAAACAAACAAAAAACAACTACCTCGACCCCATATCCTTTTCCCTGCCAAACTTTTACAAATATTTGTCTATTGCCAGCTGGCACAACTTTTATTTTATGACTTTAATTTATATTAGATGAAAGAGTTTTAGTTGAGCTTCACAATAATCTAGTTTGGATATTATTTTCTATATTGAATAAAGAAAAAACTGAGATGCAAAATGGTTAAGTGGTTTGGCTAAGCTAATAAGATTGAGAGATAGTTCCAGATCTTTGATGGCAAATCTTGCTCTTATTTAGTTGCAAATAGTTTTTAAACTGTGCTTTATTATATCTACGGATTCTAAAAAGTTCTATTCATTTAAAATTACTTAATTTGAAATTATATTAAGAAACAAGATTCTCTCAAATGAATTAAATATCAAATTTTGATTCATAATCCCGACTGCACTCCCAAATTAACTTGTTTCTAGATGAGTCCCCAGAGAAAAAGCTACTGTTTCTCTCTCTCTCTCTCTGTAAATATACACACACACACACACACACACACACACACACACACACACACACACACACACACACACACACACACATATACTTATGTGTGTATACAGATATGTTTGAATTGAATCAAATTCAATGTGTCATTGATGGGGATCTAATTCTTTATTAGTCTTTTTGCTTATGGCACAGGGCACACACAAATGAAGCCACTTCTACAGCAATGTGCCACAATAGTGTTTGCCAGGCAAATACAGGTACATGGCACTGCTGTGGTCTGTGCCAGAAATGTCTGATGAGAATATCAACAATATACCTTGTGGTAATACTAGGCTAAGCAGTAGTATAGCAGTTACATCAGAAGCTCTAGGTCTGATTCTTAGATTTGTGATAAATAATTTTGGAGTTTATATTCAAAATAAAAATTTCCAAACTGGGCACTGGTGTCTCACACCTTTAATCACAGCTACTCACAAGGCTGAGATGAGCATTACTGTTCAAAGCCAGGTTGGGCACACACATGTGAGACATTCAAAAAGGTGGAAGTGGAGATCTGGCTCAAGTGGTAAAGCACCAGCCTTGAGGGAAAAAGCTAACCAAGAGCTCAAAGTCCTGAGCCAAGCCATTGTACTGGCTTGACTTTATTTAAAATAAATAATGATAAAAAAATAGAAAATCTCAACCATGTTTCTATTTTCTGTATCAGATTAATTTGAGAATTTGTGGGAATTGCCAGGACAGTTTAAGCTCCTCAAACACCTCAACCACCCTTTCTCTTAATAGAATCAAGGCAGATTCATTCAGGAATTAGAGCCCTCTAATTCCATCCAGCCGTATCATCTTACCTGTCTCCTAGAAAAACTCTGTACTAGGCACCTCCTGCTTCACCTTCTCACCACTCCTCCATTAGGAACGCACTCCTTCTTCCCACCTGGGGGGGGGGGGGGGGGGGGCTAAATACTTCTTGAATCTCCAGTTATTTTCTTGCAATATATTTATACCCTATTCATTTGATTTTTTTTCAATCATGAATTGAACATATCCTATGCCACTGACAGGGTATGAAAAGAAAAATGACAGCGTGGGAAGAGGTAACATTGTAAAAAAAAAAAAAATGTACTCTTAACTGAATTATGTAATTGTAACCTTTTTGTACATCGCCTTTATAATAATAATTTTTTAATTTACAAGAAAATAAAAACAAGACATCATTCACACTGAACATCTCTTCCAGCTCATGATCTACTTCTTAAACCATGCCTCCACTTCCAGCTTTTTGCTTGTTAATTGGAGATAGAGATTCTCACAGACTTTCCTACCTTAATAGATAGGATTACAGGCACAAGCCAATGATTTCCAGCCCCACAGTATATTTAAGGGTATGAACAAAAGCTAAGAGAGAAGTGCTATTCCAAAAGGATACTGTCATTTCCCACATCAGTGACCAAACATCCTTACCATTAGCTAAATTGCTTTGGACTTTGGTCTAATTTCTCTCAAAAGCCCATTACCACCACAAATGAGATGTTCAATTAAAACATGTTGAATTAGGTATCTCTATTTCTTCCTAATAGTTCTGATTCTTTCTAAAACCATAGACCGGACTTCATTCTGAAACTCTAGTAGTCCCAGTAGACAGGAATAACTTTTAGTTTCAAATTGGAAGTTTTGGCGCTATGAAGCTACTCAAGCCTTACACTCAATCTGTGTTGTATAATTCCAATCCTGCTCTGGGTTATCATATCTGAAGATGGATTCCTCGCTGGCTTTTGCTCGCTGACACCCACTTTTCTGACAGCATCCACCATGCTCATCCACTGTGCCCACCTTTACTGCTTAGCCTCATGCTGCCATAGACCTTATGCCTGAAACTGTGGTAGCTCACATTTAGTAACCATTTTCTCCCTCATTTCTACTTGATCTTACCTACTCGAGAGTGCTACAAGACCTGTGCTAAAATAAAGCATGAGATGCTCTCCACAAGGGAAACCTGCAGTTTAATATTAACTATCTCTCAATCACATCTATCTTGTGTACACAAGAACCTCCTTACTATGAAATGTTGTACATCATCATTCACTGCCTTACGTTCCAGGGTTAAAGGACAAAACAATAGCTAATATAGAAATGAATAAGAATAACACCATTTCCTGCTTCAAGCTAAACAGTCCCTGAATTCAGAAGTTATGTATCGACTGCAGTCATCCAATGCGGATCTTCCCCCAGTATATGCCAAACCATACATCCTGTAGAGATAATTTTTAAAAGATAAAAGATGAGGGGGTGACAGTGTTCAAAGGGAAATGTACTCATTACCTGACTCATGTAACTGTAACCCCTCTGTACATCACCTTTACAATATTTTTTAAGATAAAAGATATTAAACTAATTATCACACAGGCCTTTCAATACCATTAAATATTCTATATCTTTAAGATATAGTTGCATGAGTTTCTTAGGAAGAGACTTTAACATTGAGATGCATTGGGGTTCCACAACAGCCTGTTATGTATTGCTCCTCCTCTCAGCAAATCTGAGTAATAAAACAATCTGAGTTACCCAGACCTATTAAGCACTTCATGGAATGTAAATAACATCTGGAGTTTTATCCAATATCCACTTTAAATACAAACAATGCACGTCAAAACAAAATAACTATGCCAATAAGGTACTATACATCAAATCTGGAATTAGACTATCTACCTCACTGTCTGAAGATCAGTAAACTTAAAAATTAAGTTTAAGATGTGAGATGACTTCCTTACAAAATAACTCAGAAATATTCAGAAAAAAATAGGCACTTTACTGTAAGAGAATATAATAAAATACAGTTCATAGAGAATAAAGACTGAATACTGTCAGACTATTCACAGCTATGAAAACAGAACAGGGAAACCCATTGGGAACACTATTTCTTAGAGGGAAGGATACAGGGAGTGTGAAAAAGGAGTCAAATTGATTGGAATACAGCATTAACACGCATGGAGATGTAACAATGAAATCCTACCCCTGTATAACTGATATTAAGAGAATTTTTTAAAGATTAAAAGACAGTTGATAGTCTACAACATATATACATATATATATATATATATATATATATATATGCTAAAGAACTGAGTCAGAGAAAAAAAATCTGAATGAAGTGGTTTGATTTTTCTAATTAAGTTGTTTTGCCAACTGAGTATACCCAAACAAAAAATTAAAACAGTACAGAAGACGTACCACCAGAAAATATCTTCCTGACTAAATCTTACAGGACAAACAATCAGTTATTTAGAAGTATCATCAAAACTGGTTATAAAATCACCTTTTATTTAATAGGGTCAAGGGGTAGATGAATATAGAGACAATAGGGGAGAATACAGTCAAAATTCAATAGACAGCCTACAAACAGGAAACGTGAGGGAAGGGAGGGGTCAGGAGGGATGGGTGAGAGTGTTGAAGGGGTGACACTGATCAAGATGTACTGTACTCATAACTGCTTTGTCAAATGACAACTCCGATGTACAACTACTTAAAGATAATAAAAAATATTTTTAAAAAAGAATTGGCTTCTACTACATGTTTGTCCTAAGGTAAACTGATACAGTTCTTCAAGTTGAAGATTTTGTTTTATGTACTTGAGGTCTTATTGTTACCCAAGATGGCCTTGAACTCCTAGACTCAAGTGATTCCCTCAGCTCAACCTCCTGAGCAGTTGGGACTATCGGCTCACACCATCATTCCTACTTTCATTATTTATTAAAAGATCTGCAACTGCAAGCCACAATATTACTTATCTTTTATATTATGTACAAATCAGCCAAATATACATTCTTTAGTTTCTCATGTAATCACCTTAGTGTACTCTGCTTTATCTTTCTGTCTACTCCCTTGCCCAACTTTCTATTACTTCAAGGTGTATATACAGCTCCATAATCCTTTACTGGAAATTCCAAAACCTGAAAAAGTGTTGAAAAACAAATGTCTCTTCATAGCCAAATTGATAGCAAAATCTATAGTGATGATATTTAAAAAAAAAAAAAATCTGTACTGGTAACAAAATCTGATCTGACCTCAAAGGTCATAAGGCTATTCTTAGTCCTTTGTCATCATTCTTGATGTGAAAATTCACACATTTTGTTACAGAAATAACAATGGATTAACAAAGTGTTACCAGATCCTGATTGAAGTATCTAGTATATAGAATAGACATGAATTACCTAAAATTTTACTGCAGAAATATAAATGTGCACTAGACTCCAATAGAGATATTAGGTAGAATACAGAATACACATGAATAACTGTGCTAAAATTCGAAAAAAATTGTGAATTCCTAAATATATCTGGTGTCCTTAGGTGAGGGATTTCAAACCTGTCTTCATTTATGTATATTACTATCATCTCTCCATAAAGGAACAACTTTTATTTCATTTGCTGTTATATCCCCTCGACCTAGAATTGTGTCTGACACATCACACTCTCAATTAATATTTGTTGAACAATCAAATAAATGATCACGTTTAATAAATATAACTGCAGTTCAAAATAAAGAGTAACAAAATATGCTATCAGCACACTAGAGGAGATAAAATGAGGTTTTATTTCATACAGAGCCCCATATCCCTCATTTGCAATTCTGAAATGCAAAAAGCTTTGAAAACAGATGCAAAATGTTTTGTCAATGGTCCTTATTTTCTGAAATCTAAAGATTTTCAAGTAAGAAACAACAGTGAATACATATTATATTGAATAAATACTTGAAAGAAAAGCAAAAGTCCCACATTAGACTTCGGCTTCCTTAATGGCAAGGCTGTTTTTTTGTTTTGTGTTGTTTTGGTGGTGGTGGTGGGGCTTGAACTCTGGGCTTGGGCACTGTCCTTCAGCTTTTCAGCTCAAGGCTAGTGCTCTACCACTTGAGCCACAGTGCTACTTTCAGCTTTTTCTGTTTATGTGGTGCTGAGGAATCGAACCCAGGCCTCATGCATGTGAGGCAAGCACTCTACCACTAAGCTACCTTTCCAGCCCCGCAAGGCTGTTTTTAACATAGTTGTTTTTTTTTTAACCTATTGTGACAAGTATACTTGTCCAATACAAAAATGAATATTTCCAAGTCAGATAGAGAAACTAAGAACTGATAACACTTCTGCCTAAAAATAGTAGAGCGCTGGGCGCTGGTGGCTCATGCCTGTAATCCTAGCTACTCAGGAGGCTGAGATCTGAGGATCCCGATTCAAAGCCAGCCCGGGCAGGAGAGACCGTGAGACTCTTATCTCCAATAAACCACCAGAAAACCGGAAGTGGCGCTGTAGCTCAAGTGGTAGAGTGCTCGCCTTGAGCTGAAGAGCTGAGGGACAGCGCCCAGGCCCAGAGTTCAAGCCCCACGACCGACAAAAAAAAATAAAATAAAAAAATAAAAATAAATAAAAATAAAAATAGTAAAGCCCCTCCTATCACTATCTTTCTTTCTCTCTCCTTCCCTCCCTCCCTCTCTCTACTCTCTCTCTCCCCCTTCTCTCTCTCTCACACGCACATAATTTAAAAGCAGTTTGAAGCTGCTCAGAAAATAAGAACTAGAGTAGCAGGGGAAAATCTTGAGACACAAACTAGCTCCATTCTCTTTAGAATTATTATCCTATTATGAACATGTATAAAAACTGATAGGACACAGTATGAAATCTGGTGGAGGGTTACTAAAGGCAAATACAGAAATGAGTACCACTTTGGAATAGACTAATTGTAGGGAAAGTTTTCTCTACAAGAAAAATTTTGAATACTGAAGTTCTGTTGGGTAGAAGGCTACAAAACTAAACAGGAAAAAAACGAGAACACTATTTGGGAATCTAGCAAGAAAAGGAATGGAGTTTGAGCCAAAGGGAAAAGAGCCAATCCTTTGCTGGAAGCCCTGGAAAGCCAGGAGAGACCAGAAGACTGACCCCCGCCTAGACTCCATACATCCCTAATAGGATGAAGGGAACCAGCCACTATCTGACCTATGTAAGGGAGGCTGATGATGGGAAATAGTGTCTGCAGACTCTACAGTATTTTGCATAGAAAACACAGCATTAAATAGTCTCTCCCTCAGATGAAGTCAGATGATCAAAAGCTAAGAGAGAAAAAAAAATACAGAGAGATCCATGAGTATTAAGATATTGGTGTTAACTGATGAGGATTTTAAAATCATTATGAATGATTCAGGGCTATCACCAGGAAAAGAAGAGAAAGAACTGATTGAAATATATGACAAAAATTTTTACATGAGAATTGAAATCTATTTTTAAGAATCTGGAAATTTTAGAACTAAAATACACACTTTGTCAATAAGAACTCAGGAGATAGATTTATCAAAGATTGAAACAGAAGAAAATAAGATGAATCAGAAGTTCAGAAGAAATACAGAACAGTGAAATACTCATAAAAACAAGTATTAGAGACATGGAGATTCAGTGAATAGTTCTAATGTATAAACTGGAGTGTCAGGAAGGCAGGAGACAAAGTAAAGGTAGCAGAATAAATATTTCATTAGCTATTGATCAAGAATTTTCCAAAGCCGGTGGAAGATATCAGCTCTAAATTTAAGAAGCCCCACAAATTCAAAACAAACTTAATAATAACACAAACAACAATACTGTACCAAAGCATTCTAAACCAGTCAGCTGAAAACCAAAAATGGGAGAAAAATGTTAAAAGCAACCAGGTAGGGCAGGGATGGGGGTGGGGATGGGGATGGGGACAGGGGAAATGGGAGGGGGGGGAGGAGGGGACACGGGGACACACACACACACACACCAATTCAGGGACAGTTGACTTCTCAGCAGAAAATAGAGAACAGAAGACAAGGGAATGACACCCTAACATGCTGGAGGAAGATCACTGTCAACTTAGAAATCTACCTACTGAGAAAAGTAGCCTTTACATCTATAATCCTACTACTCAGGATGCTGAGATCTGAGGCTTGTGGTTCCAAGCCAGCCCAGAGAAGGAAAGTCCATGAGACTTTTATCTCCAGTTAACTATTTAGAAAAAGCTAGAAGTGGCCCTGTGGCTCAAGTAGTAGAGCGCTAGCCTTGAGCACAGAGAAGCTCGGGTACAGCGTCCAGGCCCTGAGTTCAAGCCCCAGGACCAGCAAAAAGGTACCAGGCAACTAAAAACTGCAAAATCTAGGACTTGGCATGGAACTCATTGGAACACTGAGTATACCTAGACTCAATCCCTAGTGCACACACTACATGCACATACATACATATACGCATGTGTGCGCGCGCACACACACACACACACATACACACACACACACACACACACACACACACACAAAGAAAAAAAGAAATTTGCCACTAGGCTACCCACACTAACAGAAATATTAGACTGAGTTCTTATGATAGAAAAAAATAATAATTCCCAGGGAAATACAAGAGAGTATAATGAAAACAGGAAAGACAAAACTGCTGTTTATAGTAAGTATTGACAAAATGATAATACTTCAAAATAATAATGGCAATATCTCATAGGATATGATATATACATTGATTTAAAATACGTGTCAAAAGAATACAAATGGAGGCAGGAGGGTTAAATGAGCTAAATGTTCTAAATTCCAGCATTTCAAGAAAATAATAAACACAATACTTTATATTTTAACTTTTCAAGAATAATTGCAACAGCTAATAGTTACCTAAAGAGCAATAAAATAAAGCCAAACATGGTGGAACACACCTATAATCCCAGCTACTCCAGAGGCAGAGACAGGAGGATGCCAGTCTGAGACCAATTCAGGCAAAATAGTTACTGAGATCCTATCTCATAACGAGGCAGGCATGGTTAGTCACACCTGTATTCCATTTGGGAGTTGAAGGTAGGAGGACTGAAGTTCAGCCCAGGCCAAACTGCAAGACCCTTTCTGATAAACAAACTAACAGGAAAAGGAATGAGGGTGTGGTTCAAGTGGTAGAGTGTCTGCCTAGCAGGTGGGAAGCCTTGAGTTCAATCCTAGTACCATACAAAAAATGAACTGAAAAAATAACAATAAAATTAAGTTAATGGAGATGAAAACATAATAGAATTATTTTAATATTCCCAAAGAACAAAGGAAGAAAACACAGTATGTAGCAAATGAACCAAATAAGAAACAATTATTAAGATGAGAAATATAAACCAAACCAGTAAATTCATTAAATGTAAAAAGACTCAAAAATGCAATTAGGCAACTATCATTGTCAGTCTAGATTTTAAAAACAACTACATGATGCTTTCAAGAGATACACCTTACGTATAGTCATAGAGAGTGAAAATAAAAGAGAAGGAAAAGCAGTTGCTACAGTAACACCATACACAATGATTTAGGAATTAAGCTCACAGGAACATACTACAATATGTCTGTATGCATGCAATAAAAATAGCCTTAATAATACAATAAAAATAATCTTAACATATACATGTAAAAATTAGGGGGAAAAAAACAGGGAGAAATAGGCAAATGTAATAGTTATCCCTGAGCTAGTTTTCCTTTCATGTTTTCAGTTGCCCATGGTAAACTATGATCAAAATATACCAAATGGAATTCAAGTTTCAAATTACATGCCATACTGCATTGTACAATGAAGTCTTGTGCCACACCATCCCCCCTGGGACATTAATCATATCATTGTCTAGCGTATCCACATTTTATATGCTATCTATCCAATAGTGTGTAGTAGCTAACTGAGTTACTAGACTATGTCACAGAAGGCAGGGGTTGTGTTCAAGTAATCCATATTTTACGTAGTCACAGCCCCAAGGTACAAGAGCAGTCATGTTGACAATTCAGACATGCCACAGATAAAGTATATCCTCTAAGTAAAAAAGTAACAAGGAAAGAAAAATCATACGACTAAGTCACTAAGATCCACAGTAAAGAATAAATTTTTCATCTATTAATTTGTTCTATTTTACTATTAGTAATTAGTATTGTATATAAATTAAACTTACAGTAAATGTTACCATACATATGTATGTAAGGGATAATAAGTGACTATTTGGCTCAATTCTATCCTGGTTTAAATATTCCTTAGGAGGTCCTGAAATATACCCATCATGGATAAGGAGGGACTACTACATACAATCACATTTCTTTCGTCAGCCAGTAGAATAGAAAAAAACTTACTAAGAATTTTAAAAAGTTGAATGACATAATTATGATCTTATCCCTGTGATATGTATAGATAATCTGTGGCAATACATACATTCCTCGGAATAATATGCTGGGTTATAATGTAGACCTCAGCAAATCAAGAAAATGAAGCAAATGAGTAAAGCCAGTCTCAGCCTAGATATCAACAAGAAAAACATATATGCAATGTCTCATCTGCTTATAAATTAATCACACACTTCAAAATAGCCCTAGTGATGAACCTGTTTAGTAGCAAAAATATTAGAAAATATTTTGAACAAAATGGCAAAGAAAATTTAATTCATTAATGTGAAGCTCAATTAAAGCAAAAAGGAGAAAATAGTCTTAAATGTATATTTTTTAAAATGAGACTTCAAATTTATGACCTAACAGTCCACTTCAATAAACTAGAAAAAGAACAGCAAATTGATCTCAAAGGAAGAAAAGTAATTAATGCTAATAAGATGACTTGAACTTCAAAGAAAATTAGCAAAGACAAAATTGGTTCTTCAATGAGGGGAATAAAGTTGATAAATCCCTAGCAAACTATGCAGACATACATACACCACACAATTACAATGACTGAGATAGGAAAAGTCTTTATAGATGCCAAAAAGTAGTAAAATTTTTATTATAAAATTTTAGACCAATGTTGTATAGAATTTTAAGTGAATTGAACAAATTTCTTGGAGAATACAACTTATAAAACAAATAGGATAAGTTCCTCTATTAAATCTAAATGTTACTAAATCCTTGCCAATACGTACTAAGGAAGAACAACGGAGTGAGAGAGATAGAGAGAGGGACTGACATTAAACAATGGTACAAGAAAATTAGTGGAGAAAGATAGGTTTTCTCAACATACAGGGTACTGGAAACACTGAGCATTCATATGGAAAAAGAAAAAGACTTACCTTATATCATATACAATATTTACACCTAAATGTAAAGAGCTAAAAGTATAAAACTTACAAAACAAATATAAAAGAAACTTTTTTGAGAACTTGGGCAAAAACTTTTACATAGGACACAAAACGCACAAATAATTTTTAGAAGAAATTGATTTTTTTAAGTATGTCATCAAAATGTAGCATACTTGTTCTTTAAAGGTTAAGAAAATGAAAAGAAGTAGAAGAAGTATGGCTCAAGTGGTAGAGTGCCACCCTTGAGTGAAAAAGCCAAGCAAGAATGAAAGTCCCTGAGTTCTAGCCCCAGTACCAAGAAAGAAAGAAAAAAAGAAAGAAAGCAAGGAAGCAAGAAGGAAAGGAAGGAAGGAAGGAAGGAAGGAAGGAAGGGAGGGAGGGAGGGAGGGAGGGAGGGAAAGAAAGAAAGAAAGAGGAAAAGATAACATAGGAAATAAAAAAAGATAGGTCACAGATTGGGAGAAAATGTTCATAAGATGCATAGCACATGAAAAACTTGCGTCATATGTAATAAAAACAAACAACAATAAAAAAAAGACAACACAAATTTTAAATGGGCAAAAGGTTTGAACAGACCGCTTAAGCGTATTTGAAAATGCTCGGTATTTAGTGTCATCAGTCACCAGAGAAATCGGAACTACAATAAGATACCGCTCTGTTGCTACGAAGGGAGTAATTAATAAAAAGCAGTTAACAAAGGAAATGAACAGCTATTTCAAGTAAGGATGCACAACAACTGGGGTTCTCATCATTGTTAACGGGAATGTAAAATGGCAGCGCTATTGGGAAACGTTGGGCAATTTCTTTTTTTTTTTTTTTTCGTTGGGCAATTTCTTAGAGAACTGAACATACACTGTCACACAGCTCAGCACCCCCACTCCCAGATATTCGTCCAGGACAAAAGAAAACACGTAACCCGCGCTGGTGGCTCGCGCCTGGAATCCTGCAACTCAGGAGGCTGAGATCTGAGGATGGAGAGTCAGAGCCAGTTTAGGCAAGGAAGTCTGTAGGACTCATCTCCAATTGACGACCAAAACTCCGCCAGTGGAGCTCAAGTGGTAGGAAGTAACTCAGGTGGTGGAGCGTTCTGGCGCGAGCGCACACACGCACACACACACGTATGATTCCATTTTTACTCATACACACACACACACACACATCTCTTCATGCGGCCTGAAGTATCACGTTAGCAGGGCGTCAAGACGTGCTGGACGGGTGGAGAAATCACTGCAGAGAGGATAACGCGCACCACACAGACTCCCAGAAGATGAAAGGCCACGCGGCACCCAGGAGCCCGAATCCACCGCAACGCCCGCCAAAGGGAGGGGGGTGGGCGCCCCGCCTTCCCCGAGCCCAGCGCCTCCATAAAACCGGGACCCCACCCAGGACTCCAAGGACAGGTGAACGACTGGGCCGCAAAAAGGCGTGAGGCGCCCCAGCCTTCCCCTTCCAGAAATCAAACCCCTCGGAGCCCCGCGGGCGGCCCCGTTGGAGCGGCCTTGCAAGGTGCGGCGCGGGCCGGGCGGGGTGGGCGTGGGCCGGGCGTGGCGGCCCCCCCACTCCCGCCGCGGCCTCCCCCCCACTCCCACCGCGGCCTCCCCCCCACTCCCGCCGCGGCCTCCCCCCCACTCCCGCCGCGGCCTCCCCCCACTCCCGCCGCGGCCTCCCCCCCACTCCCGCCGCGGCCTCCCCCCCACTCCCGCCGCGGCCTCCCCCCCCACTCCCGCCGCGGCCTCCCCCCCCCCACTCCCGCCGCGGCCTCCGCCCACTCCCGCCGCGGCCTCCGCCCACTCCCGCCGCGGCCTCCCCCCCCACTCCCGCCGCGGCCTCCCCCCCCACTCCCGCCGCGGCCTCCCCCCCCACTCCCGCCGCGGCCTCCCCCCACTCCCGCCGCGGCCTCCGCCTCACTCACCCAGGCTTGCCGTTCCAGCTGCGCGTACAGACTGGAGCCCTTCAGCTTCTGGACGACGTGGGCGATAATGAGCGACAGATCGGACTCCTCCGGCGGCATCGCCCCGGCCCCAGGCCGCCCCGCCGCGGGGACAGGCCGCCGGCACCGAGAGAACCTGCCACCGCCTCCCGCTGCTCCCGGATTCCGCCAGCGGGCGTTGCTAGGCAACGGCCCGGCTCTGTGTCCGTCCTTCTTGTGTCCCCTCCGCGTCCGCAGGCCGCAGCGCTTGAGTTCCGCCTGCAGAAGGAAAAAATATAAAGACCGGTGGACTTCATTTCGTTCCGTTGTTCCTGGACAGTTTGATTTGAAAAACGAGAACAAAAGCTCATTTCTTCAGAGCTGCAAAGTCTTCTACGCACCCGGAGAACCCAGAGAGTTGGGTGGTTTTTGACTTGTATTTTCCTGTACATTTCCTTTTCACCTCTCCATCTCTGCAGAAATAGGGCGGGAGGAGCTGTGGAGGAGCTGTGGCCTTCCTAGACATGGGGATGCACTGGGTTCAGTTCCTAGGACTGCTAAATAATCTTTTAAATAATTTTTTGAAAAACTGGGCTGTTGAGTGCAATGATACTGAAAAGTACATCCAAGAAATATCAGGCTCTGAGAGTAACTGTGTACTTTTGGAAGGACTTTGATTTCAGGCCTTGCATGTCTGCCCTTGTAAAATAAGCCCGCTTCACAGGATTCTGTGGCAATTAATGATACAAAAACTGTGAGGCTGTGAGGCACCGGTGATTTAACCTGTAATACTAGCTACTCAGGAGGCTGAGACAGGAGGATCATAGTTCAAAGCCAGGTCGGGGAGGAAAATCTGTGAGACTCCTATCTCACCAGTACACTAGCAAAAAGCTAGAAGTGGAGCGGTGGATCTACTGGTAGAGCTCTAGCCTTGAGCAAAAGAGCTCAGGGACAGTGCCCAGGCCATAAATTCAAGTCCCAGGACACACACACACACACACACACACACACACGCACACACACACACACACACAATTGTGATGCTGCCTAGCACTGAATGTAACATTCAATTGTATTTCATTTTCTCTGCTTCCATCCTTTGCAGTCATGCCCTGGAACGCAATATACAATGTCTTCTCATCTAAAGCTACTTATTAACCAAGAAACAGAGCAGCTTTCACAAAGCGTCCTCAATTAAAGGATAAATAAGACACTGTCGTAGTTTTCAAGGAATTTACTATCTAGATTTCTCCATATATTCATTCATTGGATCCTTTAGTATTCAACCTACAAAGCACTTACACCCAAAGAAATGCGTGAGCTCAAAGAGTTAATAAAATGTGGTTCTTGTGTCAAGAAATTATATGAAATGTTTTTCAGAATTAAAAGTAACTAACAACAAATTCCAAAGATGGAATTTCCAGGAAGATGGCTAAGGAATAATGCACACCATATAATAATCTTACCAAAATAATCAAGAATTTTTCAGTTGTGTGTGTGTACATGCATTTCAAGCAAAGCAAAAGTAGCATTTCAAGAAAACAGAGCAAGACTGCTGTTAATGCTACTCTAGACTAACTGTATCAAACTTTAATGTGCTAAGGAATAATCATAAAAGAACTTGTTAAATCAAATGTTCTGATATAGTACATCTCTGGTAGCTAATAAATTTATTATTGACGGGTTTCAGAAGATTGTGATTCTGATGGTTCAAAGGATACGTTGTGAATGGCTAAGGAGAGGAACAGGTAAACAACAAGAATTCAAAAGAATTGGCCCCTGGCTTCTATATACCATAGGTTGGCATTCCTCACACCATCATTTGGGTGATAATAAATAACAGACTAAATAATCCATTTGGTCAAAAGTGTTTTTTATTAAACCAACATTAGAAATAAATAATGCACACATATTGTTCCTTTATGAAATATTCTGCCACAACTCAGAATTCAAACTTGTAGAATAGTAGATCTTGTCAACTCTTTGTAGTCCTACCATAGCACCTCCCTATCTATCCATGGATCTCCAACACAACCTCACTTGGAACAATAAAAACTAGAATGAATGTTTGTTTGAGACTGTGAATGTGTGACCAAAGAAATAAATGTGCTTACATAAGGTTAAGAAGGATCATAGAACATAAAAGGAAAGAAGATAGAGCTGTGGCATGGAAGAAAAAGTAAGGTGTCTAAATTCAGAAAATATTGTATCTCCTTCCTCTCAAACCCTAGGAACTATAAGAGTCTCTTCTAAAACAAGAGGGTAAAATACCAACCAGGGTGGAATATTGTGAGGAATAAATGTACCTAATATTAAAATGCTTATAAACATAAATAAAATATTGGAACTGAGGTAAGTAAATAATTCCCAGTAGTATTGAAGTAAGGTAGTAAGAAGTAAATATAGTGATATAAATAGTGCCCAGAACAATTTTCATAGATAGGGCTTTAAATCTTTTAGGGGGACAGAGCTGTTCTGGAGTTTAAACTCCAGGCCTAATTCTTGCTAGGCAGGCTCTGCCACTGAGTCCTTTTTCTGCTCTGGTTATTTTTGAGATGGGGTATTGCTTCTTGCTTGAGCGTGTGCCTGATCTAGGATCCTGGCTTTTTGTTATAGAAGGAATGACAAGTGCATGCCACTATGTCCAGCTTCTATCAGTGAGGTGAGGTCTTCCTACCTAAACTGACCGAGAACCAGGATCCTCTAAATCTCAGCCTCTAGTTACAATGACAGCTGTGCTCCACTGTGTCCAGCTGTGGGCTGAGAATTTTTCTGCCCAGGCTGTCTTCAGACCCAATCCTCCCATTCTTAGCCTCCTAAGTAACTAGAATTATAGCAGTGAGCCACCAGTACCCATCTTTTAAATCTTTTTTTTTATTGTGAAAATACTGTACAGAGGGGTTACAATTACCTGGGCAAGATAATGAGTACATTTCTTATCAAGCATTGTAGCCTCCTCCTTTGTTTCCCCTTCCCATCCCTTCCCATCCTCCCCCTGCCCCCCCCCACCCAATCCTCCCCGCTACCCGCCCCCCACCAAAGTTGTAAAGTTCATTTTTCAACATAACGACTTGTACATCTCATTGTTGCAATGGGTCCACATGTATCCCTATTTAAGGATTTGTTTTTCCCCTTCCCCTCCACAAATTATACCGACATCAAATACAGTGAAAGCAGGGGTTATACTGTGGGGGAGGGACATACAAAGCAACAAAGAAATAATCTTATAACTGTGTTAGAAACAATCGCATGAAAGAAAAAAAACATTTGAATGCATATCTTAGGGCTCATTTCCCTAACATCACCTTATCTGACCTTTTCTGCTTGACTCAGACATATACTAGATATTGTAAATAAGGAAAACCATGGGACCTATGTTTCTTTGGGCCTGGCTTACTTCACTTAATATCATTTTTTCCAAGCTTTTCCATTTCCTAACAAATGGGGCAATGTCATTCTTTTTGATGGAGGCATAGAATTTATTTTATTTTATTTTATTTTTGTCCTGGAGTTTGAACTCTGGACCTGGGAGCTGTCCCTGAGTTCTTCAGCTCAAGGCTAGTGCTGTACCATGTGAGCCACAGAGCCACTTCTGGTTTTCTGATGCTTAATTGGGGATAAGAGTCTCACAGTCTTTCCTGCACAGGCTAGTTTTGAACCACAATTCTCAGATCTCAGCCTCCTGAGCAGCTAGGATTACAGGTGTAAGCCATCAGCACCCAGCTTTTAAAATCATTTTTAAGAGAAGATGAATTAATGTCTTAAAGCAACATGAATAATTCTGAAAGCATAGTCAAGCCAAAACAATCCCCTAATGCTAAATGTTAAAAATGTATCTTGCATACATAGAAGCAGGTGTGTTAGAGTGTAATTCAATTCCAGAATGTCCTCTGCTCTCCTTTTCCAATTTGATTTGGCAAGACCTTTTGGAACACCTGCTCTAGGCAAGGAATGGCAAAGAATACAAAGATGATTCAAAAGAAAATGATCCCTCCTCTAAAGGAATCCTCAGTCCCAAACAGATGATGCAGCCAGTACACAGGGAGTCCCGTCAGTCTCCTACCCAGAAATTCTGTTACTTAAAAGTCATTGTTCTGAGTTCTCTGCTTCACACATCTTCAGTCCCTCCAGCCTCCATGGTATTCTGCCTGCCACATGTTCTGAGGCCACCGTTGAGAGCACTGTTTCTTAGTGCTCTCCACACAGCAAATTTTCAAAGAAGCTTAAACCCTAAGGTTTACAAAAGGCCTTCATAAAGGAAGAGACTCTTCAGATTCTGCTTGTCACCTCCTTGGGCAAACAGAATTATGTCTCATGCCTGAATCCAGGCTGAGCTCCAACCTGTGTATCAGGCAATTGAATAGAACTAGGGAAGATTTTCGGGGGGGGGGGGGGAGTGGGGGCTGGTCCTGGGACTTGAATTCAGGGCCTGAATGTTGTCCTAGAGCCTCTCTGTGCTCAAGGCTAGCACTCTACTGCTTGAACCACAGCGCCATTTCTGGCTTTTCCTGAGCAGTTTACTGGAGATAAGAGTCTCATGGACTTTCCAGCCTGGCCTAGTTTTGCACCATGATCCTCAGATCTCAGCTTCCTGAGTAGCTAGCATTATAAAGGTAAGCCACTGGTGCCTGGCTGGAT
Source organism: Dipodomys spectabilis (assembly GCF_019054845.1). Lineage (NCBI taxonomy): Eukaryota > Metazoa > Chordata > Mammalia > Rodentia > Heteromyidae > Dipodomys > Dipodomys spectabilis. Next base: position 9,102,454 of record NW_024870698.1, on the reverse strand, counting down.
TTTTATACAGGAATTATACAATTTTATAGGAATGAGGAGGACTGTGCTATGGGCTCTATGGGTAATCTGAAGTGCTCTATGAGTAATCTCATGTAAACTCTGTGCCACATGAAAAATTTAGGGAAGACTACCAAGCAAACAGTAATTTGAGACATAGGGTATTTGTTATTACCCAAGGTTGGGTCCGTGTCTCTACAAAGGCATCAAGGATCTAAGCTCTTAATTCAAATGGTGTAACTCCTTAGAAAAAGTCACAGTCCAATCAAATGAATATCAGGAAGTTGCTACTTGAGATGTAAAAGGGGAAGATGAGGAAGAGGAGATAGATGAATGAAGAGCGAAAGAGGGGGGATGCAGTCATAATATTCATACTATGTGTTACAGATGGCTCAGGAGATGGGGGAGTCACATCAGGAAACTATCTTGAAAGGAACTTGCTGGGGAAGACACTTCTGCAGAAGTGTGAGCCAACAGCCAAAAATCTGGCAAGCAAGCACACAGAGCAGGCAGACTGCTCTCTGTTCATCCCTAATGCAGCAGACCCCACCCCTCTGCTCCAATTGGCCAGGCTCTGGTTCACAATCTGCTCCAGACTGGCTAGTTTGAAGAAGGTAAGATGTACTTACATTAAAGTGACCATTAAAAGACCTTGAAGCTGGGCCTTATTGGCTCATGCTTGCAATCCTAGCTACTCAGGAGGCAAGAAATCTGAAGATCGCAGTTCTAATGCAGACAGAAAAGTCTGCAAGACTCTTTATCGCCAATAAACTACTCAGAAAATGGCTGAAGTAGTGCTGTGGCTCAAGTGGTACAGGGCTATCCTTGAGTAAAATAAGCTCAGGGACAACACCCAGGCCAACAGTTCAAGCTCCAGGACTGGGAAAAAAAAGGCTGAAATAAGACTTACAGTACACAAGCACTCATACCCTCTGCTATTTAGGGGTCAGGAATCTATTACCAGAACTTGAGCCTGGAACAAGTCCTGTGAGACTTAAGAAGCAAGACCAGAGAACCTGAAACAAAAAGAGAGTGGTGGTGAGAGAGAGGTAAAGCGAGCAAGAGAGACAGAGACAGAGAGAGAGAGAGACCTTTCAAATGAGAAGTTGAACTAAATCATACAACAGATGAAAGAGAAAAGACAAGACTATACTAAAACAGAGGTGCTTAGCACAAAATTTTGGGAGGGGGGAGCAGGGTACAGAAGCTCATTCCTATAATCTCAGATATTTGGGAGGGAAAGAGAGGGAGGATTGTGGTTCATGGTCAACCTAGGGAAAAGTTCGTGAGACCCCTTCCCCCATCTCCACAAATAAGCTAGGCATGATGATGTGTATCTGTCATCCCAGGAAGCATAGGTAGGAGAATCACAGTCTAAGGCTTCCTGGGGAAAAAAAAAGTGAGATCCTATCTGGAAAAATAACTAAAGCAAAAAGGGCTGAGGATATGGCTCAAGTGGTAGAGCACCTGTCTAGTCATTTCAAGACATTTTGATCATACTTCTAGTAGGATCAAAAAATATTCGATGAATCCTCATGATTTATACAAAACTCATGAGACTACCCTAGGTGCCTGTAATATGAAAAGGGTTTGAAAAATTCAATAATCAGAAAATGATGCCCCCTTCTCATTCCTTCCTGGGTTTCAGTGTATTTCCAACACTGAGTTGTACGTTTTCATGGCCACTGGCCATCAAAGTCCGCAAGACTCTTTATCTCCAATAAACTACTCAGAAAAAGGCCGAAGTGGTGCTGTGGCTCAAGTGGTGCAGGGATTTCCTTGAGCAAAATAAGCTAAGGGACAACACCCACCTACGCTCATTCTCTGTTCTGTTTTCCTTTGCTTCCTAGCTCATGTCTCTGCTCCTCTATTCCAATGCACCTTTGTGCAAAAGTCTTATTCAAATGGTCTGCAGCTAATATGGTACCTGGAACATTGCAAGTACTTAAGGAGTGCTGGCTGGCACTGAAACAGACGAATGTCACATATATTCTCTCATTTGTGAAAGGTAGTCCTTCATCCAGTTAGATAACAATAGGGTCTGGTGCCAGAGGCACACACCTGTAATCCCAACTATTCAGAAGGTTGAGAGCTGGAGGAGTGGTTCAAAGCCACCTGGGCAGAAAATTCTACAAGACTCACATCCAACTAACCAGACTAGAGGCATGGTTCAAGTGGTTAAAACATAAGTTGAACAAGCAAGCTGAGCAAGAGCATGAAGCCCTGGGTTCAAGCATGGTACTGGCATTCCTAAATAATTATTTTTGGGGGGGTCGATCGTGAGGCCTGAACTCTGGGCCTGGGCACTGTCCCTCAGCTCTTTAGCTCAAGGCTAGAGCTTTACCACTTGAGCCACAGCACCACTTCTGGCTTTTTGTCTGCTTATGTGGTGTTGAGGAATCGAACCCAGGGCCTCATGCATGCACTGAGCCACCTTCCCAGCATTCATAAGAATTTTTAAGGAATGCTAGAAATATCCTGTTTGTGGGTGGGTAGCAGTAGGAGGAGGACAAAAGGAGAGAGTAAAGTGGGGTCCCAAAGGATTCTGCACACACGTATAGAAATAGAACCATGAAACCTGTTGAAACTGTCTTAAGAAGAGGGTAGAGCTAGGTACCAGTGGCTTGCACCTGTACTCCTAGCTACTCAGAAGGCTGAGATCTGAGGATTACAGTTCAAAGCCAGCCTGGGTAGGAAAGTCCCTGAGAATCTTATCTCCAATAAACCACTCATAAAACCAGAAGTGGTGCTGTGGCTAATGTGGTAGAGTGATAGCCTTGAGCCGAAGAGCTGAGGAACAGTGCCCAGGCCCAGAGTTCAGGCCCCATGAATGGAAAAAAAAAAGACAAGAAAAAGAAGAGGGTAAAAGTTTGAAAGGAGAGTGTAAGAGGTGTAAAATTGACTTATGTACCTTGCATGCATGTAGGAAAACTTCCTTGTACTAAAAAAGGGTTATTATATAAGGTTTTTTTACATCGATGTTCTTGGCTTCCCCCCTCCCACCATCCTTTCTCTCTATCTCTCAATACTTAATTGGAGTTAAGAGTCTCATGGACTTTCCTGCCCAAGCTGGCTTCAAACCATGATCCTCAAATTTCAGCCTCCTGAGTAGCTAGGATTATAAATGTGAACCATTAGAGCCCAGCTTCCATCACTTTCACTCTGCCTTCAGAGCAACACCTGATTAGGATATAACTGGGAGTTATATCCTAACTGGGAGTTATATCCTACTCTCTCTCCAGTACTTCCATTCTGATTTCTGTTTTCTAGGGCCCTTTGGCTCGTACCTTGTAGCATCAATCTTCTGTCCATGTTTTCTCTTCTGAGCTGAACTCTACTCTTGGAGACTACTTCTTGTGGGTTCCGGCCCCTTCCAAGAAGTCTGTCCATTGTACAGGGTTTCAGACAAGGAATGAGATTTTTTTCTGCAGATTTTCCAAACAAAATGAAGTGCATTTCATGGAATTACATATAAAACATGTCCACTGTGCCTTTTGTGAAGAGCAAGAGAACGTGGCACAAGTCAAGGTGCAGTTCGGAAGATATGATTCATTACTAGTATTTCAGTCAAAGTGTTTTTTTGGTGCTACTCCATAATGTCAAAAGATCCTGGATGACTGTAAAAAAGCATTATTGACATTTGACATCAGGCAAATAAATATTTCCATTCCACTTGGTTCACTAGATAGAACTATATCACTTGATAATACAAATGAAGAAGAGGGCATCGAGTGAAGATGGTTAAAAAAAATGCATTAGATGAGCCAGGCACCGGTGACTCATGCCTCTAATCCTAGCAACTCAGGAGGCTATGATCTGAAGATCACAACTGGAAGCCAACCTTGGCAGGAAAGTCTGTGAGACCCTTCTCTCCAATTAACCACCAAAATGTACAAATGGAGGCATGGCTGGTATCCCAGCCTTGAGCTAGAGTACCAGCCTCGAGTAAAAAAGTCAATGAGAGCATGGGCCCTGCGTGCCAACCCCAGTACTGTCACAAAACAAAAGGATATTACATGGTTTTCAGGATAACATTCAGGTATAACATTTTTTTAACAAATTAGTTCTAACATTCCTGAAGCATTAACAATCAGAACAAACTTGGCAAGCCACAAATCTCATTTTCTCTTGACAAGAATGAAAGTTGATCTTTCCAAGAAGAAAATTAAGAAAATTGCTCAGGTATTACACCATGATAGAAGCAGAGCTCCAAGTTCACCTCCACATTTCCTGACTACGTGACCTGTGATTTTCCAGTATCCTAGATTGTTCATTTTCGAGTCTGTGAGGTTATCTTCTTTCTTTTCTTTTTAGTCCCATAATTTCAGAGAAAGAAGTTAATATCCTTTCATTTAATAACTTCTTGGAACATCTCATAAGGTAGGAATTATTTTCTCTAATTTTTACAGACTTGGAAGCTAACATCTGAAGTTAGAGAAATCATGAAAAGTCACGATGAAGTTTCACAATCGCAAAACTGAGATTTGAAACCAACTTGTTCATATTTGTTCCCTGAGACGAATGATCATTTTTTCCCTCAAATATGCTCAAGTTCAGGAAGGAAGCGTGGCTATGAGTATAATATTGAGCCTGGAGGGAAGGAGCACCTTCTCGTTTAAAATATATTTTTTTAAAAATCATTATTGTAAAAGTCAGGTGCAGAGGGGTGACCGTTACATAAGTCAAATAATAAGTACAGTTCTTATTTAAGAGTGTCACCTCTTCCCTTGTTTTCTCCGTTTTTCCCTCCTGATCCCTTTCCCCCACAAGATGTATAGATCATTTTCAAAGTCGTGTCTAGAGAGTATCACTGCTGCATTTGTTCACTCTTTGTCCATCTCTGTGTTCCCCCTTACCCTCCCCCAAACAGATACACTTACATACAAGAAAAAAGGTACAGAAATGAAAAAAATAATGTGACAAAGGAGAAGAAAAAAAACAAGAAGCAAAATAACATAAAACCTCTTGTTTCCATTTCTTGGGATCCATTTTGACAAACATCATTTTTTATGATTATATGTGCAAAGCTATTGAGCCTCTGTGATCCTCAGGAATAACTCAAATGTTTTATAGCGCATTGGGATAACTGTGGTTGACAACCACCGTACACACAGAAATAGCTAGTAGAACTTCAACTGAAGTTCCCAACATCAATTAATAAGAAAAATTTGAAGAAATGGATTTACCAAGTATCCTAAGCATAAACACTGATGCAGATGCTGGAAGATACTGTATCTCATAAAAATTCACAATTGTTATGTGTCAAGTTAAAAACTGAAAAGAATTTCCAAAAAAAATAGCCAAGTTCCCTTTCCTCTGACAAACCAAGCTCATGATAAAAATGACAACTTCAGAAGTTCTCACAAATCCTCCCTTCTAATAATGATGAGATTTACATTTGACAAAGATAATATTTAAATCTGAGAGGGTATAGTGTCTAAAAAACCAGCAGGGTCTAAAAGAGAGGACTATTTCCTATTGCCCATTGTGCACTTCTGCATATCTCTGTAAAAAGTTTCTCTGGACATCTGAAATCTTCCTCTGTGTTATTAATTTCTAGAGATTAGAAGAATAATAAGATTTTTATTAAGTTCAGAGATGCAATCTTAAAAAATGTAAGAAACAGGATTAGTGTTTCTAGAATGTAGGAATTTGTAGCTAAATAACAGCATTTTCATCTATTCTTCTTGAAAATGTGTAATATTTTCTCTAGTAAATGGATAGACCTAAGGGTCAGTTTTGCTATTTCTCATTTCAAAAACAATAATAAAATTCAGAGAATTATTATAAATCTGAGAGCAGTTCTATCTTCAATCCATTCTTGATTTAAATAGGTCTTATTAGACTTTGAAGTTTATAGGCATTTACCCAAGAGACTTTCTTTGGAAAGATAGTTTTGAATACAATTTTTTCTTTAGACCTGGTCAGACAGAGGGGATATTGTTAGGTTTTAAAAAAAATCTTTGAGCCAGGCACTGGTGGCTCAGACCTGTAATCCTAGCTACTCAGGAGGCTGAGATCTAAAGATTGAGGTTCAAAGCCAGCTTAGGCAGGAAAGTCTGTGAGAATCTTACCGCCAATGAACAACCAGAAAACCAAAAGTGGCACTGTGGCTCAAAGTAGTAGAGCACTAGCCTTGAGCAAAAAAGCTGAGGGACGTGCCCAGGACCTGAGTTCAAGCCCCAGGACCAACCAAAAAAAATCTTCAAAGAAATCTGACTTAAATTTAAATGAGAGTCATTTAAACAGAAGACATGAAGGCATTCATTCAAACAGAAGAGTATCTTGATCACGAGCCTGGGGTTTGTTTTCAGGTAGACTGGGTTAAATACCTCTGCTTCATACTTGTGTGAGCTTGGACTTTTCTCGACTACAAAATGGGGCTGTGATCATTAAATGTCCCAAGGCAGTCTCAGTGAATGTTTGTTACACTGTTTTTCTTTCTTGGCGGAGGTGTATTCAAATAATTGCAAAAACTTGATGAAAATACAAAGATCAGAGTGTTATTCTATTTCAATAAACCTGGGTCATCACATTCTCTATTAGTTTCCTAGGTAGTGATTATATGCAATATATATGATTATAAGATGTATTTAATGAATTTATATATAAATATATAAGTCTATATAGAACATATTATATATTATATATAAAATTTAAAACCACTGGTTTAAATAATAATCAACAATGGTCATCTTTTTACATATTTCAGACAGTGTGTTTATTGCCAAGAACAAAGGATTATTAGTTAAGGTCCAGTTGTAAAAACTCGACACCACTCATTCATAAACAGAAAAAGACAGTACGACCACTGAAATACAACAAAACAGCTGGAAAGTCTTTTCGGCCTCCCTGGCCTTCCCCGCATCTCCAGAAACAACTCTCCAAGTGAGGCCCACCAAGACAAGGCTATGTCCGCTTAACTGGGAGATGGGGAACCAGAAGGCCAGCTCGGAAATATTGAGTTTCAGGATCCCTGCCTTGGGCGCCATCTTGTGATTAGAAAATCACCTTGACTCCCCCTCAGGGCTCCCTCCACACCCTGAGTCAGGGCTGAGGCCTGAATACTACTATGTTACTATAGAGAAATTCAGGCCCTTCCTGGCTATGCTTTTCCAACTACATTTGTAGCAGCTGAAGACTGAAGATAGTCACTGCCTCTCTTCTACCTTCCACATCTCTCATGAGATTATTTAGTTGAGGACTGGCATTCACATTTAGACACTGGTAGAGAACATTTTATGCTCTCTGGAAGAACAGGGAGACACACTGGGAGGAAGAGCTGAGAGATGCTGTGTGTCCACCTACAACTGTCACCACAGAGAAATGCATCTGCCAAAAACATCAGGACAAACCACCATGTTGTAGATGCCCTACACAACAGAACCTTATTCTAGGTGTTGGTAGCTTTGATTTGTCCCTAGATCTTCTCTTCAGGTTAAAGCCCCCCCCCCCCCCCCCCCCCCGCATCTCACTGTCTTCATGCTCTTTTTTCTGTGGGCACGCACACTCCTGTTGTTTCTTCCTTCTTTTACAAGACACTATCTTTGTTGGATTATAGCCCCATTCTTGTGACCTCATTTAACCATATTTATTTTCTATCTAGCTCCAAATATATTCAAATGGGAGAGTTAAGACTTTAATCTAGCCAGGCACTGTGGCTCTTGCCTGTAATCCTAGCTACTCAGGAGGCTAAGATCTGAGGATCACAGTTCATAGCCAGCCTGGGCAGGAAAGTCTATGAAACCCTTATCTCCAATAAACCACTCAGAAAACCAGAAGTGGTGCTGTGGCTCAAGTGGTAGAGCACTAGACTCGAGCTGAAGAGTGCAGGGACAGGGCCTAAGCCCAGAGTTCAAGCCTCATGACCGATAAAAAAAAAAAAGACTTTAATCTATTAATTCAGGGAGGATAAAATTCAGCCCATTTCTTATGAGTAGGACAGGCCTCTACCCTAGGAAGAAAGGATACAAATATATGGATACAATGGCACCGTTTATAAGAGATTGTGATTTTAGAAACACAGCACAGATACAGGTGAGCCTTTGATGACTAGTGAAATAGGTCGGCACACAGTGGTAATGAGATTTTTTTATCTTTAGTCTTTTCTGTTCCAGATGTGGGGTTCTAGTACAAACTCAAATAGTGAGGAAAAGGATACCACAAGATGTCCTCTTACAAGTGGCTGCTGTTCTTCTGCACAAATCTCCATCCTTTGACCTCAGAGTATGTGGAAGGGTTATGGAAGGGGACAACATGGCTTGGCTCATAAGCACCTGTTTATAAACTGAAAAATGCTTTCTTAGAAGAAGCATTGTTGTACTCCAAGAAGCAAAGAGTATTAAGCGTCTTACATGTTTATCTCCTGCAAGCCTCACTGCACAACTATCTATACTTTGGGCTGCTATGGTCTGGTGGTCGGTGCCCCTTCAGGATTCATCTGACCTCTAGGCAAGGGTATTGAGATGGGATCTTAGAATGGGACTTAGGTCATGCAAGTTCTGCTGTCACAAATAGAATTAATGTTCTGCTACGAGAGGTCCCAGAAAAACCTTCATATCCTCTATGTGTGTGTGTGTGTGTGTGTGTGTTATTGTGTTCTTTCTTTTGGGAAGTAAAAACCCTCTTCCCTTATACACAACTGAGATGAACTATCTGTGAACCAGAAAGTAGGCTTTCACTGTTAATCCATTAGCTCCTTAAATTTGGACTTTCTAACCTTCTATAAGCAGTAGACTTCTATTATTTACAAATAACTTGTTCTAAGGTATTTGGCAATAGTGGTCTGGTCTAAGACAATGGCTGTGAAGTTTAGAGGCTAAATGACTCACTGGGGACTACATGGTAGAAAAGGGGAAAGTCCCAGAGAGAGGAGTGTGGATTCTTGAAACTGCAGGTATAGTGGCTTTTCCTTTTCGTTGGTAATCAGTAGCGTTTTGGACCTAGCATCCCAGAGACTTTTAATTTTCTTAAAAAGCATTAACACTTAAGATACACCTCATGCCAGGCCCCAGTGGCTCACGCCTGTAATCCTAGATATTCAGGAAACTGAGATCTGAGGTTTATGGTTCAAAGCCAGCCCTGGGAAGAAAAGTCCTCAAGATACTTATCTCCAATCAACTACCCCCCCCCCAAAAAAGCCATAAGTGGCACTGTAGCTCAAGTGGCAGAATGTTAGCCTTGAGTACAGAGAGACTTAGGGACAGTACCCAGTTCCTGAGTTCAAGCCCTAGGACTGGCAAAAAATAAAATAAAATAAACACACCTCATTACACTGACAGTGGGCTGGCTTCTGATTACAAGTTGCAGATGGATTGCTCCAATCCTTTCTTTTAACATATTTTCCTTTCCATTAATTTTGCTTATAGGAGTTGTGGTGATTCATAGCCAACTAAATTTAGTTCCCTCATTAAGCTAATAATCATCAAAATCTGTGGTTGAAATTTCCAATTATGTTCTGGTAGAAACAAATTGTTCTTGATGATAATACAGGTTTGAACTCAACACAGTTCATGACTATAAATTTGGATGATAAAAAAAATCAGGCAGTCAAATATCACTTGCAAACATATATCTTATTATTATGTCATCAAAACACCCCCATCAACTGTGTGTATGTGTGTGTGTGTGTGTGTGTGTGTGTGTGTGTGTGTGTGTGTGTGTGTGTGTAGATATTGTTTTCTTTCTTTTTGGCAGTACCCCAAGCAAGGCTTCAAGCCTGCTAGGCAGGTGTTCTACCACTTGAGCCATGCCTCCAGCCCCCTCTTTTTACTTTGTTACATCGTTGTGTTTTCAATTTTCTCCAGATGACTCAAAGTAGATACAACCAAGGAAACCTCTGGATTGTAAATACTCAATCTTCAACTTTTACAACCAACATGAGATGCACACTATGTTGAGATCCTGGCTTCTCAGCTCATTTTCTTGGGAATACTTTGACCTTGATCTTGAATGTTATCATTGCTCTTTCAAATTAACGTCTGAGTTTCAAACACAAAACGGAAACACTGAGAAAAAAAACATAAAAATAAACAGATGCTCAAGATTTTAATAGCCTTATCATTTAGTATTTTCCTTCTTTGTGAGGCTAAACTAAGCACAAGGAAGCCGAATGGAAAATCAAACTCTTGGAAACCAGCACTTCATCTGAGAACATTCCCATTGAGCTCATGAAGCCTAGGGAAAGAAATGCTAATTCTCCTCTCCTCATGCCAAAGGAATAGTGCCACTTACTAGTCCTAGGTAAGTATAAGGATCAGTGTCCCTCAGAGCTACTAAAGGCTTTTGAGCTTGTAAAACAGTGACCTGTGCTATTATAGACAGAGACCTGGATGCCAACACAAGGCATCCAGGTTCTGTTTAGAAATTAGAAATACAATCATTTGTATCTGTGTCTCATTTGAAAACAATGTGACCAGACAAAAATGATCTCTAAAGACCTTCCATAAAAATCCAGTATAGTAAAGCCAACAAGAAGAAGTTCAAGAGATCGACAATATGGTATTGTAAGGGAGGCAATATTGGTTATGTGACAAAGTAACTACATGAAAGAAACTCTGCTGACTCTTCTAGCATCCTATATTAAATTTAGTGAAAAATAAATTAAAAATTAAAAATATAGAGAATTGTGAAAGATTAATACAAGTGCCAATGGCAAATCTAGGAATAAAAAAATGATGATTATGTCAATGCAAGAATAACACACTGAAGTTGGGTGTTGGTGGTACAAATCTGTAATCCTAGCTACTTAGAAGGCTGAGGTCTAAGGACTGTGGTGCAAAGCCAGCCTGGATAGAAAAGTCCATGATACTGTTATCTTTAATTAACCACCAACAAAAAGCCAGAAGTGGAAGTATAGCTCATGTGGTAAAGTACCAGCTTGAGTGAAAAAGCCAAGCAAGATTGTGAGGCCCTGAGTTCAAGTCCCAGTATTGGCACAAAAATAACTAAAAATGGAAATGGGGGGGGAGAAGGATTGAGTGGGGGGGGTGGGAGGAGGATGGGAAGGGATGGGAAGGGGAAACAAAGGAAGAGACTACAATGCTTGATAAGAAATGTACTCATTATCTTGCCCATGTAATTGTAACCCCTCTGTACAGTATTTTCACAATAAAAAAAAATGGAAATTGGAACCCCAGCATCTACCACTGCTCCAGAGTAGTTCAATAAGATTTATGAAAACAACAAAACAATCAAATAGATGCACTTAGTCTCTGTCTGAAAAATAATACATTTTAAGAGTGGTTCTCAGTCAACTCGATGTTTAGTTCTGATAGTATTACCTTCCTTAATTAGTATAACATTTGGATCCTGGTGCTATAACTAATTAAAATGTTTCATACCTCCTTGCCTTTAATTTTCTTATCTACAAAATAAAAGGTTTAGCCACAAAAACTCTAAGATCTTCCTGATCTCCAAAGTTCTGAGAATCTGTAGTTTTTGTTATTTTGAAAATCTGGATTCTAATTAATTCATTTAAATCGCTCTATGGAATGCGTGTTATCAGCTATGCAGACTTGGCAAAATGACTTGTAAAAATGACTTCATAAATCAAAAACTATTTTAGAGATACCACAGGGGACCATTCCTGTGTCTTTCCTTCCCCCAGGAAAATCTCTGACTTACAGAATTCAAGATTCATCTGTTTAATTTAATATTCTACCTTCTGGAGAAAAAATACAAATGCCACTGAAAAGGTCACACATGCAAAATGATCAGTCATTTTTACTTTAGTTTGAATAATTTTTTTCCAACTTGCCCCTGTGTTATTCTATAAAAGATCTGAAGCTGAGTTTTTAAAAAATGGGATTCTGAGATCAGACTGGGTGAAAGCTTAGGAGAACCAGAGGAGAATGCCAGAAGGATGGACAGTGCCACCAAAAGAAAAACTCTGTGTAAATCTCAGAATGAGGAAAAACTCTAGAGATTGTTACCAGTTTCTGGATAGGGCTGGTACGTACAGATAAACCTTGCCCGTTCCCAGTGACTCAGGGCCCATTACGTCCACAGCCTAAATTATCCCTCATTCTTCTCATGGTGCCTAGTGCTCCTTGTCTAATTCTTTGGACACATTATTAAAAAGAATTCCATTTGTAATTTGCTTTTAACCTGCTCATGTTGCTTTCTTGTTTCCTGAATGGCACACAATTCTGTTAGCCATTGTCCTGTCTGGTACCACTTTTTATAGAGTGTCATGATCTCTTCTATTTCCTGGAAATGCAAACATCTTCTCTCTGTCTTTGCATAAATAAGAAGCCATTAAGTTCAGCAAGAGAAAAAAATGGGTTTAATTTTAAATGACTCATTCAACATGGCCAGAGCTGATGGTTGCAAGATGAACAGTTCTGGCATTATTGACTTAGTCACAGCTCATTTTTCAAAGATACGGATTTTAATCAAATACAAAAATTTCAAGAAATATTTCTGTGGAGTATGAAGGCCTAATCTAAGGGCCTTAAGCTTTCACTTGGCTTTTTTTTTTTTTTTTTTTTTTTTTGCTCAAGACTGGTGCTCTACCACTTGAGCCATAGCTCCACTTCTGGCTTTTTGCTGGCTAATTGAAGATAAGAGTCTAAAAGACATTTCTGACTGGGCTGGCATTGAACCACAATCCTTCTTAGTAGCTAGAATTACACCATGAACTGCCAGCGCTCCTGGTACCAAAAAAAGTTTAGAGGACATGGCTTTAGCTTTTGCATTGTTGGTGGGAGTATAAACTTGTTCAACCACTTTGGAAAGTAGTATGGAGACTCCTCAGAAGACTCCACAGAGAGCTCCCCTATGACCCAGCAATCCCAATTTTGGGCATTTACCCAACCAATCACAAACAAGGCTATACTAAAGCAACCAGCACAACTATGTTTATGGCAGCATTATTTACCACAGCTAAGATATGGAACCAACCCAGATGCCCCTCAGTAGATGAATGGATCAAGAAAATGTGGTATATATACACAGTGGAATTCTATGCCTCCATCAGAGAGGATGACATTGCCCCATTTGTTAGGAAATGGAAAGACTTGGAAAAGATTATATTAAGTGAAGTAAGCCAGGCCCAGAGAAACCTAGGTCCCATGGTTTCCCTTATTTGCAATAACTAGTATAAGTCTAGGACAAGCAGAAAAGGACAAAAGCTATGCACATATGACCATAGAAGATGATGTTAAGTGAAATGAACCTCAAGATAGGGACACAACTATTTTTTCCTTTCTTGCTATTGTTTTTAACTTATTTAAAATGTACTATGTGATATTTTTGCTTCTTTTGTATGTTCTTCCCCTGTTTTCACTGTATTTGATGTTAGTGCCCTGCTTCTTGTATATACATTTTTCTAATTTGGGGAGGGGAGAGGAAAATTTTATAAATGCTGAAATAAGGATACAGGTTGACCCATTGTAACAATGAGATGTACACGACTCTATGTTGAAAACAAGCTTTACAACTTGGAGGTGGGGAGGGAGAAGTTGGGGAGGTGAGGAGGGAAGGGATGGTAGGGGATAAACAAAGGAGGTACAATGCTCATTAGGAAATGGACTCATTGCCTTACTCATGTAACTGTAACCTGTCTGTACACTATTTTTACAATAAAAAAAAACAAAAAAAATTAATTGGACTGCATAGACTGTATTCTGCTTGGGATATAAATATAGGATAGCCTTAACAAAGAATTTGTTAAGGAAGCTTTCAACACTGACGATTAGACTGAAAACAAATCAACTTACTGGAAGATGCCAGTCCAAGTGGCAGGAAATCTGCTACTGAGTCACAAAGCCAAACAAGAGGAACAGAGTCAAGAAGTTTCCAGGGACAAGAAGCCAATACCTTGGGGTTATCTGTCCAACCATGATGGTTATCTTTTGAACCTAATTTTGAACATATATTTTAAGTGACCTATTAAGAAACTGTTTACCTCTATCCATCTAATGGACTGAATTAACAAGCTGCAAAATGGAATTGTGAGACCAACATTAGAAGGTTATCTCTAGAAATTTACGTTCTGAAAATGAGCTGAAGTTGTAAGCATTAAGCTCCACCCAAACGGGAGCTTCTCCCTGCCCTGGAGTTCCGGCCACACAGCTGGTCTCTCCCTCTCTCTGCCCAGACCCACCTGAGCTCCCATCTACCTCACTTCCTAACCCCCACACCCTCCTGCTACCTAGGTAGTGGAGGTCACCATGCTCCCATATTTCTGGGGGAAATATGACTCCTCTAATAAATCTTAGAATAATCTTTCTCCTGTGCCTGCCCGCCTCTGCGTGGTCCCCTGGGATGGAGGTGATGGATCCTTTCAGAAGTCAGTTAAAATACTCACTGTCACAAGACTACCCCTATGGTTGAAATGACTTCTAGAAGACTGAAAAGCTGGCACCTGCTCTCCTTTCGTTTTGGCTTCAAACAGACATCTGTCAGGAAATACTGTTGTAAGAGATTAAAAAAAAAAACTACTGAAGATGTAAACAAATTAGCATTAGCATATGTCAAGCAGTTTTTTTAAAAGGGTTTTGTTCAATTAGAGGAAGATATAGATGCTGCTGGCCGGCTTCACCTGAAAGCTTAGGGTGTATGTTCAGTAATGAGCTTATGAACTACTTAGGGGGTGGGCAAACAACGCAGTGGGGGCTGGGCACAGGACCCTAGGTTCAGTCCTCAGCACCAAAAATAATGAATGAGCAGTCAATGAATAACATAAGCTGTTTGTGTGCATGTGCTTGCGTTCATGTGTGTGTGACTTTGAAAGAGAGATGGGAGAAAGAGTGAAAGAGAGAAAGAACTCCTCAAGAAATAAAGGTCTCAGTCGCAACTGAGTCAAAAGTGGCTTTCATGATATAAAAGGAGGGGGAGAGTGTAGCCATACTATTCAATGCTTATCCTATAGCATTAAGAAAATCAAGGGGAGGGGCTGGGAGGGATGAGGAGAAGGAGGAGCAGAGTACCATCGATCAAGGTGCATTGCACTCATAAACTGATTTGTTGAATGGTAACTCCTTTGCAAAACAACTTAAAAGAAATAAAAAATAATTTTAAAAATAAACAGAAATAAACTAATGAACCAACTAGGGAAAAAAAGATGGTATAGGAAGTAGAGCTGTATCTCAAGAGGTGAACCACCAACTTTACACAAAGAAACTAAGGGACAATTCCTGGCCCCTGAGTTCAAGCCCTGTATACCAGCACATACATACACAAAAAGATGGCTTAGTGAAAACCTGTGTTCATACTACTCTTGATAGGGCCAGAGCCTTGCTGACATCTCTAAATGCATTGAAGGGAAGTTTCAAAGATGAATACCCATGGTGGGATGTGTAGAACATGTTTCCGTGAGATGATACATGACCCCAGGAATCCTGGGAACCCGTGGTAAACTGAATTATTCCTCTCATTCTCTTGCTGTAAAATGATACTTCCATAACCTGGACATTAGCTCACTGCGGGCAGGGGGTTCTCACCCCTCTTGCATTAAGACTTCATAGGGGTTTTGTCATAGCCAGTGGAGTATGAGAAGCTGTCCCAGGAACAGAGGTTTGAAATGTGCTTGCCAGTGCGGGTTGACCCTGTTCATCTCCACCATTCCTGAGGGGGCTGCTGGCCTTGTGGAGATACATGGAGATGTGCAGCGATGGGCGGAGATGCATGAAGATGTACAGAGATGCACAGAGATTCATGGGGCAGAGTGAAGGCCCAGAGAGTTCAACCCAATCACACCCTTGGCCAGGAGCTGAGGCACCCAAACCTGTGAGCAAGAATAATGACCTATGCCATAGACCACTGGTTTGTCACTACTGCAGTACAAAGGTAAATAAATACCAGACCCCACCTACAAAGGGTTTATCTTAAGATAAAGCCATTGTCCAACTTAAAACTCACACTTTTCTTTCCTTTGCCAAAAACATAAATATTGCAGACTTGCTGACATGTAAGTGTGATAACAAATACGTGTCATTAAAATACTGCCTAGCAGGTATATTTGAAAAAAACAAAGTAAAGGTATTTCATCTGTCGCTTCCAGGTAGAAGTAATTTTTAACAATGAGTTAAAAAGTCATTTTCTAAGCTGCATTTACGCTTTGAAATTGTATTTATGCTAGCTGGAAAATTGGAATTTTTTCATAATTACTTGATGAGGCTTCAAACAGTTGGCTTGTTTCCTATAAAAACAGCCATAGCCCCACTTGAAAAACTCGGGAAGTCAGGTTTTATTGCTTAAAAATTCTCTGCTGATGTTTAGACCAATATATCTTACTCTACAAGTTACCATATAAAAAAATATTTTCCCTAAGCTAATAATTTCTCTAGTTTTCAAACCCATTTCTTTGAAACATAGAAGCAGAATGCCTTACAGGTAGCCTATAAGAACAAATGATTGACCTCAGGAAATATGGAAATTTCCTAACTGAATTTCAGTACCAACTCTGGCAGAAGTGATAGATGGAATGAAAAGTAGGCATCTTGATTTAGCAAGCAGAGCTAATGATATACTTTTTTCAGTTTAATCTATGTGTTTTGGTCAGGTCTCTTTTCCAGCTGTGACAGACATAAAAACCAAGTATCCATAGAACCCCAAATCAGTGCCAGACCTATCAATTGCTATGATATAAATTGTTAAACTGGGATGATTTTAAATGAAGTACAGTCCATCACTTTGCTGCTTACTAAAGATATTATTATTACTAAGGATCATAGATAATAATGCAAAATACTGTTGTGAGTACAAAAATGTATGAGCCATAAACAGTACCATTTTAAAATATTTTAATTTTACAGCATCTTCTTAACAATCCACTTTTGCACAATTTTATAATCTCCTAACAGTACATGTAAGCAATTTGTAATCAATTGAACATACTTGTAAGCAGACTTGGCCCTTTAAAATATTGTTGGCCCTTAAAAATATTACAGGCCTGTAATCCTAGCTACTTGAGTGGCTGAGATCTGAGGATCTTGATTTTAAGCCAGAAGAGGCAGGTAACTCCATGAGACTCTTATCTCCAATTAACCACCAAAAAGCCAGAAGAGGAACTGTGTGTGTGGTTCAAGTGGTAGAGTGCTAGCCTTGAATTTAAAAAAAAAAAAAAAAAAAGAGCTCAAGGACAGCACCCAAATCCTGAGTTCAAGTGCCAGGACCAACATTAACAAATAAATAAATAAATGAAATGAAATTTACTGGTAGGAGTCACACAATAAGAAAAATTTTAAGACCATTTATCTTTAAAATAATGTATATTTTGGGGGTTGGCTGAGGTATAGAGCACCAGTCAATAGAGAACAATAGAGTCAGATACCAAGTTAAAGTCTCAATCTCAGACAAAAAGGGTCCACTTTTTTTTTTTACAAGGGCTCACACCCAGACTCTTCGCCACCAAAAATTTTAGTTCTCCTTCATACCTTCTTCAAGCATGCACCTTCCATGCTGTCTTATAATCAAGCACACAAGAGCATCCACACTTGGTCTAGTAAACTTCTCTAGCTGAGATTCTCTCTCTCTCTTTTGCCCCCCCTCCTCTTTTCCCACATACACCAAATTTCTGGACCGTGTGATCACTGAGGGTGCTTGTGCTGCTTGGTATTTGCATCTACAACACTTTTGTCCCCACTGCCATCTCCAACAGAGCCATGCATGCTCAGACTCTGTTCTTGCCAACCTGCAATATGACTTTAGCACTCTGAAGCTGGGGCCTTGGATATTCCCATGGACCTTAAATCACATCAAGTGTGCTGAGCATTGGTGGCTCACAACTGTAATCCTAGATACTCAGGAGGGTGAGATCTGAGGATCGTGGTTCAAAGCCAGCCCTGGCAGAAACATCCATGAGACTTTATCTCCAATTAACCACCAGAAAACTGGAAGTGGTGCTGTGGCTCAAGTGGTAGAACGCAACCATGAGCTGAAGAGCTGAGGGACAGCGCCCAGGCCCAGAGTTCAAGACCCATGACCAGCGAAAAAAAAAATTACCTCAAATGAAAAGATTTTCTTTCATCCTCTGCACTGGAGACTTCAGTGAACAATCATTGTCTTCTTTTAAATTTATTCTTTTATCTTTAAATAGTTGAACAAATGAGTTTCAATTCAACATGTCAATGCATCTTGGTTATAGTCACCTCTCGATCATTCTTCCCCATCCTCTCACATTACTGAGGTCAGTTCTCACATCTGTAAAATGAGTATTATATATTCACGCCCCCCTGTTCCTCTCTTCACTCATCTGCCCACCCTCCCCTTGGGTCCCCTTAAATTCCACCTCCCTCAGACAAGACACCCTTCATCTTCCTGGTATTTAGAAAGCTTTAAGTTATGCAGGGGAATTATACCCATCTCATGTTACTTTTAAAGAAATTCTCTTGCTCCCATTCTTCATTACTGTGGGAAATTTGGCCAGCTATAGCTCAAGATGATGGAGCCTGAGATGCTTGTCATCTCTCTGAAGATGGTTCTCATTGTCATTCTGACATACTTGCTAAAGTGTGGACAGTCTCCATTCCCCAGATGATTTTTCATTGTGAAAAATTATCACATAAGACAAAATAAGTATGTGGGTCATAAAGCAAAGGCCGCATCTCTTGAAGTTCACAGGCTTTGCCATTCTATGGGAGGTATTGATGGAAATGAGACTGTGTGAGCACCACCTTGACTCTCTATGGCCCACTTCGGAAGCCACTGGGCCTAGTCCTTCATCAGTTTAAAGATCCTGTTCATATTTTCTGTCTCCCATATTCCATGCACCATTTTTAGCCCCAGACAGAAGCTAAAAAAGTCTCCTACAATTTCTGCCCTCAAAGAAAGACCAAGTGTTGCTTTAAATAATGCAACTTAGTTCACTGGTTCTCTTCCCTGGCTACATTTTTGGAGTCACCTGGTGATTTTCAACTGCACTGCACCAGTGGAGATTCTGATTCTCCTATGCCGGACTACTTTACAAACATTCTGTTTCTAGAGCTGGCATGTGGTTTAATGTGCAGCCAGAGTAAAGAAACCTCAGCTTCCTAACTCACTTTTTTAGTTTCTTGATTCTGGTATAATATTTTTGCATCCTTTTACATAAAGATCTAATCACTTCTGTCTCCCACCAGAAATAAACACCAATTTATGACCTTTTACAAAACAAATAGCAAACAGAAGCCTTGAAATGATTTATTTTCCTTAAAGGCAGAAAAGACCCTAGATCTACAACACCCATCGGGTCAAATGCCAGGGTTCAAGTTTTGTTTTGAGAGGCGCCTTTCCTCGACCGTGGAGAAACCAGTATAGCCAGGAATTGAGTGGAATTGGGGTTCTTGTTCCAGAATAAACCTGGGGGAATGTGATTTTGAAATATTTTTTTTGTTTTCTGGTACACCACAAAAATCCTGCTATGTAACCACTTTTCTTGAAACTTTATCCTAACTCGGCCACGGTGATGCCCAATAAGTCATACTTCCCTCTTCATCTCTGTTTGTGTCATACCACCTCTTCCTCCCCTTGCTCAATCTGCACCCTCTTCAAGGCTCAGTAATTGTTTTTTGGTTGTTGTTGGTCACAGGGCTTGAACTCAGGGTCTGAGTACTGTCCCTGAGCTTTTTCACTCAAGTCTAGTGCTCTACCACTTTTGAGCCATGGTGTCACTTCTGATTTTCTAGTGGTTAGTTGGAGATAAAAGAGTCTCATGGACTTTCCTGTCTGGGCTGGCTTTGAACCATGATCCTCATTTCTCAGCCTCCAGAGGTGCTAGGATTATGGCCATAAGCCACTGGGACCCAACAGTAATTGGTTTTTAAGTATGCTTTTGCTCCAATAAGATAACTTATTTAGACAGCTTTAGCAAGTATTGCCATGTTCTATTTAAAGTGTTTTGCTTAGTGCTTGGAGATACAGTGATGAGTTTAAATCCTCAGGGTCTCTGCCTCCTGGAGTCTATCCTCTGGGAAGAAGCCAATTTACTCATAGAAGGTAAATGTATACATGTAAGTTGCCTTAAGGAAAGGGATAGATTTCTGGATACATATATAACAGAATGGATCTAGTTTTGAAGATGAGGGAAGGAAGCACTATGGTATGTGAAAACTAGCATGAGTAATGGTCTAGGGCCTCCTCAATCATTTTTGAAACTCCTTGAAGAGAGATACTGGGTCTTAAACTTTTGGCATAGTTAACTTTTAGATTTTAAATGTTCTCTAATGACTGGTCCCTACATTAATCATATTGGGAAGTGCTGGAAACCTTTAAGAGGTGGAGCCTAGCAGGAAGTCATAGGTCACCAGAGGTTTGTCCTGGAAAGATACTGTGGGAATATCTGTCACTTCCTCACTTTCTCTTCCTGGCCACCATGAGGTGAATAATATCACATCCACATCCTCTCCACTGTAAAATACTGACTTACTTTGGCTCGAAAAGCTATAAAGACAACTGATTATGGTTTTAACCTCCAAATCTGTGATCCAAAATAAATCTCTTCTCTCTTGAAGCTGATTATCTTGGGTATTTTGTTATAATAAGAGAGAGCTGACTAACACACCAACTCATTGGTATCAAACTTCACAAACTCTGCAAATATCACTGGTCATAACACTTTTGAAGAGACCTTAGGTTGTTTTTGCCCATACAGCATATCTCAAAGTAGAGAAGCAGAACTTCTCCCTCCAATAGATAGATACCTTAGTCATCCCTCAGTCACTGCCCAGTCAAAGGCCGCTATCTCCCATGTCCCAGGTCACAGAGGATGGATTGAAGATGGGAAAGTGACCAGGCCAGTCTAAACACAGCCTTTCTTTAGGATTGGTTGGGATTTTTTCCAATGAAACTGAGGGTTTGAGGTGACTATAAATCTAAAACTTGAGCTTTGGTAGCCATCTTCTCTGCTGCTTAGGGAAGACTTATCTTTAACAAGGAGAATAAACAGAGAGACCAGAAAATAGAACATGCAACTGATGTACAGCCCTAGAGCGATGGGGTTTGGTTCCAATCCCAGTCACTCCAGTTGCTGCATGATTCCAGCATGACTCACTTTGATTTTGTGAACTACTCTAGCTGGGAAATCTCAGAGTTAGCTTTGCTTTTCTAATGGATGTTTAAAACCTACCTCTGTCAACAGACAGAATTCTGACTTGACTCAATTCTTATTCACAGAGCTCTGTGTAGGCTAAATTATCTATTAACAGAGAGAATTAGTAGTTATCATTTATGATCAGTAAAATAGACAAATGCTATGTCAGTCAGATGAGCTGCATTTGGTGTTTCTGTTACAATGCAATCAATGGGGAAAACATTCAACAATGCAGGCTAGCAGTACAATATAAATAGGAGATCTTATCTATTGTTACACTATGATCCCAATTTCACCCTATTATTTATGGAGAATGTACTTAAAGGATGTTTGTCTCTGTCTTCTCACTACTCTACGTGTGCACAGGTAGAATATCTATTGTAAAATTCAATAAAGGGTTAAAACCCTATGATTGGTGTTTTCTTTTCTACTGTACCCCTATTTTTGTTGCAATATACAAAATAATTTTAGAGCCAGAGGGTTAGGAAGCATATTTGGTATGGACTTCATATTTGTGTACCCTCTCTTTCACACATTCAGGTTGAGTGCTAATCCCCAATGATACGGCACCAGCAAATGGGGGTGTGGCCTTTGGGAACTGATTAGGTCATGAGGTGGAGCTTGCAAGGCTAGGATTGGTACCTTTATAAAAGATCACCCAGAGAAAATGCTTCAGTGGTCAATGTATAAACCAGGAAGCACCCTCACCAGACATGGAATTTGTCAACACCTTAGTCTGGGATTTCCCAACTCTTAGAACTGTAAGAAATAAATTTCAGTTATTCTTTTTTTTTTTAATCAGTCATGTGGCTTGAACTCAGGGCGTAGGCACTGTCCCTGAGCTCTTTTGCTTAAAGCTAGTGCTCTACTACTTGAAGCCACAGCACCACTTGTAGTTTAATTGGAGATAAGAGTCTTACAGACTTTTCTGCCCAGGTTGGCTTTGAACTGTGATCCTCATATCTCAGCCTCCTGAGTAGTTCGGATTAAAGGCATGAGCCACCAGCACCTGTCAATTTCAGTTATTTCTAAGTCATGGATTGGAGTAGTTTTATTATAACAGCCCAGAATGAACTAAAGCAACATTGTTAAGAGCATGGAGATTAGGAAATGCATTGCTTTGACTAGCTTCCTTTCTCTACCATGAACAAATGGGTTTTTATGCTTTCTTTTCCCTTAGGTACTGAAGTTTGAATTGAGGGCCTTGAGCTTGCTAGACTGGTGTTCTACCACTTGAGCTATGGCCCCATCCCTGACTTTTGGAGATAGGGTCTTATGAACTTTTCTGCCTGGGGTGGCCTCGACCTTGGATCTTTTCACACTCAAGCATCTGCATACCTAGGATTACCAGTGTGAGTTGCCTACATCTGGCTTTATGCTTTTTTTTACACATTTCCATCCCTTTAACCCATTCTACTTGGCTTCTTTCCAAGATGATGTCAAATCCCTTTTAAGATGGAATGAATTAGGACTGAAATCTCTAATGCCAGGTAAGGAGAGCCTCTTCTGTTTGCATGTGATTCTCCTAGAGGTATATGACCAGGGACAGGCTGGTGTGTCAGGCAGATAGGGCAGTGGCCTGGAACTGAGCTCAATCTCTTAGAGCCCAAGGCAGTAAAGAAAGCACAGTGAAGTTCATTTAAATATCAGTTAAATGGACATGGTGGTATTACTACCCCATATGGCTCCACCAGTGGGAGTGCCAGCTGCCAGCTGTAGTACATAGTCCAGTGCAGGACTCTCCCTGTCATATGCCCAATGGCATCTGTAGCAGCCCAAATCACAGCCATTTGCTTTCCCCTGCAAAAGTATCCCACTTTCCTCTTTTGAAGTTTAGTTTTATTTTTGATAGGTCATTTTCTCTTGGGTAAAGGTGACTTTGAATTACACTTACTTTCACCAATGTGTTAGCAACAAGGCTCAGTGGAGCAATCAACAAGCAATGTAAACAAGCTTAAAGATGTTTCACGTGGCCACATAATAAGAACTAAATCATTTTGACCTCTGTCTCACAGGATACCAATCAGTGGGATTCTCCAAGGTGACTCAGCCAGCTGTCAGTCTACTTGTATTATATCTTCCTAATTTAATGAAGGAAATCATTATCAAAATTTATTAGCTGTACAAAGCAGTGCTAAAGGAAGGGGTGGCTGGAGATGGTGACGGAGAATTAGGAAAACTCCCTGTTACTTACAGACATTGAGAAGACACACTTGTAAAAAAAAAAAAATGTAGGTAGTAAGAAACTAAACAGACTACCACCCACACAAGGACTTAGCCAGTAGGGTATTTGATCAAAAATAGGCAAAGGAGGGGGGGACCAAGATGGCGACGGGGCAGTAGGGAAACGACACAGCTCTCTCCAACCAAAAAGAGAGTTCGAGTTCCAACGCTTAATCTCCCCAAGAGACCGACAACAACAAAAAGACGAACACGCAGAGAAAAACCAGAGGTGGAAAATAACAAAAAAAGAAAGAGAGGAAAAGAAGAATTTCAGAACAGAGAAGAGCGAAGACCCCTCCCCCAACCTTTACTGGCCGCGCGGCAGTGCGCCAAGCCGCCGGCCAGCCGGCCCGGCGGGGGCTGCCGGAGCCACAGAGACACAGGGGGCTGCTTGCAGATCACCAGGTACTGGATTGCAGAACAGCGGATCGCCAGAAACATAGAAACCTACCAGCCGGGAGTCTCCACGAGGATCCCACCCCCACCCCTCACTCTCCACCGGAGCGGAGAGGCTCCATCCCGCCAAAGCCGCCCAGCACCAGCAGCACGACAAAGGGACCTGTCGGCAGACCACCCGCCCAATCGCGATCGCAATGACCCAGCGGGGGCCGCCCAACCCAGCCCGCAACCACCCCAACTGAACTCGGATTGCAACAACAACTGACGACCTACAGTGTGAGTACCCCACAGGGGACAGTGAATCCCTCAAGGGAGACCAGAGCTGGAGGGAATCCCCAGACCCTGACCTAGACTCCCTACCCCAACACCCGGACCACAGGACCCACTAAAACCGGGAACTGTTCGAGAGCTCCACCAGCCGGTGGAGCACACTCTGCTGGCCAGGCCAGAGCAAGAGCACCCCTGGAAGGGAGCTTAAATGCCCAAGCCAGGAACAGCGCCCCTGGGTCAAGACTACCAACAGTAGAAGAAATTTGAACTGTGTCCTCCAGGCTGCATAACCTAGGTGGTATACACATTAGCACAGGCCTAACGAGCGCGCTCCAGGCTGGGGCCGGAACCAGGCCCGGGGACCCGGCGCCTGAACAACACAACCAACTCCTCCCAACTGAAGTAAAAAGCTGAGCATACTCCTCAACAGAGGGGAGAAAACAACACTCCCCGGGAAGCACGCCTGTGACAACAAAAGACCTGGAGGCTCAGGACAAGAGAAGCCCAAACCCCACCAAAACTCCACCCATATACCCTAGGCTGGGAATTGGGCAACACAGGCTGCCAGCACCTGATAGTAAGCAGGAGCTCAGGCTGATAAGGCAGCTCAGCAATAGAGTGATAGTCTTGGATGTATGAGGCCCTAGATCTGATTCCTCAGCATCACAAAAGCAAAAAGGGTCAGAAGTGGTGCTGTGGCTCAAATGGTAGGGTGCCAGCCTTGAGCTGAAGAGCTGAGGGACAGCACCCAAACCTAGAGTTCAAGCCCACAACCAGCCCAAAACAAACAAACAAAAACACATCAGGAGCCCATAGCAGACTCCAGTATTTGGGAGAGTGCATCCAGAGCATCTGATCTTCCCAAGAGCACCCGTAGGAGCAAACACAAGCAGTCTAGGCTGCTCAACCCTTCCAAAGGCGGGAATTGCCAGCAATCTACAGCAGAGAGCTGAGAATCCTAAGTAAGTCAGAATAGCAGCTGGAAATAGGCTCCCAACAGAATCCAGATCAGGCACAGACTCTCTCTACCAATACAGAATCAGCAACCAAGCAAAGACAGACACACCAAAACAAAATTGAAGAGCAGTCTCCTGAACCCCCATGCGAAAATCACAGAGAAAAATCACAAGGTTTACCACTACCCAGGACAGCAAGCTCACCTCAAAAGCCAGCAGCCACGCAGGGGAGAGCCCTAGTGGGAGCAAAGCAGGAATGGAAGACAAAAGCTACATCCAAGGGTTGCTGGAGGCAATGACTCAAGAAATAAAGTGAGAAATGGATCAGAAATTGAAAGAGCACAAGGATGAACTATCAAAAGATATACAGGATATCAAACAAAAGTTGGATGCAAAAATAGAAGCTGCACAAACCTCAGTAAGAAGTGAGATAAACGCCAAATTAGAGGTAATGCATACTGATCTCACCTCTCAATGAGGTGAGATCAGTACTCTGAGAACCAACATTGAATCCATAAAGGGATCCATTTCCACCATGCAAACCACAATAGAAGCCACAGTCAACAGAGTGAATGAAATGGAAGGTAGAGTGTCAGATACAGAAGACAGAATACACCAACTGGACCAAAAAGTGACAGATATGGAAAAATCACTCAAATTAAACCAAAGGGAAATTCAAGAGCAAGCAGATAATGCTAAAAAATTTAACCTTCGCATAATCGGAGTGGACGAAGGTGAGGAATTCCAGAGCAAGGGAATGCAACACCTATTTAACAAGATAGTCAATGAAAATTTTCCCCACCTCAAAAACGACCATCTTAACTACATCACAAAAGCTTATCGAACACCCAACAAGCAAGATCCCAGGAGAAACACTTCTAAACACATTATAGTAACAATGATGGATCTGAATAATAAGGAAACAATCCTGCATGCAGCAAAAATGAAGAAGGAGCTATACTACAACGGGAAAAAAATTAGAATCACTGCAGATCTCTCCACACAAACAATGAATGCAAGAAAAGCCTGGGAAAGCACCATACGAGCCCTGAGAGCCAATAACTGCCAACCCAGACTGATATACCCGGCAAAGCTAGCATTCACATTCGATGGAGAACTGAAAACTTTTAATAGCAAAGAAAAACTAAATGAATACATAAACATTAAGCCAGCATTACAAAGAATTCTAAGAGGGGGGACACAACCTGAAGAAAGCAACCAGGAACTGGGACCTGCCCCAAACAGGCATTACTCAAAGTCTAACTGAGCAAGCACAGGAGGAAAGGAAAGAAGAAAAACTTAGGAAAACGGAATGGCAGGGACAACAATGCATCTCTCTATACTTTCTCTTAATATAAATGGGATGAATTCGCCAATTAAAAGAAAACGAACTGAGGACTGGATCAGAAAACAAGACCCATCCATCTGTTGCCTTCAGGAGACCCACCTCTCAGCCAAACATACAAACAAACTCAGAGTGAAGGGGTGGAAAAGGATCTACCAATCAAATGCCCCCAATAAGAAAGCAGGTGTAGCTATCCTGATATCTGACAAAATAAACTTTTCATTAAAATCAGTACAGAAAGACAAGGACGGACACTACATATTAATAAAGGGAACAATCCAAGAGGAGGATATAACCATCATCAACTTATATGCCCCAAATATCGGTGCACCCAGATATGTCAAACAAATGCTCTCAAACTTACAGAATAAAATAGATCCCAATACGATAATACTAGGAGACTTTAACACGCCACTCTCACCAAAGGACAGGTCTACCAACCAGAGGATTGGCAAAGAAGCTACCGAATTAAGTGAGGCCATACTTCAAGCGGAATTAACTGACATCTACCGAGCATTTCACCCTAAAACAACACAGTACACATTCTTCTCAGCAGCTCATGGAACTTTCTCCAAAATAGACCATATCATAGTTCATGCAAGGAACTTAAGCAAATACAAAGGGATCGACATAATCCCCTGTATCCTATCTGACCACAGTGGAATCAAGCTAGCTCTCAATAACAAAGCATACCGCAGAAATTTCTCTAATACATGGAAATTGAACAGCACACTCCTTAACAAGGCCTGGGTAACAGAAGAGATCAGAGAAGAAATAAAGCATTTCCTACAACTCAATGAAAATGAAAACACCTCACAAAGAAACTTGTGGGACACAGCAAAAGCAGTCCTGAGGGGCAAATTTATTGCCCTCAGTGCCCACATCAAGAGAATGGAGACAGAACAAGTAAATAATCTCATGTTGCAACCTAAACAGCTATAAAAACAAGAAAAAATGGGACCTAAAGCTACTAGACGAAGCCAGATAACCAAATTAAGAGCAGAGATTAACCAATTAGAAAATCAGAAAACCATAACCAAAATAAACCAAACAAAAAGCTGGTTCTTTGAAAAAATAAACAAAATTGATGGCCTGTTGGCAAGATTAATTAAAAAAAGAAGAGAGGAAACCCATATTAATAGGATTAGGGATGCCACCGGAAACATCACAACATGTACCCAAGATATCCAAACAATTCTAACAGACTACTTTCAAAAGCTATACTCTCTAAAGGAAGAAAATCTGGCAGAAATGGATGCATTTTTAGAGAAATACAAGTTACCCAAACTGAGCAAAGAAGAAGTTAACCAATTAAATAAGCCATTATCCAATAATGAGATACAGGAAGCTATCAAAAGTCTTCCAACAAAAAAAAGCCCAGGACCAGATGGATTCACAGCAGAATTCTATAAGACCTTTAAAGAAGAACTAATACCCATACTCCTCAAGCTCTTCAGAGAAACAGAGAAGGAGGGAGCTATCCCAAACTCATTCTACGAAGCCAATATCACACTCATCCCCAAACCAGGCAAAGACCCAACCAAAAAGGAGAATTACAGGCCAATCTCCTTGATGAACACAGATGCAAAGATCCTTAACAAGATTCTAGCTAACAGAATCCAGAAACACATAAAAAAATAATACACTATGATCAGGTAGGCTTCATCCCAGAGACACAGGGATGGTTTAACATACGTAAGTCAATAAATGTAATCCAGCATATCAACAGAGCCAAGGTCAAGAATCACATGATTATCGCCACAGATGCAGAAAAGGCCTTTGATAAAATTCAACATTCATTCATGCTAAAAGCTCTGGAGAAAATAGGAATAGAAGGAACATTTCTAAAAACAATAAAAAGCCATTTATGACAGACCAATAGCCAATATTATACTTAATGGGGAAAAGCTACAACCAATCCTCCTAAGAACAGGAACAAGGCAAGGATGCCCACTGTCTCCACTCCTCTTCAACATAGTCCTAGAACCCTTAGCCAGGGCAATAAGGCAAGAAAAAGACATTAAAGGGATCCGCATAGGGAAAGAAGAAGTGAAACTATCCCTTTTTGCAGACGACATGATACTATACCTCCACGATCCCAAAAACTCCATCCCCAAACTTTTAGAAATCATAAGTCACTTCGGCAAAATAGCAGGATACAAAATAAACCCACAAAAATCAGTTGCCTTCCTATACACTGATAACGCACAGGAAGAGAGGGAAATAAAGGGAGCAACCCCATTCACAATAACCTCCCACAAAATAAAATATTTAGGAATTAACCTAACCAAAGATGTAAAAGAACTATTTAATGAGAACTATAAAAAGTTAAAGAAAGAAATTGCAGAAGACACTAGGAAATGGAAAGACCTCCCATGCTCCTGGATAGGCCGACTTAATATAGTAAAGATGGTGATACTTCCAAAACTAATATACAAATTCAATGCAATTCCTATTAAAATCCTAATGACGTACATCACTGAAATACAGAAAACAGTCCAAAAATTTATATGGAACAACAAAAGACCTAGAATAGCCAAAACAATTCTAGGGGATAAAGACAATATGGGAGGGCTATCCATGCCGAACTTCAAACTCTACTACAGAGCTATAATCACAAAGACAGCATGGTACTGGCACAAAAAACAGACCCGAAGACCAATGGAACAGAATAGAAGATCCAGAAATAAATCCACAGGCCTACAGCCAGCTGATATTCGACAAAGGAGCCAAAGACATACAATGGAAGAAACACAGCCTCTTCAACCGCTGGTGCTGGGAAAACTGGGCAGCCACATGCAGAAAACTAAAAGTGGACCCCAGCCTATCACCATGCACCAACATCAACTCAAAATGGATTAAAGACCTTAACATTAAACCTGAATCTCTGAAACTACTGCAGGACAGAGTAGGAGAGACACTTGAACTAATAGGCACAGGAAGGAACTTCCTAAACAGAGTCCCAGGGTCACAACAAGTTGGAGAGAGACTCGACAAATGGGACTACCTTAAAATAAAAAGCTTCTGCACAGCTAAATCTATCGCAACTAAGCTAGAAAGACAACCAACTAATTGGGAAAAAATATTTACCAGCAATATATCAGACAAGGGGTTAACATCCTGTATATACAGGGAACTCAAGAAACTAATCCCTCCCAAACCTAACAAACCAATTACTAAATGGGCAAGGGAACTAAAGAGGGACTTCTCAAATGAAGAAATAAAAATGGCAAAGAAACACATGAGGAAATGTTCATCATCCCTGGTGGTGAAGGAAATGCAAATAAAGACAACCCTGAGATACCACCTTACCCCAGTCAGAATGTCCCACATCCACAAATCAGCCAACGACAAATGCTGGAGGGGATGTGGAGAAAGAGGAACCCTATTACACTGCTGGTGGGAATGTACACTTATACAACCACTTTGGAAAGCAGTCTGGAGGGTCCTTAGAAAGCTAAAGATTGACCTCCCTTACGACCCAGTCATACCACTTCTAGGCATCTACCCTGAACAACAGGAACCAATATACAAGGACACGTGCACCTCCATGTTTATTGCAGCACTGTTCACAATAGCTAGGGTATGGAAACAACCTAGGTGCCCCACCACAGATGAATGGATCCAAAAATTGTGGTATCTATACACAATGGAATATTATGCAGCCATTAGAAATGACAAAATAATGGCATTTGCAGGGAAATGGATGGAGCTAGAAGGAATCATGTTGAGCGAGGTAAGCCAAGAACGAAGAGACAAACGGTACATGGTCTCCCTCATAAGTGGATGCTAAATCTAAAAGGTTAGGTGATACGACAAAACTAACAGGACTTAAGAAACAAAGAACTCCCGCTCATCTGGTTGAACCACTACTAAATATCCCCATGCTGCTGATCACAAATATGGTATATAACATGTGAACACTGTTATATATTACAGACTGTGGTAGACAATTTGCTCCAGGGAAGTTAGAATGAACTTGTGACTTTGAAATTATGTAATCACTTAATCACAATCAAAAAAAAAAAAAAAAAGAACCTCGGGGAAGGGAGGGAGGGAGGGGATGGTAGGGGGAAAACAATGGAGAGGGTAACAATGTTCAAGAGGAAGTGTACTCATAACCTCACTCATGTAACTGTAACCCTCTGTATAGTATCTTTACAATAAAAAAAAAAAATAGGCAAAGGTGTCAGGTGCCAGTGACTCATGCCTATAATTCTAGCCACTCAGGAGGCTGAGATCCGAGGATAGCAGTTCCAAGATAGCCAGGGCAGGATACTGTGAGCTCCTTATCACCAATTAACCAGCAAAGAACAAAAAGCTGAAGTGGAACTGTGGCTCAAATGGTAGAATGCTAGCCTTGAACAAAAAGCGAAGAGACAGAGTCTAGGCCTTGAGATCGAGCCCCAGCATGGACACACACACACACACACACACACACACACACACACACACACACACACACACACACGCACACACCTACTTCAATCAAGAATCTTGAATTCAGCTGGGAAGGTGGCTGAGTGGTAGAGCGCTTGCCTTGTATGCATGAGGCCTGCATTCGATTTCTCAGCACCACATAAGCAGAAAAAGGCGGAAGTGGTGCTGTGGCTCAAGTGGTAGAGCGCTAGCCCTGAGCTGAAGAGCTGAGAGGCAGTGCCCAGACTCAGAGCTCAGGCCCCACGACCAGCCAAAAAAAAAAAAAAAATCTTTAATTCAAGGATTATAATTGAAATGCCTTTTAGGGGTGAGAGACACATTTGAATATCATAGTTCTGATCTACACCTTACATCAGATCCTTTTCTACCTTGGGGAGATGTAGGACTAAATAGTAAAACCACCCCGCTTTTGATCTAGTATGTGATAACAGACAAAAATAAGTAAGTATATTGATAGGATTCTGCTTTTTCTCATAACTCAATATTGCTCCCATGGCTTCCCCACTGGCTCCTCTCTCCCCTCCCCATTCAAAACTCCAGCCCAGAATCTTAATCGAAATGTGAAAGTCCACTTCTGCACTCCTACCCCTAGGTGAGGGGCACCTGAATTTCCAAGCAGATGGGACAGGGGAATTGATCAAACAATAGGTTCCTGGAGCCAGACTTGTACCATAAACACTGCAAACACTTTGGACCCTCCAGCTGAGACCACCGCCTCCACCCCACCTTACTTAAGTCCCTCCACCACTACCTCCCATGCTTCCTGTCTCCTGACTCACCTCAGGTCACCTCTTCATCTTGCCACTCACGTTGATCTAGTCTGGGGAGATCATTTTCCACTCTTTCTTTATTCTGATACCCTCATGGCTCCGTTTCCTAACATACACGAATGTTATACATTTCATGAGAAGGTCATTGTTCATGTTGAAGGAAAATAAGGCAGGTGATAGCACAGAAAAGAAAGACAGCGGGAAGTAGTCAATTATATTGTTCAAGAAATAATGGTCAAGAGAGTCTTTTCCATGAAGTAGTCCATGATATATGTGCAGAAACACATCACAGGCTAAGGGAAACAAGCACAAGGGCCCTGAGGCAGAAGTGGCCTTGACATATTTAAGAACAGAAAGCAGGTAGTCTAACGAGAGCACCAGCGTAGAGAGAAGAGATAAGAAATGAGATGAAGTTAGGAAAGCAGTGGGGCAGGTGAGTGTCTAGCACCTGGTAGGACACAGACCATCTTTAGATCTCTTTCCATGTGAGATGGGAAGCTGGGAGAGAATAAAGGCAGGAAGATCACACTTGGGAGACAATGGTAGCTCAGACAGTGTGAGAGGTGACAAATGTTGAGAAAAGTTGGTCAGCTGGTGTGTTCTTTGGAAGACAGAGGTGACAAGATGTATTGATGAATCCCGGTGGACTGTGAGAAGAAGAAAGAGTTCAGAAACTTTGAGTCAAAAATGATTCAAAGCGCCTCTTCATTCGAAGAGTCTTGACTTAACCAACTGGAAAAATGAGTTCACAGTTACTGGGGTGAACAAGGAACAAGTTCAAGGTTGAACTCTGTGTGGAACCATCAGGAAAGAAGCCAAGAAGGAAAAATAAACATCATCCACCTCACCCCAAAGCCTTAATTAAGATTAGAAAATAGTTATTGTAATATTACAATGAGGTCTGATCAGCCTGCTGGAGCCACACCTCCAGCCCACATCATGTTTCTAAACTCCATTCATAGAAATGCCAAAGATCCAGAGTTCCATGCACTTGACTACTTGATTATTGTCCTTCCTTGTCTATCACTTTATGATCAATTCTGCTTCAGTTAAATGAAGCTTTTGCTTAAATGAATCTCTTCTGTTGAAGACTTCTCTGTGTGTCCAAATTCTTCTTGGATGATACAAGGACTTGCCTCCTTAACTCCCCTAACAACCGCAGCTCCTTAATGTGAAGAGCTCACCTCTGATTGGCTATGTACAATTTCTCTGGAGCCTATGGGAAGCTGGCTGTCCAGTTTCTCTGTTGAAGTTACATTAAGCTCCCATAGAGTTATCTGGATGGAGTCCAAGGTGGCCCCAGGCTTCCAATGTGTCTCCAGTGGTCACCCCAAGCTCTACTCTCCATGAGCTACTGTTTGCCCAGTATGAGCCTTTCCACTTAGCCACCCCAGGCCATTTCACTCAGCCACCAGCATACAGAGCTTGTTGGATGTGGATCAAATGCCAATCCATGGGACCTTTGACTCCTGCAGACACAGCCAAGCTTTCACATTTAGCTTGAGGTGGGGAGTCAGTTCCCCCATCTTGCCTTTGTGTGAGGAAGATGGGACACAGCATTGCAACTCTCTACATACGGCCCTCCACCCTGACTCTCCAAGGTCATCCATTGTCATGTCACAAAACAAGATTTTAAAACATCTTTTGCAAGTCTTGTACGGATAGTGATTGAATACTTTACCCTGCAATGTGGAGGCTCTGGACATACTGTTCCAATTAGGGTGTTTGTACCCCACAACATTTCCTGCATTAGAGGTCGGCCCAGGTGACAAGGTCACCATGAGCATAAATCACCAGTTACTGAGTTAGTGTCCTAGTCTCTCTGTCACACACACACACACACACACACACACACACACACACACACACACACAGATGTAGTCCAATATATCATTCTTTTGACCCTAGGTTTAAAAACAATCCCACAACCAAGAGACTGTGGGCAAGCTGCATTGCAGGATTGGCCTCAGTTTCTTTATCAACAAAATGGAGTAATAACCTAGAATTCAAATGGACATGGAGGTGAAATGAGATTTTTCTGTGAAAGCACCTAGCATCATGTCCAAATGCTTCACGAGATCTGTTTTCACTCCTACTCTAGAATCACAAATGAATACAGATAAAATAATTGTGTGTGTGTGTGTGTGTGTGTGTGTGTGTGTGTGTGTGTGTATGTTGGTATCAGAGCTTAAACTCGGGGCCTGGCACTCTTGCCAGGCTTTTATTTTTCCTCTCAAAAGATGGCACTTAATCCAAACCTCTACTTCTGGCTTTTTGCTGGTTAATTGAAGATAAGAATCTCATGGACAATTCTGCCCAGGCTGGCTTCAAGCAACAATCCTCAGATCTCAGCCCCTTGAATGCCTAGGATTCCAGGCATGATTACAGGCCACCAGCATCCTGTAACTGTCTTACACATGTTTCAAAGGAACAAAACAATTTTGAAGAGAGGCTTGACATGAGGCTAAATTTGCTCCAAACCAAACCAAACTCGCTTTCCCTTTGTGCTCCTCTACATTGAATGGTCTTATTTCAGAGTCAGCATGCCTCTTAAGGAAAAGCTGAGAACTGGGAACAAAAATTAGGCTTAGATTTGACTTCGTTTCAGCCTCCTCCAAACCTAGCCCAGTAGAAAACAAATAGCAAACTGCCAAATCCCCTTCTACTACCTGAGATTTCTGAATAGAAAGTATCCTGGGTAGACAGATAATGTGCCCTGAAACAGCACAAAGAAAATACATCCAGCTTACAACAGGCAATCGTGTTTTCTGGCAGCATTGGGATAATATTTGACCCTGAAATAACCAGGGAGCCCAGACAAGTTTGTATACAGGAGAACAGTGAAACCGGTGGTCGTAAAGCATCAAGCCAAGCCCTGACATACCAGTTAAGACAATGAAAGCACAGTCCAGCCTAAAGGCTTACTATAATAACCTGCACAGTGGTGTCTCTCACACTGTTTTCCAAACAAAGTGGTGTTTTTTTTGGTGGGGGGTGAAAGGAGGGCTGCTGGGAAACTGGATGGGTTTTGAAAAAAACAGGTAGTCCAGATAATTTCAGGAGTGAAAGATGGAAATTTCATTGTTTCAGATTGCAGTGGCTTGAATCAAGCACAAAGGGTCTAAAGAGTTACAGACAAGGGAGAGGGGCAGATCCAGCCCACGACAGAGGCTGTGTGACTTACTCAAAGCTACACATACACTGTAGTACAACCAGATGTCTCTATGCATTTTGCATCACTCCCCCTGCCGGTGATTGTGAAGATTACAGTGGGACGTTATCTATTTCCCTCTCACTGCAACCCAGACCCCATCAGGCTGAAGTGACCCATCCTGGATCAGAGTAATCACCATCTGGGGTAGAGTTCACCACACCCCGGTATAAATCTCGCTTGTCTGCTCATTCACTGTACAACCTACTACTAATTATTTTTTTTTTGTACGTGGGACTCGGTTTTCTCATGGTAAATGGTAGTAACAGGTGAATTATAAAGGTCTGATGAGCAGATATTCGTGATCATCTGATGATGGTAGGTACTTGACAGGCTGCTTACCCTGTGAAAAGTGGGAAATAAATCCTAGCGAAAATCATCTATAGTGGCTGGGAAGGTGGCTCAGTGGTAGAGTGCTTGCCCTGGGTTCGATTCCTCAGCACCACATAAGCAGAAAAAGGCAGAAGTGTTGTGGCTCCAGTGGTAGAGCACTAGCCTTGAGCTGAAGAGCTGAGGGACAGTGTCAAGCCCCAGGACTAACAACAAAAATCATCTATAGTCCCACCCTGTGATTGAAAGATTCCCTCAATTGTGAATTTGCTTATGCATTAAAACTTATTTTGTAACTCTCCAGAGAATACTCTTAGTGCTCTTGAAGTCATTTGTGAACATACGTGGCAGGGCGGAAGCAGGAACCACTTGAGCCAGCACAAGCCAGCTCCCAGCCGAGAAGGAACAAAGCCAGGCTCTGCCTTTTGCTTCGGCTTTCACACTGTAAACAAGAGTCTTTTTTTTTTTTTTTTCTAACATTTTTGGTGGTCCATTTCACACCACACTGCTCTCCTCTTCATTGCTGCTGTGGCCAGGATTTCTGTTTAAAATCCCCCCCTCCCCAAAGTGCTAAGGTGAAGATGGCGATGTATCTTAAAGAGAAAATATGTACACTGGGGCTGTTTTATTCAGGCATGATTTATATGGCTGTTGTTAATGATTGATGATACGTGAGGCATCTTTAAACAGAAACACACAGAGAATGAATTTACGTACTAATCAGTTGACAAGAATATCACAACTGGAAGCCTGCAAAAACCTGACACTGTATTTTTCCCTAAAAATCAAATTCAGTTTTCCCTAAGGCAATATTCATGGGAAGTTTATGGAACATAACTGTAGTGACTAATGAGGAGAAAGAAAAGAAAAAACTTCAAGTAACAACAAAAGTAATAACATAGCCATGGCAGGTGCTAATGATAATAAAAGAATCAAGCAGGACAGTTGGACTCAAGTCAAACCAAAGCATATCTTCATTTTATATCTGATGACTTTCTGTTAGCCTATAAGATTATTTCATCATGGAAACAATTGAGTCCAGTGTGTCAACCAAGCCTCAGTTCCTTTAATGAGGTGGAGGGAAAAAGTCAATGTCACCCCACAATTTTCAAATTCTTCTTTGGCTATTTCATTTATTCGTTGAAACATATTTGTGTCCTTCAATTAGGGAAGAACTTTTCCCAAGTAGAAAAAAATGAAAAATTAAGTGAGGTTTTAGATAGCATTTCTTTGGGGGCTTTGCATTGATGGAAAATACAACCTTTGGGGGGGAAAAACCCATGTATAAAAAGACACATGCAACCTTTGTTTAAGTCTTAAAGACTGCTTATCCAAACTGTAGAAATTGAGAAGAGACATAGGAAGCTGAGTAGCTAAGATTACAGGCACAAGCCACTGGCACCCAACACATCTACCATCTAGCAAAAAGGTTAAGAATAGTTATCCTTTCCAGTTGCCACTGCAAAGTACTTGACATATAAATGCCAGAAAAGGTTCTTTTTCTGTTACTGGTAGTGCAATGTGAACACTTGGAAGGTTTATGCAGTGGGAATGCCAAGAATGGAAAGTCCGGGCTAGGGAATAGGCCCTGGCTTTCACATCTGTATGCAAATCCCTGCTTTCGCTAAATCTTGGACCACTAACACCGAAATAGTGAAGATCATGTTTTGCAGACAGCCTTTTCTTTTTCTCCTCTCCATCTGTGGCGTATCTCAGCCACCACTGACCAGGACAGCACGGGAGGCAGAGGTGGGGTTGGGGGGGAACACGCCCCTACTTTCCACAAACAAGCTTGATGTCACCAGCTTTGCACTCCTCTGCTCATCACAAGACTTGGACTTGTTCCTTCATTTTCTTTGTAGATTAAGCTTATAATCATCTTCATGCTACATTTTTGTTAATCTGGCAGGAAATCAAAAGGCAATGTATTTTGTGTTGCCAGTAAAAAGCAATTGTCACACGCTAGGTAGCCATGAAAACCAAGTCCAAATACTGTCCAATCACTGTAATGAAAAGGCATAAAGAAGGTTCTTGTTAACTGCCCGTGTCTGCCTCTATTTTAGCAATAATTTATTCAGCAGTAACCTCATAGCAGAGCTGAAGGAACTGAGGGTGGGGAGAGAATCTACTTTGACCCAAGTCATCGCTCTTTCTAATTAAAAGAATCTTGTAAGTCTAGACATTGATTACTTAAGTTCCTCTAAAAGGCAAAATGTAATTTAGACAATAAAAGAAATTAAGCTTTCCAAATATGTAAGAGTAATTCTTAGGAGACTTGGGGAAACAAAAAACTTCCTGAGAACTATCGATCTGAAGTAGAACATCGATTCTGAAGTAGAATAGAGCTGGGTTTTAGGCAATTCTGAGAGTTATAGAAATAATGTCACGTGGGGATTAAACTGTGTGATCATGGATGACCGTCTCAATATATTTTATTCAGTTGGCTTTGGCTGTCTGCATCCACAGTTTTTAAAAGGGGCAAACACCACCATGGGGTGATCAGTCAAATTGTTCCTGGTTTACTCGACAGAAGAAATATTGGATTTTTAAGTAGTTGAATCTATTGATTGGTTCTTTTGTGATTTCTTCTGTGGCTTTTATGCTCAGAAAGTCCTTCTTCATCCGATGATTGGTTCAATTGTCTCTTGCATTTTCTTCTAGACTTTTCAGCGTTTCTTTCTGAACAGGTGACTCTTTAACTCCTCAATTTCTAGAACTTACTTTTTAAGTACTATAGTAAAGATTAATTTTATTTTGCACTGACCAGCAATTATTCTTTATATTTTGCTTGTTTGTTTGTATACTGGTACTAAGTCTTGAACTCAGGGCCTGGGTGGCTTTTTTTCCTCAAGGCTAGTACTCTACCATTTAAGGTACAGCTCCACTTTGGGCTTTTGGTTAGTTAATTGGAGATAAGAATCTCATGGAGGGGCTGGGAAGGTGGCTCAGTGGTAGAGCACTTGCCTTGCATGCCTGAGGCCCTGGGTTTGATTCCTCAACACCACATAAACAAAAAGAAAAAAGCTGGAAGTGGCGCTGTGGCTCAAGTGGTAGAGTGCTAGCCTTGAGCTGAAGAGCTGAGGGACAGTGCCCAGGCCCAGAGTTTAGGCCCTATGACTGGACCCCCCCCACCAAAAAAAAAAAAAAAGAAAAGAAAAAGAATTTCATGGACTTTCCTACATAGGCTGGCCTTGAACTGAGACACTCAGATCTTAGCCTCCTGAGTAGCTAGGATTAGAGGTGTGAGTCACCGGGGCCTGGCTTCATCCTTTAGTATGTGTGTATTCACACACACATGTGTGCACATGTAGAGTATGACCTCACCTTATCAGTTTGTGTTTTCTTCCATGGAACAAGCCAGGAACCAGCTGTTATAGGTACCTTCGCACATGGACATAATCAGCTCTCTGAAGGTTCCACCAATGGAATAGTTCCATGTGATGTTCTACCTAGAAACTAGTGATGACAGTGGAATTCAACTCATCCATCAGAAAGAATGATATTGTACCATTCAAAAGGAAATGGAAAGACTTGGAAAAATTATATTAAGCCAAGTAAGCCCAGACCCAAAGCAACGTAAATTGCATGGTTTCCCTCATTTGTGGTAAGTAGAATGTGCCTATAAATCCACAAGTAAACACACTGGATGGTAAAAGATTAAAAAAAAAATACACCGGGACATGATAAATTATACAGATTTCCAAACATTCACACAGAGTGAGCTGGGTTTTAGGCAATTCTGAGAGTTATAGAATTAAGTCATGTGAGGACTGTGTGATTGAGGGTGGCCCTCTAAATATATTTTATTCACTTGGCTCTGGCTGTCTGCAGCTACAGACAAAGGAAGATACAAAGGAAGATATTCTTAGGAGAGGATCACAAAGGTGCAATACATATATGCATCTGATCATGTAAAATAATATTTATCAAAATGAACTCCAGGAAATGGAAAAAGGGGGTTTTCCTGTTTTTCTTTCCCTTTTGTTTATTTAGTGGGACAAAGAGTGAACAAATGCGGCACTTGATACTCACTAGACACTGTCGAAAATGAACTATGTAAGTTGTGGATGGTGATGGGAGGAGAAAACCGAGAGAAAGCAAGGGAAAGGTGGACATTGTCCAAAAAGAAATGCACTCTTTATCGGACTTCTGTAAGTGTAACCTGTATATCACGTTTACGATAACAATTTTAAAAAAGAAGAGAAGAAGAAGACAAAGAAGACGAAGAGGACAAAGAAGACGAAGAAAACGAAGAGGAGGAGGAGGAGGAGGAGAAGAAAACCAAAAGGTACTAGTGAAGAGCAGGAGTGAAGCCTCAGTGGTTCTGTCCCGGGAGGCTGCTGGCTCAGGTCTTTGGCTTTCGGAGGCAGGGGTGGCTGAGATTCTGTGGCACCACCCCAGGTTTATAGCAGCAAGGTCTTGGCTGGGATGTGGAGGTGGCCATAGAGACTCTACCAGAGCAGGCTGTGCTGTAGTATGGACTTTGTCCTTGGGTTCATTGTCCTGAGACATGATGCTTATCCTTCCTAGAGAGTTCAGGACTACCATATCCTTTAGTAATTGAATCATTTCCTCTTCTACTTACACAGACTGAAGAGCTTTCTGTTGCTTGCTACTAAGAACACAGAGAAGGGATGGGAAGGGGAAACAAAGGAGGAGGCAACAATACTTGATAAGAAATGTACTCATTACCTTGCCCATGTAATTGTAACCCCTCTGTACAGTATTTTCACAATAAAAAAAAAAAAAGAACACAGAGAAGTCCTTTGTGAGGTTAAGAAAAAGTGTTTGGGGGTGGGGTTTTTTGCCTTCCAAATAGCTAATCAATTACTCCCATCTAAACTGTTGAGTAATAATAATGTCTTCCCCTAATACACAATCAGCTAACTTGAAATGCCATCAAATTTCTCTAAGCACTCCGAGGATGGTTTTGGTGTTCTCAATTATGCTTGATTAACCAAGTCAGTTAAACTGTCCAGGAAAGGAAGGAGAGCAGACAACCACAAACCTTGTTTTGAGCTGTGCCACTGAATCTCTGTTTCTGATTCTACCCGCAGATAATTGTGTTCTTGCCTTGACTGCTATTCATATCATTTTAGGTAATATGATTTTTACATTCTGAGTCACCTCTTGAATTTTCCCTTAAACAAAGCCAACTGAGGAGATCTCTAACCCTCTCTGCACCTAAGCCAAGCAAGCAGCCCACTGGCAATTAGAGAAGTCTGCTATTTAGCAGAGTAAGGTAAGGAAATAAAAACCTAGATGACGAAAAAAATTCTTCCATTCCTTTGTATAGAACACATGGTGTAGACAAAAGTTCCCTCTGCCCCTCCTTCCCTCTCTCCCTTCCTTCTTCCCTCCTGCCTTATAAAGAAATATGGAGGGGGGAGGGGGGGGAAGAATTGGGTGGGGGGGAGGGGGGAGGCTGGGAAGGGAGGTGAAGGGTAAACAAAGGAGGAGGCTGCAATGCTTGGTAAGAAATGTATGCATTATCCTGCCCATGTAATTGTAACCCCTCTGTACAGTATGTTCTCAAATAAAATAAAATAAAATTAAAAAAAAAAAGAAATATGGAAAATAAGAAATGGCAACATTCAACTCAAAACCCTATGATAAACTTGGACAATGGTTATGGTTGATATGGGGGTGAGGGGTTGTTCCCTGCTGCCTCACTCTCTTCTTTAACTGGGTGCTCCTATATGACCTTCACCTACAAGTCTCCAGCTCCAGACATAAGCAGTGTTCAATTTGATATCATAAGAGCTAGATTCAGGCCAGATGCTGGTGGTTTGTGCCTGTAATCTTAGCTACTCAGGAGGCTTAGATCTGAGGACTGTGGTTCAAAGCAGACAAATCTGAGAGATCCAATTAACCAGCCAAAAAAAAAAACAGAAGTGGAGGCATGGCTCAAGTGGTAGAGCACTGACCTGAGTGAAAAAGCCAAGCAAAAGTATGCCTGAGTTCAGTCACCAGTACTGGCAAAAAAGAATCAAATCTGGGTCCGAGTTCCACCATTCACCTGTGGCAGACTCTGTATATGGACCAATAGCCATAGCAGAGTCTTGAGTAGTGGATGGCTTTCCCAGGGCTACCAGAACAAATCGCTACAAATGAAACAGAAGACATATCTTCTCTGATGGTCCTGAAAGCCAAATAAGCTGACATCAGAATCTTGAGAGGGTTGGTTTCTTCTGCCGGTTTCTAGAGGGAATTTGTTCTGTGTGTCTCACTAGCTGCCGTGGTGGCAGGCAGTTCTGGGTATTCCTTAGCTTCAGGATACATCACTGCACTATCAGAGTCATCCTCCCGTCCTCTTCCTCCCTGTGTCTCTGCATCCCTGCCAGTTCTTGAAAGTGCATCAGTCTTTGAACGTACGCCCTTTTGCTAAACACAGAATGATCTCATCTCAAGACCCTTATACCTGCAGAAGGCCTGTTTCTAAATGAGGTTACATTCTGAGGTCTTTGTGGACATGAATTTTGGAGAGCACGATTCATTCCATTGCAAGGGTCAGAGACAGATTAAAGGCCAAAGTGTGGCGGAGGTCAGTGCCTGATTGCTGCATCCTGACCTGGATTCCTGAGAGCGCAAAGGAGCTGTGCATCGGGGCCAGAAGAGGAAGGTGAGAAGGGGAAACTGGCATGGCCAATGAAACCAATAGGAAGGGCAGGGTTCCTTGGAGAAATATACACTAACTGAAGGACCAAGTGAAGTTGCGCAGAGGAAGCCATTTTTCCCCTAGCTCTCTGCTCTTCCCTCCTGCTTCCGTGAGAATTAGTTCTGCTCCACAGATGCTAAATCACTTGTTCCTCAGCATCCCTCATTGAGCTGATAGATGGTCAACTCCCACGCAACAGGATAGATGTCTTTTGGACCTGGGAAAGCTCTCACTCTCCAGCCCAGTATGTAAACCCTATCTCTGCTTACTCTTTTCCCAGGCCCCTTCAACTTCAATCTTACTTTTCACTGGGATTCGCTGCCTGGAGCTGACGCTGCCTCCCATCTGCTGGTCAGACCTCTATGCCCACAGTTTATTCCACCTCTGCTTGGAGGACTTCGGCTTTCACCATACATATGTTCTCTTCCGGTTCATCTTGAAAGGACTACTTCCTCTACTCTTTCCCATCTTTGTGCCTCCGGTGAATGTGAGTCTCTACCTCTCAGGCAGCGTGTGACCCGGGCATCTGATCAGTCATATTTCACTGCCAACTGTGTGTGAAGGGACAGGCATTTCACCAGTCAGAACCAATGACATACAACTAGGCTGCTGCTAGAACTTTCCAGGGAGAAACTTCTGGACATGGGCATTTTCAGACATGTGACCTGCAACTACAAGCAGCTGTCTTGCTACCAAGATGAGAAAGATCAAACTAACAAACACGTAGAAGACTAGAGATCAAGGACAGAAATAATGGCTTCTAGAGACAATCTGTGGAATCTCTGGATTAAGTCATATTCAAAGTAAAAATATCTTCAGACTTTGTGTATGCGTGTGCTTGTGTGTGTGTGTGTGTGTGTGTGTGTTGTCCTGAGGCTTGAACTCAAGGTCTGGGTGCTATCTTTTAGTGGTTTTTTTCTCTGCTACTTAAAACTCTACTTCCCACGTTTTGGTGGCTAATTGGAGAGAGAGTGTCATGGACTTTCCTGACCAAGCTGGCTTCCAATCACGATCCTCAGATCTCAGCCTCCTGAGTTGCTAGGATTTCAGGGGTGAGCCACTACCACCTGGCTTCTCAGACTTTGAAGGCAGTGAATTCCCTTTTGTTATGAAGGTAATTTGAGTGTTCCTTCTTTCTCATGAATACCTACTCAAAGGTTAGTGTTTCCTACACATCCCACAGTCAGAACCAAGAGAAGATGCCCAGAGTTCCTTTGTGGTTGTGCCTTTCACTTGTGCCAATATCACTGAGGACTCTCTTAATGTAGTGGACACATTGTTTTGAACTACTAAGTCCTTTTGCCCTAATTTTTAATTCAAATGGGGTCCTTCTCTCTGAACCATGACTGTAATGACATGGACACCTGACCCAGATTTTGGTGATCAGTTCTTTCATTCTGAGAATTATTCTTATAAAAAAAAAGATGCAAGAATAAGGTTCGGAGAAGAAATAGTGACTTTAATCCAGTGGCCACAGTAGCAGGGGGTGGCTTAGGCAGAATGTTTCTGAGATGTGATCTTGGCTCTGTTTCTGCTAACCTGGGCTCCTGCCATTGTTTTCCAACTGGTTCTCTAAATATTTCATCATTTCTGCTGGACACATAACATCATTTTAATGA
This sequence comes from Dipodomys spectabilis, assembly GCF_019054845.1. Taxonomy (NCBI): domain Eukaryota; kingdom Metazoa; phylum Chordata; class Mammalia; order Rodentia; family Heteromyidae; genus Dipodomys; species Dipodomys spectabilis. Next base: position 9,059,223 of record NW_024870698.1, on the reverse strand, counting down.
CTCCATTTTCTGCTCAAGCTTTGTTTCCAAAAATCCTGATGAGAGACTTGAAGATATACAGCAATTCAATAAAGCCCATGATTACCACGGCCCATGGGAAGCTACATTTCTTATGGAAGATGGAGGGGGCTCAGGAAAAGCAATCAAGAGTGGTGATGCTTCTTGATTAGTTTTTTTTTCCTTTTCATTAAATGTGTCTTGAAGCTGAAACTAGAAACACATACAGTTCACTCAGGAGATCTGCACATCAGGATAGCTAGCGAGGCCATAAAAGAGGCCTTCTTAACCAGCTCCCTAGCTGCTACCTAGCACTTTGTTTACTCCTCTGGAGAGCAGGTATAGAGATATAGCCATGTGAACTTTGTGAAGTTCTGCAAGATCCAAGTCTCTGGCGAGGCTGTCTATTTGATGGGGCAGGTGTCATGTGCACTGTGTTCACAGTGTTTACAATGTGTAGGCCCTCCTAAATGCATGAATAAAATGATATTTGTAAATTGATTAATGCTGTAGACTGTATTTCCAATTCATGTATCCCCACCGTGACCATCTAGCTAGGCATTGTCACAGTGGGTTTTCAACATGAACCACCTTGATTTTGGAATGAACCATTTTGATTTGGAGGTGAACCATCCAGAAGTGTTGAAACTAAGTGAAGGGAAATGCCCAGCAAATTGTTAAAGGAAAAAGAGGATGATAGCATAAACTAAAAACGCACAGAGGAGGAGCTGACACCACACTCACCAACCTTCACACGAGAAATTTCACTTAAAATGAGGCCAGGTGCTGGTGGCTCATGTCTGTCATCCTTGCCACCCAGTAGGCTGTGATCTAGAGGATTGTAGTTCAAAGCTAGCCAGAGAGAAAAAATAGGGAATATTCCATCTCCAATTAACCAGCAAAAAGCTGGACTCGTGTTTGGCTCAAGTGGTAGAACACCAACCATAAGTAAAAAAAAAAAGAAAGAAAAGAAAAAAAGTACACCAATAAAAAACTGACATGAAGCCTTTCCTAGCAGACTCTGTTGAATGCTCTTTTTGGGTGACACATTATAAAAATCACCAGACTAACAAATACTGCCTTTTAGAGTTTATATTTTCCCAACTGTTAGTGCATAGTACGTGCCTTTGAGAACTAATTTGGACATATACAGGGAGGTCATGGGGTGAAGAGAGCATAAACATTACGTTTTGGGGTGGTAAAGATATGATGGTTGGAAAATGCAAGAAGTCCAGGCACACATTACCACTAGTGCTTAAAGCCAGTTATTTAAAAGGACGATAATCGAAAGGGAAGAGGTAATATCTTGCAATGAGACAAATAGAGTTTAAGACCATGATTCTACCATATCCCTCACCAGGAAAGTTACTTAATATTTCTAAATCTTGTCTATTTAGTTATTTTTTTTGTACCAGTCTTGGGGCTTGAACTTAGAGGCTAGGTACTGTCCCTGAGCTTTCCCGCTGAAGGGTAGCACTCTGCCACTTGATCCACAGCTCTACTTCTGGCTGTTTTGGTGCATAGTTGGAGACAAGAATCTCAGGGACTTTTCTGCCCAGGCTGGCTTTGAACCATGATCCTCAGATCTCAGCCTCCTGAGTAGCTAGGATTACAGGTGTGAGCCACAGGCACCTGGATTTTATTTATTTTTAAATGGAAATTAGAGAAATGTATTGACAGCAGGAATATACAATAGAGGTGTTCAGACTTGAAGTTACCTGGGAAAGCAGCACTTGTAACAAGTCAAAAGATTCTATTCAATATTCAGCATGTCTTAGGTCCTTTAATCATTACACTATTAGAAGACTGATACTATTATTAGTCATATTTGTTGGATGACAAAAAAATTGTGGGTTATATTTAAATTTGACCAAAGTTACCAGCTAGAAATGATGCAATTGGGATTTTAACTCGGACAATCTGGTTCTAGAGCATATGTTTTTAATTATCCATAGTATATGTAATGTACCATATAAGAGCAGAGATAAACTGCAATGGTGGTTCAGAATAACAAATAGAACTTTGTTAAGACAAAACAAGGAATTAAAAAAATAGACCAGTGAGGCTTTCATGTCCAATTAGCCACCAGAAAACCAAGGTGGAGATGTGGCTCAAAGTGATAGAGCACTAGCCTTGAGCAAAGAGCTCAGGAACAGACCCAGGCCCTGAGTTCAAGACAGATTTGGGAAATATGATTAAGGTAATACTGCAACAGAAGAAAACAGACAGGCTACTTACTAAATTGTTTCAGAATAATTGTTAACCACTAGAATATCAGAAGTGGTTCTATGGTTTAAAGTGATAGAGAGCTAGCCTTGAGCAAAAAAAGCTCAGAGACAGTGCCAAGCCCTGAGTTCAAGCCCCAGGACCAGCAACAATAACAACAAAAATCAAGTTCCTGCCATATGGAGAAATGTAAATAAAAAGTACTAAAACTGTATTAGAGGAAAAAAATACATTTGATCTGAGACTACTTTTCTAATCATGAAATGAATCCAAAAGGACCACTATATCAGAAAAAAAACCACCTGCAGAAAGAAAACATATGACCACATAAAAAATGGAGGAACATCTTCTATTTGGATTAGAGTTCAATGAGTTATGTGTCTCTCTGTGTGTATGTATGTGTGTGTAAAAAGTCCTGAGAACCAACAACTTAACATAATTTAATGATACATCAAGGAAATTCATCAAATAAAAACTAAAAAGCAACAAATTCCTCACAATAATAAAAGGAGTAAATTTACAATTATGCCAAGATTTCATTTGCCTGGTAAAACTGGAAAATCAATTAGTTCCAGTGTTGGCAAGCATATGAACAAACAACCATTGCCATCCATCGATGGCCGTACAAATTGATGCGGATTTTTTAAATCCTAATTTGATAATATCTACCACAAACATAGGTATGTTTAACCTATGACCCAGAAATTCCACTTTGGGAAATTATACCTTCAGAAATGTTAGCATAGTATTAGGTGTAAAGATGTATGTATGAGGATATATGTTACTGTGCCACTTATAATAATAGAAAACATCAGCTCAGGAATGGTTCAATGAATCATAGCATAAACAAGCTAGGAAACCACTGTGCATCATTTGGAAAGAATAAGATAGCATTCTATTGTGTTGATCTGGAAATACCATATACTGTAAAATAAACTATTGCATAATCATATAAAAATAATCACAAGGACCTCTTAAAAGGAACGAAAATTGAGAATGGGCAGAGAGACTATTTCCTCCATGCATGTGTGTGCTGCTTCATTTTTGAACTGCATAAAAATTGTCTGAAAAGTTGTTTGTGTTTTTGTCAGTCGTGGGGCTTGAACTCTGGGTCTAGGCACTGTCCCTCATCTCTTCAGCTCAAGGCAAGTGTTCTATCACTTTGAGCCACAGCGCCACTTCCAGTTTTCTGGTGGTTTATTGGAGATAAGAGTCTCACAGATTTTTCTGCCCAGGCTGGCTTTGAACTGTGATCCTCAGATCTCAGCCTCCTGAGTAGCTAAGATTATAGGCGTGAGCCACCAGTGCCCAGCTTTGTCTGAAGAGTTTTAAATCCAGTTTGTTAATAGTGATTGCGTCTGGAAATGTGTACTAGGAAGGGAGTCCATAATAAGTTGGATTGTATTTTTAACCATGTTATTGTTTGAAATGTTTTCAATAAAAAGGTATTAATTTTGGTGAGATCAAAAAGAGAGAAAAACTAAACAAAGAGTGAAAGAAAGAGGCAGGAAATATCATGTAAGCTAGTAGCCTTTATTGGTTTTTCTTTCATCTCTGCACAAATAAGGAATTGCTGGAGTGTTTAGGCCGAGAGCAGTCCCATCATTTGGGCTGGATGCATTTGTGCAAAGGTTCTCCGAAGTGGGAAGATATTATTTCAGAGCCATTAACTATTATTTTCTAGTGCTTTGGAAGAATAAAGGAAGCCCCGGAAAAGTGAGAAAAGGTCACTGCTCTACTCAGAATGCAGAAAAGATTGACTGTGGATATTATAGGCCAGGAATTTTTAACTCTATTTTTACCCTGGGAAGATATTAAGAATGATCCTTTTAAAAGGTAAAAAAAAAAAAAAATGCAGCTAGGAGAAACTTAGAACTTCTGGGGGTCTAGGACTGGCGTCTGGTCTAGGACTGAGATGGATGGGAATTCTTCAAAGATGGCCCTATGTAGTGTCAAACTCCTTGGAGTCAGGTGACCTAGATCACATGATCTCTGCCCCTTTGAATGTGTGAGGTATGATCAGGGGTTTGACAACAAAAACTCAGGCTAGTGGTCTAACCTATGACCCTCAAGATCCTAGGGAATAGCTTGGCTTCTCAATTGAAACTTCCAGCCAGGTGCGGTGAGGGGACACTTCATTAGTGCTATATTCTAAAACATCACATCTCCTTACAGTTGCCTCTTTTCTTCCATGGCCCACCTTCAAGCTCCATGTCCAGTGAAAGGAATGACCTTCCTCTTGAGGTCATTCTCAAGGTGAATTTTGACTGGCTCACAGGGGTTCCATGCTGACCAATTTTCAAAGATTCACAAGGGGTGAATTAGTCTAATACTCACTTCCAAATGGCTGAGGATCACACACCCTGACAGCGAAGAAGCTGGCTCCCATAAAAATCAGGATGGGACCAAATAAAGAGATAATGGATGCTGAGTACACAACACAACAGTCAGAATGAGCAAATCACCAAAAATAACTGCGTCTTACTCTTCTCATCTGCATCAAAAGTATAAAGTGCTCCTCTCATGAAATTATTGCGAGTGATAATAATGTAAATGAAATCACACAATCTAGAAAACACTATTCAAAGAAGATATAAATACCACCATGAACCTGAAACAATAGGAAGAAAAAAATCCCAATTAAAAAATAGAGACACAAAATGAATTCAGAAAAAAGGGTTTGTTATTCACAAAGAATATGAATGAAAAAAAATTAACCTGGGCCACACATGTTTAAATGAAGGAATAAAAGCAAGTGCTGAGGGCTCCTCCCTAGCTACTCAGGAGGTTGAGATCTGGAAGACTTCATTTTGAGGCCAACCTGGGCAGAAAAGTTTGCCCTGCTCCATCTCCAAAATAACCGGCAAAAGGCTGGGTTGAAGGTAAGTAGTAGAGCATTCACCATGAGAGAGTGAGCCAGTGATTATGAGGCCCTGAGTTCAAACCCCAGGACTAGCACACAAAAAGAAGAGGATTAAACTGGTACCATGGGAATCCTAGAAGCCCAGGAAATGTCAGGAGGATGTGGTACAGCCCTGGGTCTTGGTAACCAGGGGTTGAAACAGCTTCAGGGACCAGGCACCAGCTACTCCACAGGCAAGAAAATATGTTGGACTCTCTCCTCAAAGTGTAAATAAAGGCCTCCTCAAACTGCCTTTGTTCCCTGGCTTCCAGAATCACTCGAGTGGGAACTATACACATTTGGAGAGATAAAGGCATTAAGGTTTGTTTTATGTTAAGTAAACATTTGTCCAACATTTAGCTTGTGAAGGCCTGTATGGGCAGGGCTATGCAACAGTGCTGATTTCTCAGGGAGGGAAGAGGCCTTTTCACTTCAGTGGTAAAACAGAGTCTCCTGCCCATTGCTCACACCTGTCATCTTTGCTACTCAGGAGGCTGAGATGTGAGGATCACCGTTTGAAACCAGCTCAGGCAGGAAAGTCCTTGAGATTCTTATCTCTAATTAAGTACAAAAAAAAAACCCAGAAGTAGAGCTGAGGCTCAAGTGGTAGAGTGCTATTCTTCAGCAGAAAAGCTCAGAGATACACAGTGCCCAGGCCCTGAGTTCAAGCCCCAGGAGCGGCATTTAAAAAACAACAGACTTGTGATTCCTACAGCATATAATATTAAAAGATAAACTCTTTGAAAACAAATGTGACAGCCTCTCCTTCTCACATGGAAGCTGGCTTTCTGCTCCGCGCAGAAAGTTGAGGCCACTGCAATTGATATTTTGACTCCAAACGATCTTAATATCTTCAGAATACATGTTCCCTCCCCCATAATTCATATGCTGAAAGCCAATCAATGTCCTAGTATCATGAGGTGACACTCTCAAGGGAGTGAAGCTCTGGGTTTAGGGTCCCTACAGAAAAAGGCCAAGAGAGTTTGTTCACCCCTTCAGTTAGGCAAGGACACACCGGCAGGTACCAGCTATGAACCAGGAAGTGAGCCTCTTCAGACAATCTGATGGCAGCTTGATCTTGGGGTTTCCAGCCTCCACATCTGTACTTGATGATATATAGTTATAGCTACCTAAATTAGACTAAGAACATCTCTCTCATCGTTGGCTTTAATTACCAACACTCACTGTGAAACAGGAATGAAAACCACACACTTACATTTCCTTGCGTTTCTCTTGCTTTATCGTCTGTGTACTCAAATCACTCACTGGCTCCATGATTTGAGTTTCTCCCTAGGAAGAATTCTCTGCTTGTCCCTAAGTTTGAGCTCCAACAGAGACATTACCAATTTCAAATATTTCCCATAGCTGTGATTTTTTTTCTAGCATTAAATCAGTGAAATTTATAGAAGGTAAGTTCCAAAAGTATTCCCCGGTATGCATTCTGTGATAGGAGCAAGGAACAAACATGGCTGATGAGGAGTCTCTATGCCTTCTTGTAAAGTTTATTCGTGGTGCCAATGGCCCCAGCTCTGTGAAAGGCCTCTGCATTTGTCACGTATGTACTTTATTTTTCCTCCAGTATAAATGCTGTAACGTTGACAGATGTCTGCATTCTGCAGATTTCCTACAACCCTTATATTCCCCGGCCTTTTCTCCAGTGAGAAGTTTCCTGGCAAACAAGACAGAGCCACAGCTTTCTCCAGTGCCTGCTTTCTCAGTCACTGCGGGCACCTCTGGACAGTGCTATTCTGCCCTCCATGAACACCCATAGTCTTTGTTATTAATTCTTTGGTGCCTGCTAAGATAAAGCATTTGCTAAAAGCCTTTCTATACGCACTACATTCATACACACTACGAATTCTGTGATAAAGAGTAAACACTGAACACTGACTAAAAGCTTTCTTGCAGTGTTATTTATAACCGTGGTGGTATTTTTTTTTCTCTCCAGCAAATACTCCTTGATGGGGAGAGAGCAGAATAGAAATCTTTCTAAAGCTAAAGATCTCCTATATTCATTATTTTCGTAGGTTTTTATTCCATTATGAATTCTGTGATGTTGATAACCCTTTAAGCATTGATGAAGGCCGTCCCATGATCCTTCCTCTAAAAGTAATAAAATTGCTGCTCTTATTCAAAAGAAGAAAATCCTCTACAAATTCACTACCTTGATCAAGATTTTCAATTTTAATTAAATAATCTTATGCTTTATTCAGAATGTTTCCTTAGGAGCTTTAGTCAGTTGAATAAGATTTATGTATTTTCCTCATACTTACAGGCTACCGGGCAACAGAAGAAAAAAAAAAACTATTTCTGATGAAAACTTTCCCCAAAGTTGTTATACTTGGGTTCTGTGTACAGAAGGGGTTTTGTTATAGCTAACCCTGCCCTCCAATTGGTCTTTCCTGAACAAAAAGAATAGCTCAAGGATATAGCCAATAGGCTTTTCCCATCAATAATTTCTTACATCATACTTGATAAAAACCCAACTTTGAAATTCTCTTCTTTGCCACACAACCAAACTATTCTCCTATCCATCTCTGGCTGGCTATGGAGTGTGTCTCTAAAAGGATGACTTATGAATGAAAACTCACCAGGTGCTAGGGTCTCATGCCTGTAATCTAACTATTCAGCTACTCAGGAGCCTGAGATCTGAGGATCACAGTTCAAAGCCAGCCTCGGCAGGAAAGTTCATGAGACTCTTATCTCCAATTAACCACCAGGAAATCAGAAGTGCAGCTATGTTTCTAAGTGATAAAGTACTAGCCTTGAGCAGAAAAAAAAAAAAAAAAAAAAAAGCTCAGGGATAGTGCACAGATCCTGAGCTCAAGCCCCATAATCACCACCACCACCAACATAAAAGAACGAAAACTCATAGCTACAATAGTAGGCAAAGCAACATACCCCGCAAAGATGTCCACACCTAGTTCTGGAACCTGTGAACATTTTATATAGCAACCAAGTCTGTAGAAGTGATTAGGTTGAGGTCTCTGAGATGGGGAAATTATCCTCAATAATCCAAGTGGGTCCAATGTAATCACAGGGCTGGACAGGGCAAAGGAAATTAGGAATGACAGAGGGAGATTCTGCCACAGAGGAAATGAGATCATGCTATTGAAGGAAGATATGGCAAGTGGTATAAGCCAGGAAAAACAAAAATATAAGGGCAGGATGCTGTGGGGCTGGGCCTTAGAAGAACCATTCTGGATCCTATAAGATGCTGATACCAGATGGAATTGGAAGAGCCAATATTTACTAGGAGACATGCCTGTAAGGGGAAGGAGACAAGGAAGAACAGGAGAGGAGGTTTGAAATCTGAAAAGAAAGAGGGAAAAAGGAGGCTTTACTATAAGACCTTCCCTCTTCAATGCAGCTTTGAGGAAATCTTGGTAGCACTGACTTTGAGCATTGGCTCAATGATCACTCTTGGAGAATCCCGGTTGGGGACTCTTCCTGTCATAGACAACCACTGAATGGGACCAGCCCAGGGAACATCTGTAGGCAATGTCAGCTGCTAAGCTCCTCCCTGCAGGGACTCTCTGAGGGTAGTTAAAGAGAGACATTGCCAGAGATGGTGTTGGATGGCCATTCCCTAGCACATACCATTATGGCTTCTGAGCATTTGGCTGATGGTGTTGTATGAGAGTTCTATGTCTGCCATTACCATTACTACAAATTTGGTGGTTTAAAGCAACACACATGTTTTCTTTCATAGTTCTCTAGGTTACCAATCTGACAAGAGTCTCACTGAACTAAAGGGAAACATCACACAGGATTATAGGCTCCAAGGGAGAAGGTGTTTTCTAATCTTTCCTAGATACTATCAGTGCAAGGCCTCTTTCCTCTTAAATCTAATGTCAGTGTTTTGGGGACATCCATTATTCCCAAAAATTGACAGAGAAGGTAACGAACCCTCGCTGTTGTATTTGATTGTAGTAAGTCAGTGTGTGTGTGTGTGTGTGTGTTTGTGTGTGTGTGTGTGTATGTGTGTGTGTATAGAAGACTGTAAATGTTCATAATCTCATATCTTTCCTTTTTTCTCTGTCCCATGGAGATAAGGGACTCAAGGCCCCAACAGGTAAGCACCGCGGCCAAGGTCACTCACTGAGCACATAATGAAATCACTTTCAATTCCCAATCTTGCTATCTCAGCAAAGACAAGTGTACCCTGTGTGCACAGCATATTTGTTGGGACTCTAAAGAGTGTTTACTTTAAGATTCTGGAAGAATCCGGCAAGTTTTATCAAGACCCTATCTACCTGGGGCACTGAGGGTTGGGGGAGGGGGGAGGGACTCACCTGCAGGTGTGATTCCCAACTCAGGAGGTTAACATGGAGTCCTCTGGGGGGAAGGAGTGATAATAAACCCTGCTTTCCAACGCTTTAATAATAAAGGTGAAAAGATCCACTATTACCATGTCTAGTTTTAAGGAGGCAAAAAGAGAAAGAAAAAAAATCCAAAGCACAGAGGGAGTATGAAAAATGTGAAACATAAATAATGCCCCTCCCAAGGCAGCCAGAAGCAAAAACCAGATGGAACAGTCTAGAAGTCAGGTCCTACAAGTGAGACACATTGCCACTAAGACAAGAGCCGGAGGAGGGCGAAGGTGATAACGTGATAAATATTCCCAAGAGCAGCTTCCCACCCTCCTGCAGAGCTGGCCTCACTGAGCGTAAAGTTCTAGAATATTCCGTGCCGTATAAAACCCTCTTTTATGATTTATAAACAACAAAGATTCCTCCCTATTAGGGCCATCCTCCCAATTTCTTCCTTTTGGCTTGGTTTTGTTTTTCTTAGAAGGGAGGTAGTACTGTATAGTTTTTGAGAGCCCTGTCTTTGAATTCAGTCCCCAGCCATCCAGACTGTAGTAAAACGTAAATGAATGATGTCTAATCAAAAGTGAAGCAGTACACTCGGGAATCTACAAGAGAGGAGGCCAGCGCTCCCCCTCTGCTCCCAAGCTCCTCCAACTTCAGCGCGGGAGACCACTTGTTTTTCATTTGGGCCCAAATCCTTTGTATATGCCTTAACTCATGGCTGGAGTCACCCACAGATTCTGGATTGATGGGCAAGAAGGTTGGCGCCTTGGGTCCTTCACCAGGGTGAATGGGTGTCAAGGATTATTGGCAGCATTGAGGAGCCATGAAGATCTTTGCCCTCGGAGGTCTTGGGGAGAGCCAATAAATCCTGGCATGTTTTCCCTCATCCTCAATATCAGGCTCTGATCCAGGCCTCACCCCCCCCCCCACCTTTTACCACGGTCTCACTGGACCCCAAGGTGATCGTGTGAGACAATTCATCAAGAGCTGAGATGTTATTTGCCTATTTTCTATCTCGTCTTTAAAAAGGCCTACATAATTCATAAATAAATAAATTAGACCCCAAATGGCAGTGCACAGTCCATATTTCTTTTTTGGCTGACAGAAAGATGAAAAACGTTTTTTATCTCTTTATCCTCCCATATTTTAAATTTCCCAGATCTGTTAAAGCAATTCATTGTTTTATATTCCCTCAATCATCAAATATTTATCCAGTGTCTATTACGCGCTGCCTTTCTACCAGACAAGGGAATCAAACAACACCATAGAAACGTTCCTTGCGCTCATAGGATGTGTTGGGGCATGTAGACAGCAAACAAATTACATTACGTATTAAAATTTCACATAATGACAAGTATGATTTAAAAAATGATGCAGGCCAAGGGGCTAGCTACAATGATTGGTCAAGGTAGCTCTCTCTGAGAGGGGAACATTTAAGTGCAAGTTTTAAATAAAGAGAGCCAATCAGACAAGCACAGGATAGGCTGGTGCAGCAAGAAGATTCCACCGTATTGCTGAGGAGTCTTTATTTTTCTCTCACCTCAAAGACTAGTCAGAAGCAGCGCAGAGCTGCTATGATGCGGACCAGGACTCCTTCTCCTGGCTTATCCGCTTGCTCTTTTAGGCCTTTTTTTCCTGTTATAACAGAATATTCCAGACTGGCTAATTTATAATAGACAGGAAATTCTTGGATCTGGGTTCTGGTGGCTGAGAATTTAAAGATGGAAGAGTTGGCCTCTGCTGTATCATGGCATAGCAGAAATGCAAAGGAGGGAGGGAGACAGAGAGAGGGAAAGGGACAGGGAGAGGGAGAGGGAGAGGGAAAGAGAGGGAGCGAATTTGTCCTTCATAACAATCCCACTCCTACAACAGCAGGCTGACTCTCATAATGACATCATCACATAATCCACTTATGAGAGTGGACAGAGACCTAATTACCTCCCATTAGGCCCGCCTCCCAGCACTGCCCACTGGTGATTAAGTTTCCAACACATGGCTTTGGGTAACACATTTAAAGCACAGTGCCCAGAGCAGAGGCCAGCAAAGTGAGCTGTGTCTATAGCCAAACCCGAGCTGCTGTCTGATTTTGTAAATAAAGTGTTATTGGAACACAGCAGTGTTGACATACCACTTAGAGGACTTCTAACCCTTCACACCCAAGGTAGCATTGAACAGTCTTACCAGAGACCACATGGCCCACGGAGCTGACACTCTTTACTATCTACCTCTTTGCACAAAAAGTTTGTTGAGCCCTGCCTGGGCTTATTGGTTTGGAGAACACATTTGAAGTGACCACTTTTGCCCTGGTGGGCAGCTAACGTGGGTAAGATGACAGAAAATGGCCATTTCTGTGGACTTTGGCTGGGATATAACAATATGGTCATTTCAGTCACCTTTCATCACCCCTTTAGACTCTCCATCCCCACAGATAATCTCACCCCACCCCCAGACCACCAGGGGAGGGCAGTGGGGCCTGATGAGGGTGGAGGAACTTCCATTATGCAGTCACTGCAGGCAACCTCAGCACCAAAGACTCAGCTGTGAGACCTGGGAGCCATTTTCTTCCTAAGGTGAGGAAATCCCAGCAGGCCCACCTGAAATCCAGCTCCAGGGACCCAGGCGCAGAAGGCCTCCTAGCTTTGCTTAGACAGAAAGCTAGATCCACCACTAGCAGGCTGGCCAGGCCTGTGAGCAGAACGCAGAACTGCATTGTATCAAGACTTCTCTCAGAGAGTCCAAAGGTGTTCTTCTTTGTGTCCCCTGTGTTTATGAAGTTTGTCAAGAATGAAGCAACTCAAATACTAGCACAATTTGAGGGTATGAGGTTTTACATCATCCTATTTCATTGGCAGGGCTGTGCTTCAAGTCACAGATAAAGAGCCTGAGTCTTGGAAATATTGCACATAGATTATTTTAAGAGGCAGTTTGGGGGCAGGACTATCTTCCCTCTGTTAGCCTGCATTATATCAGGACTCCCTGCCTCCCTGCCACTGCCATGTCGGTGGCAATTTAGGAGGGTTACACAATTAGCCCCAAAGAAGGAAACCAGGAGGAGAGACCACAGTACTTGGGGCTCTCTAATCCCCTTATCTGAAAGCGGCTGGCTTGCTTCGCCAAACTATTCATGACAGATCTGAGCTTGGATGCAAGGAACTTGTCATTCTGTGCTTAGCTTGACCGAGTAAGAGAACGACAAGGAAAACTGATAGACGCATGCAGGGGAGAAAGGGAAGAGGTGGGCTCATGCTGAACAGTATGTGCAAAATGACTTTAGAACACAGAGGTACAGAGGTTACCATCCCCCCTGAGGTTCTGCTGGAAGCTCGGCTCCCCACCAATGTTCCACTTTCCAGTTACTAAGTCCAAGTTTATACTACAGAGAGGGGGACTGTTACCAGCCCAATGTGGCCCCACTGCCTCCCATCTGTCTCTAACAGGAAAGCAAGGTAAAGCTTATAGGAGGGTAGGCACTGGGGATCCAGAAGGGGAAAGGTCAAGAGGATGTACTTTTCAGCACTTCTTGGCACACAAGGTCTCTGTGTCCCTGGACCTCTGTGTCCTTGGACCTCTGTGTCCTCGGCCGTGGCAATCAGGAAGACGCCTGGCATTCTGAACAGAGAAAGGACAGACTGGAAAAGGATTCTGGAAAGGGAAAGAATGTTGTGTTTGTTTGTTCCTTTTTGCTTATTTCTTTGTATGTATGAAAATAGTAGTTGAGATAGTCACCTTGGAAAACACATTAGCAATTTCTTAAAAAGGTTAAACATGCAAGAAAATGTGGTATATATACACAATGGAATTCTATGCCTCCATCAGAAAGAATGACATTTCCCCATTTGTTAGGAAATGGAAAGGCTTGGAAAAAATTATATTTAGTGAAGTAAGCCAGGCCCAAAGAAACGTAGGTCCCATGGTTTCCCTTATTTGCAATATCTAGTATAGGTATGAGTCAAGCGGAAAAAGTCAGAGAATGTGATGTTAGGAAAACGAACCCTCAAATATGTATTTTAATGTTTTTGTTTCTTTCATGCATGTGTTTCTAACGCATTTATAAGGTTATTTCTTTGTTGCTTTGTATGTCCCTCCCCCACAGTGTAATCCCCGCTTTCACTATATTTGATGTCAGTATAACATGTGGGGGAGATGGGGACAAACAAGTCGTTTAAGGATTCAGGTGGACCTGTTGCAACAATGAGAAGTACAAAATGTCATGTCAAAACAAGCTTTACAATGTCGGTGTGGGGGGGGGGGGTATGATTGGGTGGGGGGGAGGGGGGAGGCTGGGAAGGGAGGTGAAGGGTAAACAAAGGAGGAGGCTGCAATGCTTGGTAAGAAATGTATGCATTATCCTGCCCATGTAATTGTAACCCCTCTGTACAGTATGTTCTCAAATAAAATAAAATTAAATTTAAAAAAAAAAAAAAAAAAAGGTTAAACATGTTTACCATAAAACCAGTTTCCACTTCTAGGGATTTCTCCTAGAGAAATTGGAACTCAGCTTTTGAATTCATAGCATCTCTACCCATCATTATCCCAAACTGAGATGATTCAAATTGTCTTGTAGAGATGAATGGATAAATGTACCATGGTCCATCTATGGCAGATGGTCAGTAGTAATAAAAAGGAATATTGCTCAGTAAATACTAATACTAATAATAATAGAAACAAACTAATGGTTCACACAGCTTGGATAGATCTCAGATGCATCAGGCAGAGGAAAATTTATTGTCATGTTTCATACTATCTGATTGCATTTGTAAGATATTCTCAAAAGAACAAAAGCAATGGCAGGGACATGGCTATGAAGCATATTACTGGGGAGATTTTTACAGTGATGTAAACTTGATTGTAGAGATGGTTACATGAATCTAAACATGTCAATTTCACTATATGACTATTTAAAAATTATAAATACATTTTAAGAATGTGTGCTTGGTATGTATGAATCACAAAGACCTGGGTACCAATTGTTACCAGGCATAATATCGAGTAAATCCAGCCAGCCAGCCAGCCAGCCAGCCCTCCCTCCCTCCATCCACCTATCCTTCCTTCCATGTACTCAATTAGAGAGAGATTAAAGATGCACTGAAAGTAGAGTTTCCTTCCTTCCTTCTTTCCTTCTCATTCTTGTAGTACTGGGGTTTGAACGCAGGGCCTTGCACTTTGTAGTCACAAACTCTACCACCCAATCTGTGCTCTCAGTTTTAGAAGGCCATGTTTCTGCTCCAGGGAACTTAGGTGGTGTATACATGACTTGAAGATGGTTTGACAAAATCTTCACAGAGGCACCTACAAGGGACCTGTTCCAGAGAGAGGGCAAGACTAAAAGTGGTTTTGCCTTTGAGCCTGTTTCCTCATTTGGAAATTTGGAGTAAACAGTTCTTTCTGTCTCACCTGTCAAGAAACTTGGAGGAATCAAGTGCATGAGAAGGGCCGGTGATCTTTAATGCATCACTGGTCACAGAAAAGTTTGTGATCATTCAGCTTCAAAGGAAAGTGCATGGGCTCCCAGAACAAATGGATGGTTTTGAGAACAATGGTTTGTAGTTAATTGGACAGGAGGAAGAGAACAGAATGGACAGGATGTCTCTGAATCTCCCTAGACCTAGGCTATTATGAAAAATGTTTCTACAAATTTGCTTTTAAAGTTTTTGAAGGAGACAGAATTTTACCTCTATTCAGGCTTTCTCCTGCTGTGTTAACAGTTTGATTTCTACAACATTGGCTGGAAGTGAAAATAAAACAGGCCTATTGTAGAAGTTATGAACTAAAATCAGATGTGATGTCTGTTCTAGTCATTCATTTTTGTTTTCCTGGAGCAAATAGATCTATAACCAAGTCAGTGAAGTTGGAGTAGACATCATTTTAACTACATGTGAAATTTAAGTTAGAAATATTTTTTTCAAGTCATCAGAAAGTCAATGTTAAGGCCAGGTACTGTGTCTCAGAGATGTAATCCTAACTACTTGAGACAGAGAAGTTTGGAGGATTATACTTTGTGGCTAATTCAGGCAAAAAGTTATCAAGAGTCCTATCTCCACAAACAAGCTGGATGTGATGATACATGCCAATAACCTCAGCTACACAGGAGGCATGGATAAGAGGAACCCAGTCCAAGGCTAGTTCGGGAAAAACTTGTCATCCTATTGGAAATATTAAGCCATGAAGGGCTAGAGTTCTGTCTGCATTCTTCTGAGGTCTTAAGTTCAAACTGCAGTACTATCAATTTTTTTAAAGGCAAATGATAGTGTCGGGGTTCCAATTCAGCTTTATAAATTACAAAAGACAAGGGATAGACTAAGAAAATATCAGTAGCTCAGTTAAATGAATGTTTATAATAGATTATTGTGACAAAAGGAAAATCCATAGGAAAATGGGCAAAAGAAATGAGCAAATAATTCAGGAAAGAAAAATACAAATAATCAATTAAATACAAAAGGATGTTTCAAATGTCATAATGAAACCCACTAGACTGTATAATTAATAACAAAAAAAATTACAGGCTCACGCCTGTAATTCTAGCTACTCAGGATGCTGAGATCTGAGGATTGTGGTTCAAAACCAGCCTGGGCAAGAAAGTCCATGAGACTCTTATCTCCAATTAACCACCAGAAAACTGGAAGTGGTGCTGTGGCTCAAGTGGTAGAGAGCTGGCCTTGAGCTGAAGAGCGCAGAGACAGCATCCAGGTCCAGAGTTCAAGGCCCATGACTAACAAAAAGAAAGAAAGAGACAGACAGAGAGAGAGAGAGAGAGAGAGAGAAAGAAAGAAAGATGGTCAATATCACCGGTACTTTCAAAATACAAATTAATCTTTTAAATCAGATTGGGAAAATGGAAAAGACTGATAAAAGTAAAAGTATGTGGGAAATCCCAACTGCTCAGAAGGTTGGAGGAACTTAGTCCCAGGCTAGCCCTAGGAAAAAGGACCTAAGTACTACTAATAATAAGAACAACAACAAAAGCTAAATGACTGTGATCATGACCCAAACAGTAGAGCACTTCCCTAGAAAGAATAAGGCCTCTTCTGGTGCTCATGCCTATAAACCTAGCTGTTCAGGAGGATCACAGTTAGAAGCCAGCTTCAGCAGAAAAGTGTGAGACAGCAAAAAGCTGCAAGTCAAGGTATGGCTCAAGAAGAGTGCTAGCCTTGAGTGAAAAAACCAAGCAAGAGCTTCAGGCCCTGAGTTCAAGCCCGAGTACCAGCAATCGTGTGTGTGTGTGTGTGTGTGTGTGTGTGTGTGTGTGTGTGTGTGTGTATTACTATAGATTGACTTGCTTATTTAAAAGAATACCAGGCAGACATGTATTTCCTAGAGTTCCTGAGGCTGAGAACTCCAAGATGAAACAGATTCCAATCTGGTGAGGGCTACTTCCTACACTTCCTGGCTCATGGACAGACATCTTATTACTCTCCATAGCAGAGGGGAAGAGAATAAGGACATCCTATTGATGACCTCATCACCTCCCCCGAAGATCTCACCTCCAAATGCATCATTTTTCTTTTCTTTTCTTTTCTTTTCTCTTTTGGTGGGTCCTGGGGCTTGAATTCTGGGCCTGGGTGCTATCCCTAAGCTTCTTTTGCTTAAGGCAAGTGCTCTATTGCTTGAGCCCCAGCACCACTTCTGGCTTTTTTGAGTAGTTTGTTAAAGAGTCTCACAAAATTTCCTGCTTAGCGTGGCTTCAAACCGTGATCTTCAGATCTCAGCCTCCTGAGTAGCTAGGATTACAGGCGTGAGCCTCTAGTGCCCAGCCAAATACATCATCTTGAGGGGAGGATTTAACACATGAAGGGGACACTTTTTTTCCCCAATAGCAGAACCCAAGGCCCCCTTCTCCAAAAAAGAAAAAAAAAAGCCAAGAACAATTTTAGTGAGCCAGCCTCTAGAACATGGGAGTCCTGGAGCATCTATCTGGAGAGCCAAGGTGAAGGTCAAGTGAAGCACAACAAAACTCCGGGAATATTTGCTACTTCCTGCTTTTAGGGAGGAGGAGGGTGCTGCCATTCTGAATAGCTTCCAAAGAGCCCTTCATTCAAGAGCCTTGTGTTCTCAAAACAGTTACAGTACTAACAAAATAGATGATTTTACCCATTCTGAAAAACCCTACCATTCCAGACCTTGAAATTTTCTTCCATCTGTCAGAATGATGAAGCGACCCAGGTGACATCAATCCTGCCATCTGTTGGTTGTTTTGGCCAATCAACACATAGTGATTGTTTACGATCCACCACACACTGTCAAAAGGGGATGCAAATGGCATGAATGGGGCCCCCAGGCGATGCCCTCCGGGAGCTGGAATTCCTGGGCAGAGGGACCAGGGCACATTGGTCCCTTGGCACAGCAAGTGGGAGGGCTGTGTCCTTGGGAACTGAACTTAGCCTATGGTGGGCTCAGGGTTTTCTGAAACCACTGAATTTCAAGTCCAAGCTTTTGTTATTGGTGGCCATAGAAAATCCACGTGTTGTTTTTTTTTAATCCTTAAAGCTGATGTTTGTTCCATGATTAATTGGGTCGTGAAGGGGACCGTGGCCTGACTTCCTCAGAAATCAGGCCAGCCAGGCACTCGGCTCCTGGATACTTCAAGGCACTTGTACCTCTAATTACTACCACTGTGAGCCTAGCTAATGGATTTGGTCACTGTTTCAAGCTCCACATAGAAAGAGAACTCATAGCTGGACCAGGTCCCTGTGAGAGGCACATGGCTCCATTCTCACACCTCCAAGGCACGTCAGCTCTAGCTCTGAGTGACCAAGGGGTGGCAGGGGTGGCCTGGCTGAGTGGAATCTTCCATTGCCAGGCAGTGATGTATATGGAGGTACTAGGGTGTTGGGCTGGCCAGGTGATGCATAGATTTCCACCACCCCCATGGAGGACACCCACCGGTGTTCCTGGGCCTTTGGTACCTGGATTTCCAGAGGTAAAAGCAATCTGGATGGGAGAGAGTATAGAAGAGGGCATGGATGGAGGGCTGAGTGGACCTTTGCATTGGATTTAGGGTCAGACTTGATGAGAGTTTTCTTGGTAACTTCCTGGGGTCAGGCCCAAGTGTTGCTTAGTACTTGGCCCTTCTCACCTCTGCTTGTAGGGTCTGAGGAACAGCCCCTGTGGGAATGGACCAAAGGGGCATCCTATCCTGTCTGTGAACTGGGTGCTGATTGTTTCCTGCGTGGCACTTGGAAGTAATAGATTCCTAAGGTAATGACAGCTCACACGAGACTTGTGGGGGCATCCAAGGCCTGCTTTGAGAACTCTCAAAAACCATGGAGGCTGGGCTGGGAAGCCGGCTCTGTGGTAGAGTGTTTGCCTCACATGCATGAGGCCCTGGGTTTGATTCCTCAGCACCACATAAGCAGAAAAAGCCAGAAGTGGCGCTGTGGCTCAAGTGGTAGAATGCTTGCCTTGAGCTGAAGAGCTGAGGGACAGCGCCCAGGCCCAGAGTTCAAGCCCCATGACCATCAAAAAAAACAAAAAACAAAACAAAAAAACATGGAGGAAGCTCTGAGGAAGCAGTACCTAAGGGAGGGTGAGATTGGGAAGATCCTAGTTCAAGGCCAGCCCAAATAAAAAGGCTTCCAACTTCATCTCAATCAATGAAAAGATGAGCACAATAGGACCAATACAAAGAGGAGGTTAGCCAAGTAGCTCAACAAAATGAGATGCATAAATAGAATTATTTATTTTTGCCTGGGCAAACAGTGAGCTCTGAAACCGAGGCTGGGGGCGTGTCTCAAGTGGTTGAGTACCTGCCCCACAAGCCATAAGTTCAAACCCCAGGGCAATCAAAGCAAAGAGAAAGAGAAAGAAGAGAGAAGAGACGGAGATCAGTCCTGGAGTCTAGTTGACGTAAGGATGCAGACCAGGGAGTTTACGTGTTCACCTCTAGAGACCACTCATGGATGCTTCCGGAAGTGGTCCTCTAAGAAAGGCAGAGAAAATTCTCAGCTAATTCCACTTAGGTTTTCTGCTGACTCCTAAGCCAAGGGAACTCCCAGACATCTCCCCAAGTGTATGATACATGCTATGCAATGATTTTCATGGACTCGTGCCTTTGAACCTAGATGACTGACGAGCCTCCTCCACAATTGAGTGGAGGACCTTGGGAGCCCAGCTGCTGAGCCGCCTATCAGAGACTGGCTCTGTGATATTTACTCAGTAGCAAGTCATGAAATGCGGAAATCCCACAGGGACTGGATCTGACATCACAATCTCTTCAAGAACCACTTCCAATGAGAACCATAGCTACATCTGCAGGTTTATGAGGACCAGCATGGCCTGCAGAGTTCCTACAGGGTCTTTGTGGACCTTGGAGCCTAGTGGGGAGATGTGATCGCACCATGTGCCATTCCAAACCATAGACAAGCCAGGTGCTGGTAGCTCATGCCTGGAATCCTAGCTAATCAGATGGCTGAGGTCTGATCGCAGCTCAAAGCCTGCCCAGGCAAGAAAGTCTGTGAGACTCTTATCTCCAACTAATTACCAAAAAGCTGGAAGTGGATGAAACATGGGCCTTGAGTGAAAAAGCTAAGCAAGGGCACAAGGCTGTGAGTTCAAGTCCCAGTGTTGGCATGTGTGTGCACGCACAAAACCACCCCCAAGCTCCAAAACAAGAGTTGGCAGTGCAAAATCTACCACAGTATGTGTTGAGTACAGGTCAGGAGATGTGTGAGAAAGGATTAAGAACTAAAATATGCAGACTTAGAGAGTGGGAGCAATAGGGCTGAACTTGATCAGAGTACATTTATATGCATGGATGCAAATATCACAATGAAACACCTTTACACAATTAATTTATGCTAATAAAGCAGAATATGCAGAATCTAATTCACAGTGTTTTAGTTTGGATTACATTGAAAATAGCAGTAAGCCAGACAATATTGACTTTAAGAAATAAAGTTCATTCTCATAAATGAACTCAAATGTAAGCAGTCCAGAGTGGCTGGACTGCCAATTCCAAGATCACCAGCGATCCTTCTACTCCAACCTCCTTTTACTGTTTTGTTCTGCTTTATACAATAAGGGTGTGCCTTGAGGCACAATGTGGTTCCCCCAGCTCCAGTGATCACATCTGTACTCTAGAGAAAGCAAAGATGAAAGGAAAAGGGAAGGCTCCCTATTGGCAAAGATACTTCTCAGAGGCTACTTGTCATTTCTGTCAACCTCTCCTTCACCAGAACCGTGTTGCATGGTGACTCTTGCTACAAACAAGGCTGGAAAATCCACCATTGATTCTAGGCGGCCAGGTGTCCACATACAAACCGGGGACCATATCGCTGTATAAGGAGATGAGGGAAACTCTGCTACACACCACAGTTGGTGGCATAATCATGTATAAATTAAATACCATCATCTCTTTAGATGGAGTTCCCATTGAGTGATGAAAACACTAAGACCACAATAAAGGCTCTTTCTGGAATTTTCTCCCAGATTGCCACGTGCGCCACCTCCTCAAGTGAGCACTCTTTGATCACCCACCACTCCCCTCCCTCCCCATGTTTTGATTTGCTTTATAGCACTTTCTACTATCAGTGTAGTCATTTGCTCATCGGTTTAACATTGGTCTCCCATAGGACGCAGCTCAGGAAGGGGAGGAACTGTCCACTCTCAGTGTAGTCATTTGCTCATTGGTTAACATTGGTCTCCCATAGGACAAAGCTCAGGAAGGGGAGGGACTTTCCACTATCAGTGTAGTCATTTGTTCGTTGGTTTAACATTGGTCTCCCATGGGACACAGCTCAGGAAGGGGCTGGACTTGATCTTGTTCAACCACTATAAACAAAGCCTGTCTGAATTCTTGACACTTAGTAGATAGATGCACAATTTAGTATTTGTTGATTTTTAAAAATGGTTAGATATTGTCCATAACGAAATGTCCCATTACCTCACTTTTGAAACTATAACCCCTTTGTACATCACTTTTATAGTAACAATTTAAAAATTTTTAATAGCCAGAGCCTATACACATACTCTTGCCTATATTAGATGCATTAAGTGACAAAAGGAGAAATTTAAGGAGCAAACAAATGTAGGGGCAGAGGAAATAAGAAGCATATTTGTTGATGAGGCATGCAAGTCAGGGCAACAATGAGATGCTGATCACAATGGTCACGTTAGCTAAGTGAAAGTGTTAAATACATAATAATGCAATCCGCTGCTGGTGTTCAGTGATAGGATGCTTGCCTAGCATATGTGTGGGCCTGGGTTCAATTCCTACCCTTACCAAAGTAGAAAAATCTGACAAAAGTATAATAAATCTGTTCTTTAAAAAAAAATGCTTGGAAGCAATTGCTCAGCTCAGCAGGATGGGAGATGGAAGAAGGTCATGACTTTGCATGACAGCTTTGAGGAGTAGAGGTGACACTTGTACTGCATTTAACTTGCGGTTGTTCAAAAGCTAAAGGACAGTGCCCAGGCCCTGAGTTCAAGCCCCAGTACTGCCATATAAAAAAACAACAACATTTATTCCAAAGAACATTTTTGCCTTAAAGTTGCATTCTGAATGAACCCAGGATGAATACTGTCCATAGAGCATCATCTCAACTTTGTTTTTTATTTTTTTGTTTGTTTGTTTAGGCTTGGCAGAGGGCAGGGAGCAGTACTAGGGCTTGAACTTGGAAAGGGCCTCAAGCACTTGCTTGGCTTTTGTTGCTCATGGCTGGTGCACTACCACCTGAACCACACCTCCACTTGCAGTTTTTTGCTGGTTAATTGTTGATAAGAGTCTCATGGACTTTCCTGTCTGGGCTGGCTTCAAATCACAATCCTCAGATCTCAGTTGCCAAAGTAGCTAGGGCTACAAGCATGAGCCATGGCACCCCATCTCAGTTTTATTTTCAAAGCACGAATTCACAGGCAGGGCTAAGATGAGCGCCTCCTGACCATTTACCAGGTCATCTAAGGTGTAAACCATCATGCATTATTGTTTCTGTCACATGACCTACCTGCAGGCATTGCTTCTCCTGCCCTGTGATACCAGGCAGCCCTGTGGCCGGGGAAATACAGCTATGAGCCCAGTGAACAGCTGAGGAAACAGAGACTTGGATCCAGCTATTTGCTTATTAAATCAGTCTTTTCTAACAGTCATGGGACTCACCCTTCCTCGGTAGCAAGGAGGGAGTTGTGGATCAGAAAGGATCCACTGAGATGTCTCCAAGAGCTTTCGCTGGGGTAAAAGCATGGGGGGGGGGGCGGGTGACGCAGGCTCCCCCCCATCACTGGGATGAGAGGAGCCTCAGGCATGGACTTTTCCTGTGGGAACCCAACTGGGCCTTCACGGTAAAGAAGAGGAAGTCCCTGCTGGTCTCTTCCAGAAGGCTGAGCCAGTTAGAGGCAGTCTGCAGCCTTGGGGAGATGGGCACGGTGGTGGGGACTAGGGAATGTAGCCAGTGCCATTCCAAGCAGCAGCTCTGGGGGAAAGGGCTGTAGAGAGGAGAATCTGAAGAGAGGTCAGGTCGCCCTGCCTGTGGATTGAGTCTCCCGTGCACACTATCGCCTGAAAACCTCTTCTGGCTTTGGGGCTGTGCTTCTTTCAAGGGGACTTTGCCCTGAGAAGAAATCGTGTGCGTGCGGTCTGAAGGTTTATTTATGTTCTATTTATACCTACCATTTTTCTGTACTTAAAAAAAATTGGCGATGAGTATGTCATTAACATTCTAATTAGGAAGAAAATACACACAGATAAGTCGGTGATTCAGAATAATTGTTCCTTAAAATGGAAAACCGAGAAGCAGTTCATAATTTCATTACCCAGAAGCCCAACGTTCTTTCTTTCTGGCTTTGAAAATTAGGCTCCAATACCCACAAGTCTTTGTGGGCTCTAAGAAGCTTCGAAGGCTTAGCTAGTCCTGGCCACTATTGTGTGTCTGGGGTTGGAGAGACATTGAAAGCGTTCTGAATCAAGTTAGCCAATTTGTACCAATTCAACCTGGATACTTCCAGGTTGCCTGGTCTACCTCAGTGGACTGAGCGACTCTCAAGAGCAGGTCTTCGGCTCACACTGGCTCCTAGCACCTAGCACACAACCCAGCACCTTGAGTGAAATGAGAGCTGACATCCTAGACATGAATCTGCTTTTCCCTGGAGAACCTCAACATCTGCCACTGGAATTCTCTCCCTCCCTCCCTTCCTCTCTTCCTCCCTTCCTCCCTCTCCACCCACCCCACCCCCAGGTTAACTGATAATTAATAGTGTTGGCTCACACATGCAGAGTGAAAAACCCAGAGTTGGATAGTAACTGAGTGATAAAAGGGCATAATAAGCAATGAAACAGTGGCTTTCCTAATGACTTACTCTTCACTCCTTCTCACTGACCAAGCATCTCACATGTCAGGCTGGGCTGGGATAGTATCCAAACCCTTGGCTTGGCCATGATAGGATTAAGTCAACATCTCTGGGACTATCCTTATCCATTAATAAGAACAATTTGTGTGTGGCACTATGTTCTGCATTGTTTGAAATGCTTTTCCTGTATTGTTTTGTTTATAGGTAGTTTATAGGTAGTTGGGGCTTGAACTCTGGGTCTGGGCGCTGTCTCTCAGCTCTTCAGCTCAAGGCTTTGCACTCTACCACTTTGAGCCACAGCACCACTTCCAGTTTTCTGGTGGTTTATTGGAGATAAGGGTCTCACAGACTTTCCTGCCTGGGCTGGCTTTGAACTGTGATCCTCAGATCTCAGCCTCCTGAGTAGCCAGGATTACAGGTGTGAGCCACCAGCACCCAGCTAGGTAGTTGTATTTTATCAACCATGTTGTAGATGAGCAAATTGAGACTCCACAATGTGATAACCAGGCTTAGACCCATACAGTCCAATGCCTGCCCTCCTGTCCTCAATGGTTCCCAGAGCTTCTACAAGCTGGCCTCCAAATCACTAGGGCTATCTGGTAGAAATGCAGATTCCCAGGCCTGAGCTGAAGAATGGGAATCCTTAGGGGTGGGAAATCTTGTTTTGTTTAAACCACTGACCCTGGTTTAAACAGCTATGCCCCAAAGTTCATAGAATGGCAACACTGCAACCCTCGCTGCGCGTGCGGCGTGGATGGGGTCTTAGCACTCACCCTCACTTCCTGCCAACCCAGGCGCATAGAAGATGAGAACAAGTTGGGGGAGGGGCGCTGATGGCCCATACCTACAATCCTAGCTACTCAGGAAGCCGAGATTGAAGCCAGCCCCAGCAGGCAAGTCCATAATACTCTTATCTCCAATTAACCAGCAAAAAGCTACAAGTGGAGCTGTGGCTCCAGAGGTAGAATACCAGCCTTGAGGGAAAAAGGAGCAGTATGTAGGCCCTGAGTTCAAGCCCCAGTACTGGCACAAGGAGGAGGAGCAGGAAGAAGAAGAGGAGGAGGAGGAGGAAGGATGATGGAATGGATAGAGGAAGGAAGAAAGGATGGAAGGAAGGAAGAAAAGAAGGAAAGAAAGGAGAGAGGGAGGGAGAGAGGGAAGGAGGAGAGGAGAAGAGAAGAGAGGAAGAGAGAGGAGGGGAGAGGAGGGGAGAGGAGGGGGTGGGGAGAAGAGGGGAGAGGAGGGGAAGGGGGAGGAGGGGAGAGGAGGGGAGAGGAGGGGAGAGGAGGGGAGCGAGGGAGGGATCCCACAGTTGGGCTCCATTTCAGCTCAAGGCAGCTCAGCCTCGAGCCTGGCTCTCCTACCCTGTGGCAGGGTAGGGAAGTGGAGGCCTGGGCTCCAGCTCCCAGTGGACTGCACAGTGGTGGAATAATGAAGGCAGAAGCCAAGCCGCAGGAAGCTCGAGGGGGCAGTCACCTCGAAGTCTCCCCAGGGTCCTCATTTGTAAAAGGAAAATCACCATCATTATCAGTGGCAAGCTATCCACGCAGCCATCTGTGATGTGCCAACACTTCCTGTGCTGCGGCCGTCAGTCTCCATCATAAATATCCGCGCAGTCAGCTTCATCTCTGACCGATGAAGAAAACCAGCCTGGGGGAGGTTCAGAGACTTGTTCAGGATTTCCAGCGGAGCCAGGGTGGATTCCAGGTGTGTGTGATGCCACAGCCGGTCCTACTAACAACTACCAGCGTGTCCCAAGATCCCTCTCCCTTCCGCTTCGGTCACTGTTCCCCCAAACGGCAGCTGTCTGTCATTTCAAAGAAGTGAGGGACCACTGGCTGGGAAGCCAGTGTTCCTGCACGTACACTAATCCAGTGTTCATGAACTTCACAAAGAATTCAGCTCTGCCCAAGTGAGCCTGCTTACAGAACATCGAAACTGAGGAGGTAAGTTATACAATGGGTGGGGAGGGGCTTCACCCCCAAATGCATTTCCCACCTAATCATCCACCTCTCATTCACGTCTACTTCCACCTGCTCTTTAAGTGAGGCCAAGCTCAGACCCACCTCCGGGCCCTTGTACTGGCTGTCACCCCTGCTCTTATACTGCTCCTTCTACCTAGAAGCAGCTGCCCTCAAACCTTCACCAGCCTTCCTCCTCCTCTTCATTTGCATCACAGGGTAGGATCCCCTCCTCCAGGGACCTTTCCTGGCCATCTGTCTACCATAGCACCCTTCTTGGATTCCTCCCCATTCCCCCCTGCTGAACTTCCTTTAGGATGCTTAACGAGGGCCGCAGTGATCTTACTCATTACATACTGGTGTGCTAGAACACGGGCTGAATGAATGGAGACGTGAATGGAGAAACCTTCTTTTAAAGGAAAGACCCACGAGCCTATCTTTAGACATAGCCCCTGCTCCCAATTATCAAGGGCAGAGACCCTAAGACATTCCACTGCGGTTGGTAACAACTTAACAACCAGCCACCCAGCAGCGATGGCCACACACGTGGCTGGCTCCAAGGCTCAAAAGGCACTAATGGCCTTTCTATGAGGGCCCTCCGTGGCCCTCGGTGCTGCTGTCTGCAGCTGTTGATTAGTCCTGTCCACATAACCCATGTGGGCTTCCATCTGTAAATGTCTGGGTTAGGATAGGATCATGTACGGAGAGGGGAGGTGCTAGGGGTGATGTGAGTGTGTGTGTGTGTGTGTGTGCGCGCACGTGCGTGTGTGTGTGTGTGTGTGTGTGTGTGTGTGTGTGTTGCAAAAGTAGCCCCCCTCTGGAAGGGTTAACTCACAGCGGGCCCAGGAGCAGAAGGTGTGGGAGCAGGCTCAACCTGCACCAGCTGTTTTTTCAACCATAGTAATGCAAACGCGCTCACGCAGCCCGCCTGAGCAGAGTGAGCTCCAGGTGGCTTTCGGAATGGCGGCAAAAGGCCACCCCTGGAAATCGCTTCCTCCCTGTCTGCCCTCCATGGCTGGTTGCATTTGGACTCTGCGACCATTAGAGGAGTGAGCCGGGAGTGAGCAGTTTCCCTCGCTCACAGGCACTTGGTAGAAAGCAGCAGGCGAGGATGGACGCGGAGGACAGCCTCCTGGCGAATGGGAGCAGCCTCACCCTCCTCTGCGAGCTCGGGCTGGACAACGAGACGCTCTTCTGCGTGGATCAGTCTCGTCCCTCCAAAGGTAGGCGACTCTTTCCATTCACAAGTCCTAGAGGTTGAGGGAGAAATGAGCGAAGGCAAAACTGATCAAGAAAAGCCTCCCCACCAGGGTTTGAGAGCAGGTGGGATCCAGCCCCAGCCTCCCAAGTTGGAATCCAAGATCAGAAGCAAACGGGAATCCCACGGTGTTCTTGTCCCTCCGTGGGAAAGTTGGGGACTCACTTGCAGGAGCTGAGATCGGAGGGACCCACGCGGGAGGAGGAAGGGCTGAGTGGAGGCAGAAAGAAACGCCAGCCAGCAAGTCTGAACTTAACAAGTGTTATTTTTTAAAAAGGCACTGGGCAGGACAGAGCCAGACGGCTTTTCTTCGGGGGTGGGGGCACCCACTATGAAGAAGTGATCGTTTAGCATCTAAGCAAAGGAAACCCTCGCAAGTTAGAAATTCTGTTCCTTAGGCAAAAGAGATCCTTTCACAAACCAACCTTTTAAAAAACATCTGGATGGCCTCATGATCTCAGTTTGTCTCAGCACAAAAGTAGTTGGGCAGGAATACATGGGGCTCCCATGGTCTGCACCCCTTCCCTCCCAGGTGGGGGGAGGATAAACACTGGATCTTAAAGTTCAGCTCTCACAATCTCGATCCTTCCAACCCTGCTCTCCTCCGCAGAGTGGCAGCCGGCTGTGCAGATTTTCCTGTACACCTTGATTTTTGTGCTCAGCGTGCTGGGGAACACGCTGGTCATCACAGTGTTGATTCGGAACAAGAGGATGAGGACGGTCACCAACATCTTCCTGCTCTCCCTGGCTGTCAGCGACCTCATGCTCTGTCTCTTCTGCATGCCATTCAACCTCATCCCCAACCTGCTCAGGGACTTCATCTTTGGGAGCGCCGTGTGCAAGACCACCACCTACTTCATGGGTGAGTGCTTAGCCTAGGCAGAGCTCAGCAAAGACCTTACTCATGTCCCCGACCTTCCCAACCCTAGGCACCACAGCAGAGGGACCCCACTGGGCCCTGATACACTAACATCTGGTTGTACAAGGCTCTGGGCATGGGCACAGGTGCTGGCGTGGTGGTAGGTCCATCAAACGTTATGGGTGCTGGATGCTATGTGGCTCAATCCTGTAATCCTAGCTACTCAGGAGGCTGAGATCTGAGAATTGAGGTTAGAAGCCAGACTGGGCAGGAAAGTCCATGAGACTCTTATCTCCTATTAGCCACCAGAAAACTGGAAGTGGTGCTTTGGCTCAAAGTGGTAGAATGCTAGCCTTAAGCAAAAGAGCTCAGGTCCAGAGCCCAGGCCCAGAGTTCAAACCCCACAACTGACCAAAAACAAAAAGCAAACATATTCTGCATGTTGGAATTGATACAGGAACACAGAGGATGTGGAGTTCACTGGGTTCCGACCCCAGGGAAAGAACCTAAAAGTGGCTTCAAGGTGCCCTAGCCCTCTCTGGAAGCCAGGATTGTGTCCTGAGTTCTCTCCAGCTGGGTTCACAGCTCCTGGGGATGGTGCGGTCATGAAACGTGCAGAAGGGTTCCTCCTTTGTGTCCCTTGCTTTGTCACAGAACACAGACAGTTGTAAACTACTTAGACCACAGGTCTAGATTCCCTTCTCAGGGTTAACTTCCCAAGCACTAGAACCATCTCAGAGACAGACAGACAGACTAAGAGACCTATGTCAGCGGTAAGGAGTTGCATATGCTCTTGGGACCTGAGGGTACATTAAGCTGATCCTTCTTGGTGGAGATATTGAGTGCTCTGCTTCTGACAATTAAAATGATTATAATAAAACTCACCAGCACTACTATTTCTGAGTACTTGTATGTACTTATTGGGTTAAGGGCTTTTACTTGCATGATCTTATCAACTAGCCATCCTGTGGAGTAATACTGCCCTTCTTGCCCAATTATCAAGGTGAGGACAGAGGCACAGAGAGGTTCTTAATGTGCTCAAGGACACACAGGCAGCAATCTCCACAGCTGGGATTTTAAACGAGTATTAGCAGCCCCTGCAGAGGTGGAGCACTGCTTGAGTTTGCCATCGTTACCCTCTGAAGTTCAATAAAACGTGTTTCTTATGCTCTCTTCTCTCTGCCTTGATCCTCACCTGCTCTGGGAACAAACTACTTGGGAGAGGAGAGATGGTGATGGGAGAGGAGCATCGTGCTGGTTACGCCCAGGCTCGTGCCCATAAGCCTAGCTACGCGGAAGGCTGAGAGCTAAGGATGTGGCTCAAAGCCAGACCAGTCAGTAAAGTGAGACTCTTATCTCCATTTAACCACCAAAAAGTAAAGCTGTGTTTCAAATGGTAGAACACTATCCCTGAGCAAAAAAACTCAAGGACAGTGCCCAGGCCCTGAATTCAAGCCCAAGGACTGGCACGGGTGTGCGCATGCGCGCGCACACACACACACACACACACACACACACACACACACACACACACACACACACACACACACACACACACACACACACTACATACTTTACATACTGAGCACCAGGCAGCCTTGAATGACCAGAAAATTTTAAAATTTTTTTCCCACTTGCAGCAGGATCCAGCACAAATATAATGGTATGAATTCCTGACCTCATGCCACAAACAAGTCACCAAGAACATGTCACTGTGCCCAAGTCCTCTGAAAATCATTTTTTAAAAGAGCCTACAGATGAAAAGCATCAGTGTTCCATAATAAAGCAATGATCACTAGAACTTTCTAGCACCCTAAGTTCCCTAGGCCTGTCCACGCACCTGGGAATTCTCCCTTAGAGCTTTCCCTGGAGCCCATGGAAGAGGGTGATGTTGAGTTTCCCCGTGGTCACATGACATTGTGAGTTCACCCAACGGTTCATTTTATGTTGCTGAACCTTGCGTTATGTCACTTTAATTAAGAAAACATTTTAGAACAGTCAAAAAAAAGAGGAAAGGCAGATCATTTTGAAGGTATTTAAAATGTCATTGCGACTATTTTCTAATTCTAGTCATTTGAATTCTTCTGTCAGCTTTATGGTCTCTTTAATACTATTGTTAACCATTGACATTAACAAACAAATGAAGAGTGTCAGTGGACGTTACACAGAGGAGTCTGGGCTGCCCTCTCTTTTCTAAATGCTGTCAGACCTGTAGGATGACGTCACAGCAAAGGCTGTACAAGCTCCCAGGAGCTTATACTTCATGCGCTGGGAGAATGATAAACTCCTTTGAGACTTTGAGAAAATCGAGGGCTAAGCTTCCTTCAAAAAAAAAAAATGTTTAAACATAGTTTTAGAGAAAGCACACATATCTGTATACATGTTGGGGCTCTAACCTTGCCAGGTTCTGAACTCTGATCCCAAATCTATATTTATCCTGAGGTTTGAGACATTATGGTTTTTCTAATGTCTTTATTATAATCATGATACATGTTCATTTCATAAATCACAGAAAAGCAGAGTGACTAGGAAGACCTCATTCCTATGCCCAGAGACACCTTCATACAGTCAAACTTTTCTCTCCCATCTTTTTGTCTATGTATTTTTTTCAACACACAACGTGTTGTTTCACTCTTTAAAAGTGTGTTTTCAGAAAACCAGTGCTTCCTGTTCAGAGAAGGCCTTGTACTCCTGCTGAGCTTCCTTGCTTATAGGTGGTGCTCTACTACTTGAGCCACACCCGCACTCTGGTTCTTTGTGGAGAGTGAGTTGGAGTCTTATAGACTTTCTTCCCAGGGTTACTTTCAAACCATGATCCTCAGATCTCAGATCCCTGTGTTAGCTAGGATGATAGGCATGAGCCACTGGCACCTGGCTAGGAGTCTTCTTTCATTTTCTGTGAGATAGCAATGTATTTTTATCTCCTTGATTACAGTCAAAGCTCAATAACATATATGAAAACTGGCCATAAGATTTGCAAACACATAATCTTCACTATGTGTTTAAAACCTCTGGGAGGGGCTAGGGAAGGTGGCTCAGTGGTAGAGTGCTTGCCTTGCATGCATGAGGCCCTGGGTTCAATTCCTCAGTACCACATAAGCAGAAAAAGCTGGAAGTGGTGCTGTGGCTTAAGTGGTAGAGCACTAGCCTTGAGCTGAGGAGCTGAGGGACAGAGCCCAAGCCCAGAGTTCAGGCCCCACGACCAACAAAGCAAGCAAACGAACAAACAAAAAAAACCTTCTGGAAACAAAGCTGGGAATCAATCATCTTTTTTTTGTGTGTGTGTGGGTTGTGGGGTTTGAACTCTGGGCCTGGGCACTGTCCCTCAGCTCTTCAGCTCAAGGCTAGCGCTCTACCGTTTGAGCCATAGCACCACTTCCAGTTTTCTGGTGGAGTCTCAGGGACTTTCCTGCCCGGGCTGGCTTTGAACTGTGATCCTCAGATCTCAGCCTCCTGAGTAGCTAGGATTACAGGCATGAGCCACTGGCGGCTGGCAATCAATCATCCTTTTAAGATAGACATACACAATATTTCTTTGTCCCTGGAGTAGTTTCCTCTGGTATTAAGCCTGTGCTCAGCAGATACGCTTTCAGCTAATGTGCAAATAAGCTTTGCATTTTCAGTGCCAACATGCCTGGCTTCTGTGCCCCTCCCCAGGCACCTCTGTGAGCGTCTCCACCTTCAACCTGGTCGCCATCTCACTGGAGAGATATGGTGCCATTTGCAAACCCTTAAAGTCCCGGGTCTGGCAAACAAAATCCCACGCGTTGAAGGTGATTGCAGCAACCTGGTGTCTCTCCTTCACCATCATGACGCCCTACCCCATCTACAGCAACTTGGTGCCTTTTACCAAAAATAACAACCAGACTGCAAACATGTGCCGCTTTCTCCTGCCAAATGATGCAATGCAGCAGTCCTGGTAAGTTGGATTATGCCTGCCCCTTTTACACACAACTTGGTGTAAGTTTGCAATGCAAAACTCTGGAGTGCCATGTCCTCAAGACTTCCAGAGGAAGATCATTCTAGAATAGCCTTAAGAGTCAAATACTGAGCTGGAGTGCTACCATTTGAATGCCCTCAATCAATCTTCTCAAACCCCTTTGGGTGTGAGGTACAGTTACCACACTCACACTCTAGATGAGGAAGCCAAGGCATGCAAAGATCAGCTGGTCCAAACTTTCAAGGGTTGCGAGAGCAGAGACTGTATGGAATTACCAGGCCTGATCTGCAGATGGTCTGGAAGGCCTTTAGACTAGAACACTTGGAAAGCTACAATGCTCTAAAAAATTTAATCCCACGTGGCCTTTCTTACAGCTCACCATGATGCTCACCCAGAACTCTACCAGACACAGGGGTGTCATGGGCTAGTTCACAAAAGCATGCTAAGCTTTAGACGCTAGCTCTACAAGGAGTTTATAATAGGAAATTTTACAAATCTGTCTCATGCTAGATAGCAGTGGCTCATACCTGGAACCCTAGCTCCTCAGGAGGCTGAGACCTGAGGATCAAGGTTCAAAGCCAGCCCTGGCAGAAAACTCCATGAGACTCTAATCTCCAATTAACTACCAAAAAGTCAGAAGTAGAGGTATGGTTCAAGTAGTAGAGTAACAGTCTGGAGCAAAAAAAGCTCAAAGACAGCACCTAGGCCCTGAGTTCAAGCTCCAGGACTGGCATTAAAAAAAAGTGACATAAATACAGGGTGCTGTGTTTACTCATTGTAAGGATGTTATAGAAGCAGGAACTAGATAATGCAGAATAGTCTCCATACAGAGTCTCTCTGTCTTCTTTGCCTTTTTCCTTTTAATCAATTAGCATGAGAGTACATTTGCACGCACACACCCACAGACAGAATTATGTTGCAAATGAGAAGGTTATTTCTAAGACCTGAAAAGAAATCTTATCAAAACATGTCCAATTGCAATGAGAAATGGCCCCGCCACTGTAAGCCACTGACAATTTTATGGCTGCCCTGTGTCATCTTACACATGCCAGACAGCAAAAAGTGATTTAGAGGCTAGACTCATCATGCAGAGGCTGTGATTCCTCAGGAGTCAAATATGTTTAGAGAAAGCATAGCTCTACCCGGCCAGGCTCAAGAATGCCACACCAGCTTCACAGCGGGGAGGAGAATCAGCAACCAAGGATATTCATGAGCTGCTCAGGAAATGGGAGCAGCCAGAATACCACAGTTTGTTAAATCCAAACAGATTTCTTACTATCTCTACCTAAGCCTGTGAGTCCTCTCATATCTTAAAGGCTTCATATGTAAGAGCTTTGCTTCTGAACCCTTACTGCTTGAGTTCAAATTCTACCTCCACCACAAGCGAGGAGAGTTTAGGTAAATTATTTCATCTCCTTCAGTCTCAAAATATTTAGGCTAAAATCAGCAGTAGGATAATAGTAGATACTTCCAAAGTTGTTATGGGACTTAAATAGATGTAATATATGTCAAGTACTTAGGTTAGCATACGGCACATATTACATATCATGTGTGTTTACTAATGAATGTAAGCGGGGCTGGGAAGGTGGCTCAGTGGTAGAGCGCTTGCCTTGCATGCCTGAGGCGCTG
The DNA here is from genome assembly GCF_019054845.1 of Dipodomys spectabilis. NCBI lineage: Eukaryota > Metazoa > Chordata > Mammalia > Rodentia > Heteromyidae > Dipodomys > Dipodomys spectabilis. Next base: position 9,025,858 of record NW_024870698.1, on the reverse strand, counting down.
GGTTCGATTCCCCAGCACCACATAAGCAAAAAGAAAGAAAGCCGGAAGTGGCGCTGTGGCTCAAGTGGTAGAGTGCTAGCCTTGAGCTGAAGAGCTGAGGGACAGCACCCAGGCCCCATGACTGGATACACACACACACAAAAAATGAATGTAAGCTCTCATCCTTACTGTTATTAATATGATATTGGTAACAGCTTTATAATATAACTCACACATTCTCATTTAAAGTTTTATTTGTTCTTTGTGGTTGTATTGGGCTTTTTGTCCTGTTGTTGCTATTGATTTTTGTTTGTTGTAGAGATAGGATCTCACCATGTTGCCCATATTGGCTTTGAACCCTTAGGCTCAAATGATCCTTCTACCTCAGCCTTCCAAGTATCTGGGATTACAAGTGCATACCACTTTTCCTGGCTTTTTATTATTTTTCAAATATTTGTTTCAGGCACAGAATTATGCCAAATGTTTCCAATTTCTCTTTCATAAAGACTTTATCTTTTTTTTAAAAAAAAAAAAAAGGAGAAGAAAAGAAGTAAACAAGTTCTAATGTCTGAGCCTCCAGACATGGGATTCCAAGGGCATGACACGTTAGTGATTGATGTGTCTGCTGGGACCAGTTAAAACAAAGATGTGCCCTCGTCATTCCTACCCAGCTGAGTACGAATGTCCAGAGTTGCTGGTTATTGAATTTCTTTTCATTGTAACAGGCATACCTTCCTGTTGCTCATCCTCTTTATTATCCCCGGAATTGTGATGGTGGTGGCATATGGATTAATCTCTTTGGAACTCTACCAAGGAATAAAATTTGATGCGAGCCAGAAGAAATCTGCCAAAGGTAAGCAGTGTTTAGATAACAATTTCTGCCAAATGGGTACAAAAATCTTGTTTTCTATCATTGAAATGGAGACACTCAGTGTATATTTATTGAGCACAGTGGAGATGTGTGTGTGCGCGTGTATATGCTGGTAACTGCGGCTTGCGCTCAGAGCCTTGTACTTTTGCCTGGCTTTTTTGCTCAAGGTTAGCACCCTACTGCTTGAGCCACATTTCTACTTTTGGTTTTTGGCAAATTAATTGGAGGCACGAGTCTCAGGGATTTTTTTTTTTCTCCCCAGGCTGGCTTTGAAACTTGATCCTCAGATCTCAGCCTCCTGAATAGCTAAGATTATAGGCATAAGCCTATAATCCTGTCTAGTCAGTGGAGATTTTTGAGGGCATTTTTCTGAGACTCTGTGTCATATGGCAGTCAGGAGACTCTATTTTCTCATCTGTAAAATGGGGACTCATTTCTCTCAAAAACGGACTGCTTGGAATAAAGGGAAATGATGGACACATAACCCAAGTATAAGGGCAGAACCGTGTATCCCAGACTCTTTGTAATGTATTCAAACAGACATCTGGCAATAATTACATAATAACAATTCTGTTCTGTACTTATGCCTTAGAAGAGATCAAAAAGATTAGACCTAAACCTGAAAGCCCAGTTATTCATCCTCGTTCCCCGTGCCTCTCCTCTCTCTCCCCAGCCCCTACAGTTACCTATGAGCAGGACTTGGCCTAACTTTCCCCTCCTCCACTCTTGACTCCGGGATAACTTGGTGGTTCTAGCTTCAGTGGGTTTTTTCCCTCCACTTTTTTCCCCCCTGGAATTCCTACAACCCTCTGGAGTTGTAGCAAGCAGGCAGAAAGAAAGGAGACCGAGTAGGAGTCGTTCCTTGCACACCCTCTTGACGCACTTCAAGGTGCTGTGCAGGGTATGCTTTCCGTTGCACACTGAGTGGTCTACAGAACCCTGTGGTTTTGGCCCCCCTGAACCCAGTGGCTTTGGCCCCACTGAAGCAGCCTTGAAGGAGGGAAGGGCGGCAGGCAGGAGGGACCCCGGCCTGGGCGGCGGGCGGGGCCCCTCTGCTCAGCACGGTCGTCCTGAGCCCTCGGGCTGTGCTTGCTCACCCAGAGAGGAAGCCGAGCCCCGGCAGCGGCGGCCTCTTGGAGGACAGCGATGGCTGCTACGCGCAGAAGTCCCGGCGCCCCGCGCAGCTGCGGCTGCAGCCGCTGTCCAGCAGCCGCCGCGGCAGCAGCGTCGGCCGGGTCCGCCGCGTCCGCAGCAGCGGCTCGGCGGCCAGCCTGGTGGCCAAGAAGCGGGTGATCCGCATGCTCATGGTCATCGTGCTCCTCTTCTTCCTGTGCTGGATGCCCATCTTCAGCGCCAACGCCTGGCGCGCCTACGACACCGCCTCGGCCGAGCGCCGCCTCTCCGGGACGCCCATCTCCTTCATCCACCTGCTCTCCTACACCTCCTCCTGCGTCAACCCCATCATCTACTGCTTCATGAACAAACGCTTCCGCCTCGGCTTCATGGCCACCTTCCCCTGCTGCCCCAGCCCCGGCCCCGCAGGGGTGCGAGGCGAGGGGGCCGAGGAGGAGGACGGGAAGACCGTGGGGGCCTCCCTGTCCAGGGGTTCCTACAGCCACATGAGCGCCTCGGCCCCGGCCCCCTGAGCGCGCCCTGGGCCTGCCCGCCGGGGCCTGCCCGCCGGGGGAGGGGGCCAGGGAAGGAGAAGGGGATGGGCTGGAGGCACAAGCGAAGGGGGGGGGGATTGCTCCAGCCTCGGCCTAGTCGGTTTGTCCATCCCTCATCCTGTTCCCAGAAAGGTGGCACCAACCAGGGAAAGGCTTGTGCCTCAGTTTCCAGATAGAGCAGCCAAGGCACTCTTGGTAACCTTCATCAGAACTGCCCTCCCCTCTCCCCACCCCGGCCTCCTGCCACACAGGTACCTATCAAGCACATGTCCAGCATGGAAATGTGGACGCTCCTGAGCTTTGGAAGATTCTAGAACACCCCAGGCAAGAGGCCTTCCTCCACAGTGGCACAGTTCTACATGCTGCTACTGCCACCGCTGCTGCTGCTGCTGCTCATGCAGAATTATGGAAGCTGCGCTGCCCCCTCCGCCCGCAGCCCACCCCTCTTTCACATTCCTGCAATGGCCACCCACCTCCTGTGGCCACCAGGTCAAGAGCGCAGGGAGAGGATCCTCTCTGACCAGCTTCCCTAGTAAGACAACAGTCTGGATTGTTTCCATCTTGGGGTAGAGGAAGGGGTTAGAGATGCAAGCTCCCATGGTTGTCAGAAGAACCAAAGGAAGGTTGTCTGAAAGAGGGAATTTAAAACTCCTATTTCCACAAAGAAAAGAGTATGTGGCAAAGAGCTAGGCCTAATGTATCTTCTTATATGAATGCTAAGCAGCAGGACATGCATAAAGAACTTTTTGTTTTTGGTGCTGGTGTACTAGTTCTTGAACTCAGGACCCAGACACTGCCCTTTAGCTTTTTCACTCAAAACTGGCACTCTACCACTTGAACTACAGTTCTACTTCTAGATTTTTGCTAGTTAATTGGAGGTAAGAGTGATATGGATTCTCCCACACAGGCTGACTTCCAACTATGATCCTCAGATCTCAGCCTCCTGATTAGCTAGGATTATAGGTATGAACCACAGTGCCCAGCAGCTTTTTCTTCTTTAGTGGTATGTATTATTTAACTTCTTCTTTATAAGGTGGTTTTTAAATCCCATAACTTCTTTGTCCCAACTTAATTTCTCATACACACCTGCACTTCCTCTTTTCCAGAAAGATCTCTAGCTACAAAGGAGAGTTGTAAGTGTATGTAGCTGGCCAACGGTGGAAAAGTACATAGCCAGTCCCAGAAGGAAAATGGCTCTTGGATTGAGTTAACGAATCACTTTTGAATGTCAGCACTGCATTTGCTTTTAAATATAATCTAGGTATCTGCTAATATTTGGGTAATTTTATACAGATGTGTAAACTGAACATATGCTTATATTCTTCACAGATAAACATAGAGTATTCTTGGGTGTGTTTAAAGAAAGGAATTGTTTAATGGATGTTGAAATTCAACAAGTGTTATTATTTTACATTCCTTCAAAAAGGAGTTGGAGTTTCATAGGAGCATCACTGCAAAATGAGTGTTGAAATCTTCCTCCTCTAACTTAGAAATCTCAGTTCATAATAGAATGAGTTATGCATTCAGAGACAATTAGTAAGGACATTTCTAGAATAGAATTTGTCAGGTCTATTTACCAACATGTCTTTCCTTTATTAAGAGAAACATTGCCCACACAGTGAATTAACGTGGGCATTGATAACCGAAGATGCCTACCTGCGTGGGAAGGAAGCAAATAACCACAAACAAAAACTACAAAGAAAGAAAGATGTCGAGCATCTGAGAAGTGAGCTGACCTTTGCTTCTTTCTCTGAGGACGTAACCATCCACTGACCTGGGCTTGATATTCTGCATCATATACTGGGGCCAATGTACCCCACAAACCTATGAGGGGTCTGGAGGCATACCTTAAATGGTAGCCTAGTAATCTTGAGGCCCTGAGTTCAAACTCTGTACTGCCAAACAAACAAAAAAATCCATGTGGAAGGAGGAAAGAGAGAATGGCCAGAAATGATTGGGTAACATGTTGCACAAGATGTAAGCATTGCATTTGTTTTCTGCAAATACTAGTCACGTGCTTGGGAGAAATTATTGAGAGGATGATGGGTATATGGCAATTTTCAAACCAGGCTGCCCTTTCCTCAGACCACAATCGTACTTTACCATCTATTACCAGCTATTTCAATCAAAGATGTCAAGGCAGAACTTCACCCAACAAAAACATAAATTGTTAAAATTGCAGTTTGTGTTGGGAGCATGGCTCAAGTGGTAGAGCATCTGCCTGGCAAGTTCAAACCAGTACTGCCCAAAACAAGTAGAAAATTACAGTGACACAAGAAATAAAAATGCCTATAACATGTGAGTATGTCTTATATCATCTATAATTTTCCTGTTAGAAGATGAAGTCTTTCCACCCACAGTATTAGCTTATAAAAAAAAAAAAAAAGATAAATTGCTTCCCAGCCTCCCCCAGCCCTTATTAGGAACTTCTGGAACATACCTTCTAAATGTGAGTTAACCTAAAGTAACAGTTTGCAGAATTACTTAATAAAAATACAGATACCTAGCTAAATTCTAATTTCAGATGAGCAATGGCTAGGTTCCATGCACTGAAATACATCCTATATTTTATCTAGTGGCCCTACTTCAAAAAAATTTTTTTAGTCAGTTGTGGGGCTTGAACTCTGGGCCTGTGCACTGTTCCTCAGCTCTTCAGCTCAAGATGAGCGCTCTACCACTTGAGCTACAGCGCCACTTTCAACTTCAAAATATTTTTAAAGTGTGTCAAAATGTAAAAGGATTTTTCCAGATATAAAACAAATCAGCCCTGCTGATTTAATTTATTGGGAAGTCTTTTGCTTAATAGGAACTTTTATAGAGAGAGAGAAGAGGGAAGAGCTATTAACTTTCAGGATCTGTACTTGACCTTTTTGGAAAGGTCTGATTTTACTGATTAATTTACATATATACAATACTATTCTCCTGCTTTGAAATTGCCTTTGCTTCATGCTAAAGTGGATTACTAATTTGAATCTGAACTAAAGCAACCAGCTGAGTTAAGCAAACAAAAAAAAAACTACTTTTTTTCTGGCATTTTCTAGTGTCTTCTGGGAGCTTCCTTTCATCACCAGATAGGCCAGAGCACTGGAATGAAGAGTTGTTGTCTTTTCTCTTTAATGAAAGTGTGTGTCACAGTGGCTTCCTGTGCCTCAGTTGCTATGGTAGTGTCTCCTAGTCTTCATGTAGAGAATGAACCCTGTCTGTATACCTCCGGTTTGATTATACATGTTCCTATGTGCTTAACCTGTGTCTCCTCTGTGCCAGTAAGACGTCATCCTCCTGAGACGAGTGACGGGAGCTGTTAGACCTCTGTTGTATTTGTTTTGTGTTTGGCCCACACACTTGCTGCACACAATGTGTGTTCAATAAATGTGACTGGCTTCTGTCACACCCCTATGCTTTCAGTGGCCTTTCTTTCTTTCCAAAGCTATGATTCTAAACAAGAAGAGACTTGCAAGGGAGGAGCAGGATTTCTACCAGACCTTCCCACCGAGGCACTGATGTCTCTCTGCTCGTCCCTGTGTCTTCCTAAGGGCAAAGGTCTCCAGGGAAGATACTAAGGGGAGAGTGTTAGTCTGGGGACAATGTTGAGACATAGATAACCAACAGTGGGGGGGTCCCCACAGCTTAGCTCCCCCTCCCCTACATTCGAGGAGAGCGGAAGACACCCATCCCATGATTCCAATCCATGCTACAGACCCCAGATCCCTCCGAGGGTTAAGGAAAGTCATCAAAGCCCAAAGCCTCCCACCCATTTGCTAGCCTATGGGGAGCACATCCCCTCCCCACATGACACTTTCCTCCCCTTTGGGTTGGCTGTCTCTCTGGCTTCCTAGTCCTCTCATATGGAACAGAGCTTCCTGGCTTCTTAAAACTGCTCCTCCAGGGCTGGGAAGGTGGCTCAGTGGTAGAGCGCTTGCCTTGCATGCTCAAGGCCCTGGGTTTGATTCCTCAGCACCACATAAGCAAAAAGAAAAAAGCCAGAAGTGGCGCTGTGGCTCAAGTGGTAGAGCACTAGCCTTGAGCTGAAGAGCTGAGGGACAGTGCCCAGGCCCAGAGTTCAGGCCCCACGACCGGACCCAAAAAAAAAAACAAACCTGCTCCTCCAGGATGGCCACTGGTGACTCACACCTGTAATCCTAGCTACTCAGGAGTACGATCAGAGAACCACAGCTCGAAGCCAGTCTGGGCAGGAAAGTCTGTGGGATTCTTATCTCCCATCAACTCCAATCAGAAGAAGCCAGAAATAGCGCTGTGACTCAAGTGGTAGAGTGCTAGCCTTGAACAAAAGAAGCTCAGGGACAGCTCCCAGGGCTGGCGCGCGCGCCACACACACACACACACACACACACACACACACACACACACACACACACACACACACATACACACAGCTGCTCCCCAGCCCAGCCCAGGGCCAGCCCCACAACTGGACCCCACCCACCTCTGCCTGAGTGGAACTGCAGATCCTTGAGCAGGCAGAGGGCTCAGACAAGCACAAATCACCCAGCATCTGGCATGGTTCACGCTATCGTTTTAGGGAATGAAAGGATGACTCTCTGGGCTGAGAAGGTGGCTCAGTAGTAGGGTGCTTGCCTTGCATGCATGAGGCCCTGGGTTTGATTCCTCAGTACCACATGAGCAGAAAAAGCCAGAAGTGGTGCTATGGCTCAAGTGGTAGAGCATTAGCCTTGAGCTGAAGAGCTGAGGGACAGCGCCCAGGCCCAGAGTTCAGGCCCCACAACTGACAATATATACATACATATATATGTGTGTGTGTGTGTATATATACATACATATATATATATACATATATATATAATCTGAATGCAGTTGTTCTTCAACCCCAGGCCTTTTCTGGCTACTTTGAAGGCAGCACAGCATTTCAATGGGGACCTCCCATACACAGGAAAAGGAAAAGCGCTTCAAGGACAAAACTGGGAAGTCACATCATCCACGCTGGACTCCAGGGCCGATCCATCCTCTTCCCAACTCAACAATCATAAAAGCCACTGCCACAGCTGAGGATGTAGCTCAGTGTGGAGCATCTGCCTACAATGCATGAGGCCCTGGGTTCAATCTCTAGTACAGTATAAATAAAGGTTTGTGTTTTCAGTTTTAAGTAGCTGTACAAAGGGGTCTCAGTTCAACAGATTTTGAATACAGCACATTGTGATCAATGTATCCCTTCATTGTTCTTCCCCCATCTTTCCCAACCCCATCCATACCCTTAGCACCCATAAGTCCATTTTCACATATGCACATTGAATATAATGGCCTTATTTACCTGGCCTTCCTCTCTTCATCCCCCCACCCCCTTCCCTTTCCTCCCCTCCCAGCATGACAACATGTTCCAGCTCCCTGTACTCTCTTGGTTCAAGTGCAAGTTTGTTATTCAAAGGTGCTACACCATTAGAATCCTCCCCTATGTATGTCATACTTCAGTTCATATGTTTGTAGCTGGGTGCCAGTGGCTCATGAATGTAATTCTAGCTATTCAGGAGGCTGAGATCTGAGGATCATAACTCAAAACCAGCCCAGACAGGAAAGTCCATGAGACTCTTCAATTAATCACAGAAAAATCCGGCACTGTGGCCCAAGTGGTAGAGTGCTAGCCTTGAGTAAAAGGAGCTCAGGGACAGCACCCAGACTCTGAGTTCAAGCCCCAGGATTGGCAAAAAAAAAGAGATTTTTGTGTATATATGTCTATGACCCTGTATATACACATATGATACTATATATGTTTACCTATATATTTATAAATTAGATCTATTGTCCATATATGATAGAAAACATACATACTTTGTATCTTGGGATCTGACAACACTTTTCCCTGGTCCATCCATTTTCCTGAAAATGACATATTATTCATATATATATATATATATATATATAATATGCATATACATACATACATACACACACATTCTGTACGTGGAGTATTGCATGCAGAGATCTGTGTCCCAGTCTTGGTGATCGCCATTAATGTGCTGCATAGACCCAAGCAAGTCACATCTCATCCCTGGGGTCAGTGTCCTCTTATGTATCATCATGATGGCAGTAATGGATGATACCATATGTGATACTACGTGACTCAGAAGTCACAGTTTGCTATCTATCTATCTATCTATCTATCTATCTATCTATCTATCTATCTATCTATCTATCTATCTTATAGCACACCCTTAATTCTCTTTGCTTCCCACTGGCTTTGCCATCAAAGAAGCTCCTTGACACGCAAGCTCATCATCTCTGGGAAAGATTGTATGAGCCGGGCACCAGTGGCTCACGCCTGTAATCCTAGCTACTCAGGAGGCTGAGATCTGAGGATTGTGGTTCAAAGCCAGCCCGGGCAGGAAAGTCCATGAGACTCTTATCTCCAATAAACCACTAGAAAACTAGAAGTGGCGCTGTGGCTCAAGCAGTAGAGTGCTTGCCTTGAGCTGAAAGCACAGGGACAGCACCCAAGCCCAGAGTTCAAGCCCCATGACCGACAAAAAAAAAAAAGAAAGAAAAGATTGTATGGACAAAACAAAAAACAAAACAACAAAAAGAAACCAGAGAAAACACTGTCAGCCCTTTTAAGTCACAGATTCCCAGAGCAAGTTGTGATAGACCCGTCTCTGGAACACCAGCCCCACTCCAATGGAAGGATCGACATAAAAATCCACTCCTGAATTACCAACCTTTCTTGAAACCTGCACCAGGCTGTCTGCCTGTTGGAGCCACTGATGGCCGTGACAACATGTGCTTTCAGAGTTAACTCCCAAACAACAATATGTGTTCCATCTTGCACAGGTGAAGAAACTGAGGCTGAGAGAGAGTAGTAACCTGTCCAAGGTCAGACAAAGCATAAATGGCCAGGGTCAAATCAAGACCCCTTTTAATTCTGTCGGGCTGCTGTTAGGATCATGTGACCTCTGATCGAAGTCATCCATTGCTGACTCTTTGGCCTCCTACGATGCAGCACAGCTCCTGACCCTGGTGATAAGCCCCTAAAGAGAAGATGAACCCCCACTCCCACTCCCGGCCTCCTGCCTCCTGGCACAGACACGTTCTCACTCTGAGCTCCCTGCCGGTGGAGGATCTGAAGCTGGATTTTTGCACTTGTATCTTGGATGTTTCTATCCCTGTGTTTATTTTTAGGATGTAGTTAATATTCTTCACCACCTCACAAGTGAGCCAAGAGATAGTATCAGTAAATGAGCTTTCACCTCTTTGGCAAATTACCAACATTACCAAGTAGATCTGTTTCCTCAGAATCATCAGAAAGAGACAAATACCGGCTAGCTTTTTGCCTGTAAGGCAAAGCTTCCTTTACCTGTAACCCTAAAAAAAAAATATCAACCTTTCCTCTCCGTCCACAGTGAAATGTACAGGTGTCTGTGCCCTTGTGGTAGCAAAAGAAACCCAAAAGCCGGGCACCGGTGGCTCACACCTGTAATCCTAGCTACTCAGGAGGCTGAGATCTGAGAATCACAGTTCAAAGCCAGCCTAGACAGGAAAGTCCCTGAGACTCTTATCTCCAATAAACCACTAGAAAACTGGAAGTGGCACTATGGCTCAAGTGGTAGGGTGCTAGCCTTGAGCTGAAAGCTGAGGGACAGTGCCCAGGTCCAGAGTTCAAGCCCCACGACCAACCAAAAAAAAAAAAAAAAGAATTCCCACTGTCCCCCACAGCCTTGGTCACGCCATCTGCAATGGAGCTCATTGCCACCCCCAGACCACTTCTCTTGATAGGCACTGGCTGCAGATGCTGAACCTCGCTCTCCCCAGTTCTGAGGCTCAGGATGGAAGGACAGCATCCAGGAGTGGATGCTTTGTAATTAGGAAGATTAGACCTCCTATCCCAGGCTGGTGGTACAAATTACCAAGCCCCAAAGCTTTGGGGTAGGGAGAGAGGAGGGGTTGAACTCAGAGCCTGGCGTTCTCACTTTTCTTTTTCACTCAAAGTTGGTGTTCAACCACTTGAGCCATGCCTTCACTTCTGACTTTTGCTGGTTAATTGAAGATAAGATTCTCCTAGACCTTTCTGCCCAGGCTGGCTTCGAACTGAGATTCACAGATCTCAGTCTCCTAAGTGGCTAAGATGACAGGTGTAAGCCACCAGCATCCAGCTCATCATAGGAAGAGTTTTAATGAAATTTAAATGAGGTTAATCAATACAAGAGAATATTGATATGAATTTTAGAGTGACATTAAAAGAGATCACAAAGGGGCCTTTTCTGACTGTGGACAAGAAGTGACAAACATTCCAAAGAGAAGGATTAGACTTAGTCACGTGATTTGCTAGGAGTGTGAATCAGGGGACAGTTTGAAGAGACAGAGCCAGAAAAAAAAGTATTTCCTGACTGCACCACGTTTCAATAAACTAGTTACAAGTGAAGAGTGTCTTGTAAACAGTAGGTGCTTAAAGAATGATAGTTGTCACAAATGACATCTTAGACTCCTTTTCCAGTTATTAGCCTTGTCCAGCTGGTATTTTTATTTTTGTTGGGAATACCCTTTGTTAGTTGGAATTCAGAAAGTCACCGTAGTGACCCAATGGTCTCCTAATCCTACTTCTCCCTCCTCTCCACTTTCTCCCCCTGGTTATCAGATTGGTCTGACCAAGAGAAGGGTCAGATAGCTCTCCCCCTTCCCAGAGTTCAGACATCGCTCTTGTCCTCCATTGCTTGTTGGTCCCTGCAATTCAGAGTCTACCTTCCTTTCTGGCCCTCCTTTGGAAATTGGTGACATCTTCAAAACAAAACAACTTACTGTTTCCCAAACCTTTCCTCACATCCATGCCTCCTCCAGTTTGGAATACTCTTCCTTTCTGTTAGAACCTCCTTTTCTTTTTCTCTCTTTTAGGTCTGAGACTGATACCTACCACTATCTCTCATTAGCTAGTGCTCTACTAACTGAGCTATGCCTCTATCCTCTAAGAGTTGGTTATAGAGCTTCCTGATAAAAGCTTGTGCTCCTCCATTTTCCCATTCCTATAACCAAAATACCCAACAGAACTACTGAAAAGGAGGAAGGATATATTTTAGCTCACCATGGAACAGATTTTTATCCCAGAGTCTCTGGCTCCATTGATTCTGTGCCCAGGATCCTGCAGAACATCATGGTGGTGGGAGTATGGGGCTGGGGAGGAGGCTGCTCTCTTCATGGCAGACAGGAAACAGAGTGAGGGTGGGATGGGGACCAAGGGTAACTTTCACACCTCCCGTGACCCATGTCGTCTAAGTAGATCCTACCCCCTAAAGTTTTCACTGCCTCCCAAATAGCATCATCATCAGCTGAGGACAAAGCACTGATCACAGTGAGCCTGCAGGGCTTTCCTATTCAGACCCTAACAAGCCCTCACATTTTTCCTCGCTCAGATCACTTGTTATCTCTCCCAGAAAGCATCCAAGCTTCTCTATCAGAACAGATGTCTCCCTCACAGCCCATGTGTGAACTTCAGGCTCGCGTCTTACTGCTGACCCATCAAACTTCAGTAAGTACATAGGTGGTGCTATATTTAGGGGTAGAAAAGCCTAGTTCCAAGGTATGAATCTGTTCTGCACATAATGATCTCGTTGACTTTGGTACTTATTCATTTAGCGTTGGTTTGTATTTTGGCTCTGCCCAGTGATGCTTAACAACATGCTCTCTGGTTTGCCAAATAAAAATAAAAAGAAACCCTAATTCATATCAGGTTTGCTGATTTCTGTGCTATAAATACGCACATCATGGCCTATTTGAATATCAGTGTGATTCACTAAACAGGAGCTTTGAAGAGATGATATAGCATATCATTTGATCTTAATTCCATCATATGGATAGAAGCACAGCTCATCATGAACATAGATAATGGCAAAATGCAGTAAAATAATTTTTTTAAATAATGCATTTCGAGTATTGATATCTCAGTTTCCTAAAGATTAAGAAATGGGCTCTTGCAAAGCAATGGAAGTCAACACAAACATTCCACCAGTTTTCGCAATAGAGTATAAGAAGCAGGATGCTTGGGGCTTCTGGGTATCTTAATCAGAGTTTGTTGCATTGTACTTCAGTAACCAAAAAAAAACAGACCTCCAATCTAAAGCAGAATGTCACAAACAAAAGTGTTCAAAACATTGAAGAACAAATCCTTCACCAATAAAATAACACACTTGGTCTATGTTAATAATGTGTGTGCATGCCAGTCCTGAGGCTTAAACTCAAGGCCTGGGCTCTGTCTCTGAGTGTTTTGTTCAAGGCTTGTATTTTACCAGTTGGGCCAGAGCTCCACTTCTTTTTTTTCTTGTTTTTTTAGGGGTGGAGGAGAGGTGGTTAATTGGAGTTAAGAGTCTCATGGATTTTCCTGTCCAGGTTGGCTTTGAACCACAGTCTTTCAAATCTCAGCCTCCTGAGTAGCTAGGATTAGAGGTGTGAGCCACCAGCACCCAGATCAGTTTTCACATGATGTGGAAGTCCAAAATGGGAGAGAGAATAATACAGTTGCTCTAATTGAAGGAATGGACTTTGAGACCCTTCTTGAAAATCTCCTGTGATTCCCACTCCAGTTCCTCATAATATGGTTAGAAAATCACTAATTTGGACTCATTTCAGAACCAAAAATCTATTATCCTAGAGCCTATAATACCAGCCTTTGTCAGGACTAGTCAGTGACTTCAATTCAGCGTGGCTTCACAACGTCAGTACCTTCATTTCCAGGCTTGTGATATGTTTGGCTCCACCAAGTGAGCAGACCACCTTCTACTAGACTCTCGGTCACATCTTGTGCATCACTCAGAGCCCTTCCAGATTTGCTGTAAGACTCACCCTGTGCAGACTCCTGCCACACAGATGCCTTGGCCCAGGACTTGTTGGATGCTAGCCTTGGCACTGGTCAGTCAGGATGCAGGGGGCAATTTTCCCAGACTGGCTAGTCTGGAGCTGGCAGTCATCACAGGTCTCCTTCACCAGCTAGAGTATACGGTGTTTTCCAATTCTCCTGTCTGGAAAATAAGAGTCCCAGCCTAAGTTCTACCTCTGCATTAAGTACCTTGATTTCTTCGTTCCAAAACTCCCTAGAGATGAATGAATGCAAGACTTCCTGCCATTTTGAGTCCTCAGCCCTGAGAAAACTTTAGAGAAGGCAATCACAGTATCGTCTTCACCAGAGAGTCTTCCAACACCTGAGTGGTCGGGGCCTCAGTCAGTCATTTCTGCAATTTAACTGTGAGAATGGGAAGGAGTCTCAGTCTGTAGTGAGCCTGAACCTCTCTTGCATGAGCCACAGCACCCAGCTGTGAGGAGACCCAGGGACAGCATATCCACCAGGCCACCTCTTATGGGTTGTAATATAGCCACTCAGAACTCACACCCACTGATATCTCAAAAGGTGGCTATTTGTGGACACAGAGCCTTTAAAGAGACTAAGTTAAAATGAGGTTTATTAGAGTGGCTTTCACACACTCAGACTAGTGTTCTTTTAAGAACAGATGATGACTTGGCTATCAGTGACTCACTCCTATAATTCTAGCTACCTTCAAGAGGCCAAGATCTGAGGATAGTGGTTCAAAGCCAGCCTGGACAGAAAAGTCCATAAGACTCTTAAATATCAAAAAGCTGGAAGTTATTCAGCCACTAGTGGCTCATGCCTATAATTCTAGCTACTCTAGAGGCTGAGATCTGAGGATTCCAGTTCAAAGCTAGCCTGGGAAGGAAAGTCTGTGAGACTCTTATCTCTAATTAACCACTAGAAACTAGAAGTGGCCCTGTGGCTTGAAGTGGTAGAACACTAGCCTTGCGCAAAAGAGTTCAGGGACAGCACCCAGGCTCTGATTCAAGTGCCATGACCACCACCAACAACAAAAAAGCTGGAAGTAGAGCTATGGTTCAAGTGGTAGAATGCTAGCCAAGGGACAGCACTCAGGCTCTGAGTTCAAGCCCCAGGATCAGAAAAAAATAGCTAAATATAAATTAAAAGCTTCTCCAGGTCTGGAGCCAACAGATCTCAGCAGGCGTTTTCCTGGGCGCCTGCCACTTCTAGGAATGCCAGATCAAATACCAAATGTCACTTCAACTTGAATTCTTGATAAGCAGTCATTTCTTAGTATGAGCATGCTCCATGCAGTGAATTTGGAGGGGGACAATACTGGGGTTTGAACTCAGTGTTCACTTGGCTTGTTTGCTGGACTAATACTCCAACACCAAATCTGCAATCTGGCTTTTTGCCGGTTATTTTTGGAGATCAAGTCTCAAGAACTTTACTTTCCCAGGCTGGCTTTGAACACTAATCCTCTGGATCTCATCTACTTAATAGCTAAGATTGGGCTGGGAAGGTGGATCAGTGGTAGAGTGCTTGCCTTGCATGCATGAGGCCGTGGGTTCAATTCCTTAGTACCACATATGCAAAAAAGAAAAACGGAAGTGGTGCTGTGGCTCAAGTGGTAGAGCGCTAGCCTTGAGCTGAAGAGCTGAGGGACAGCACTCAGGCCCAGAGTTCAGGCCCCACGACCGGACCAAAAAAAAAAAAAAATAGCTAAGATTGCAGGCATGAACCAGTAGGTTTTTGTGTGCAATGCATTTTTAATTGCTCAATCTGGCAGCCTATCAAAGGAGCTGTAGGTAGAGTAGGCACAGGTGGGGGAGGGACACAGAGGTGAGAAGTCAAATGGGACTGGACTCGGCACAGGTGTGCTCAGGGCTTCACATGCTAGGCCGATGGGGAAGAAGGAAGGGAGTACCTCAGCCCAGCAGGAACCCCTCTTATGGAGTTAAGGGGTGCCTTTCATGTTTCCTGTGGCAACTGCAAAAACATTAGCACAAAACTAGTGGCTTAACACAACACAGATCCATTATCATGCAGCTCTGAAAGTCAGAAGTCCCACATATATCTCAATGAGCTGAAACCTATTGGTAGGATTACATTCCTTCCTGATATTGTAAGGGTGAAACTATTGCTTTCCTTTCCGTGTGTGTGTGTGTGTGTGTGTGTGTGTGTGTGTGTGTGTGTGTGTGTGTGTGTGTGTGTGTTGGTCCTGGGTCTTGAACCCAGGGTTTGAGCACTTTCCCTGTTTTTTTGCTCAAGGCTGGTGCTCTTACCACTTGAGTCACAGCTCTACTTCCTGGTTTATTTTTGGTGCTTAATTAGAGATGAGTCTCACAGTCTTTCCTGCTGGACTAGTTTCAAATTTCCATCTTGAGATGTCAGCCTCCTGAGTAGCTAGGATTACAGGCGTGAGCTATCAGCACCAGGTTTGTGTGTGTGAGTGTGTGTGTGTGTGTGTGTGTGTGTGTGTGTGTGAGTTTCTTGAGGTTGCCTACACTCCTTGATTATTGGCATTTTCAAGTCTCATCCTCTTCCTATTTCTCTTTATTCCCCCTCCCTCTTTCTCTCTCTTTCTCTCTCCTTTCTTTCTTCCCTCCCCCATCACCTATCATCTTGATTCTCCTGCCTTCCTTTTCTTTTTTTCTCTTATTGTTGGTTCATGAGTTTGAATCCAGGTCCTACCATTTGAGCCACACCTTCAGCCCCCTGTGTACAACCGCCTGTGATCACTCTGATGGTGCATGGCCCCAGGGTCTGGGGATTTGGATGGGGAAATCTCTTCTGCCTGCCAGTGTTTTTCCCATGACATCTGCCAGGTTGTCAAGGCACATGTTAGGAAAAAACAGGCTTTGGCCAGCATGGCTGGTTCCTAAACACGCACAAGGATGACGCAGGCAACTCAGCTAAGGTCGGAAAACAGCAGCAGGTGTACACTTCCCCATGTCTTCCAGGTCCCGGATGCGCTACGAACCTCCTTCCATGGCTGTAAGAGATGGAGTGCTTTGCTCGGAGCCTCACTGCCAGCGAGGGCAGAAGAGGAAGCCATCCCCTTACAACACGCATGTGCACAACCTCCCCGCTCCCCGCCAAGAAACACATGCGAGCAAGCCTCGGATCCAGGATTCCCCTGGCAGGAAACCCAGAGCTCCGTAGAGCAGTACGGAGATGCCTGGGTCTGGATTCTTCATGAATTATTGAGGTACAGGAAGTGCTGCTGGCTGGGGAACAACAGACTGTGGGAGCAGCTGGGGAAGGCTGAGGGGCAGGAACCCAGTGATGTGCAGCCCGATCCGAGCTTGGACGAGGGCGCAAGGAAGGTGGGTCTCAAGTGACACCTGGACAAACGGCCAGGCATTCACCCTCTAAGCTCCCAGAAGGCACATCACCCTGCCCTTTGCAAGTCTAAGTCTTTTTTTTTTTTTTTTTGCTGGTCATGGGGCCTAAACTCTGGGCCTGGGCACTGTCCATCAGCTCTTCAGCTCAGGGCGAGCGCTTTACCACTTGAGCCACAGCTCCACTTCCGGCCTTTTCTGCTTATGTGATGCTGAGGAATCAAACCCAGGGCCTCATGAATGCTAGACAAACACTCTACCATGGAGCCACCTTCCCAGCCCCAAGTCTAGGTCTTTCTAAGAACATAAATAGCACCTGTTTCCTAGATCAAAGCAAGATTGCAAGGGATTTCCTGAGAAAAGCAGAGGAGGAAAAAGTGTTCCTAAGCCATTTTCAAGAGAACATAAAGAGAGGTGGTCCAAGGTGGGTTCCTGGTCTCCATCCCTAGCTTGGCCTGGAGCATTAGCGAACTCCCTGTGTAAGGAGTCTGCAGGTGATCATGTAGATCTCCCTTAGAAACTTTGTTCCTTAGCATGTTTGGCTCCCCTCTTTCCTTTCCCAAGACAAGGGTGATTGAGCAATAGATCTCACAGGAAGACATGGTCGTTAAAGGAAGATACCAGAGCCAGACTGCCTGGATTTGCTATCAGTTCATCCTCTCTAGCTGTGAGCCCTTGGATGAATTAACAAATCCTCTGGGTCTCAGGGTGTGTGTGTGTGTGTGTGAAAGAGAGACAGAGACCGACAGAGACAGACCAAGAGACAGGGACACAGAGAGAGAGAGAGAGAGAGAGAGAGAGAAGGAGAGAGAGAGAGGGATGGAGGGAGGGAGGGAGGGAGGGAGGGAGGAAGTCAGGGCCTCAGACATGCCAGGCACACATGCTCTACCACTGAGCTGGGCAGCGCAACCCTGAGCCTGCTTTATCATCCATGAATTGAGAATCCAACTCCAAGGAATTGTGGAGCACAATTCCTTACCATAAAGGGTGTGTGTGTATATATCTCTATATATCATTATATTAAAAATATATAAAAAGCACTCATCCTCTCCAAGGTGCTCAGTTAGCTAAAGTTATTAACCCCTGAGACGTGGTGGGAATTGCTAGTTGTGCTGCTGCTGGGCCAGTAAGGGGGAGAGCTGCGTAAAGCAGACGCCGACAAAACTGGAGGCCCCACCGCTGCCCTGCGCACCCGCACGTCCGCTGGTGGATTTCCAAGGCGGGGCTCTGCACCTGTGACCCCTCCGGTCACCACCCTCACACCCCACACAGCAGGAGGACAGGGTCAGCGCCCTGTGATCTGCTCCCTGGTCTTCGGCACAGGGTTTGCCCAAGACAAATATGGAGTGTCACCAAGCAGCCCCAGGAGGTCACTTGGAGCGAAGCCAGGTGAGGAGAGATGTCCTGAGCTCTCCTCTCAGGCCTGCATTGGAAACTCGGTGCTGCTGGCTGTCCATTCTGAGACTCTTCCCTAAAACCCTGGCATACACCCCTCCGTCCCTGGCAGCAGGGCTCTGTGGCTGCCGTGAACCGTGGGAGAAGCTGACAGGCTTCCATCTGACCATGCTCTGGGCCAGGCCCGGGCAGGGAGGTTGCCCGCGCAGTACATCCGTCCCACGGGCCACTCCCTGCCACGAGTAGGCCTCCAGTTAGTCCCCCAGGAAGGGGCCTGGCTCAGGAGGCTCCCTGCTCTCCTCCCTGTAGTCAGAACTGGCGCACCCCAGGAAGGGGAGAAAGCTGCTGAGTCTCACAGCTGTGAATACTTCTTGGGTCCCATTCCAGTCGTTTACCTAAGCGCCAGCCGTGCCCGAACCACGCGAACCGTGCTGCAGATTGAGTCCCCAGATCAAAGCCAAAGGAGGGAGGCTCTGCGCGTGCGCGGGGAGGGGGGGGTTGTCCACACGGCCGGCCACGTGTGTTTCAGATCTGTTTGTTGTGTTTTGAGCTGCCAGATCCTCGTTTTTAGCTTGGCAATAACAAAATACACTTTGCCAACTATGAAAATAACTTATTAAATTTGCCATGTCGGGGCTGGGAAGGTAGCTCAGTGGTAGAGTGCTTGCCTGGCATGCATGAGACCCTGGGTTCGATTCCTCAGTACCACATAACAGAAAAAGCCGGAAGTGGCGCTGTGGCTCAAGTGGTAGAGCTCTAGCCTTGAGCTGAAGAGCTGAGGGACAGCGCCCAGGCCCAGAGTTCAGGCCCCATGACAAAAAAAAAAAAAAAAAATCCCATGGAAAATGGCTCCTTAAGGTGATTCTGACCCCTTGTTTAGATGTCAAGTGTTCAAGGTTTTGGCTGGCTTCTTGGGGTAGGAGAGTAGCCCCAGGGATCTGTTCTAGCATAACCAATAGAGTGGGGATTTTCCTCCTGAAATCCGGGTGGTAGGTGAAAGAGTATTTGAGAGATAGGAGTTCTTCAAAGAAAAGAATTATGCCAGTTAAAGGCAGGGGAAGGGAATGACACGACCTAAAGTCCCGGAGTCCAAATCTAGATTCATTGTCCTAACTTAGCCAGAAGGGGTCAATGCAATCAGGGAAGCTTATGGGGCTGGGAAAGGTCGATGGAAAGTGACTTGAACCTAAAGAACTCACCTTGCCCCCTGAAAGCCATATCTTAGAACTGTCTGTACTGCTGACCCTCCTGAATCCTCTCCCCTCCTCTGACCCCTGAACAAATGCATCAGCAGTGTTGGAAAGAAGAGGGCTGGAGATCACTGTTGTGTCTAATGCTGACACCCATGATGAACACAGATGCTGTGTTAAACTCCTTAGTCAAGCCCGGCACTGGTGGCTCATGGCTGTAATCCTAGCCACTCAGGTGGCTGAGATCTGAGGATCACAGTTCAAAGCCAGCCCAGGCAGGAAAGTCAGTGAGACTCTTATCTCCAATACACCACCAGAAAACTGGAAGTGGAGCTGTGGCTCAAGTGGTATAAGGCTAGCCTTGAGCTGAAGAGCTGAGGGACAGCGCCCAGGCCCAGAGTTCAAGCCTAATGACCAACCAAACAATACAAAACCCCTCAGTCAGAATAACATTGCTCACCCACCCCACCCTATCTCACCCCACTTCCAACTGCCTCCCTTCACTCTTTCTGCCTAATATTTAAAGAAACCCTCCTTGTAAGGCAGTGCGCCATTTCCCTGTCAGCCATGCTGGAGGAGGCTTGGGTGCCCTTCCCAGGCTTTGTTCCCAAATAAAGCCTGTTGGTCTTTTGAGTTCGCTTTTCTGACTCTTCTTTATTCTGATGACTTATTCTCATGACTGACTTTCCTTACAAAGGAATCCCCAGGCTGATTTGGGAAAGTTCAACAAATAAGGTTTTCTCTTGACTACCTCCATGTGGGGTGCTAATGGAACTGGCAGTGGGAGTTGTCTTTGGCCAGAGAAGGAAGGTAGAAGTAACCATGGGCATGTGATTAGAGAGGCACCAAGATCTTCCACTGTTTCTCAGCTGACTCAAGAAGGGCTCAGCGCCGGTGGCTCACGCCTATAATTCTAGCTACTCAGGAGGCTGAGATCTGAGGATCATGGTTCAAAGCCAGCCCAGGCAGAAAAGTCCCAGTGAGACTCTTATCTTCAATTAATCACATAAAAACTGGAAGTGGCTCAGGGGCAACTCTCAGGCCCTGAGTTCAAGCCCCACACTGCCCCCCCCACACACACACAAAGATGAGAGTCACTTTGGAGCAGAGCCTGGGAGAGGTTGGCACAAATCAGCTGAAGTCAAGTTAATCGGTAGATATGTGAGAGGGAAAGCCATGCTTAATGTGTCACTGAGTTTTGGACAATTTTGTTAAGCAGCACTGCTATAGCAACAGCTGACTGATGCACAGCCCTTTTCTGGATTTGGACCATCGCTCTCTTATGTCCCCCACATTTTGTCTTATGTCTTCTCCCTGACAAAAGCTTTCAACTTAAAAAGTGTGAGTCAACCTCTTACCTCTTAGATGCAATTTCAGCTGCAGGTTTTCCTCTCCCGTACATCTATCTGCAGAAAGAAGAGTTTACTGTAATCAGCAGGCAGATCTGATGACAGTTATGGGCTGGGGATACCTTTTTTGAGTCTTTTGAGATCATGCTTTTGGCAGCTGAGACAGGCCTGAGCACAGAGACAGTTCCTCAGAAAGACTCAAAGTCCTGCAAGAAGAGACCAGTAAATGCTATGCTCCCTGTTGGATCCTATCAGTTGCTTGAAGAAGCCCAGAGTATTGTAGGCAACCCCCGCTGGTGGACAAGGACTCCCCACTTCCATGCCTTCTTCAGGTTTGGCCAGCTCCCAAGTCCAAACGGGAGAATGTGTTCAGGAAGATGATTAATGTGAGTGAGAGGCTCCAGAGAATCTCCTAGGGCCTTCTTTGTTTATTAAATAAAAAGGCCATGTTTAAATATCATGTCGAACTTATGATACAGACCATCAGAGTCTAAAGCAGAGTGTCAGCTTTAACCTCGAATTAACTACATGTTCTTCATGGGGTTACTTCCGGGCTTAAAGTCTCTAATGATTTTCCAGGAAGGCCTCAGCCACCCAAGGTCACAATAGGCCAGCAGAGCCCATCTGTCTTCTGCATCAACAATTCTTAACGGCAAAGGCCTTGGCTTTCATCCTGGGGTTAGTAACGCCCCAGCAGAAGGTGTCCATTCCTGATCTCCTGCCCTGGGCTGGAGAGTCTCACGTGTTCCTTGGTTGTTTCTCTCCTTTCCCCACCCTTCTCCCATCTTCTCATGCCCAACGTTCACCTGTTCTTAATAGTTACTGAACTACTCTGTTCTGGGCTCTGATGGGGAACTGGAGATAACAGGTGGCCTGACTTAGGGGCTGGCGGTGGGGAGAAAGACAACACACGTGTGTGGAAGAAAATGCCATAGGGTGATGAGGTCCAATAGAGAGATGAAGTGCAGCTGCATTAGGTAAGGTTGCTGGAGGGAATAGGCAGACATTTCCAGGAAGTCTAACTCTGACAGACTATTCTAGAGACTCCAAGGATGCTTACTTCCCCTTTTACAGTCAAGGAAACTGACTCACAGAGCAGCAAAGCAACTCGCCCTGAATCACACATCTAATAAAGAGGGAGGGGGAGGAGGGCAGACTCAGATGCTGTCTCTCCTGTCCAACACTCCTATCTGCTCCTTCTGAGAGTAGGGAAGGTTACAGCTGAAACAGGAGGAAGGAGCAGCCAAATAAAGGACTGGGTGGCTCATCTCATGCCTGTAACTCCTAGCTACTTCCAAGGCTGAGATCTGAGGACCATAGTTCGAAGACAGGCTGGGCAAGAAAATCCAGGAGGCTCTTACCTTCAATTAGCCAGTGGGGGGGACGGGGTGGGGGGAGAAGGGGAAGCCAGAAGTGGAGCTGTAGCTCAAGTGGTAGGATGTTAGCTTTGAGCAAAAAGGCTCAGGGACAGATCCCAGGCCCTGAGTTCAAGCCCCAGTACTATCACACAGGAAATAAATAAAATAAAATAATGAATGAATGAATGGCCAGTCTGGTGTTTATTTCAAGTCTTTCCTATGTTAGGGCAGACTTGAAGGCTCAGTGACATCTAACTGAAGATAATCTATTTTCCAGTCAATTTCAAACTTGCTGCCATCTACTGGCCACTACTAAACATTAGCTTTTCCTGTGCACATTTAAATTTCAACTAAACCTTGGTGAAATGTAAAAAAAAAATAAGTAAACACAGTCTACTTTAAAGACTTGACAAAAATCTTTTAGCTACAAAAGAATGAGTGTTTTCAATGCTTAAGTTAGAGTTTAGATTACAAATTATAAAATAGAGCTTAAGTTATAACTATTAGCCAATAAATTTTGTTAATATTCTCAATGTCAGAAGCCTTGTTTGTAATGAGTTTTGTAGCGATACTGGAGTTTGAACTCAGGACTTTACACTCTACCACTTGAGTACCTCCAGCCTTTTTTTGCCCTGGTTATTTTTGAGATAGGGCCTTGTAATGTGCATAGGTCCTCACTGTGATTCTATTTATGCCTTCCATGTAGCTGGGATGACAGGCATATTCCACCTTACCCAGCCTTTTCTGTAGAGATGGAGGTCTCAAACTTTTTGTCAAGCTGACTTGAAACCACAACTCTCTCAATCTCAGCCTCCTGCATAGCTGACATGACAGGTGTGTACCGCACCCAGCTACTGGCTAAGATGGGTTCTTTGGAGCTTTGTGCCTGGGCTGGCCCCAATTTGAAACCCTCCTTATCTCTGCCTTCAGAATAGCTAGCAAAGATTCACAGATGGTGGTGATGACAAGGAACAGGGCAGACACGGACAGAGGGCTATTGCTACCCGTGCTAGTAAGAGCTTCTCACCATCTGCTTTACAACCCCAGGGGAAGGAGTGGCCCTGTGGGGTACCCTGTTACCTATCCACACGGGACAGCAGCAGCAAGTTAAAAACCCAGGTGTCAGCGGATGTCAACCCCCACCACACCGGAGTCTGCATGGCTCACTAGATTCCTGCCTCCAGCTCCTGGCAGGCCAGCATCCCAGGCCTGTCATGGTCATCTTACAGGGCCGTTTCCTCCTCTTCCTCTGTAAGTAGGTCTCTTAGCAGACATTTGTCATTTGATTCAGAATCTACCCAGAGAATTCAGAATGTTGTCATTTCCAGATCCTACTTCACCTGCAAACAGCCTTGTCCACAGGACATCACATCTCCAAGTGCTCTGCTTAGCACCGGGATGAAACTTTGTGGAGGTGAAGGGTGGTGGACAAGAGGCCCCATTCAACCACAAATGGACAAGTTGGTCTATTCCTTTATCGTTGATGGCCATTTGGCTTGTTTTGGGTGTGGGGACATTATCAATCCAGCTTCTATAAATACCCACTGGTCTTGACATGAGCCCCTGTTTTCCTTTGGGGTGCAGTTAGGTCACCTCGCATAGAAGAGCAACAGTTCGAAAAGCAGGGTGGCCCATCCCTCCCTTCTGGTCCAATAGAGTGGCCCAGGCTTCAGGCAAGTCTGAAGCTGATCCAACTTCCTGTCCTGCTGCCCCTCCTCCATGCCCCTTACACTGGGTTCCAGAGCTGAACAAAATTATCCCTCTAAAAGGAAGGAGGACAGAACCAGAACAGCATCTTATCCCCTGGGCCTACTTCCTATCGTGCCAGGTTCCCATCACAGACATGGCAATCTCCAGTCTGCCACAGAGCCTTACTTATGGGTCCTCAGATAGAAGGATGTCGTAGGCCCAGGCCTGTTTCTGGCAATCTACACTGATCACTGCCAGGCTGGCCCAGGCTGACAGAAAACAAAATGAAGCAAAACCCTAAGTCACATTCATTGAGATGCACTTTTTGTAATCAACCAGGCAAGTTATCATAAAATAAATGAACAATCAGTACTAGTCGAGACACAGAACACCAGCTGAGCCCGGCTTGCATTTGGCAACACCAATATCCCACTTACTGTTGGCTCAAAGGAATCTTCTGGCTAATGTCAACAGTGGCTTTTGTACCTTTATAAAATTCCTCCAGAGCTTTCCATGTTTGCAGCTGCTTGTCCTTGCTGTGTGGGAATAAACGGGTGCAGGGACCTTATCTTCTAACTGTGAGATTCAGAACAGCTGTGTGACCCCAACTTACCTATCTCTTGCTGGCAGGAACACATTGCAAGCTCTAGTGATGAAGCAGCCAATGACATTGCTTAGAAAAATGGCTTCTGATAAGCTCACCTTCTTCCCCGCGGCAGGTGGCCTCCTCCCCTGCAGGTGAGAAAGCCCTCTCTGCGGACTAGAAATCCTGACAAAGTCACTTCCTGCTTCCATTATTGACCCATTGCTTCTTTACATTCTATGCCCTTGACCTTCTGGCTGCCACTCCAGCAGGATTCAATCCCTCCACTGAGAGCTTCCCACCTACCCTCTCTACTGGCCTTTTCTGGGATGAAATGCCAGGGAGTTCTCCTGACACATTCTCACTACAGTCTGTGGGGAGGCAGAAGTCAAGTTCTGCCTGCTTCAAGTCATCCAGTCTAGTCAGGGTAACTTCTGTTAGTCATATTCAAGCTTCGAGTACCACCAGGTCAGGGTCTCACGCTCTCACTCATTTTTTTAAATTATATTTTATTATAAAGATGTGTATAGAGGGGTTAGATACTCATTTTTTTTTTTTTTTTGCTCACAGCTGGCACTCTGCTACTTGAGCCATACCTCCAGTCTGCTGGTTAACTGGAGGTGGAATCTTACAAACTTTTCCTGCCTGGGCTGGCTTCACATCGTGACACTGCAGTCTCCTGGGTAGTCAGGATTCTAGACATGAGCCCCCAGTGTTTGGCTGCTTTTAATCTTCAACAATACTTTTATTATTGGGGTTGGGAATGTGGCTAGCATGCATGAAGCCCTGGGTTCAATTTTTCAGTACCACATAAACAGAAAAAGCCAGAAGTGGAGCTGTGGCTCAAGTGGTAGAGTGTAAGCCTTGAGCACAGAGAGGCTCAGGGACAGCCCAGGCCCTGAGTTTAAGCCCCAGTACTGGGGGAAAAAAAGAAAGGAAGAAAGAAAGAAAGAAAGGAAGGAAGGAAGAAAGGAAGGAAGGAAGGAAGATTCAAAAGCAAAGCTTTGGATTGTGATGGGCACCAGCCCCTATGGAGTGAAGCCTCTTTCTCCCTGCTGTCCACAGTGAAGCTAATTGTGATCTTTCTGCACTCAGCCTATTTAAATCATGTAGCACCAAACATCAATCATCCCATCCCAATGAAATGTTGCAATATTTTCAGAACAAGTTTCCAGTGGTGGAAACCTGCATGGCGGTGGTGTCCATGGTGGTAGTGTGTGCACATGTGCATGTATGTGCATCTAACTTCTCACCAGTGAGCTGTCTTCCCACAGGGCCTCTTTGGGACTTTATCATTACTGAGATTTTGCTTCTTGGTGATGGAGAGTCAAGCTCTCTGCCTATGTCAGTGACATCAAAGATGCCTCTCCTCTAAGTTTCTCCCATCGGTTAGTATCTGACCTTGTAGAACTGCTCTTTAAAATAGTTTCTGGGTTTTGCTTTTTTTTTTTCTCAATAAACCAAAGGTTGTTTTGGGGGTTTTTTGGTCTTTTTTTTTTAGATTCAAGTTTTTCAAAGCCAGCAGTTTTTCCTTGAATGCTAATAGACATGACCAAGCCAGGCACTGGTGGGTCACGCCTGTAATCCTAGCTACTCAGGAGGCTGAGATCTGAAGATCACAGTTCAAAGCCAGCTGGGGCAGAAAAGTCCATGAGACTCTGATCTCTAATAAACCACTAGAAAACTGGAAGTGGTGCTGTGGCTCAAGAGAGCAGAGACAGGGCCCAGCCCAGAGTTCAAGCCCCACGACTGACAAAAAAAAAAAAGGCATGAGTTAATAGACATCACACAGTTGGCTTCCCATGGGCCACATGAACAGCCCTGGAAAAAGATGGACTTAGCTCAGTGTAAAAGGCCTTCACCTTAATCAACACTGGCTAATTACCAAATTGCCGTTAGTGATCTGAAAACAAAGACAATTTTTAAATTACCTCCAGAGAGTGGAGAGACTTACTCTCTACACTTGCACACTGTCTGGGGACCACCAGCCTTGGTGCTGCCAGCTTGGTGGCTAGCACGGACTGGGAGTCACCAAGAGACTAGAACAGCAGGATAGGTATCACTGGAGAGATTGCTGTAAATTGCTCTAACAACCTGCTCTACACAGTAGTCACACTAGACAGATACTAGACCTTCCTGTGGGACAGGACCCTCCTTCAGTCTCATGGAATTCACTCCAGCTCTGGGTGTGGGGCTCAGGGTAAGTTCCAACTGCTTGTTTAAAATGGAGTCTAGTTTCCAACCCAGACCCCAAACTTGCTCCTCCCTCTCCCCATCTCAGAGACCAATCCTGAAACCAGTCCAGCTTCTACAGTCTACCTAAGTCCTATGGCCTCCACTGGCCTGGTGGAAGCTGTCTGCACCTGAGTCAGCTTCATAGTTTGTTGCCTGTCTCACCATGCTAGGACAGCCCCATGTGAGCAGGGATTGGTGGTCCAATTGCCAGATACAAGGTAGGAGCCACAGGCCGGGAATCTTACTACTATTGGGAACGCTCCACACTGGAAGACAGCAGAGCCTTGTATGGAAATTTTCTGATGTCAAACTCACATGTCAAAACCAAGCTAATCCCATTTCCCAAGCTTGTTCCTTGCCCACTGGTCAGCAAGACTGGACAGGAAGTCACTCAATGATCCCATCTACCAGCTACCGTGGTGGTGACCGAGTGAATGGAGCTCTCAGAAGTTCTGGCATAAGGGCATTTCTGGAGAAGCTGAGAGGAGAGGGATAGAGTTGTGAGCATGCGCCTCAGGACCGTCTTTTCCGCAAGGGCCTAGTGTATTGGCTCATAGGATCAAGAGGGATGAGAAATACTTCATGTAAATCTGTTGGCATAAGGTAGACAGTAGGAAGTAAGGCTGAATAAGCTCTCGTGAGAAAACACTGTTGCTCTTTGTGGCATGTGAGAGACCAGTAAGATGGTGGCTATCTACATAGGAAGACACCCTTCCTCAGGACCCAACCATGTGGACATCTGAATCTTGAATTTTTAACCTCCATAACTGAACAATTTTTCTGTTGCTTTTGCTACTTAGTTTATGCCATTTTATGATAACCAACCAAAGAACTTAGAACCAAGGAAATTTTCCAAAATGGTTACAGTCTAGTTAAGCTAATCACTGAAGATTTTGTGCCATAGGAGTGCACACCTATAATCCATCCAAGGGTACTCTAGGAAAACCATGAGATCCAATCTGAAAAACAAACTACAAACAAAAGGACCAGCGAGATGGCTCTACCAGCAGTAGAACACCTGCTTAGCAAGGGCAAGGACCTAAATTCAAACCCAGCTAGTTGCACCTTGACCAATTCTTACCTCTTGGCAGTAGGGGATAAATGCTGGGAATGGATATTCATGCTTCCTAGTTAACGGCTGCACATTCCATCCACCTTTTAGATTAAGTTCTCCTCAAAGGCCACGGCACTCACATTTCTTACCAGCATATTCCCAGCTCCTGGCTCAGGGCTGCTGAGGACAACCCTAGTTGTCATGCTGGCTGACCAACTGTACATTAGTTCCTTTCATCCAAACCAAAATGATTTTTTCCAAAACCTTTCATGATCTTATCTAAATAACTGACTACCATATGGAGAAATTCATTGCAGAAGGTTGGAGAAATCTTGAGAGATCACAAGACAGTAGCCTTGCACAGAGAAAGTTCTAATAAAAGAAATACTGACAGCTCACAAGGCTACCATACAGATTAACTAGTCACATCCTTATTTTTTTTTCAGTCAGCTGTGGGGCTTGAACTCAGGGCCTGGGTGCTGCCCTTGAGCTTTTTTTCCCCCCACTCAGGGCTAACTCGTGCTGTACCACTTTGAGCCACACAACTCCCTTCCAGTTTCCTGGTGGTTAATTGGAGATTAAAGAGTCTCATAGACTTTGTTGCCTGGACTGGCTTCAAACCTCAATCCTCAGCTCTCAGCCTCCTGACTAGCCAGAATTATAGGCATAAACCATCAGTGCCTGGCCATCCTTACCCTTTTATGAGAGAAGTTAGTGTTTCTAGGTGGAGTGGGTTGGGACTCCATGGCCCTGCTCTGCTAGCAACAGAAGAAATGATGTCAACAGATAAAGGAGCACACGATTGGGCCTGCTACCCTCCAGTGCTGATTGAGCAGGGCAGTGAAGGGCTGGGGGGTGGGGGTGGGGAGCGCGTAAAAAGACCACATTCATTACACCAAAAAGATACGAAGGAGCACCTATACCTCCCACTGTTTCACAACAAAGGCTCACAAGACGGAATTTCAAGCGCCCCAAAGCAAATTGCTCTGCAAACTCCAAGGAACCACCCATTCACATCCAGTATCAACGTGTCTTTCCTTTAAAACCTCCTTTCCCTGTAATCAGAGAAATATTTACCCTCATTTTCTATAAACCAAGACTAGTCATGATTTCCACATATAAGAACATGGCAGTATTAAGTTCTTTAGCTTTGTGCCAGGCATAGAATCTCACCTGGATCCAAGAAGTGCATACACAACTGTCCAGTCCTATAGGTGCTGACTGTCTCAATGCTCTCTCCTGGCCTCACGTACGAGGGTTGAACCTACATCCACAGGAATCAATTATTTTTATTTTACATACAGAGGCTACCAGCTGTCTGTTATTGTCTGCTGCTTAAAAAAAAAAAAAAAAAAAATATATATATATATATATATCAAGTGTTTCCTTTTTAGTGTACCTTTGTAGTAAAGTGACTGCTCACTTTACTAGATGTGGAAACAGATGGCTTTTGATGCTGCAGGGATCAATAAGAAAAAGGGACAATATATTTAATGTTCCTTTGGTAAAATTGCCTAAGAGATCACTATAGCAAGCAAAACAAGCTTATTATTCTACATTAGGAAATATTAACTACCCCCTGACAAACTAAACCTTTAGAAGCCTCACAACTCAAATGGCAACTAAATTGTTTTACTTAACAATGAGTACTTTTATGGCAAGCAAGATGTGTTTAACAAGATCTTCATAACTTCACTTATGTTCTTAGAGAGTAGATAAGAACTCAACTGAATACTTTTAAATCATATTAACTTCTTGCTTTAGATTTGTCTGTTATCCAAAGTATAATCAGTACCCACTTCTGTACTCTTTAAAAAAAAAGACATAAAACAGTATATGCTCTGGGGCTGGGAAGGTGGCTCAGTGGTAGAGTGCTTGTCTTGCATGCAGGAGGCCCTAGGTTTGATTCTTCAGCACCACATAAGCAGAAAAAGCTAGAAGTAGTTGTGACTCAAGTGGTAGAGTACTAGCCTTGAGCTGAAGAGCTAAGCAACAGTGCTCTGGCCCAGAGTTCAGGCTCCACGACCGACCCAAAAAAAACCAAAACAAAACAGTATATGCTCCTTAGTATCCCAATGCGCATATGGTATATAGCATACCAATGAGCATATGACCAAATAACCACCTTTAATGGAAAAAACTACTGTTAAAGAGCAATGTCCAGTTTTGTGGAGCTCACTCTGAATGGTTCTGAATTAGCAGACAGCACCTTGAGAAACAAATCTCAATTATCCATTAGCAGGGAAGAAAAAAAAATCATTAAAAAGTTACAATAAGCTAGGTGCCAGTGGCTCACACCTGTAATCCTAGCTACTCAGGAGACTAGGATCTGAGGAGTGTGGTTCAAAACCAGTCCAGACAGAAAACTCTGTGAGACTCTTATCTCCAATAAACTCAGAAAAAGCCAGAAGTGGCTCAAGTGGTAGAGCGCTAACCTTGAGCACAAAGAGGCTGGGGGGACAGTACCGAGGTCCTGAGTTCAAGCCCCAGAACTAGCAAAACAACAACAAACACATCAACAATGGGTTTGGAGGCGTGGCTAAAGAGGAAGAACAGCATCCAGGGCAAATGTCTGACCCTGAAGCTCCAGGGGAGGTGGGGGGTGGGAGGGTGGAGGAATCAAAAAGGAAATTAATCCAGCAAAATCTTTACTACGATGTGATTCAGAAGGCAAGAGTGTAATACAAAATGAAATGAATTTAATGTTGTCTTCATGAAGTATTCTGAAATCAGACGATAATACATGCATCAGGCACACTCAAAAGAAGACTTTTACAATGGTTTACATTTCCTTTTTATTTATTCCTTGAAACTGCCTGTATTGCAGGTTTTTCATGGATGAAATATGGAACTGAGCAGATTCCTTTTTTTCTACAAAATTATGGTATAAACTTGCTCAATTTTCTATCTTATTGCTAATAAACCTTACAGGCGCACAGTTTGTAAAGTAAACCCCTTAAGGACTGAATGCGTACAGCATGCTGCAAGGTACGAGAAATAAGCTAAAAATGAGCATATAAACCTACATCTGGATCAACACAGTACGGAAGGCTGGCAGACATTTATCACGACACAGGGGAGAATTAACAAAGGAAATACAGTTCAGTCCTGAAAGGGTTAAACAGAAACCCTAATATATTATTGTTTCTAACCATCCATACCAAATACAGTGCTTGAAAACAAAGTCAAAAGTCTGGCACAGAAAATTATACACATTTGTTCAGTACTCATCAGAAACACAGCTGCTTTTGAAAATAAGGTTAAGTTAACTTAGTTAATAATTGAATAGCATTTTGCTTCAAAAAGGCAACCCTACCTGTGGACTTTCTGGTTAATATGACTAGTTAATTAGTCAAAATGGCATTGGACATTTTCTGTGATTGCACAGGTGGTACCAGTCTCATTAAAAACAAAACCAGTGTTAGGCATGGTGTTATAGGCCTGAAATTGCAGCACTTGGGAGACATAAGGATTATGAGTTCAAGGCTAGCCTGGACTACATAGCAAGATTGTATCTCAAAAAAATTTTTTTTAAGATTTTAAAAAAATGCTTGAGGCTCTGGGCTCAATCCCCATCACCACAAAATACAGAACTGAAAGGGTAACAAATACGTCACTAATTAGCTCTCTGTAAGGATGTATTTAGTTGCCACAGTTTAAAGCAAGTCAGCAGCAAGTTAAATATACTAGTGTTCAACGCTGAAGTCATTTGATATATCAAGGGCATTCTACATTTAAAGTCTTTAGCTTACTTCCCAATGTGATAAATTCAATGCAACTTTATTGGGTCGTATGCCTATTGGGAGAAACTGCATAGAATTGCAACAGCATAAGATACACCTGGAAAACAGATTAAAAAAAAGAAAGAAAGAAAATTAACCATAGTTTAACCATTCTAAGAGTCTACGAGGGTAAACCACCACCACCACCACCCTGCCATCTACCAATGCTGCACCAGGAGGACAGTGTCCCAGCACACCTGGAGGGCAGGATCCCATCAATCATCCATTGAAAATGATTCCAAAGTCTGAAAGGACCATTTTTTTGTATTTTGTCTTTTTCAAAGCAGCTGATAAAAGAACTACAGTTAACAAGCTACAACAGACAAGCCATTTCATTCTTCAGTCTGTAGCATGAGAACAGTGGAGGAAATGCCTATGGAAGTACATTCTTGAACTTTGCAGAAAACAAAAACAGAAAATGGGTTGACAGTCTTGTTTAAATTGTCTTATTAGAAGAAACAAAATAACCGACATACGATATAAACCTTATTTTAAAGCAAAAAAAAAATCATTTTAATAAAGCCCAGAAAATAAACATTCATTTGGAACTACAAAGCTGGGTAAGGAATCATTTGTTCTTCAAGCATTTGTTATTGGCTAAAATAATTTCTTAGCTAAATTCTAGATTTTGGAAGTAGAGGAGATGTGTGGCCTACAAGAGAACACTGGAAACATTTTTGCACTGAACAAAAGAACTAATTCATTAGTAAGGACAGAGAACTACTACTGAGAAACAATCAAGTCTGTAAGGAAAAGCCAGTGAGGAGCTTGCGCAAAGGAAGATAAGGCCACAATGAGTTCTGGTGATCTGGAAGGGACTCACAGTGTGAGAGGCAGGATACCCTGACAAGGAGGAAGCGAGTGACCAGAACAGCCTGGACAAGAATGAAAAGGCTGTATCGAGTAGCCAGGGGTGATTACAAAGGCGTGCAGTAAGAAAAAACCGCAGAAACTAACCACCTCGTGTGTTTTACTGATGACAATCCCCTTGAAAACAAAGGAAAGGCAATTTAAAGATGTTAGGAGTAATATTTACAGTGGCACAGTCTAGGCAAAAGAATGAGCGATAAAGAGAGCAAAGCAGGAAAACATGCTCCTCACAAATGACTTGAAAAGTCTATTAATAGAAACTTTTAAACAATCCAAGACACCAGAAAGACACTGGGAACGCTGCACGAAGTTACAGTTTTGCATTCATTAAGGTACTTGTGGCTCCTGTTTTATGGGACAGTAAAAGCTTACCACAATCTAGAGGTAGTTTTTACTCTAAGGATGATTGTATCCTATAACATTACACATGTGGCTCCTTTACTAAATGTAGCTCAGGGAGTCTGCTGTAATTTCTTAAGAAACTGAACAAAGGCATAACCAAAGTGCAGGAATAGAAGCAATATGAAACTGGTGAGATGAGCAGGCAAGGCTGACATAGCCCTGAATGCAGCCAAATCTTAATGGAGAGGAAAAGAAATGTTTTCTGAGTAGGAGACATTTCTGGAGATGCTCAGTTCTAAGGATGAGAAAACAGAACAAAACAAAACAAAGCAGAGAAAGAGATAGAAACATAAGTTACATTTGCATTTTTATAAACTTACATCTATCTGTTTCTAAGGTACTGTCTTCCAGCTATTGGAGTTGATCATCTAATAAAAGCATCTCTGTTTTAAGATTTCAATGATGCTCTA
The DNA here is from genome assembly GCF_019054845.1 of Dipodomys spectabilis. Classification (NCBI taxonomy): domain Eukaryota; kingdom Metazoa; phylum Chordata; class Mammalia; order Rodentia; family Heteromyidae; genus Dipodomys; species Dipodomys spectabilis. The sequence continues at coordinate 8,992,903 of NW_024870698.1, read as the reverse complement.
CTTAGGCTATTTTTTTTTGAAGTACAATAATAAAACATTTTGCTGAGATATTCCTCATTCCACCATAAGGGCACCAGCTACCACTTGGTAGCAAATACTTCTCATGATAATTTTTTGTCATTCTCTAACAAGGCAGAAACCACCCTGTTGAATGAAATCACGGGAACATTCCAAGTTCAAAATAAAATGTTTAACTTACACATAATACAAGTTATGTACAAGATTAGGAAGGGGTGGGGGACACCTGAACAAACCCTGGAACACACAGATGAATTGATGTATGGGAGAAGAGAACACTTCAAAAACATGTTCCACGCCATTAACTCATAAAAGACTAAACAGCCACATTGAATTCCATGTAAATGTTAGAACTTCTTGGATTACTGCTATAAATACATTAAAAAAAAAGAAAAGAAAAGAAAACATTGTCTGAGAATAGAGACTAACATACATTGCATGTATTGCAGGCAAGGCAGAGGCATTTTTTTTAAAGCTTTTGCACAGACTTCATATAATCTTAAAAAAAATATGCAGGCCTTTACAAGATTTGACTCGCTGAAATCAAAACCATTTCAATTCATGAAAAGTCACAAGACTTCAGCTTAAAAAAAAAGTTCCAGCCTTAGACCAAAAAGAACCTGGAAGTGTAGGTAATTTGATTAAACAAGCTTGGCCAGGCTCAGAACCTGAATGTACTTTAGAGCAAAAGCTCAAGGGGTGGGGAGAACAACCTATTTGGTAACAAGGCGTACTATGTACTGTGATATAAAAAAGGTATGGTGAAAATGTACCTTTTACTAAAGCTTATACAAGTTCCTTGGTCCATAAAAACTAGGTTAGATTTTTGTCTTCTAGTTTGCTTGACTTTTATTCCAGCCACACATCTATTTCTTGCCCATTTAAACAAAACCAAACAAAAACCAACCAAACAACACCGTGAGGGGAAAAAAGCTGAAAAACTTGGTTTCCAATAGTTTGTACATGTTGATGTTTTTGTTTTACTGTGGCTTCTGTGTTTCACATCAGCACTTGCAGGTAACAGGGTTTTTTATTTAATAGCATCTATCACCTGGTATGAAGTTTCCCCAAGAAGCCACAAAACATTGTTCTTTTTTGTGTGTCAACTTTTTTTTGCCGCACTTGAGTCAGTTTAAGTCCTAACAAAAAGACGGTAGTTAGGACACCACTGTTGCTGTAGACGATGTGACACTGGTTGAGTTTGTGCTGGCATTTGTGTAACTTCCCTCGCTGTTGCTGTTTGATTCGTTAGGCGGCACTTGGCTTGAGTTGGCTCGAAGGATCGCCCCTGCCGCACTGCAGTGGGGCCGCGGCCCTGGTTCTGGGGTGTAGGTAAAGGTAAGGCTGGTGGAATAAATGATTCCATCATTGCGGACCAAAGTTACTGGAACCTGGACTGGCTGTCGAACCCATCTCCAACCTTCTCGGAATGCAGAAATGTCTGGGACAACACAGAGCATACTCTCTCCACATCTGAGGAGAAAAAGAAGTCACTTAGAAGCACTTTAGAAAACAAAGCACATTTTCAGAAAAAAGTCTTCTAACAAGTTGCTTAATACATTGTAATGGATGTCAGGAAGAAGCTCAGGGACTCACTCACACCCCTCAAAACCTCTGGATGACGTAAAAGGTTTGATCCAGTACCTGTACATTGTTTCGGCTTCTACATCCCCAAACCACACTCGTAAGTTTGGAGTGAAGTTTTGTCCTGTGAGTTCAAGCATTGCTACGTCCCCGCCACCATTCAACTGCAATTCACAGAAAAATCACATCATTAAGACAACTTTTCATTTTTTACTAAAGTACACATTCAACTTTTATTTGTGAAAGTGTGTATAAGTTTACATTTGCAAAATGTTTCTTTTAAATGCATGATCACAAAGCTGCCTAAAAATATTCAAGGTAACATACAAGTTGATGTTAATGTAAGTACCCAGATCACACAATAACTAAAGAACAATCAAAGTTACTATGAAATAATTTGTTAGTCATGGCTGAGGAGTTGGGGCCTGGTCTCACCTGAAGGCTCTCCACAACAGGCACAGGGGTGACTGGGGCTAGAACTGGCCCCATTCCCTCATAAAATGTATACTCTGCCTTATCTGTGCTAATGATTGTCCAGGAAGCTCCGTCATTTATCATCTCTTTATTTGGTTCTTTTGGACATGGAGTGGCCTTTGTGAGAAGACAGAATATTCAGAAACAAGAGTTTTATACACATTACATTACAGTATAAGAAAATTTATCAAATAACATTACAGACTTGAGTTAGTAAGGAAGAGTTAAAAAAAAAAATCTGTAGACTTGCCAGGAACCATAGGCTCATGCCTGTGTTTGTAGCTACTTAGGAGATGGGAGTTCAGAGGACCTTGGTTCAAAGGCAGCTTGGACAGTAAGTCTGTTAGACTCTTATTGCCAATGATCCACCAGAAAAGCCAGAAGTGGATCAAGTGGTAGAATGTTAGTTGTGAAAAAAGCTTAATAATTTAAAAAAGAAAAAAAAAGCCTAAGGATGGCACAAATAAATAAATAAACCTGTAAACGTAAAGTATGCTGCTTTGACAATCCCTAAAGAAAAGGTAAACGAGAGTATTTATATGGAAGACCACAGTAGTTCGTGTTATAAGACAAATGTTTAGTAACACATTAAATAATCAATATTTAACCATTATCAATATAATTTCATTCATGAGATCAGTTGATATAAGTGCATATTAACTCAAAAGAGTTTATGGGAAACTATTATAGTTTATGCACATATCACAAGAAGAAACCAAATCTGAACTGACAACCTCCTACCCCTAAGTAAGGAATCTAAGGACCAAGACTGAGCATACCCATTAGTTCAGTCTACAGCTATCCCTCTGGTATAGGAGTTTGGCATGAAACTGTAACTAGCCTATTAAATTATCTACCCATGTCATAAATGTGCCCTTAAAGCCTTTGAGTAAGGATTAGATTTGAATCATGTCATCGTCACTATCGTGGGAGACCCTCATGTAAGGCTGGCTAAAACTCTGAATCTTCTGAGATCTTTGTCTTACATAATACATACTCATAATTTCAGAAGATTCATTTAACGTCAGAGTTCAACTGTGAAATATTCTCCTACTCTGTACTCCAGATTAAGAATCCTGACATTGGATGAAAACTTTGTTTCTAAGAACATTCACAGTTTGAGTTCTCCCCTGACAAAGGATCATTGGCACGTCGGGGACCAAAAGAATAATAGATGAGCATAGCTTCACACATTTGCATAAATTAATAGCTCATGACAATTTCTTATTTCCGTAAACTGCTAGTCCACTGATTTGTAGCATATTTCATTACTTAAAAAAAAAATCAATATATTTGCAGCACTGGGGAATGAAAGAGGATCTTAAATATACCATTAATAAAATGCTATATTAATAAGCAACAACCCCAATCCAGTTTACATTTTAGATTTTTACCAGTAACTTCAAAACATACCTGAAATTGTATTATTCTTTCTTGAGAAAGGCACAAGTACATTCTTTCTGTATCCTTAAGGTAAAATGCGCATTTGTGGAGTTGTGACACAGGATCATCTGCATCCAGTAATGCCGTCTGCTTATCAACTTTCCTAATTATCTATATTTCAACAATTAAAAATTTAAAGGTTTACATCTAAACATGGAAAGGTTTTATTTTTCACTGTCAAGAGTATAGTACATAGCATATGTTTAATTAATAATATATATACCTTCATAAGGTATACTTTGCTACACTATAGGTTGGTATCTCCCAAATTTATAACTCAAGGCCCATCCTCTCGGCTGCACTTAAGACTCTTAACCACCTGGCCAGCATATCCTACTCACAATGTGGACAAGAATTGCTTACATACAGAAACACATTTACAAACAATAAGGCTAGGAATTAAAAAAATCCTTTTAGAAGGTGGGTTCCCAGTGGCTCATGCCAGTAATCCTAACTATTCAGGTGGCTGAGGTCTGAGGATTATGGTTAGAAGTCAGCCTGGGCAAGAAAGTCTGTGGGACTCTTTTCCCTACCCACAAGAGTACAGTACTACTCTTGAGCAAAGACACTCAGGGACAGCACCCAGGCCCTAAGGACTGGCACATGAGAGTGCACACACATCCTTTTCGATATTATGAAAAGCATCAAAATACAGGGATCATTACCCATTTCTACAACACCTGAGGAGTACGGGAAGGGCCAGAAGCACTTGTTTTCTAAACCAGTGGTGTTCACACATAATGAATTATGCACACATAATTCATTGGGAGTTCTCAAGTTCTCATCTACTGCTTAGGGCTCATTTGGGGCCTGATAAGCTTGTGTTTCACACAAATTCCCAGGTGATATTTGTGTTCCATATATTAAGTTGTAACTACTTATGTTCTTTGAAATAACACAAATATTCCAACATCAAGGGAAACACCCTATAAGGCTATTGTGGGTACGTCAGTCACAGCAGTCATTTAAAATACAGTATATAATTATTTACATATTAAAGAGAATGGAATTAGAATAAGGTTTGCAGACCATGAAATGAGTTCAGAATAGTTAGGCAAACTGCTCAGAGTTGGGGGGGTGGAGGAGACTGCCATCTAAAAAGGCTAACTGTTGCAATTAGCATTAAATATCGTTAATATTGCACAATGTTACTGGTTTTACTACTTGATTCACATTTCCTTTCTGTTCCAAGATCATTTTGTTTCAGCTAAGCCTCAAACTTTAGGTAGTAGTCTTCATATTTACATTATTTTGTGTTGTGGGTTTTTAGTTGGAATATTTAGAATCTTACCAATCTTAACATAAATTAAAAGGAGAGGTTACACTTTTAGCAATTGTAGATTCTACTATAGTCTGTGAGACTAAACACAAGCAAAATGCTTCAGTTCAACGCTTAAAGCTTCATGGGATTTAACAACCCAATGAAGTCTGGCTTTTAGAGAAGTAACTGGTGTAGGTCTAAAGCTGCCCAAAGAGCTCAGGCGCATTGGCTGACCCACCTCCACCCGAGAGTTATGGTTCTCCCCAGCACTGGTACTCAGCTTCCCTCATGGTGCTCCGCCAGCTGCTACAGCACAGGGCAAACACAGGCCACGTGCGGCCTGGAACTGCACTACAGTTCTTGAGGCACAGACACTGCTGTCCATAGAGCCCATTATGATTTCTAATTATTAAGATAAGAAATTTGAGTACGTAGGTAATTACCAAAATCCTTACAACTTAGGTATGTAAGCTGTACTTTCAGAAACCATCAGGTGTTATTCCAACTGGCTTGTTTTTGTAGACAGGTAATACGCTATATATTAAAGACAGGAAATAACTTATCTATATGCCAGAGTAGACAGTAGAAATTAGTGCACTTTTGCTGCATGGGTGACACCTGAAGAACAGAACTGTAACACGCAAGACGTAAATCTCAGATACTTTCACCCCTAGCAAGTAGGTAACAGGATTCATGTTAGTTGGCCAGTCCTGTACACACAAGACCTTTTTTGAGAACATCCTTCAAAACGCAATTTGTACTGTGACAATTATCCCATTGAAACTCATTCTCAGAGGGACGGTGTTCTCTCAGCAAAGCTTTCCAACAAGGTTAATATTCTCAGAGGCATGAAAAGCAACTTTCAATAAATGATCATCTTTTCAATTATTAAATAGTTGTACAAAGGGATTACAATTTCATAAGTCAGGTTATAGTTATACTTCTTGATCAATATCACCCCTTCTTCGTTCTCCCTCTATTTTTCCCCTCCTCTCATCCCTACCCTGAAGTTACATACATTTTTTACATACATTGAGTATAGTGACACATGCTCACCCTTCTTCCCTTCATTTCTGTGATAATGATAATCTCTTTAAAAATGATTATGAAAGCTACAGAATGTTGCTGTTATTGCTGTGTATAGCTGTAGTTCAAGGAGCTGAAGAGTGGAGACATCTAAAATCTACCAATGATCTGGGGGAAACTAGTCACAATTCAGTCATGGAATTTCTAGAAAGACATATTTAACATGTTAAAGAAGGTATTGTAAGTTTTTCCAATATATTTTCTATATAAACTTCTTAATTGTAATATTTCTTTGAGAGCTACAGAGTTTTCAGTATAAAAAGAAAAATAAATAAAAGTGACTGTCAAGCAGATGACTGTACTTGATGTGAAACTAAGTGAAAACACTTAGTAAGCCTATGCCAGGTGCTTTTGTAGTATGAACAAAGTGAACCAGCATTGGTGAACAGGAGACCATTCACCCAGCAAGTGGGAAGCAGTGAATGCATTTTGCTCCTTTCTCTCCATGTCAACAGATACCTTTCCCTACCTTTATACTTCATATTGGAATCTGTTCCAGATTCAAGGCTTTACAGATTAATACTACACTTTACACATTTTAGCTTACTAAACTAAAATGGGAAATAAATCACCCTATATAACCATATTTAGGTATATATACATATATACATACACAAATAAGATGACTATATACTCAGCTTCTCCTGAAATAGCCTCAAAAAATATAAATCACTGAAATAGTTCACCAGAGATACATTAAAAACATGTTGACAAATAGCATACTAAATATTCTTCCACCTGCCCTTAAAGCAAACTTACCCATAAATCCTGGTTGTTTTAATGCAGCTAAACCATACTATTTCAAAACAAACAAAGGAAAAATGGGACAGGGGTAGAATTCTAAGGACTTTCGTTTTCATTTTACTGAGAAATTTTCTATGTTTACAGTTTTAAAGTCTAGAGAACAAAAAGCCCCCAAATCCAAAATACCCACTTTATTTAATCATTAATAAATCTGTTAGTGTAATATAATAAAAACTATGCTTATGTAGATAAGATTTTTATGCTTTTAGAGACCTGGTCCTTGCAATAAGAAGTTGGCTCAGTGATAGAGTGCTTGCTTTGCATGCATGAGGCTCTGGGTTTGATTCCTCAGCACCATATAAACAGAAAAAAACCCAGAAGTGGTGCTGTGGCTCAAGTAGTAGGGTGCTGGTCTTGAGCTGAAGAGCTGAGGGACAGGGCCCAGGCCCCAGAGTTCAACCCCAAGGACCAACAAAAAAAAAAAAAAGAAAAAAGAAAAAAGAAAAGAAAAGAAAACAAACAAAAAAACTGGTCTTTTATTTGGATACTGCAGATAAGATAAAAAGCAGTGTATCTGCATTAGTAAAAGGAGGAAAAATTTACAGTGCCATCTACTGGATATGTTCAGATATGCAACCTAAAAGGAAAAATTAATTAGAAATAATGTAGTCACTAGCAACAGGTTTTATAAAAACAGCTAATTTCCTAAAGAACTTCAGAGATAAGGGAGAACAATCAGTTACAGGGATAATTGGCATCACTTTTCAAAAATGATATAAACATCAAGGTGCATTTTTTAGTATTTCCTATTTTAGGAACCAATTTTTACCTACACTAACCAAAGGAGTAGAGACTTACCAATCTTGGGAGTGCCATGCCTGTAACTGAGCACACAAGCTTGACTGTTTGTCCATAGTGGATGTAACCATCTCGGACTGTGAATTCTTCTCCTTCCGATTCGTCATCATCCACTGCAGTAGGTAGAAAAGAGATCAAATTAGCATCTTCTATAATTTATTGTCTTCTTGGGAAAATAAAACTCAAATAACAATTATAATAAAAACATTTGTGTACTCACAGAGATGAATATAAAATGCTCCCCACTGCTGTGAACTGGCATGGAAATTGCCTCCTTCTACATGCAAGTATCTGGTACTAACTGTCTGGGATCGAAGTCGATTAAACAAAGCCACCTTTGTTCCTGAGGCAATGCATACTGCAAAGAAAAAAATGGCTCCTATTTAGGGGATTGTGGCAGGGGCCAAACAAGAAAGGACTTCTGCTTTGGTGGGTTAAATTTTTTTTATTTAAATGTAACAAGGAATAGATTCTGAGACAAATGCTACAACCTTTCATGAAAGAACACATATAATAGCAAAATGAAAAAAAAAAAAAAGTCAAGGTATTTCTTAGGAATAAAACTACTAAAATAGTGTCTTAACTGTCATTTGAAAAGCTTGACACAAATGGCTCATACCTATAATCCTATAATCGCTCAGGATGCTAAGATCTGAGGAATACAGTTTGAAGCCAGCCCAGTCACAAAAGTTCATGAGACTCTTATTTTCAAATAACCACCAATAAAGCCAGGAGTGGAGTTGTAACTCAAGTGATAGAGTGTTACTAGCCTTGAGCAAAAAGCTCAAATACATGTGTAAGCCCTAAGTTTAAGTCCCTGGACCAGCATCCAAATTAAAAAAAAAAAAGAAAGGAAAAAAAAGAAAGAAAAAAGTCCCTTTAAGCTACAAACTGCCTAATATAATGCTGATCATTAGAAGGAAAATTATCTTTACAATAAATGTTTAATAGTATGAATTTGATCAAATAATTTATAAGACTATTCACCCACTGAAATTATGTATACCTAGATGCACTGATAAGAAAATATTTGAGTGAAAAGGCAGACTATAAATCACTCTGCATAGTGTGGTTCCACTAGGCATGTGTGCACAATGTCTCCACATGCTTGCATTCAATCCTATAGAACATACGTAGAGGAAAAATTGTAGAAGAATTTTTACTAAGGTTGATTGTGACTGTATATTATGATTTTGGAGATTCTGCTATCTTTTAAATACTCTGAAATGTTATACTGCATGGAAAACAGCTTATAGTCTATTTACAATATAAAATAAAATTTGTTAAATGTGAGAAAAACTATCTTTTCTAAGTGTATTGCTTAAGAGTTCCTTCTTTAGCCTGGTGGCTTGGCTCTTGTTATGAGGTACTGCCTTGGGATAAGAAAGGATTTGTAAAATGTAAGGTTTTTGTCTTAAACTGGTTTCTTTTCAAGATGGAATTAATTACAACATGCCCCACAGTGTTCGAGAAATATAGTTTGGGATTACTCATGAACTGTTAATCTTATTTCAAAATCACGTATGGAAATATATTTTACCCCATTCAACTAGCCAATTGTGAACAGATGGGAAAACCCAAGCTCAACCAATCTGAGCCAGAGGGGCTGGGCCTGCTGCATTAGGAATAAATAGCAGAGCAGACTGCCTGTTCTGTGTGCTTGCTTACCAGATTTTTGGCTGATGGTACACTGTTCTGCACAGAAGTAAATTTTGCCTTGCTGAGACAATTCTTTATTTTCATCTCTCTGTCTCTCTCTGTCTCTCTATGTGTGTGTGTATGTGTGTATGTATATGTATACACATATATATAATTATTTTAAGACTTACTTTAGATGTGCAAAACACATTTATGTAAATAGGAAAATACCCTAAAAGTGATGCTCTACCATCAAGACACAAGCAGAAGTGTTTTAAAAAACAAAAAACACACATACACACAAAAAAAATCACAAATTACAAAAAAGAAAACCCTCAGGAGGGTTTTCTTGAGGAGTCTCAAGTGTTAGGGAATATAAAGGCCTTGAGTTGAACCAGTTACAGGCAAAACAAAACATCTCTGCATTCTGAATTGGAAATAGACTGAATACAAGACATTGGTACTTTTTGCCTTTTATATATAAATTTTAAAGAACAATAAATGTGTAGGTGTTGAAATGTGTATTTCAAACAGTGTATATATCTTTAATATTCAAAAAACTCTGCTGATAAGATTAGTCTATTCTGGGCAACCATATTTAAAAATTGTTTTTTTTTCTCTTAGGCTAGCTATCCGAAGCCTGTTTGAAGTTTCTTTCCAGGGGTACTTGTGACCTTCTAGGTAGATCAGTTCTTCGTGGAATGAGAAATGGCAGATCGTTCAGCATTACTAGCCCAACACACGGAATGCTAAGATCATTTCCCACCTAGTCACTTTCCTGAAGGAAAAAAGTCCCACTATTTTCCCAAATGCCCCAGGAACAGTACAAATTCAACTCTAAACGTAATCTTAATTAAGTGAATGAAAACCTGAGAACTGATCACTTCATTAGACCATGCACAATACATTTTTCAATATGAAAAATTAAAATGAGCATAAGGGACATGAAACCAGTTACAAATGAATTGTTACTGAAAAGGCAGCATTTTAACTTGTAAAAATGATGAGAGCTGAGGGTAAGTGAGAGAGCTCGAGCATACATACAGTCAGCATTTTTCAGTGACTGCTTCTTTTTGGAAGGTTTGGAGATGACTTTTATCCTCTTGCTGAGGAACACGCCAATGTCATCACTGTTGCCATAGAACATCTTTACAGACAACATGAAGTGTTTTCTTTTGTCTGAATCAGATATGTACAATGTTTTGGCTGTGCAATAGTTCTGTGAAAGAAAAACAAAGTTGTAATAACACTGGCTTCAAAATGAAACCAGACTAACTAGACCTGAGTATAGGATACCCTAAAATAGAGGCTATAAAACAATACTTTAAACATGGTTAAATTCATCTAAAAGGATTACCCAAAAGAACTGGAATTAAGTCTGGGAAAGTGGCTCTGTGGTAGAGTGCTTGCCTAGCATGCATGAGGCCCTGGGTTCAATTCCTCAGCACCACATAAGCAGAAAAAGCCAGAAGTGGCGCTGTAGCTCAAGTGGTTAAGTGCTAGCCTTGAGCTGAAGAGCTTAAGGGACAGTTCCCAGGCCCAGAGTTCAGGCCCCACAACTGACAAAAACAAACAAACAAACAAAAAACTGAAATTAAAAGTATAAGAAAGAAATGTCCACATCATTATGTCAGTTTTGGTAACTGAAATTATAGTATTCAAGTTATAACACCAAATAGCAAAGATACTTCAAAATGGTACTACCTCAATGGCTTTAAAATCCTCCCTAGTCCTCTGATTCAACCATAAGACCAACATAGATGGCTATTTATTTAGAAATAGCATCACATACAAATCTCCTTATAAGAAAATATTTCTAATAAAAGTACTTTGAATACATAATAACTAGAATTATCATTTTAAAAATGTGTAAGAACACTGACCACAAAACTCACATCCCAAAGGACTCAGAAAATATTAAGTTTTAGCCAGATAGGAGGCTGAGATCTGAGGACTATGGTTTGAAGGCGGCTCACACAGGAAAGCTAGTGGAGACTTTTATCTCAATTAACAGCCAAAAAAAGCTGGAAGTGGAGTGCTAATTTTGAGCAACAAACCTCAGGATGGATGAATGAATGAACACACACACACACACACACACACACACACAAATTTTTTGAAAAAACTAGCAGCAATAAAAGGTAAGTTAGTTTGGCAGTGGTGGCTCTCACCTGCAATCTCTACTCCTCAGACTGAGATCTGAGGATCAAGATTCAAAGACAGTCAAGGTAGGAATGTCTGAGAGTCTTATCTCTAGTTAACCCCCCTTCCCCCCCAAAGCCGTAAGTGAAGCTGTGGCTCAAGTAGCAGAGTGCTGGCTGTGGCCCAGGCCCCAAGTTCAAGTCCCAGGACCAGCATATAGTAAGAGGAAGAAGAAGAGAAGGAAGAAGAAAACGAGGAAAAAGAAGAACAAGAAGTTATAGTTCTGTACTATGGTTAAGCAACAATCTTTACAACCTAGATAAACACTTCTAAGAATTTGCCTATGCCTCTGCTTCTAGCAGAAAACAGATTAAGAAGGCTGAGTAAATCACTATCAACAGGTGTATTCTCATTGGGTATCATGTTTCTGTCACACAGACGTGATTAGCTATCTACCTTTACCAGTGGCTTCCAATACAAATCTCTGGTTTCCACGCTGTTAAAACACCTAGCAAGCTGTGCAGGTTTCCTATGTGCCACCTCTAGATGTCAAGAGCATAGGTTCATAACTAGATCCCAACTATTTGAAAGGTTGGTTTCTGATTTTAGATTATATATTCAAGAAATTGTGATAAATGCCCCTCTGTAAATACAACTACTTAAAAATAATATAGACAGATTAGACAGACAGATATTGTGACTCATGGCCATGGTTTTAAACCAACAAACAACAACAACAAAAATGAAGGTCGACTGCATTCTGATACCACACAAGTCCTTCTCACAGGGAACAGCAGCCTTCATTTACCTTTCCTTCCAAGTTCAGTTGCTGCATTTCTTGGTCACTATTACCTATCCCAATAAATGCACATGGTTGAGACTCTTGTTCAGAACAACCATCACGTTCCATTTGTTCTTTTTTTTTCTTCCATCCACTACCCATAAGATATACACAAGGAGGAGGGCAAAAAAAACCTGAATAATGGTTGAGAAACACAAAGCAATTAGATTCAAGACATTTCATTTTCTTGAACATTATCACTACTATACAACCATATCGAAAGGCCCTGAATTCCTACGAAAAATATTACAACGCAATCGAATCCATCTATAGGACAAGAATCAAACTTTTTTTTTTTTTGGGGGGGGGGGGGAGTCCTAGGGCTTGAACTCAGGGCCTAGGCGGTGTCCCTGAACCCCTTTTGTTCAATGCTAGAACTCTACCACTTGAGCCACCTTCAGATTTTTCTACTTATTTGGTACTGAGGAATCGAACCCATGATTTCATGCATGCCAGGCAAGCATTTTACCACTTAAGCCACATTCCCAGCCCCAAGAATCAAAACTTTTGAATTTGTTTGGGTAAAAAGTTTTGAGGTAGAATTTCTTTTTTTTTTTAATTGTGAAAATACTGTACAGAGGGGTTACAATTACATGGGCAAAATAATGAATACAGTTCTTATCAAGCATTGTTGCCTCCTCCTTTGTTTCCCCTTCCCATACTCCCCCACTCTACCCGATCCCCCCCCCCCCCCCCCCCCCCCCCCCGCCAAAGTTGTAAAGTTCATTTTATATATTCCTTATGGCCAGATGCTGGAGGTTCACATAATCCTATCTACTCATGAGGCTGATATTTGAGGACTGGTTTGAAGCCAGCTCAGGCAGAAAAGTCCAAGTCCCTGTGAGACTCTCATCTCCAATTACCCATTCAAAAACCAGAAGTGGTGCTGTAATTCAAAGTGGTAGAGCATTAGCCTTGAGTTCAAGCACCACAACCAGCAAACACGCACGCATGCACGCACACGCACGCACACGCACACGCACACGCACATTCTTTACTCAACTTATGTAACTAACTCCTTTGCATCTCACCTTCATAATAATAATAAAAATTGAAATTAAAATTAAAATAATAGACCACTAGACTCGTGATTGATACTTAGTATCTACTCAACATATAATGCTACTCTTGTTACACATATTATACTTAATCTTACTTGGTATTTAACCTGGAAAGTAGCATTAAAGCAATCAATATTTCAAAATATTAATTAAACTATGTATAAAGTAACAGGAAAATGGATTATTGTGGTGGGAGTTCTATGAGAGCATACTGCTTTGTGTCTCTAACCCTCTAAATCCTTGGTGCACCATAAATGCCTAGAGATCTTTTATGTTAAAGGAATCAAGACACTATTCTTTGAGCACATACTTGCTTTGCTAGTTGCTAACAAACACCCTCATAAATTCTACCCACCTAAAGTGACTTCCTTATCTAACAATTTTTTAAAGATTCCAAAGCCAAGTTCAAGCCCCATATTTTACATATCTTAAATTAGTTGATATGTAGGATATAATTCACTTACGTCCAGTCATACCTGCTAACATGTACATACACTAAATGACTTATGGCACATTGATGGTGTACTTCAAAATTCCTACAGAAGCTAGGCAATATAATAAACCAGTATGAATATCCTTTAATTACCCACAGAACTGGGTTCCTTCTCTTTCTTAAAAGAAAAGCCCTCATAGTAATTCATATTAATTTTTTTGATCTTGGGGGGGAGGGGGTGGTAGGGAGGATCATGGGGCTTGAACTTGACCTGAGCGCTGTACCTCAGCTCTTCAGCTCAAGGCTAGTGCTCTACCACTTGAGCCATAGCACCACTTCTGGTTTTCTGGTAGTTTATTGGAGATAAGAGTTTCATAGCTTTTCCTGCCCGGGCTGGCTTTGAACCAAGATTCTCAGATCTCAGCCTCCTCAGTAGTTAGGATTACAGGTGTGAGGCACTGGCGCCCAACTGTACTATTATTTATAGTTAGGAATTTGAAAAAATATTTCTTTCTTTCTTTTTTTTTTTTTTTTTGTCGGTCGTGGGGCTTGAACTCTGGGCCTGGGCGCTGTCCCTCAGTTCTTCAGCTCAAGGCGAGCACTCTACCACTTGAGTTACAGCGCCACTTCCGGTTTTCTGGTGGTTTATTGGAGATAGGAGTCTCACGGTCTCTCCTGCCCGGGCTGGCTTTGAACCGCGATCCTCAGATCTCAGCCTCCTGAGTAGCTAGGATTACAGGCGTGAGCCACCAGCACCCGGCTGAAAAAATATTTCTTAATTCTCTTGATCCTACTGTTAAAAAAAAATAATAACTTAAGCTGGGCACCAGTGGCTCATGGCAGTAATCCTATCTACTCAGAAGGCTGAGATCTGAGGATTGCAGTTCGAAGCTAGCCAAGGCAGGGACGTCTGAGACTCATATCTCTAATTAACCACTAAAAAACCAGAAATGGCACTGTAGCTCCAAATAGTAGAGCACTAGCCTTAAATGGAAAAAGCTCAGGGTCAACACCCATGCCTTGAGTTCAAGCCCCACGACCAAAAAATAAATGACTAAATAGTTTAAATGAAATGACAACCAGCCACTGGTGTGTGTTATAATTAAGAAAACAGCAGGGGTGGTCAGACATGTGAAAGCATACCCACCCATAGAAGCAAATTTGATCTGATTTGATATGAAATCCAAACCAAGATGCTGGTGACTCTCAGGCCTTTCTGAAGGTAAGCAGAATGGGCTTCTTGTTGCTATCCCCTGAGTATCTACTGCAGCAGCTACTGACTGATTCAAAATATAATGGCACTGTCTTTCCTCAACTGGAGCCAGAAGTAATTTTTTGAGAAGCGAGCAGGGTTTATTTAGTAGTTATTAGTTCTTCTAGGTATCTCTAGAATATACATATATATGTATGTATATATACATATATCAGGATTACAGTAATACAGACAAAATTCCTTAAGGAATTTATACTCCAATAAGAGGCACAATTTAAAAATAATTCAAATAGTATATACACTTTGTTAGCTAGTGTTCCCTGAGGGAAATAATAAAGCAGGAATAGAATACTTGAAAGGTGAACCACATGGGGTAGCCAGGGAAATCATCCTTAAGCTACCATTTAAAGCCATGTGGGTAGCTGGGAAGGTGGCTCAGTGGTAGAGCGCTTGCCTTGCATGCTCAAGGTCCTAGGTTCGATTCCTCAGCACCACATAAGCAAAAAGAAAAAAAAAAGCCAGAAGTGGCGCTGTGGCTCAAGTGGTAGAGCACTAGCCTTGAGCTGAAGAGCTGAGGGACAGTGCCCAGGCCCAGAGTTCAGGCCCCATGACCGGACCAAAAAAAAAAAAAAAAGAATAAAGCCATGTGGGTAAAGCATGTGAGTAGAGGAAGATCAAGTGCAAAGGCTCTGTGGTTAGAACTACGACCAATAGTGGGGACATAAACAAACCAGAATTCTGGGTCAACAGATGAAGCCAGACCCAGTGGGCCCTACAGACCAGGTGAGTAAGGAGGGAAGCCTCTGTAGACTCCTTGTATTTATTTAAACTAAAAGAGAAGTGCAGCTCTATTGTCTGTAGGCTTGCACTGAGGGCATGGATATAAAGGTCATAGTCACGGTAGTAGGCCTACCTCCAGGTTACTCCAAGTTTGGAAGAATGCCCAGATTAGCAAGACTCATTTTGGAATTGTTTCAATTCAAGTCTTTCTGGCTTTTAATGCTGGGAACTACCCAATGCTTACTCTGGCACAGACTCAAGTACCTCGAGTGTCATATTCTCAGGAGATAGTAAAGGCATCACTTTTAGAAACTCATCTCCAGTTAGCATTTTACTTGCACTGATAGTAAGACTTCTTAGCAAACTAAAACATTAGCTACAATATTCAAGGAGCTATGCTTTAGATAGTATACCAAATGTGGTAGCCAAATCTCAGTTATCTCAAAATATACTTTCATTTCATATCTGAAAAATAACATGGCCTGAAATGATAAAAGAATGAGTACTGGTGGTTTCTCAGATGCATTGTGACAAAATGCTTATGAAACAGTATAAAATTAGCCAAGTAGATAAAACATTCTTTTTCTCAGTCATCCAGGGATTGTCAAGCATTAATAAATGTGGAAAATAGGCTAGCCCTGTGTTTGTATATCAACCCTACAATTATTCACAAAAGCCATGATACCCACCCCCCAAAAGCAAAACCCTGGTAGATCTAACAGATCTGAACATAGAAGACTATGTAGGGTGCAGATGAAATCATTTTCTAAATATTTCAATTGTTGTCATTAAAAATTAGCACGAGTGCAAATTTTCACTTTCACAGGTTTCTTTTGCTACATCAATCAAATAAAAGATAAACATATGTATAAAAAAGGGAATATACATAAAGAAAATTAAAGGGACTGAGGATATAAAGAACACACAATTAACCTAACAAAAATTAGCAGACTTGTATCTACAATTGTGTATGAAATGTTCTTACTTTGGTCAGTATGTCCTAAACTCTTAGTGAAAAGTTCACAGAGTTTAAAAGCTGCATTTAAAAACAAAATAAACTAACAAAAAAACCTATTAACCTGGGTATTGGTGGCTCAAGCCTGTAATCCTGACTACTTGGAGACTGAGATTGGGAGAAATGTAGTTTAAAGCTAGCCCAGGCAGAAAAATCTGGAAAACTCCATCTCCACAGAGGTTACCAGTCATGGTGGGGTGTATTTGTGATCTCAGAAATGACAGAACAGAAGCCTAAAGTGAGCATATCACCGGTTCTTAGCACATAGAAAGCAAGACTCACCAGGAACTGGTAGCTCATGCCTGTAATCCTAGCTACTCAGGAGGCTAAGATCTGAGGATCCCAGTTTGAAGGCAGCATGAACAGTCCATGAGACTCTTATCTCCAAAAAACTACTCAGAAAAAGGTGGAAGTGGCGCTGTAGCTCAAGGAATATAGCTCTAGCTTTGAGCACAAAGAGGCTCAGGTAGTGCATCTAGGCCCTGAGTTTAAGCCTCAGGACAAGAAAAAGGACAAGGAGGGAAGGAGGGAAGGAGGGAGGGAGGGAGGGAGGGAGGAAGGAAGGAAGGAAGGAAGGAAGGAAGCAAGGAAGGAAGGAAGGAAGGAAGCAAGGAAGGAAGGAAGGAAGGAAGGAAGGAAGGAAGCAAGGAAGGAAGGAAGGAAGGAAGGAAGGAAGGAAGGAAAGCAGGCAGGCAGGCAGGCAGGCAGGCAGGCAGGCAGGCAGGAAGGCAGACAGGCAGGAAGGCAGGAAGGCCCTATTTCAAAAATAACCAGCAAAACTCAGGGTTATAAGAGTGGCTAAAGTGGAACAGCACTTGCATCGCCAAGTACAAAGCCCAGTCCTTACGTAATCCAGACCTAAATAACAATGTTGCCTTTTTCATTTTGTCCATGGCAATGTTACTCTCTGCCACTTGGTGGTGATATGCCCACACATAAGATTTTTATATTCATTTTATATGCTTCAACAACTATTCCCATGAATCCTAGTAATAGATCTTGGAAACATGTTAGCTGAAGGCTTTTTGTCCATCCCAATATATACAAGAAGTGTGGTTAGACAAACTCATGTCATATCATTTGTGTACCTTCTCAAAAATCACTACCCTCTGATGCTTACTCTGTTCAAAAGGACCATATTTTGGAACTTTGGAATATCAGTTACTCCAATGAATACAATTCTTAGTATGACTTGAGAACCACAGTCTCAGTGTCTCAATGCTGTGGGACTGTCTCTACAGTATCACTATTGCTGCATACTAATCAGTGGAAAAAGTTGATGCTACATTTCCTTCAGAAAAAAGGACTTTCTACTTTTTTAGCTTGGGGAAGCTTTCCTTTCTTTTCCTTTTCCATTTTTGGTAGATCTGAGGATCACTGTCCAAAGCCAGCCTGTGCAAGAAAGCCTGAGACTCTTACCTTTCCAATTCACTACCAGAAAATGGGAAGTGGTGCTAAGGCTTAAAATGGTAGAGTGCTAGCCTTGAGCAAAAAAGCTCAATGACAGCACCCAAGTTCAAGCCTTACAACTGACAGCCACCCCCACCCCTGAAAAATATTAATAAATACTTTTCAGCTTTACCCCTTTTTTCAGCTCAGATTTAGACTACATCAAGAAAAGTTCTATTCAATTTTCTTCTAATATGAAAATTAATTATATAATTATATATTTCCCTTCTCTTATGTAAATACTAAAAGCTTTCTTTATGCTGTAATTTCTAGGATTCCATTCATTCCTTTCAATTCAACCTAAACCTGAATTTTCATTCCTTTTCTCAGGAAGGTTAGGTTCTTTTCCTTTGCCTCAGCCTCAACTCAGGTCATTTTTATCTAGTAAAGCTTACCCCAAACAATGCTATTTGAAAGACAATGACTCAAGAAACTATTAACAAGAAAGTTCCAGAAACCAAGTGGAAAAACAAGAGTGCTGTATATTGGTTAGTGGGCTGAAGCAGGGGGAGGTGCATTAAATGCCTATTGAGGCCTCCCCTCCAACAACAAATGGGCTGGCTATAAATGATGATCTGAGGTCTGTGATGTATTACAGTGAAAGAACACTTGCTAAAGCAAACCTGAAATTCTGGGTTAGACCCCTACCATCACCACAAACGAAACACCAAACAATAGAAACCCACAAAAAACAGTACCTTTGTAAATGAGCTAATGTTTCATTAAAATATTTGGGGGACATGACTCTCTTCCACCCCCTCCCTCACCACCCACCAACACACAGAGTGGTTTTAATTTTGTGAAATCAAGAACTTACTTAGCCATATGATCTCTACTAAATTGTCCTGGTTTGAGTATGTCTCAAGTTTCTTTGTTTATTCCATTTAAGACACAAATCCCATCAAGCATAATCCTAGCACCCAGGAGCCCAAAGCATGAGGCTTGAGAGATGTGAGGCCACCTGGGCTACACAGGGGCCCAGTCCTTCAAGGGTTTTTTGTTGTTGTTGTTGTTCTTTTCTTTTTGTGTTGGTCCTGGGGCTTGAACTCTGGGCCTTTGCACTGTTCCTGAGCTCTTCAGCTCAAGGCTAGTGCTCTACCCTAGAATCACCACACCACTTCGTTTTCTTGTGGTTAATTGGAGATAAGAATCTCATGGACTTTTCTGCCCGGCTTGATTTGAACCTCGATCCTCAGATCTCAGCCTGTTGAGTAGCTAGGATTACAGGTATGAGCCACTGGTGCCCCACTCTTCAGTTTTAAAGGTCAGAATTCCACCTTCTCTTTCCATTACTCCAGTAACAGAAACCAACCTCAGACATAAATACAAATACGTAATTTTCAACTAATGTGATAGATACAACTATCCACCACAAGAAGTATTTTTACCTTTTTTCATTTCCATATGACTTCTGTGCAACTTTTGCATGAAGAATCAGTACTGTTTGATCTCCTCTTTCTTTTAAATAATTTCTCATTGCTTCCCTAAAATGAAACATAAATACCATCATGTATGGATGAAATTCCAAATGCCACCTTTTATCCTCCTTATGCTCTGCAATGAATGTAGTGGTGATGAATATTTTAAACAACCAAATCTAAGGAAAAACCAAAGCAAAAACACACTCATGAGTTAAATGTGAAGAATACTAAACAATGGGACAAGGAATACTGTTCATCTTCCAACTCGATAAGCTCTGTTCTTGGGCGGGGCGGGGGGACATTTCTTCAGGGCTGGGAATGTGGCTTAGTGGGAGAGTGCTTGCCTCACATGCATGAAGCTGTGGGTTCAATTCCTTCATACCACATAAAAAGAAAAAGCTAAAAGTGGTGCTGTGGCTCAAATAGTACAGTGCTAGCCTTGAGCCAAAGAAGCTTAGGGACAGTGCCCAGGGCCTGACTTTAAGCCCCAGGACTGGCAAAAAACAAAAGCAAACAACAACAACAAAAAAAACCCCAACTTCATTCTTTGAAATTTATCTTTTGAATCAAACCACAATTACAACCTCTAGAATAAACAAAAACCAACCTTACACTACCAGTGTTGCTTTATATTATTTATAATTTAATTTTGTTCCTGCTCTCCTTTTCTTCCACTCCTATTAGAATCAGTTTTCCACTTAATACAAAAGCTGTAACAAAGCATTCAAATTTATTATACTATCTTAAAACAGCAGAGCTAGATGAGGACTAAGAAATGCCTATCACTTATACATAAATATAATTCTCCAAAAGATGTTGCTAAGCACATGAAACTTAATGGAGCCTATTTAAAATTAGTGGAAAAAAACTAATTTTTTGATAAAACACAATATTAAGTCTTTCATGAACAAACTACATATGAAGAAATATGTGTATAAAGAAACAGGCTCAATGTATGTGTATTTTTTTCCCTAGCTACCTTGCTAAGCAATATGGCAAAGCAAGGTCTGTAACACCAAACCAACAATTCTGGGTGAGCCAAATTCCAACTGTTGAGACTTTTCCCCTCACCTAATTAAAGGTGCTTCAAAGATCATCATCAAAAATACTTTTTTACTAAATTTAAATGCCATTCTTTATATTTTACAGAGTCAATATACAAATAACTCCAGCTGAGTAGGTAGCCTCACAAGAAAATCAAATGAAATAGTATTTCTTGTGTTTACTGAGTGCCAAGTCATGAATTAAGCACTTCAAAGTCACTATTGACATCACTTTGACTGTGTTGTCAAAGGTCCTGCAATGAGTACATGGCAGTCAGGAATTGAACCTGTAATGTAAGATAGTAATGTGAGTGAATGAGGCTGGCAAGAAGGGAAGTCAACTTCTGAACAGCCTTCAAAATTGGACATCTGTAAACTTAAATACTAAGTATACATGTTGAAGATAATTCAAACATCCCTCTTTATTAGATGATTACAAAGTGGTCACAAGTAAAAAAATATTACAAGATCTGGGGGGGGAAAAAACTTAAGACATGAAGAAAATCTACCCCCTTTACAAACTGGGGCACACATCATCCTTCAGCTTTCTTATTCATTGTAGAGGAACATGCTGCCTGCACAGTCTGAACTGAAAGCAAGGAGAATCCTGACAGGATCTAAAACACTTAAATATGGGACAATCAGTTACCAGGGGTGCCGCCACTTGTTCTACTGAGTAGCCTTTACTTTCTCTTTACTAAATGAACTCAAAACAACACATATTTCTTTTTTATTTAGTACAGAGAAAAGACTACAAGGCAAGGCAAAGTTGTAAAGACGTTGTCAACTAAAAGATAATAGGAGATAGAAGATAATAGAAGACAGAAAAAAGTAGACGAGCTTTGTATCTTCTGTTTTGGGAGAAAGAAGCGTGTATTAATTCCTTCTGTGGGAAATGCCAGCCCTTGGTACCTGTGAGTTGAGAATTTTCAACAAATCCCAGGAAATACCACCTATAGTGTGAAGGAGGGGTCTGGGCTGTGAAGGTGGGCTTCACTGGGGGATAACTGACAAAGCTAAGGGAAAAAACAAAATTACACACCCAATAAGCAGTAACAGGGAAAAATTATAAATGGAAGCTGAAAAAGACTAGTAATGGAGCTGGGGATGTGGTTTAGATGCCAGTGCTAGACAACACTGGACCTGGGCTAACCACTTGGGGGACAGGATGGGCTGGTAGGGGCTAGGAGCGAGGAGGATGGAGGGAGCAATAGTGCCCAATTGAATTGAACTCTTGGAGGGAAAGAGGGAAAGAGGGAGGGAAGAAAGAGAAATGTAGGCAGGCAGGAAGGACTGTGACTGGAGTCCAACTGTGCTATAAAAGGGCACAGCCATGCCAGGTGGTGGTGGATCACACCTGTAATCCTAGCAACTCAGGAGGCAAAGATCTGAGGGTAGCGGTTCAAAGGCAGCCTAGGCAAGAAAGTCTATGAGACTCATCTCCAATTAGCTGTCAAAAAACAGGAAGTAGCACTGTGGCTCAAAGTGGTAGAGCACTAGCTAGCTTTGAGTAAAAAGAGCCCTAGGATAGCACCCAGGCCCTGAGTTCAAGCACCATGACCAATTTTTTAAAAATTAATAAAAAGGACTTAGCCACTAAGAGGAACAATTGATGAGATGTTTAAAGCAAAAACAAACAAATAAATATAAAGCTGGGCATCAGTGGCTTACACCTATAATCCTAGCTACTCAGGATCTCAATATCTGAGGATTGTGGTTCAAAGCCAGCCCACGCAGGAAAGCCCATGAGACTCTTATCTCCAATGAACTACTCAGAAAAGGCTAGAAATGGCTCAAGTGGTAGAGCACTACCACTCAGAGACAGAACCCAGGCTCAGAGACAGAACCCAAGCCCTGAGTTCAAGCTACAGGACTAACCAAAAAAAAAATCTGATACCTGTAAAAGATCTTAAAGGAGAGTTAGTTGAAGGCTGGAAGCTTCTATTTTACTTGTAAAGTGCCAGGCCATTATGATGACTAATGGTAAGAAAAGATAAACACCCAGGTGTTTAGAATATTTATCATTATACATGTATACTAACAGCTCAGGTGATGTTGGAATCCAAAATCAATGGTATCAATTTTCACTAACATTACAAGGTGGGAATGGGGAAAGACAGAAATGGCAATAAGGAATTTGGGATGCTGTTAAATGAAGTGACTGACCAGAGATTCTAGTGTATATAGAAACAAACACAGGAGCAAAGCCAGGAGAAAAGTTGATAATAACCCAACCAAATGCTAGAAAGTACCTGGCATGAAACCTAAAAGGCTGCTATATACTTGAATTTAAACTGTATTTCTCAGTTATTTGATTTGCATTGTAGTCTCTATCATTCCATTTAACCATTAATTATATACTTATCAGGTTTCACCTGTACTTTTCTTGTCTTCCTAAACAGACTACATAGTCATTAAAGGCAAGATCTTTAAGACACTTCCGGCAATCAAAATCCTTCCTATAAAGAAGCTATGAATTATCATAATTAAAAAACAAAAATTGAACACTGTGCCAGTACTGGTCAAGAATACATCAACACAGCCAACAACTTTGAGGACAACACACATTTTAGAAATGAAGGAGAGGTTAATTAACTTTCCTACAATGATGTCAGAGAGCCAGGACTCAAGCAGGTAGTCTGGCTCTCTTTAGGACAAAATTGTACTATTTAAAGTTTTGTAGTGGTAAGGAGCAGTTTTGGTATGAAATATAACAGGGTCTGAACCTTAACTATCTCACTAAGACTAGTATTCTCCCCTGTAAAATAAAGTCAGCTGCAAAGGGAAAAGCAAAGTTAGATACCACCACTGACGTATTGTATAGCAAGTGTCAGATGAATTCAGATATTACTATAAATTTCTTAGAAATGGCATTTCATGGCAGGAGGGGGTTGGGCTAACAAAAAGGATGAAGGAAGCTGAACATAATTGAAACAGATTGTCTGCAACTATGAAAACAGAGCAATGAAACTTGCTGAAATTGTTTTGGGAAGGGGGACAGAGGGCAGGGAGAATGATGGGGTAAGACTGATAAAATGTGGGAGGGAATCAATGAAAACCCCCTGGTATAAGTACGCATATGTAAAAAAGACAAAGTATTTCAATCTCATTAATAACAACACAGGGTACAGGAGTAAGGGCAGGGACCTAGGAGTGAACGTTCAGTTTCCGACTTGCAAAGCCCAAGTTCTGAAGGTACCACCAGTGGCACACCTATCTATCTTCCCATTAAAGATCTACTGAAAGCACCGGGCATTGGGCACTGTGCTAAGTGCTTAAAGAAACTATTTGCAATTATGATTATCTTAAGGTGTTTATGATGAATATAGGGTCACATCTGTGATTTGCGTCTTTCTTGTAGTGGATATAAAACAGGTACTTTCTAGCTTGAATAAAGTCTTTTTTTTCATGGCCATTATATAAATCCTTGTTTTTTGACCCAAACTGTGGGTACCCACCAGGTCTTGCTGTGACTCACACTTCTGCCTTTAAGTCCCTAGTAAACTAACACACCGCAACTGTCTGCTTACTTCAGTGCCATGGCACCTGAGGCAGGTTTGGATAGGGAGGAACTGGGTAATTGGGGGATATAGTGTTATTTCTCTGGGGGCACCCTGCAAAATAGCAAAGGAAGAGCTTCAAGACTTGATTGTTTCTATTAGGCCTGACAAAGGCTGTAATAAATACACACACACACACACACACACACACACACACACAAATGTGTGGAAGTGTGAATGAGAGACAGAGGAAGACAAGAAAAGAGACTGCGGTGACAGTGAGACCAACAGTACAGAGGTTTTGTAGAAAGCTTAGTCCAAGTGACAGACAAAAGTTTCCTTAGCATGAAAACATAAAGCAGCTCTAGCAATTATGTTTAACTTTCTTTTAAAAAGCTGCAAACCAGCCGGGCGCTGGTGGCTCACGCCTGTAATCCTAGCTACTCAGGAGGCTGAGATCTGAGGATCGCGGTTCAAAGCCAGCCCGGGCAGGAGAGACCGTGAGACTCCTATCTCCAATAAACCACCAGAAAACCGGAAGTGGCGCTGTAGCTCAAGTGGTAGAACGCTCGCCTTGAGCTGAAGAGCTGAGGGACAGCGCCCAGGCCCAGAGTTCAAGCCCCACGACCGACAAAAAAAAAAAAAATAATAAAAAAAAAAAATAAAAAGCTGCAAACCTTGTAAAGGAAATTCCCTGATACTAAAATCCCAGCCAAAATGTAAGTGATAAATGTTATAAGTAAGATATAGTTTGGAGTACTAAAGGGAGAAGATTAGTAAAACTACATGCCAGCTGGGTGCTGGTGGTTCATCCCAGCTTCTCAGGGGGCTGAGATTTGAGGATAGTGGTTCAAAGCCAGCCTGGGGAGGAAAGTCTGTGAGATTCTTATCTCCAATTAACCACCAAAAAACTAGAAGTGGAGATGTGGCTCAAAGTGGTAGAGAAACGCTTTCAACAAAAGAGCTCAGGGACAGAGCCCAGATTTAAGCCCCAGGACGACAACAACAATAATAAAAAGGCTATATGCATTTGCAGACTTCCTAGAACCTAAGAACCTAGTCTCACTCTCTAGTTACTGCAAACAGGAAAAAGCCACTTGGTATACTGGGTATCCTCTCTCTAGGTACATACAGTCATAACTTCATAACTCAGGCTTCTCACATGAGGGGGTACCTCAGGGTGGCGCATTCAGTATTCTGGAGTCTGATGTCTGAATTGTAACTAACATCCTCACAATGATACCATGTTCCAATTAGCAAAAGAAGCCTCAACAACCAGAGAGCAACTGTTTCTACTGTATAAACAACAATATCCTATTTTTCTTATTTGAGTTTTCAAACCTGTACGCCACATTTAAGTGCTCTGAATAGTATATATCCTAACTACAGTATTCCTAAATAAAATTTCAAACTGTGTAGATAGAATTGTGTTGGGTTTTTTTCTAAATAATAACTTTTTTTCAAAATTATTTATGGAGTGGGAAAGGTTTCAGAGGTTATTTAAAAAAAACAAAAAACCAACTCTCTGGTTGTAGTCTGCATTCAGACCTGGCCGGGCCACAGCAGTCAGGATGAACTTCCTTCGGCTTGTGCGTGACAACTGGGTTCACATACTTGTCCCTTCAGGATTTTTATTTGGATGTTATCTAGACAAAAAGAATGATGAAAAGCTAACAGCCTTCCAGAACAAGAATGTTATTTAGAAGGGAATTGAGGCCTAATGAAGAAGTCACTTGGAAGTAAAGACTGGCTAATCACAGAATGTTCACATTTCTAAAATTATGGGAGAAAGAAAAACATTTATTATTTAATTAGGAAAAAAAAAGCTCTCCCCGAATTAAACCTTTTGAGGCCATTTCATTACTGTGTATTTAGTCAAGAAAAATGGAATACAAAAACTAAAACCCAAATATTTGCATTAGTTTAATTTTAATAGTCATGCACTATAACCCAAATATCCAGCAACAATAAATTTCTATTTAGCAATTAGAAAAATAATATCTAACACTAATGAGAGTTCAAATTTCAATTTTTAAAGAGCAGTAAATGAATTTTTACTGTATGATTCCAGTATTGTAAGATTCTATAAAAAAGTACCTGAAATCTGTAATGACAGATGAGTGGTTTCCTGGAATGAACTTGCATGTGCTGGGTATTTCTGGACTAAATACACAGTAATAAAATGGGCTTTATAGTCAAGGCATGTTATACTCAGGGCCTGGGCTAGCTGGCCTCTACTATTTGAACCACAAGGCCACATTTTTGAGTAGTTTACTGGAAATAAGAGTCTCAGGGTTTTTCCTGCCTGGGGTGGCTTCAAACAACAATCCTCAAAACAAAAACAAAAAACAAAAAAAAGAAAACAGCAATCCTCAGATCTCAGCCTCCTAGGTAGCTAAGATTACAACAGGCATGAGCCACCATAATCTGGCAACTTTTTTAAGAGGGTGTCAAATTTCTTTCCTAAATTATTCTATCATTTTACATACCCACTTGTCAGTATAAAGTAACAGTTACTGCACACATGATCAACCCTTTACATTTCATACACTTCAACAGGTACATAGTGGTAGCTTGTTGCTATAGAACAAACATAACCCTGAAAAATTCCTATGTTGAAATCTAATCTGAAATACTGTTATTGAGAAGCCGGGCGGGGCGATTGGGAAATGTTAGGTCATGAAGGTGGAGTCCTCATAAATGCTTCTTCCTTCTGAGAAGATTTATTAACAGGGAAGCAGCTCCCACCATACAAGTGATCTGCTGGCACCTTTATTTTAAGACTTTGCAGCCTCTAGAATGTTGAGAAATAAATTTATGGTCAACAAGCTACCTAGTCTATGTACCAAGTATATTGTCACAGCAGTCTGAAGGCACTCAGGTAATGGAGCTTTAATTTGCATTTCCTCAGAAGTCATTTGTGATGTGTGTATTTTGCTTGGTGAATTATCTGTTCAAACTATTTTCCTTTTTTTGTTGTTGTTGGTCATGGGGCTTGAACTCTGGGTCTGGGTGCCGTCCTTCAGCTCAAGGTGAGAGCTCCACCACTTGAACCACAGTGCCACTTCCAGTTTTCTAAGTGGTTTATTGGAAATAAGACTCTCCCAGACTTTCCTGCCCAGGCTGGCTTTGAACTGAGATCCTCAGATCTCAGCCTCTTAAGTAGTTAGGATTATAGGTGTGAGCCACCGCTGCCTGGCTACTATTTCCCATTTTTAAAAATAAGTTATTTCCTTATTGTTGCCTTTTGAGAATCATCTATATCTGGCCATAAACTCTTTATTCATAAGTTTTGATGAGCTTTCTGAAGTTAATCAGTTTCTTCGTTTCAAATTTTTTTAGTATTATTGTCTTTTAAAACCTTTATGTATCCAAAATCACAAATATTTTTACTTGTTTTCTTCTAAAATCTGCAGAGTTAGAAATGTTAAGCCCTAATTAACTTTAAGATATGTCCTCTTTTTAGAGTTACATGTAAAAAGCCATTTTTCTTAAATATGTGACACAATTCAATAGTGAAGTCATTTGCAGTTTTCTTTGTTGGAAGGTTTTTTTAATAACAAAAGCAAGGTCTGTAGGTAGATAAAAAAATATTCACGGTACAGATTTCTCTTGAGCAACCTTTAGGTAGCTTGCCACTTGAGAAGATGTTGAATGTATTGGCGGAAAGTTGTAACGTTTGCCTTAGATAGATCTTAAATCGAACTCTGAATCTTGGCTCTTTAAACATATTAAGTATAATAACTATTTAAAGTCTTTTTAGATTGCTTTTGATTGATTACATCTCATTACTAATCACTTTTCTTGCTTTTTGTATGACTGATGTATTTTTATTTTTGAATATGCATGTTTTTTTTTATTCTTACATCCTTGAGCTTTGTTCTGGTAGACTTGGAAGAGTCTGAGTCTTTTGATCTTGCTTAAAGTTTACTGGGTAAAACAGAGTATCATTTCATACAGCCTTACTTTTTTACACTAAAGAACAGCCCTTCTGAGGGCTTTAACTGCTGCCCTGTGAATTATGAGATTTTTATCTGGTCATTGCAAACAGGCATAATTCACAGTCCTAAGTTGAGTTTTAAGGATTGCTTCCTCTAATTCTTTTTTTCTTTTTCCTGGTTGGAGGGAGGTGGGGGGGGGGGGGGGGGGGGGAGGGAGCTCATAAAACTTGGAACTCAGGGCCTGGGGCGCTGTCTTTAAGTTTTGCTCAAGGCTAACGCTCAATCACTTTGAACCTCAGGGCCTCTCGGTTTTATGGTGATTAACTGGAGATGAGATTCGCTTGGACTTTTCTGCCTCAGCTGGCTAAGAACAGTGATTCTCAGATCTTGAACTGTGATTCTCAGATCGCAGCCTCAAGAGTAGCTAGGATTACAGATATGAATCACCAGCGCCCAGCCCTGCTTCCTTGAATTCTTCTAGAAACTACTATCTAAATAGTATAGCCCTTTCTTCCATATGTATGCTGAACAATACTTCACTTGAAGATTCCCAAGAGAACACTGTGAAGCTTTCTGGAACTGCACAGTTCTTCAATCCTCTCTGGGTCTGCCCTGCAAACCCACAGAAGTTCTTAGCCTCTCTGCATTCCATGAACTCCTCTACCTGCTCCTTGACCTGGAGACTTTCACTAGGCAAGGAGCTAGGGCAATCGCAGCGCTCACCTCATTCATCCTGTTTGTTGGGAATCACTGTCCTTCCTTGCCTGATGCTCAATATTTTGAGAAAACCATTGTTGCATATATTTTGTCCATGTTTTTAGTTGGTTAAGGCAGGAGAATAATTCCAGGTCCTGTTACTCCATCTTGGCCAGAAGTGGTAGTCTTAAAAGCTACTAAAATTCTCCAAACAGGGAAAATTGCTTTAAGGGCAAATGATGGAAAATGATAATAAAGTAGATGGGACCTAATTAAATGATTGAATGTATTTAGGGAAAGAAAAGGAAGTTGGTAAAGTTACTAACTTTTTTGCGGCACTAGATAAATGTCAGTCCAACAAACTACTACTGGTATAAAATAAAAATAAATTGCCTATGGCTGCGAATACAGGAATTCTACTTCTTAGAATTTACTTAACAAACATATATGAAAACAATTAATAGGAAACAGATTGATATGGAATAGATTTACCCAGAACTGGTATTTAAAAAAAAAAAAAAGATAAGTTTTTTCCTTCCTTTTTAATGTAATTCAGGAATTTAAACACAGGACCTCACCTGATGATTGCCAGGAAGACACACTACCACATAAACACCATACTCTAGCTCTTTTTGGTTTCCCTTCTTTTTTTTTTGCTTTCTTTTAGGGGGTGAGGATGGGGGAATGGGGGGGGTGGCGGTTAGTCATGGGGCTTGAACTAAAGGCCTGAGCGCTGTCCCGAGCTTTTTTTGCTCAAGACTAGTGCTCTACCACTTTGAGCCAAAGATCCACTTCCAATTTTCTGGTGGTAAACTGCAGATAAGAGTCTCTTGGACTTTCCAGCCTGAGCTGGCTTCAAACTGTGATCCTCAGATTTCAGCCTCCAGAGTAGGATTACAGGTATAAGCCACCCAGCACTTTCCTTATTTTTTAAATAGTGCCTCAGGATTTTTTCCCCCAAGGCTGACCTGTGGCTATGATTCTCCTACTTATGACTCCTAAATAGCTGGCCTTGCACACCAAGGAGAGAGGGGGAATTTCAGACATAGCCCATTTGAAAATGTTTCTAAAGCAAAGGCAAAACTAAGGATTAAAGATAGTTGGAAAAGTAATACTTAGTTTCCTTTCCCCTCAACTCCTTAAAATTTAACGTTTACCATGTTTGCATATTATGTTGCTAAAACCACTTAAGATCACATTGTATATACAAATACTAAAGATAATAAATAAAATAGATTAATAAAAATAAAGCACATTGTAGACATAATACTACTTTGTCAAAAACACTTGAGGTTTTATTTTCTTTTAAAAAGGGTATTCTTGGAGCTGCGAAGGTGGCTAAGTGGGAGAGTGCTTGCCTTGCATGCATGAAACCTTGGCTTTGATTCCTCAGCACCACATAAGCAGAAAAAGCTGGAAGTAGCACTGTGGCTCAAGTGGGAGTGCTAGCCGTGAGCTGAAGAGCTGAAGGAGACACACACACACACACATAAAAGGATATTTTTGAGACTAAGGGTATCAGTCTGCAGCACTAGGAGAAAGATCACACGGAAATTCTTGAGGCTAAGATCACACACACACACACACACACACACACACACACACACACACACACACACACACACACACACACACACACACACACACACACACACACACACACACACACACACACACACACACACACACACACACACACACACACGCGGAAATTCTTGAGGCTAAGATGTCTCCAGCACTAGGAGAAAGATATTTGACATTCTTCTATATAATCACAACACTCACAATGTGATACTTACTGATACTTTGCAGATTTTACTCAAATTCTAACAACAGTTTGACTACTATCCTTGGCTAGAAGAGGTGTGTGGAGAAACTTCCACCCTTGTGTCAAAACATGACAATATTTTTTGCTGTTGTTAAAACAAACAAAGCTTGTGCAGGAACACAGGCATGGCATTAACTGCATATAACCTATGGTGACTTGGAGATACAAGACAACATAGTTGACAAGTCTCAGAGTCTGGCTGTTTTTATTTGATTTATCTCATTTTGTTAACTGTAGCTTACTACAAAAGAAAAATGTTTTTCCTGGTTCAGGATTTATTTAAATATAGTTTTATCTCTTTCATCTGGAATAATTGCTTGGAATCTTGAGATTTTTTTTGAAGAAGTATCATTTATTTTATAGCACGGCCCTAATTTTTACCTGCCTGATATTTCCTTAATATCACAACTGGAAGCCAGGTGCCAGTGGCTCACACCTGTAATCCTAGCTACTCAGGAGGCTGAGATCTGTCCCTGCAACTCTTTTTTTTTTTTGTCGGTCGTGGGGCTTGAACTCTGGGCCTGGGCGCTATCCCTCAGCTCTTCAGCTCAAGGCGAGCACTCTACCACTTGAGCTACAGCGCCACTTCCTGTCCCTGCAACTCTTATCTCCAATAAACCACCAGAAAACTGGAAGTAGCACTGTAGCTCAAGTGGTAGAGGGCTAGCCTTGAGCTGAAGAGCTGAGGGACAGCGCCCAGGCCCAGAGTTCAAGCCCCACAACCAACAGAAAAAAAAAAAAAAAACAACAAAAACCAACAACAACAACACAACTGGAGGCTACTTAGGTCTTACAGGTGAGATTAAGTTTAGATCACGCTGCCAGGTTTCTGAATGATCATATGACAATTCTTTTATACTTTGTGAAGACTCATTTTAAGACTAATTTTAGTATAGTACTTAAACAACCACTAGTGCATTTTGCCTGAAATAATTATTACCATGTAATTGCCAAATAGTGATTTCATCATTCCAAACTCCTACATTCACCAGGTGGCATACTTCTCTAAGGAAAGGTATCTATCTATACAGAGATTACTGTCTGTCAAATATCACTTTTCTGACATGCCTGGGACCAGAAGTACTTCAAGTATAGGAATATTTTGGATTTCGGAATATTTGCAGACTTTTAATGCTAAGACATGCTAAATTTGGGGAACTCCAAAATCTGAAATTTTATGAGCATCATGTATCAATCAAAAAGTTTACGTTTTTAAAGCATTTCAGATTTTTTTTTGGCCAGTCCTGGGGCTTGAACTCAGGGCCTGTGCACTGTCCCTGAGCTGCTTTTTGCTCAAGGCTAACACTCTACCACTTGAGCCACAGCACCACTTCTGGCTTTTGCTGCTTATGTGGTACTGAGGAACTGAACCCAGGGCTTTATGCATGCTAGGCCAGCACTTTACCACTAAGCCACATTCCCAGCCCTCAGATTCTTTTATTAGGCATGTTCAACCTATATATACAGACTTCTAAGCTGTCACTGGATGCCTCAGGTATTAATCCAGTACATCATTTTGCCTAGCAGGGGATCTGTTAAAACTGCCTCCAATGATCTTCTATCAGGTATTTATCATTCTATAAATACAATTGCTCTTTTTATAATGTTAATTTGGAAATAACCTGAAGAGCCATGAATATGAAACATTAAGTCAAGAATAGTGTAAAGAAAATGAAAAATGCAAACTCACAAAAACAAATTATTAAGATAAAAGACAGAACATAAGTGGGGTTAAGAGTACAGCTTAGATAGACTAACATACACATCTCTATTCAAATAGTTTTCTTCAGAGATTAAAAAAAAAAACAACTAGCTGGGTGTAGGTAGCTCATGCCTATATACCTATAATTCAAACTACTAAGGAGGCTGAGATTTGAGGATCTCCATTAGGACCCAACCTGGGCAAACAAATCAAAAGACCCCTTATCTCCAATTAACTGGTAAAAAAAAGCCCCAACTAGAGGTGTGGCTCATGTGGTTAAGCACCAGGTATGAGCAAAAAGCTGAATGAGAGCAAGAGGCCCTGAGTTGAAGCCTCAGTATTGGCACAAAACTAAGTAAATAAAGTACTGACAATGCAGAATTCTCTACAACTATGACTTTTAAATTTCTAACTTAGGTGCTGGAAAGGTGGCTCAGTGGTAGAGTGCTTACCTCCCATGCATGAGGCCCTGGGTTCAATTCCTCAGTACCACATAAACAGAAATATCCAGAAGTTGTGCTGTGACTCAAATGGTAAAGTGCTAGCCTTGAGCTAAAGAGGAGAGGAACTGTCCCTCAGTTCAAGTCCCATGACTGACCAAAACAAACAAATAAATAAATAAATAATTTTTTTTTTGGGGGGGGGGGTCTGGTTGTGGGGCCTGAACTCTAGGCCTGGGCCCTGTCTCTCAGCTCTTCAGCTCAAGGCTAGCGCTCTACCACTTGAGCCACAGCGCCACTTCTGGCTTTTTTTTTCTGCTTATGTGGTGCTCAGGAATCGAACCCAGGTCCTCATGAATGCAAGGCAAGTGCTCTACCACTAAGCCACCTTCCCAGCCCCTTTACCATTTTTTAAGATTAATAGTTTAAAATGTAACACATAATGAAAATATATCCTATAAAAGTTAAATATAATTAGAACATAGTATAATGTTTATATCTTTTATTTTGTATGTCTGTGTGTATTTGTGCCGGTCCTAGGGCTAAGTTCAGGGCCTGAGTGCTGTCCCTGAGCTTTTTTGTGCTCTACCACTTGAGAACTTTAATTGGAGATAAAGAGTCTCAGGGTAGGCTTCAAACTGCAAATTTTCTATCTCAGCCATCTGAGTAGCTAGGATAACAGACATGAGCCACTAGCACCAGCCTAATATTTATAGTCTTACTAAAAATGGATAATCTTACATTTACTTTAAAATAGGTGAAAGTAGTGTTCACTAAAATTCTGTTCAGAGCTGGGTACCATTGGCTTTTGCTTATTTGGAAGGCTGAGAATGGGAGACTCACCATTTGAGGCCAGCCTGGGCAGGAAAGTTCTCAAAACCTCTTCTACACCACACCCAGATATGTCAAGCACCCATTATCCTAAGGTACTAGGAAGTTTGCTAAGAATGGAAGGGGAGGGAGAAGGGGGAATGTTTGCAATTCCAGGTCCGCAAGGACAGAAAAGGCCAAAAGACAGAAGTCCAAGAGACTATCTCCATGGAGGGAAGTAGACATGATGGTGATTGCCTGTGAACCCAGAAACTACAAAAAACATTATCTAAAGTAGGCAGATCTTGGCGTAGGGCCATACCCAGCTAGGAGGTAAGACCTTATCTATCTCAAACATAATCAGCAAAGCAACTGGGCTGGAGGTATGGCTCAAGTGCTAGGGCACCAGCATAAAAATCATGAAACCAAATTTCAACCTAGGGGGAGGAATATTTTCAAAAACCATTATTTCTTTCATGTCTTGCCTGTAATCAAAGAACTGTAATTAGGTAAGCACAGCTACTCACAGGAAGATTTTTTTATAATCTGTCCCTTTAAATCTTTAAATACCTTAAATCTTTAAAAACTAATTTTCAGAAAGGTTTTATTTTTTCCCCTTTTGAAGTATATTTTTATTTCCTGTATTCTTTTATTTTTTAGATGGGAAAATGAAGGTAAGTGAGGACACAAATAAGCTTATAGGGTTGGGAGGTAGCTCAGTGGCAAAATATCCTGGGTTCGATACCCAGTACCAAAAAAGAAAAGACAAAAAACACACAATTAAAAAAAAAAGAATAAGCTTACAAGCTATAGAACAGTATTTGAATGATTATTAAAAGCACCTAATATAGTTTCTAAAATGGCAGGAACTACATATACATGAAATGTTCGTGTGAAAGGATAATATAAACACTTACCTTGTGAGTCGTTTGGGTGGAGGGCGCTCACCAAATTTCCTGGAGGAAAAAAAAAAACAACTTAAGTAAGCTGTTAGTACTATGAATTCTCCCTTAGGACTTGACTTCACCCTTAAAAAAACACAAGGATTCCTCCAGCAATTATCTACATAGAGAAATAACACGCATAAACATAGTACACTATGTGAACAGGCCTCACATCCACAGTGAGCCCATGCCACACAGATGTACTGAGGACAATGGGTCACTGCCACACCTAGTCTTTTAGCAACACAGAGGAACAAAAACCTCTCAGCTCAGGAGGTAGTACAGGGTTTTCAGTGTTCACTGTGTCAGGCATTAGCTATACATTTTTTATATAATGCCTTACTTAATCACGGTAAGACAATTCTACAAAGTCTACATCATCTTAAAGGTATGAAAGGCCAAAGTCACAAATTAAGTAGCAAGCTGAGCTGAAAAAGTCGAATTTTGATAACATGCCCACGGAGTAAGGTCCTGTTAAGGGAGAAACATGGTAAGTAAATAGGGCTGGCACAGACTGTGGCCATTATGCAGGCTGGAAGCAGGAGAGAAGAAAAGCATTAGAAGAATGATTCAGGTTGGAATCATAACAGCAAGGAGACTAGGTTAGGTCAAATTCATAACTTGGCATTCATTTGTATAAGTCTAAAGTTAGTCCCATACCTCCCTAGATCTCAGTTTCCTTTCCAATGAAAAGGACACAGTGGTTGTCAAGAGAATTAAATGTGGTAATTAATACACAGAAAACATATAGAACAGTACCTGGAACATAGTAAAATGCTCAATAAATCTTAGTAATTACCTTTTTTACTTATGAAAGTTTAAATTAAAAGAACTATATAAAGAAGCTGGACGCCAGTGGCTCACGCCTGCAATTCTAGCTACTCAGGAGATCTGAGGATCACGGTTCAAAGCTAGTCTGGGCAGGAAAGTCCATGAGACTCTTATCTCCAATAAACCACCAGAAAACCGGAAGTAGCTCTATGGCTCAAGTGGTAGAGTGCTAGCCTTGAGCTGAAGAGCTGAGGGATAGCACCTAGGCCCAGAGTTCAAGCCCTACAACTAAAACAAGCAAACAAACAAAAAATCTATATAAAGGAACTCTGGTGTTACTAGAAGCAGAGTATGTGCAAAATCTATGGTCATGTGCTAGCCTCTTATTTCCTCAAATAGGAAAGTATGACTGTCTTGAAACATGAAAGCATGGCACTTGAATAAAGAACCAAGGGGTTGATTTATAAACAGCTATGTGATTTGTTCATAAACACAGAATGTGAAAGTTTATTTGAATTATGTTTTCTATACCGTAGTTGTGGTGTTCCACAAGATTATTAATTTTGGTAATAAAAATCTTAGGACCCTGTTCAAAATTAAATGCAAGTAAAGACACTGTCTATGAGTTCATAATTTATAAGCAATGAATATCTATTTCTGAATGTTAATATTTTCATTAAAATATAGAAAAGTAGCTTTAAATGAAGAGCATAAAAGTGAGCAAATAATCCAAGTTTTGTAGGCAAAATTACATCTGATTAGACAGTTCATAAAGATCCATAATTTTCCCTTAACAAAAGTACACTTGAAAGAATATCAATAATGCTAGACCACTGTAACAGTTCAAAGTATATGTTGTTGATTCTAGGTTAGTGATAAAATTCCAAAGAGGACAGGTTTACAAGGCAATAAGTTACATGATTACTTAATAAAAATCAAAATGGGCAAAAATATTTGTTGTTGAACAGAACATGGTTATCTTCAAGAAGTGGCTAAGAGCTAGGTGCTGGTAGCTCATACCTGTAATTTTAACTATTCAGGAGGCTGAGATCTGGTGATTATGGTCCAAAGCCAACCCAGCAGGAAAGAGTGTGAGACTGTTAGCTCCAAATAACCACCAGAAAACTGGAAGTGGAGTTGTGGCTCAAAGTGGTAGAGCACTAGCCTTGAGCAAAAAAGCACAGGAAGAGCACCCAGGCCCTGAGCTCAAGCCAACGAAAAAAGTGGCTAAGAAAGGCCTCTGGAGAGAGCTAGTTTCTGTGATAGTCACGTATGAATATTTACTTTGTGAAAATAAGTTCTATTGCACCTATATAATTTCCATAAGGTATATTATTTTAATTTAGAAATGTATATGCGTATACATGTACATGTGCTTACAAAACGTTAAGGCTTTTAATGCTTGCTTGGACTGAGGGTAAACAAAAGTCCTTTCCTGAACTTAATTCCTATTGTCCTCAAATTTCCTTTTAACATGTAAGTTTAGAAGCTGGCAATTTCTAGTCCTCAGCTCTAGCATTCCAGGATATGTACTTCATATTAAATATTATAAGAATAGTCAAATAGTAAGTTAAATTTAAGTCCTGACTCCATTGGTCCTCTTTTCCATCTAAATCTGAGTCCAGCCTTTCTAACAATCTTCTCTCATTCATATTACTAGGCAGAAAATTAGGACCAATTGTGGTTCTTTCTTTGGCAAACCATATTTTTTTTGGGGAGTGGGGAAGAGTTGGTAATGGGGCTTGAACTCTGGGCCTGGGCACTGTCCCTCAGCTCAAGGCTAGCACTCTACCACTTGAGCCCCAGTGCCAATTCTGTTTTTTTCTGCTTATGTGGTACTGAGGAATTGAACCCAGGGCCTCATGCATGCGAGGCAAGCACTCTACTACTGAGCTACCTTCCTAGCCCCACATAGCATATTTTTAAAGTAAAACTCATTAACTATTCAGTGTTGTGTAAACATGCAAGAATTCAGAATATTTCAATTGATTATTTTAAAAACTGGTTTCCTTTGCCTATTTCACCTACAACTGACATGAAGAGAGTATAGAATGGTGTTAATGTATTTGCCTGCCAGGTTCTAGTTCCTTTTTTCACTTTAATCATTCCACCCTTATTTATGTGGCTGTTTAGTTACTATATCAGGCACCTGACATGGAATACCACAGCAACAAACAAGAAATACAGTCCCTATCTATAGAGCAGATAGGAGACAGGCATTATAGAGTAAACTTTGCAAGGAAAGCTTGCCTCTACCCCCTAATTATTCCCTAATCAGAGAAGAAACCTGCTTAGCAACACATACTGGGAACCTTTGTTTGAAATGTAACTTGGAGTTTCATGTTTATGATTTTCCATACAATGTACTTCCAGGTAGAATTTTTACATTCAAATAGAATTGTACCTCAAGTTCTCTTTCGGTCACTCAAATGTGAACAGGATGACAGACATGAACTTTTATGCTAGGAAAAAAAAAAGGACTCAAACTTTTTATGACATAGCATAGATCTGAGTTGCTACGGGAGGTTGTCAAAAAAAAATCTGAAAAGAAACCTTTTATAAATCTTCCCAACTGTTCAACTATTCAATAAGGTTTGAAAAAGTAAAAAGTAAATATTTTTGCTTAGTAGAAAGTGAAAACCCACTTTCTAAAGATATAAGAACACAATCCAGAAACCATACTTTGTTGCATAATATACACACAGACACGTGTATAAGTACATGTAACTATCATAAATTTGGCAATACCTTCCGGAACTGACTACTCCCACACACAAGACTTAAAATTGTAGTAAGGACTGTCATAGTCTCCTGACTTTAGTGTTTGTAATCATAAATCACAATACTGAAGCACATTTTTAATTGAAAAAGACTATGAATCTGCATAGACTTAGTTTAATCAAGTTTTTTTTTCACTCCTTGCTTCCACCAAATTATGACTGGTCAATTTATTTTTATCTTTATTATTCTGTCAGTCCTGGGGCTTAAACTCTGGTCCTGGATGTCGTCCAGTTTTTTGTGCTCAAGGCTAGTGCTCTACCACTTGAGCTACAGCTCCATTTCTAGTCCCTTTTTTTTTTTTGCGGGGGGAGGGGGCGGAGGGGGCGGAGGGGGGGGGATTCCTGGCTTTCCTGCTAAGGCGGCTTAAAACTGCGACCCTCAGATCTCAGCCTCTTTTTAAGCAGCTATGATACTGCTATAAAGTTTAATGTAAGGTAGTCCCCAGCTTATAATAGTCCAACGTGAGATTTTTTTTTTCCAACTGTATAATGACTCATTGTTCTTTTCTCTAGCTAGCAATATACTGTAATATTCTCTTGAGATCCTGGGCAGTGACTTTACAGTGTACTCACTGTACACTTGCTTAGCATGCATGAAACCCTGGATTTGATTCCTCAGTACCACATAAGCAGAAAAGGCTGGAAGTGGCATTGTGGCTCAAGTGGTAGAGTGCTAGCCTTGAGCAAAAGCTCAGGGACAGGGGGCAGGCCGTGAGTTCAAGCCCCAGAACTGGAAAAAAGAAAAAAAAAAAAAAAAGGTACTAATGTTTGAACTTAGAAGGTCTCAGGCTGGCTTGCTTGCCAGGTTTGTAGCATTGTCTGGTTACTTTGGAGATAAAACCTCACAGACTTTTCTGCCCTACTGGTTTACAGCAGTGATCTTCCAGATCTCAAGTCTCTGGAGTATATCGAGGATTACAGATATAAGCCACCAGCCTCTAGCTAAAATCACTTCCAACTTGAGGTATTTTCAACTTAATATGTAGGGTTAACCACAAGATAATCCCTATGTTGTTGAGAGGCATTTATATTTAAATTCATCAGTGGATCTGTCATTATTTTCCTTTTAAACAACAGATACACCGGGGTATTTATGGAGATAACTTAACGCCAAATGCACAAAGGAAAGGCTATGATTCAAATTTATAAGAACAATATGCTGAAATAAGGACACAGGATGACCCAATGCAACAATGATACTCACAAAACACTATGTTGGAAGTGAACCTTACAACTTTGGGGGGAAGGAGGGAGTGAGGGAGGTAGGAGAAGGAAGGGCTAGTGGGAGAAAAACCAAGGAGGGAATAACAATACCTAACAAGAAATGAACTCATTTCATTACCTTACTGATGTCACCGTAACCTCTTTGTACAGCATCTTTACAAGAAAAAAAAAAATTTTTTTGTCGGTTGGGGGGCTTGAACTCCAGGCTTGGGCACTGTCCCTCAGCTCTTCAGCTCAAGGAGAGCACTCTACCACTTGAGCCAGAGCACCACTTCTGGTTTGAGTGGTTTATTGGAGATAAGAGTCTCACACTTTCCTGCCCAGGCTGGCCTTGAACCGTGATCCTCAGATCTCAGTCTCCTGAGTAGCTAGGATTACAGGCGTGAGCCACCGGCGCCTGGCTAAAAATTTTTTCACAAAGAAGCATGTGTGCACACGTATGTGCTAGCACACATGGTGTACTAATACTGGGACTGGGTATGGCCCCTGAGCTTTTTTGCTCAAGGCTAGCACTCTACTGCAAAAAGTCTGCTTCCGGCTTTTTGGTTGTTACCTGGAGATAAGAGTCTCATAGACTTCCTGCCTGGGCTGGCTTCAAACCACATCCTCAGAGCTTAGCCTCCTGAGTAGCTAGGATTACAGACATGAGCCAGTGGCCCCTTTGAATTAAGTTATTTCCAAGTAGCCTGTCACTATGGGGGGAAAAAGTGGTGATACATTCACTTTTAAAAACATGTAAAAGAGGGCTGGGAAGGTGGCTCAGTGGTAGAGTGCTTGCCTTGCATGCATGAGGCCCTGGGTTCGATTCCTCGGAACCACGTAAGCAGAAAAATCCAGAAGTGGTGCTGTGGCTCAAGTGCTACAACACTAGCCTTGAGCCTTGAGCTGAGGGACAGTGCCCAGGCCAACTGACCAAAAAAAAAAAACAAAAAAAAATCCCTCAAAGCCAAGCCACGTTTTAAAAAAAATAAAAAAATTAAAAAAAACATGTAAAAGAGAATAGTATAGATACCTTGAGTTAAAAAGAGAAAATACTCAAGAGGTAAAATGAAATTATAACAATTCTTATGATCCAAATAGGAAAGAGACTTCCAAATATTTCATGTAATATCTGTACATCAATTAGGAAAATTACATTTTGCTTGCATGTTAAAACCCCAAATACATTCATTATAAATTGGAAACTATGCTCTTTTGTTATCATGTTGCTAGTGAACAAATGTACATCTGTGATAATAAAGTCCAAAAACAATCAGAAGAAGTAAATTTAACTACAATTCAGAGCTTAAAGACTGACTTTCTTCAAAAGTGCATTTAAGCCATTAGAACCTGTCAGTCTGTCTTCATGTCCTGCTTAGACCAAAAGAGTAAGCCCAAGTGCCAAAGAGCTCTGAGAAGAGATAAACCATACAAAGGAACAGAGGTTGAAGGGCAAGATCTTATTAGAAGCAATCTTACCCAAAACCCACTTTTCCCCTAACCCACTGACAATCACCATTCCCTTTGTTCACTAAATTTTTAACTCTCACTTCTCACTTGACCTGCCTGGTTCTGTGACTCCAAAGTTGACCTTATTCAAGATTCACATTATTTATTGCTCTTTTACAGGAAGAATGCAGTAAAAGTTCTTTCATATTTTGGTTTGAATGTATCCTCCAAACTTCACACATAAGAAATGTAATTCCCATTTTGACAGTGTTGGGAGGTGCTTAGGTCATAAGGGCTCTATGCTCACGGGTGGATTAATGTTACTATGGGATTGGAGTATTGTCATATCGTGTTTGACCACCTCTTACCCTCCAATACAGGCAACTTTTTACACAGGGATGTATAGCATGGGTTTTTATGCAGAAAGATCTACCAGGCAGAGTGATAGCATGGCCCAAGTGGTAGAACAGCAGCCATGAGCAAGAAAGAAAGCTAGCGTGCAAAGCTATGAATTTAGTACCAGCATTAAATAAATTTCTATTTTAAGAGAGAGA
Organism: Dipodomys spectabilis; assembly: GCF_019054845.1. Taxonomy (NCBI): domain Eukaryota; kingdom Metazoa; phylum Chordata; class Mammalia; order Rodentia; family Heteromyidae; genus Dipodomys; species Dipodomys spectabilis. The sequence goes on along the minus strand of NW_024870698.1, from coordinate 8,951,781 downwards.
AGGGGAGGTGGATAGAAAGGGAGGGAGGGAGGAGAGGGAGGGAAGGAAGAAGTGATAGATCTACCAGATATAATGGTAACATCTTGGACCTCTCAGCCTATGGATTATAAAAAAATAAAATAAACATTTTTCCATAAATTACACAGCCTATGGTATTCTGTTACAGTGGAACAAAATGGACTAAGACATTCACCAAGGACTTAGTTTGGTTCTGATAGCTTTCAAGACTTAAGTCTATTGTTCTGACCACTATATTATAACTCTGTTAATACAGACCAAGCACAGGGTCTGGGCTGAGATGTGTATGGGGTAGGTTTTCACTGTGAACACAGCCTGTAGTAAGTAACAGGAGACCAATAAGGTCTTTATTCTGAAACAGAAATACTACTTGTCTGGGTCAGCTCTTTTAAATCTGGACAGTCTCCAAGGATCTAAGATTTATTGTATTTTCATAGCATCCTCCTCATTGACCCTCGTTTGTCTTTCACTTCTCACTTGACCTGCCTGGTTCTATGACTCAAAAGTTGACCTTATTCAAGGTTCACATTATTGTTCTTTTATAGGCAGAATACAGAGAGAATTCTTTTGTTTGTTCAAGTTGCAAGTAATGAGGGAGGAAGGAGGGGAAAGGACAGAAAGGAGCTGGGCAGTACAAAGAAGGGACAGAGAGTAAAGGAGGAGAGACAAAACTGGAGCCAAGAGAACAACAACACGAGTTTAAGAAAGCTTGCTTGAGGGAGTGTCAGAGCCACCAAGGCAAAAAGAAACAAAAGAGCAATGAAGGATCTAGAAGCCATAAAAGGGCAATTGTCCACTGCCTAGCAAATCAAATCTGGTCAATCCCAAGTACAGAAATGCTTTCATTGGAATACAGAACTTTTTTTCTGTGCAATATGAGCATAGATCACAATTGGCCTTTCCCTACTCACTGTAAATTATTATGTAAACTACTTCTAAACAGTTCCAGGTCTTAATCAAAACCAGATTAAACACATATATGTATGTATATGCCATGCTCACCCTTCTGTGCTTTCAGCTATCCTATAGCTTTAGAATCCACATCTGTGAAATGGGAATGTGGGTGAGCTCATGAAGCAAGGGTTAATGAATGGGAAACACTGGGTGGAGAAACAACTTAAGCACAATTCTCATTAAAGGTCAATGTATAGGGCTGGGAAGTTGGCTCAGAGGTAGAGCGCTTGCCTTGCATGCCTGAGGCCCTGGGTTCAATTCCTCAGCACCACATCAGCAAAAAGAAAAAAGCCAGAAGTGTTACTGTGGCTCAAGTGGTAGAGCACTAGCCTTGAGCTGAAGAGCTGAGGGACAGCGCCCAGGCCCAGAGTTCAGGCCCCACGACCAGACCCGAAAAAAAAAAAAGGTCAATGTATACATAACAAAGACTTTTCAGCCCTCACTCATTTTAAGCCCCCAAAATCACTGGTACATGATAGGACAGACACATACCCTTGTTCTTGACTAACTAAAGCTATCTACCTGTGTGATGATAATTTTGTATACTCTGTAAAAAATGTTATAAATGGTCTTTGACTGAAAAAAGGTTCTCTATCTTTGCAAGAGCTATCAATCTCCAATTCAGTAATGACAAATAAGAAACTAAGACATTTCAAAATAAGACTGTGTATCTAGTCATTCTCTATATTTGTAAATTAAGAGGTTGAAAATGGCATCTTATACCATGGCAAAATAGTATTTAATTAAAAGTGCATTTAAAGACTGGTGCTAGGGCTGGGAAGGTGGCTCAGTGGTAGAGCACTTGCCTTGCATGCCTGAGACCCTAGGTTTGATTCCTCAGCACCACATAAGCAAAAAGAAAAAAGCCGGATGTGGCGCTGTTGCTCAAGTGGTAGAGCGCTAGCCTTGAGCTGACGAGCTGAGGGACAGTGCCCAGGCCCAGAGTTCAGGCCCCACAAAAAAAAAAAAAAAGAAAAAGAAAAGATTAGTGCTAGTGGTTCATGCTTGTAATCCTATCTTCTAAGGAGGCTGAGATGTTGAGGATTGAAGTTCCATGCCAATCTGCAGATACAAGCCTTCAAATAACCAACAAAAACTGGAGGCAAGGAGTAGTAGAACACTAACCATGAATGAAAAGGCCATGACAAGCTCTGAGTTCAAGCCCCAACACTGGCACCAAAAAAAAAGGTGAATTCATTGGACAAATACTGAGGGCCAGGGATACAGAAATCAACTAAATCTACAAGCAATGGCCAACATGCATGGGCACACCATCTGAACCATGAATGATCCACCTATTTTATAATTCCTATTTGTCCTTGTTGGGCTGATATGTGTATAGTACAATGTTCAGCTTCCCTCTTTTGTGATGGAGCCTCCAACACTTTTGTGCCTGGGATCAATCCAGGCCTTTCAAACTCAGACTCCCAAGTACTTTAAGATGACATGCATATCTTACTGCACCCATCTCTGGGTTGAGAAGGAGTCTTGAAAACATTTGTGCAAGGCAAAAAAAAAAAATTTTTTTTTGAAGGTCCTTTGTCTGGAACTCTGGGCCTGGACACTGAGTTTTTGTGCTCAGGGCTTGTACACTACAACTACAACCTGAACCACAGCTCTACTTCCCAGCTGTTTTGTGTGGCTAACTGGAGATGAGTCTAGACTTTCCTGCCTGTGCTGGCTCTGAACAGTGATTCTCAGATCTCAACCTCCTGAGAAGCTAGGGTTACAGGCATGAGCCACCTGGCACAAAATTTTTGTTTGGTTTTTGTCTTTTAGCTCAGAAGTCAGGCATGGGGAGATACCAGCACCTGGCTTCATCCATGCTATGTACATGTAATACTTGCTCCTGTCCCTTGCCTGACCCAAACTACAATTTCTTAGGTACAAGTAAATTTTCCACAGAAATATCAACAATAAAGGAATCTTAATAAACTAATTTAATACACATTTCATCAACCTAGTTATTCAGCTTCTACTACCATCTTAATATTGTAATTTACCTTCATCATCACAATTATGATAGCAAAACATTTTTTAAAGATATTTTTTAAAATTAGACTAATCATGGTTGGAGGATTCTGATTTTCTTAATCAAAAGTATGCTAAAAATCCTATTTAAAAAGGAATACAGTAAGAATCAGTACTCCTGCCAGGCACTGGTGGCTCATGTCTATAATCCTAGCTACACAGGAGGCAGAGATCTGAGAATTGTGGGTTGAAGGCAGCCTGGGCAGGAAAGTCTGTAAGACTCTTGTCTCTAATTAATTAACCACCAGAATGGCAGAATTAGAGCTGTGGCTCAATTGGAAGAATGCCAGCTCTAAGCAAAAATGCTAAGGGATAGGACTAGGGCCCTGAACTCAAACCCCTGTACAAGAGCATTAAAAAAAAAAAAAAAATCAGGGAGAACAAAGGAAGGGATCACCTTGAACAAGAAGCATGACCTTTGTACAACTACTTAATAAAAAAAGAAAAATGAGCTGGGCACCAGTTGCTCACACCTGTAATCCTAGCTACTCAGGAGACTGAGATTTGAGGATCACTGCAAAGCCAGCCTGGGCAGGGAAAGTCCATGAGACTCTTACCTGACTCTTATTTCCAATAAACTATTCACAGAAAGCGAAAAGTGGCTGTAGCTCCAGTAGTAGAGCACTAACTAGCTTTGATCACAAAGAGACTCAAGGTCCAGGATCAGAAGAGAGAGGAAAATAAAGAACGAAGTACTTAGTGCTCTTAATTATGAAAAACAAAACAATGCTACTGAAAAGAATATCAAGAATTAGAAATCTGGGAAAAGACAAGGGACAGCTGGCAGTTGAGGGAGGGGTGACCCTGGAGAAGCAAAGATGATAAAGGAATTCAATTCTTCCATACCCCAAATCCACATGACTGACTGGTTATTACTTTATCTTCTATTATTCAAAATATAACTTCTAAGGAATATATCAGAGAAGGAAATAAGATCTTCTTGATCCTTTCCAAGAACTTCGGCCGAGACAAATGAATTATGCTTATTATCTTTTGCTATCCTCTTTGCCAAAGGATTCTTGCATTTTTTTCAACTCCTAAGTTTAGAAAACAATTACACAAATTCTGTTCCTATGAAACAATTTACCAGCAGTCTTCATTCTCTTACTGCTTTTTAGCGAAGAAGTAACTGTATATTAGACACAATCTTAAAACATATGTATGCTGACAATGCCCTATTATGAAGCCTTATATATTTAAAAATATTCACCAGAGGGTGCAGAAATGGAGGGAAGAAGAGTGAACAAATGTAGTCATGGTATTCAATATATATACTATGTGAAAAATGAACTATGTAGCTTGTGGGCAGAGATAGGAGGAAGAAACTAAGGAAAATGAAGGAAGGAGTGACATTGTCCAAAAACAACTGTACTCATCAGCTGGGCACTGGTGGCTCACACCTGTAATTCTAGCTCTTCAAGGAGGCTGAGATCTGAAGATCAAGCTCAAAGCCAGCCTGGGAAGGAAAATCTCTCTGAGATTCTCATCTCCAATTAATCACAGAAAAAGCTGGAAGTGGCACTATAGCTGCAGCGTGCTGGCCTTAAACAAAAGGAGAGAGATCAGGGACAGCACCCAAGCCCAGAATGAAAAAAAAAAAGAAAGAAAGAAAAGAAAAGAAGAATTGTACTTATAACCTGACTTATGAAATAACCCCTTTGTTTAACATTGTAAAAATAACAATAAATAATATTTTTTTTTGGTCGGTCATGGGGCTTGAACTCTGGGCCTGGGCGCTGTCCCTCAGCTCTTCAGCTCAAGGCGAGCGCTCTACCACTTGAGCTACAGTGCCACTTCCGGTTTTCTGGTGGTTTATTGGAGATAGGAGTCTCACGGTCTCTCCTGCCCGGGCTGGCTTTGAACCGCGATCCTCAGATCTCAGCCTCCTGAGTAGCTAGGATTATAGGCGTGAGCCACCAGCGCCCGGCTAAATAATATTTTTTTAAAAACACACTCAGGGGGCTGGGAAGGTGGCTCAGTGGTAGTGTGCTTGCCTTGCATGCATGAGGCCCTGGCTTCAATTCCTCAGCACCACATAAGCAGAAAAGGCCAGAAGTGGCGCTGTGGCTCAAGTGGTAGAATACTAATACTGACCTGAAACACTGGGGACAGCACCCAGGCCCAGAGTTCAGGCCCCACGACCGACCAAAAAAAACACTCATCAGAAACTCTGACCATCTGCAAATATCTGCAAATTATCTCTTGTTATAAGGATATTATACTAGGCATAGATACTTCCAAAAAAAAAAAAAAAGTTTAAATGTCACCAGAATCCTTACAAAAACAGAAACCTTAATGTTTAAATGTTTGACAAGTATCTTACTAATGATGCACTTTTATATATTTTCCAAGGCAAACAAAGTAGACACATACAAAAAAATGAAACAAAAATCAAAACAAGACATGGAAGCTGAACTTTTAAAAGTGATGTTATTAGAAGCCATACACTAGAATCTATCCTGGTTATTTTAACAAGCAAAACACCATGTTAACACTAATTTCATCTCTGAGGAAGCCTATGTCTATGGTAAAACAAAAACGATTTCCATCAGTGGTGCTGTGGCTCAAAGTGGCAGAGCGCTACTCTTGAACAAAAAAGCTCAGGGAAGCACTTAGGCAGGCCCTGAATTCAAGCCCCATGACCATCACCACCAACAACAAAAATCTTTAGTTGGATGCGGGTACCTCACACCTACCTCACACTTATAATCCTAGCTAGTCAGGAGGCTGAGAACTGAGGATCACAGTTCAAAGCCAGTTCAGGCTTATTAACCATCAGAAAACTGAAAGTAATACCGTGGCTCAAAGTGGTAGAGAGTGAAAAGAGCTCAGGGACAGAGCCCAAGCCCTGAGCTCAAGCCCACCAGCTCACACTCATGCTCGTGCTCGCGCTTGCGTGCTCGTTCTCGCTCGCTCTCTTCTCTCTCTCTCATGCTCATGCTCTCTCTCACACACACATACAATATTTCAATCAATAGCTGCACTAGTGCACATGTGCAAGTGTGTGTGCCTATGTGCAACAGTACTGGAGTTTGAACTTAGGTAGGTATGCTCTATAACTTGAGCCTCTTTTTGTTTTAGTTATTTTTCAAAAAGAGGCTCAAGGTTTTGGCCAGCTAGTATTGCAATCTCACTTTGCCTCCCGCATAGCTGAGAGGACAGACACTCTACTACAAGAAGAAAGAGGAAGACTCACAGTAGGCAAACGTAAAATAAAACTTAAACTTGGCACATCCTGATTTGGCACTTAATAGTCATCACTATCCCTGTCAAATCAATTTTTGGTTCCTACATGCCCAGCCCCTCATAACTGTATTATGACATAATATAAATATATAATATTATACAATTATCTAATAACATGCTTATGCTATCACATACTTCATATGTAAGTCTATACTTTTTTCCAGACCATTCTCACAGCCTGTCAAGATAACAAAATAAATGGTAAATATAAAAAAATGAAACATGTTCTTCCAAGAACAGAAGTTTGTTTCTAGCCAGGTGCCAGTGATAGAGATCTAAAGGTCAGTTTGAAACCAGCCAGGGCAGGAAAGTCCATAAGACTCTTATTTCCAATCAACTACTCAGAAAAAGCTGGAAGTGGTGCTAGGCTGAAGTGATAAAAGTGCTAGCTTTGAGAAAAGTAGGTCAGGGACACTGCCTAGGCCCAGAGTTCAAGCTCCAGGACCAGCAAAAAAAAAAAAAAAAAGAAGTTTCTAAGTTTGCCTATGTATCAAAATACTCTGCAAATTTTAAACAAAATAAATGAAGGCACAATGCTACTCCAGAAAAAAAAAAAATTAATCTGAAGTAGTTAAGTATAATACGGAGAAATATATCTTGTAAACAACACATTGAATGCTATCATGAAATAATTATGTTTGAGGAACTCTTTTTTGGAGGATAAAATCTATTATGTCATCACACATAAAATTCTGGGTTGAGATGAATGGTTAGTAGTAGCTGACTTTCTTAGAAGATAATATTTTAATATTCAATATTTTTCTCTTAGCTTTAACTCCATTAAAAATTTAACTGTTTTAATGGCATATGGTAGCCTGGTTAATATAATGGACTTTACCGGTATATTTCTAGCCAATTTTTCAGCTCATGACTTTAACCTCTCTATCTTCCCAACACATGTCCATTCATTTTCTAAAGGATAAAGCATTCTGTCAGGCACTAGTGGCTCATGCCTGTAATCAGGAGGTATGAGATCTGAGGATCACAGTTCAAAGTTTGTGAGGCTCTATCTCCAATTAACTAACAAAAAAGCCAACATTAGAACAGAAGAAGAAAAGGAAGGAGAAGGAAAGAAGGAGAAGGAGGGGGGGGGGAGGAAGAGGAGGAGGAGGAGGAGGAGGAGGAGGAGGAGGAGGAGGAGGAGGAGGAGGAGGAGGAGGAAAATGACAGAATTCTGAACTTTATAACATTAATAAATTCAACATATCTGGGTTGTCTCACTCATAACACTTTTTTTGGTCATTCATGGGGTTTGAACTCTGGGCCTGAGTGCTGTCCTTGTGCTCTTCAGCTCAAGGCAAGCACTCTACCACTTGAGCCACAAAGCGGGGCTGGCTTTGAACTGTGATCCTCAGATCTCAGCCTCCTGAGTAGCTAGGATTACAGGTGTGAGCCACCGCGGCACCCAGCCTTCTAACACATTTTTTTTAAAGTTTACTTGTTAAAGTGAAATCCTTCTGTACAACTACTTAAAATAAAACTTTAAAATATAAAAACTTGGTAGCAATCACCTAGTACAAATATAATCAAATACTTTTGATTACATTACAAATACAATTTTATAAACATAAAAACCTTAAAAGATTTTTGGTGGCTAAATGGGTATTATAAAGCCCAAAATTACTACTACTAACAAATAACAGTGAAACTACATACCATAAGTATATGATTAACACATATTCATATATGAATATATATGAAAAGAAGTCATAATATTTGTATTTAAAAATCATTTTCCTCCAAGCAAAATTTCTTTAAAAAGAGTAAAACTGTATTATAAATGCCTAGAAATGTTTTTATTTGGTCAAAGAATCCAACTAAAAATGTAACCAAATGTTTCCTATTTAAACTACCATGAAATGACAGAAAAAAGCTAGTCTATGATGTAAAGCAGAAAGATAATTACATATAGACTAACACTTGAATAATGGCTGAACTATTTGGTAAAAGATATTATAGCCCATTACCATTAAAACTTATGGAAAATATCTACCCTTGCATCTCCTATAACCTTATCTCAAAAAGGAAAAAAAGCCAATTATAAGGTTTTAGTAACAAAAGAAAACCTACTATAAATTCATAATCATTTCTGCAATCTAAATACTAGAGTATCAAAATATGCAATAACTAAGTACAGAATTATGAGTGCTGATTCTATCCATGACCTTGGGTCACTGGGAGATTTCTAAAAGCATACCTTTTAATCCACGCCATGGTACTTCAAGAACATGTTAAGGTAAGTCACAGCTTGGAACACTTCGATGCACCTCAAAACACCTCAGCCAGAATATCTGTATCATTCTCCTTTTCTTTTGAGATCATAATGGTTCCGAAGAACTATAATGCTTCCATTTGAATGATAGTCTCATAATTTCAATGACTTAAAAACAAAAACAAAAACAAAAAAAAATAAGGACTTAAGTGTTGGTCTGTTAAGCCACTAGTACAGTGTTAACTGGCTGCCACGACTAAGAAAAACAAAGCTGTTGCTGCTACTACTACTGCTATGAAATACTGCCATTTCAAATGTGAATCCTATGAATGAAAAGTACAAGCATTAGCCCTCACTATAGAGATCTCAATAGTTAGTAAAGCCCCACAAATCTCTGACTCAATTATGTATTCAGTTTTTGTTTTCCTCAAAAAAGGTAAATAACTTGCTAGGTGTCAGTTCATCTCTAAATGACAACTATTCCACATGGATTAAATGAAAGCTGGATTCTACCATACACTGAAGTCACTGGCCAGAATTTCCTTCAAACAATGTCCTCTTGGTGTTATTATGTACTATTACTGAACCATTTAACTACATGGAAGTCATTAAATTGAAAACAAGTTCCAGTTTCTAATGCTTATTCCTATTAATAAAATAAAATGCATACAAATAAACAGATTGGCTTTGATATTGTGAAATAAATATTTGGTCTTCATTCCTGTTTTCTTGGCATATGTTTTCTAAAATCCTTACAATGGTCTAAGTGGTGTGTCTTTTTATATGCTAATAAGTTAAGTGAGGAGAAGCAACTCCAAGGTAGCTTCAGGATGCAGGCTGGTCACCAGAAATAACAAGGAAGGATTAGAGGTTTTCTTTGAAGAAGAGAGGGAGGTGAAAGTCAAATTGATTATAAATGAACAATGATTTAATCAATCAAACCTATGTAATGAAGCATCTACAGAAACACAAAAGGTGGCTGGGTGCCAATGGCTCATGCTTATAATCCTAGCTTATCAGGAAGCTGCGATCTGAGGGTTGTAGTTTGAAATCAGCCAGCATAGGAAAGTCCTTGCAACTTGTATCTCCAATTAACCACCAAAAAGCAGGAAGCAGAACTATGGTTCAAGTGGTAGAGCACTAGCTGTGAGCAAAAAAGCTCAGGGACCAGCATCCAGATGAACCCAAGAAGGGGAGAGGTTCCAGGATGGTGTGATATACCCATGGGAACATGGAACCCCCAAAGCCCTTCTCCCCTAGGATGCCCTACTCATCTGGTGCTCATTAGTACTCTCTGTAATATCCTTTAAAATAAACCAGTAAACATAACTGTTTCCCACAGTTCTGCGAGCTGCTCTAGCAATTTAATGGATCTTGAGGAAGGGCTAAAGGAGCTCTGGTTTATACCTCATCTATTCTAAGCAAAACAGGTAAAACAATCTGAAGCTTGTGATTAGCATCTGAAGGGAAGAAAGCAGTCTTTGAGACTGTGGGGGTCTAAGTAGTTTCAGAGCTGAATTGACCTTGGATACTGAAATGGATGGGAAATTGCTTGTTTGTTGGGGGAAGGGGGACTTATCAAAGAAGTTTGTGTTAATGCTGTCAGGCGGAGGAAAACCTGCTGGCTTTGAAATGACTAGCCACCAAGTTTTACTGCCACTTTGTGATTGCCTTAACTAGGTCCTGCTTTGCTCTTTACCTCACTCTTAACTTTTTCATATTAAAAAAATAAAGATATCCCATTATTAAAATATAGTAAGAACAAGATGTATCCTATCTACTAAAAATTCACAATACCTTTGTAAGCTTAATACCTTGCAGTTTCCAGGAAGAATAATGGGTTAATGACACAAAGAAAATAAAAACTAACCAACCATTATTGATAAATATACACAATGTCATAAAACAATTAAACTTACTTTAAGATAACAGAGTAGGAAGCTTTTAATAAGGCTAAGCCACAAAGGCTTCCAAAGACAGTAGATAAGAAAAGTTCAGTTTCATTCTAAGCATGGAGAAGAGCTAGTGAAAAGGTACACACACAAAGAATGGAAGAGGATAGTTTCACAGCTATGGAGAAAATAAAACTACTTCCTCTTTGAAAGGGTACAGGCAACTGATGGAAATCTTTTAAATCTAAAATGGGTTACAAATGTAGACCATTCTTCAGAGAGTTACTGAAGCATAACCCCACCCCACCAAAACAAACAACAACAATAAAACAACAGAAACAAGGGGTCTAGTTAAATGAAATCACTGAACTATCACCGTCTTCAGCCAGAACCATATTTTCAAATTAAAAACCATATTAGTACTTCATAGTCCCTCTAGTCTTGCTTAAGTTCAGTTTATGGCTGTGTGTGTATCTGTATCTGCCTGTCTGCCTATCGGTCTGCCTGTCTGCACGCCTGCCTGGAAAAACATGTCTCCTCCTGGAAAAACATTACACTGTTTCCTACAATCTGCTCCTCTAAATAAATATAGCTTACATACAGCTACCAGATTTAATAGCTCCTCCCCTTCACAAAAAAATTTAACCATCTTAGTCAAGATATAAATACATTAGAGGGCTGGGAATTGTGGCTTAGTGGTAGAGTGTTTGCCTGGCATGCATGAAGCTCTGTACAACATAAACAGAAAAAGCCAGAAGTAATGTTGTGGCTCAAGTGGTAGAGTGGTAGCCTTGAGCAAAAGAAGCTCAGGGACAGTGCCCAAGCCCTGAGTTCAAGCTGACGGCGACGACAACGACTACTACTACTACTACTAATAATAATAATAATAAAAACATTAGATAATAAAGAATGAAAACTAAGTTCTGATATTGTATGGAAAGAGAAGGTAGAAACTCCCACAAGGGTGGAAGTAGAGATGTAGCTCAAGTGGCAGGGTGCCAGGAGAGTAAAAAGCCAAGCAAAATAAGCCACAGGTATCTCATACATGTAATCCTAGCTGCTGAGGAGGCTGAGATCTGAGGATCACAGTTAAAAGCCAGCCTGCACAGTAAAGTCCATGAGATTCTTATCTCCAATTAACCACCAAAAACCCGAATTAGAGCTGTGGCAAGTGGTAGAGCTCTAAACTTGAGCAAAAAAAGCTCAGGGATGGCACCCAGGCCCTGAGTTGAAGCCCCAGTACAGACACAAGAAATACAAATAAAAATAGCTGAACCCATCACTAGGGCTCAGTCAGTCAGTCAGTCAGATGAACGCAGCCTAAAGGAAGAGAAGTATTCTACCATGTGAGTTAATAATGGCATCTCCTAGACTTGTTTCAGCATGTCACATAGTATGTAGGCCTGGTTACATAGTTTCATAGAAATAACCTAATTTAATGTCTTAGTCCTCAGAAAGCAAAGGAGGGCCTTTAAATAATCTATAACAAAACAGATATAGGAGATATTAGTAATTCAAGCACAACAAATAAATAATACAAATGTGCCTCCTTTCTATTATCTTCTAGTATATCCTTTCCTTCTAGTATATCCTCTCTACTACCAGTAAAAGCTAGTCAGATGTAAAAAAACAAAAATAACCTAGATAAGTGAAATACACATTTACATCTACTATCAACAATAAGCACTATATAAATTAAGACTGAAAGATTAACATAAACAGTAAAAGTCATAACTACTAAGTTACTGAAATATGTATCTCCAGAGGTTGTAGGGTTTATCTTTTTCTCACCAGCAAGTTTTAAGTCAGTGATTTTCAATTCAGTACTTTGAAATTTTTCACTGAATTTAATCACATATGATTATATGCCTAGTTTCTTAAATAGTGCAAAGAAAAGATATACCATGCATGAGGAAAGACTTGGTCTCATCATAATAAGAATATAATAATTGACATGAAACAAAATATATTTCTCTATCAGCAACTTACTGCATATACACAGAAAACAGTCAAGATTAGAGTTTAGGGGGATGGACCAGACTCTATTAGGAAAATTACATGTGGGCCAGGCTCCAGTTGCTCAGGCCTGTCCTCGCTACTCGGGCAGGAGGCTGAGACCTGAGGATCGTGATTCAAAGCCATGCAGGAAAATCTATGAGACTCATCTCTAATTAACCACCAGAAAATTGGAAGTGGCCTTGTGGCTGAAGTGGTAGAGCACTAGCCTTGAGCTGAAGAGCTCAGGGACAGAGCTCAGGCCCAGAGTGCAAGTGCCACAACAGAAAAGAAAAGAAAAGAGAAAAGAGAGAAGACAAGACAGGAAAAGAAAAGAAAAGAAAAGAGAGAAGACAAGACAGGAAAAGAAAAGAAAAGAAAAGAGAAAAGAGAGAAGACAAGACAGGAAAAGAAAAGAATGTAGGGCTGGGAAGGTGGCTCAGTGGTAGAATGCTTGCCTTGCATGCATGAGGCCCTGGCTTCAATTCCTCAGCACTACATAAGCAGAAAAGGCCAGAAGTGGCGCTGTGGCTCAAGTGGTAGAATACTAATCTTGACCTGAAACGCTGGGGACATTACCCAGGCCCAGAGTTCAGGCCCCACGACTGGCAAAAAAAAGAAAAAAGAAAAGAAAAAGTACATGAGGTAAATTTGCCATGAAGTTGGTAGTACAGATGATTTTGCTAATATACTGTACCTCTAGGCTGGCTTAATGAAATGCAAAATTTTCCAAAAAGCTAGTCAGGAAAACATGTCCTCAACTATAATTCATCTCATTTAATAAAAGTTCCTTACTTATTGTATGTCTTTCAATGGGTGAGAGAAAGAGCACAAAAATAAAAAGATTGGGCTGAGGATGTGACTTATTGGTAGTGTGCTTGCCTAGCACTGGCAGGACCTTGGATTTGATCCCCAGCACCATAAAAGGGTGGGAGGGAGGGAGGGAGGGGAAAGAGGAGATCACTGACTTCATGGAGAAAGTGTCGTGGACTTTCTTTTCTTTTATGCATGACCTGGGACTTGAACTCAGGGCCTGGGCACTGTCCATGAGCTTCTTTTGCTCAATGCTAGCATTCTACCACTTGAGCCACAGCTCCACTTTTGACTTTTTTGGTAGTTTGGTAAAAAGAGTCTCACAGACATTCCTGCCTAGGCTGGCTTCAAACTATGATCCTCAGATCTCAGCCTCCTGAGTTCAGGCATGAGCCACTGGCACCAGCTTATCATTGACTTCTTTAATAAAAAGCATGTTATGAAAATATAGTAACATTATCTGCTAAAGAAATGGTTATTTAACTAAACAAAGTAAGATTTCTGAAGAAAGCATATGATTCCATCACACAAGATTTGTTCCAGCTTTCATTAACAACCCTAAGAAATTGAAAACAATCACACAAAGTACTACAGATGTCACAGATATGGTTACTGCTGTGAAAGAACACACCTTTAGGAGACAGCGAGAAACCATGAAAATCTGTTGTGTGACATAAATAGTTTTGTTAATATTCTGATGAAAGAAAGTGAAACTTGACAAGTTACATACTAAATGGCCCCCAAATTAGCAATTCACTTTCATATGAGGACAATTCAATTTCTATGCTATGAACATACTCCCAGACAATATATTAACAACAACAACAACAACAAAAACCCATCTACAATGTCTCAACAGTACTAGATGGAAATGGCGGCTTGGGAGGGATGGGTACCAATATCAAAAGGAGTAACACTGATCATGACATATTGTGCTATTCATAAACTGCTTGACAAATGGTAACTCCTTTGCACAACTACTTAAAGCAGGCATCTCATTCAACAGAAATGTAGAAAACAGCCTGTAATCCCAGCAGTTGGGAAAATGAGGCAGGCAGATCCTGAGCTCAAGATAAAAAGTCAACCTAAGCATACAGAGCAAAACCATGTCTTAAAAAAAAAAAGTTGCCGAGCTGGGAAGGTGGCTCAGTGGTAGAGCGCTTTGCCTTGCATGCCTGAGGCCCTGGGTTCGATTCCTCAGCACCACATAAACAAAAAGAAAAAAACCCAGAAGTGGCGCTGTGGCTCAAGTGGTAGAGCGCTAGCCTTGAGCTGAAGAGCTGAGGGACAGCACCCAGGCCCAGAGTTCAGGCCCCACGACCAGAACAACAACAAAAAAGTTGCCAGGCACTGGTGGCTCACACCTGTAATCCTAACTACTCAGGATGCTGAGATCTGAGGATCGAGGTTCAAAGCCAGCCTGGGCAGGAAAGTCTGTGAGACTCCTATCTCCAATTTAACACCAGAAAACCAGAAGTGGCACTGTGGCTCAAGTAGTAGAGCACTCGCCTTGAGCTGAAGAGATCGGGACAGTGCTCAGGTCCAGAGTTCAAGCCCCACAACAACAAAAAAAAGTTCACAAAAGTCAAAATACTAGAGGGTTGCTATAATCCTAGCTACTCAGGAGGCTGAGATTGCCGTTCAAAGCCAGCTCGGACTTCTGTGAGACTCTTATCTCCAATTAACCACCAGAAAACTGGAAGTGGTGCCATGGCTGAAGTGGTAGAGTGCTAGCCTTGAGCTGAAGAGCTGAGGGAGAGAGCCCAGGCCCAGTTAAAAAAAAAAAAAAAGCTAAACAGATAAAAGGAATTTTAAGAGAATAGTTGTGGGGGATAGGGCAGCAATATCCTAGGTTTAGAGATAAGAAATACCCACACTGGGAGCTGGTGGCCATGACTAAGCTATTCAGGAGACTGAGATCTGAGGATCAATGTTCAAAACCAGCCCTTGACATGCTTATCTCCAATTTAAGCATCAAAAAAAAAAAAAAAAAGCCGGGCGCTGGTGGCTCACGCCTGTAATCCTAGCTACTCAGGAGGCTGAGATCTGAGGATCGCGGTTCAAAGCCAGCCCAGGCAGGAGAGACCGTGAGACTCCTATCTCCAATAAACCACCAGAAAACCGGAAGTGGTGCTGTAGCTCAAGTGGTAGAGCGCTCGCCTTGAGCTGAAGAGCTGAGGGACAGCGCCCAGGCCCAGAGTTCAAGCCCCACGACCGACAAAAAAAAAAAAAAAAAAAGCCAGAATGGAGCTGTGGCTCAAGCAGTACAGCACTAGCCTTAAGTGGAAAAACTGAAGAACAGTGCCCAGGTCCTCTGGACTAGAACAACAAAAAAGTACTCTCTCACTGGAACGGAGCAGACCCGATTTCCCTGTAGACACCAACTGTGGGAGCATTTAAGTTCACTAAGTCATTTTAATATCGATATCACATGTTGTTACCAGGTGTGATCTTTCAAAAGTATACTGAGTTAGTGTGACTGGGAAACTATACAACATAAAAGTGAACCTAAGTAGGCCCTAATAGGGACCAGTGCTGTCGGATGGAAATAGTATTTCTGCTTCCCTTGTGATTACAACTATCAATGACAACTGTGAAGTCCCAAGAGAAGAAAAGAAATTTTAACTGCTTCAAAACTTTAACTATTCATATAAACTGGTCAAGAAATCAAAGTTAAATGTTACACAGAGGGATTCTCTAACTCTCTAATATTTTCTGGCTAATTATTCCATTGGTAGCCTATATCTGCTCAGCTAAAATTTGGTTATGAATCAGAAGTAACTCAGTAAGAATGTTTTTATATCTATAAGTAACTGTGGGTAGTTAATAACTACAAATCACAAAAATTGTTATTTTTTACATGTATGAAAATCCTCCTGAAAGCATGTCTCATGTAATAGAAACAGATGTTAGACACAGCTTAAAACTCTTTTAAAATCACTAAGAAGGATGGTAATTAATTTAGCAATTTTTAAGTTAAAGGGAGAAAAAAAAAAAAAGGAAAACTGGAGGTGTGGCTCAATTGGTAGGGCATAAGAAAATGAGTGGAAATGTCATTCTGAGTCCTGATCTCAGACAAAAAAAGAGAGAAAGAAAAAGACAAGATAAAGGAGACTGGAGTGGCAGAGTTTTTGCCTCGCCTTTGTGGGACCTGGGATCCATCCCTAGCACTGATGATAATACCAAGAATAGTGGCTTTAGTTTTTTAACCTGTACATTGAACTCGTTTTTCCTGGACATCCTCAATATTTAACATTTTATAATCAATAGCATATTAAGCACTAACTTTATAAGGAAAGGAAAATCGATTTTAATGACATATATTATCAACAGTGCAGAAATTTGCTAATATAGGATATAATACCTTCACAAAATAGTGAACACATCCTCAATATTTAACTGGCTTTTTGCTGTTGTTCTTGTTTCTTTTACCCATTATTATTCTACCCCTTCCTCTTGGTTTTCTTTTTTTAAAGTATACATTTCCTAGGAGTCTAGATGTTTTGATCTAAAAATATAAAATACCCAGGGTGCCAGTGGCTCATACCTGTAATCCTAGCTACTCAGGATGCTGAGACCTGAAGATCATGGTTTGAAACTAGCCCAGGCAGGAAACTCCGTGAGACTCTTATCTCTAGTAAATTACTTTAAAAAGCTGGAAGTGATGCTATGGCTCAAGTGGTAGAGCACTAGCTTTGAGCACAAAGAGGCTAAGGCCCTGAGTTCAAGTCCCATGACCAGAAAATAAAATAAACATAATATAAAATATAAAATGGTATTAGAATTTAAATTATAGCATAAAATGTAAAATTATCAAAAATATTTTTATAATCACAGTGCAATTCCAGGTGACATTTTTTTTGGGGGGGGGGGGAGGGGCCCGGTCTTGGGGCCTGAACTCTGGGCCTGGGCGCTGTCCCTCAGCTCTTCAGCTCAGGGCTAGCACTCTACCACTTGAGGCACAGCACCACTTACGGCTTTTTTCTTTTTGCTTATGTGGTGCTGAGGAATCGAACCCAGGGCCTCAGGCATGCAAGGCAAGCGCTCTACCACTGAGCCACCTTCCCAGCCCCCAGGTGACATCTTTAATATCTAAAAATAAAGCAATTTATAACCTAACATTTATAGCTTTAGACAGCAGAGGTAAAGTGTCATCATAGCACCATAGTAACTGAGCAAAATTTTGATGACAAACTATGTCTCTATAACACATCATAAACTTATAATTTACTTTCTCACATATCAAATAATGTTTGGGAAAAAAAATTAAAATAGTCCAACAAAAATATTCCAGATTGGGTTAGAACTATGGCTCAGTTGGTAGAGCGCTAGCCAATGAGTGAAAGTATCAGGTACCAAGTTCAAATCCCAGATCCAAAATGAAAATTCCAGATTTTCCCAAAATCAAGAAAAGGACAGTGTAGCAGCAAGCATTACCTGAATTAACTTTCAGTGTGCATCATCCTAATCCTCTCTCCTTCAAAAAACCATTCACCTTGCCAGACACCAGTGATCAACTCCTGCAATCCTGTTTATTCAGAAATTTGAGATCTGAGGATCTTAGTTCAAAACCAGCCCAGGCAGAAAAGTCCAAGAGACTCTATTTCCAATTAACTAGTGAAAAACTGAACGTGGAGCTGTGGCTTGAACTCAGCCTGGGTGATATCCCCTAGCTTTATTAGCTCAAGGCTGGTGCTTTACTACTTGAGTTGACTCTTCTTTCAACTTTTATATCTATTATCTAGTGGTAGGAACATTCCATTTTCTCTCCTCCCATTTTCCCCAGAGATTCTGGAATAGTCAGCTACAATTACTTAACACTTTACTACCAGGGCACAAGAGTCCCAAGTGTAAGTGTGGTGCCAGAATTAAGGAGTAGGAGTAGAGTAAGCCAGGAATGATTGTGTCTAGCCTGAGTGGGCGAGAAGGTGTGCAGTAAGGACATATGCTGGTGACTAGGCCACTCTAACCAGAAGATGAAGATCTGAGCAGCCTTAGAAGGACAGCAGAGGGAATTAGAGTAGGTAGCTTCAGAACTGAGCATTTATAAATTAACACTGACAGCAGCACTCTACCAATCAGGCTCAGAGGGGAAGGATGTGCATTCTTGGTCTGCACATAAAGGAAAAGGGAGGAAGGGTACATGTTAAGATTAAAAGGCAGCCGAGTCATATAAATAGAAGAGTAAAAAGGCATATGCCTCCCCCTCCTCCAAAACAAACCAGGAACAAGCTCAGCCTATGAAAGGCTTGACAATCAACCAGCTGTAAATCATCTAACCTGCTGAAAAGAGTGATACTGCACTTTAGAACATGATTAGTAAAATCTTTTTCAAGTGAGGTTTCCTCAATCTAATGGATTTAATATTCACAAGTATCAGACAGAGGTCACACAGGATGCAGTTATATTATTTCACAACACAGAAAAATATAGTATAAATAAAAGAGCCTAAGGGTAAGAATGGGGGGGGGGAATAATGACACAACACAGAATCATATTCCAACAAATCATATGTCATCTTTCACCAAATCCTTTAAAAGATAAGATTCCCTTTAAAGAATCTTCTTTAAAGAATCCAATTTAACCAACAAAGCATTGCCAAAATTCAAACTACATCTTCACTTTAAGAATGCTCTTTGGAGGGGCTAGGAAGGTGGCTCAGTGGTAGAGCGCTTGCCTTGCATGCCTGAGGCCCTGGGTTCGATTCCTCAGCACCACATAAGCAGAAACAGTGGGAAGTGGTGCTACGGTTCAAGTGGTGGTAGAGCGCTAGCCTTGAGCTGAAGAGCTGAGGGACAGTAACCCACGACCGCCCTCCCCCCCCCAAAAAAAAGAATGCTCTTTGGAGAAGTTGATTACTTACAAATTTCAGTGACCTTTCCTTTGGCTTCCTCCTACAATACATATTCTAACACTGTTATACTTTTCTATTTTCCAACACACTGAGTTTTAACATGTTTTATATTTCACTCTGAAAATACAGTCCAGAAATGGCAAAATGGGGGTCAGTTTCTATGTGGGCAATAGGCAGGAAAACCACTCTACATTGAATGTCAACCTCAGGACTTTGATTAAGAGCCACCTAGTGGCAGGCATTGTAAAACCCATTTCAAACATTCATTCACCCAGTAACATTTTGACAGAGGGTAGTCACTTCATAATTATACAAGATAAAATATTGCTGTGGTCCTTTTGGAGTTCACTTTAGACAGACAGTGGATAATCAATACAAATGTATATAAATGCAGTATTACACCTACATATATACACATAGGTTGTTATATATATATATATATATATATATATATATAGCAATATTAAGTTATAGCAAATATACAAAAATAAATATTTGACATTTATTAAAGTCGAAAATAAAGCATTCTTAAAAAATAGGTTTTCTTGCTGGGCACCAGTGGCTCATGCCTGTAATCCTAGCTACTCAGGAAGCTGAGATCTGAAGATCTTAGTTCAAAGCTGGCAGGAAAGTCCATAGGACCTAATCTCCAATTAACCACCAGAAGTGGTTAATCTCCAATTAAACGCAGAAGTGGTGCTGTGGCTCAAAGTGGTAGGTAGAATGCTAGCCTTGAGTGAAAGAGCTGAGGGACAGCACCTAGGTCACAAGTTCAAGCTCCAGGACTGACAAAAAGAAAGTTTTCTTAAACCTTATCTCATCATCCAGATTTTAGTAATTCAGGTTTTTTTTTTTTCCTACCTTCTCTTCTGTATCCACCTCTAACTTTATCCTTTCAAGTCCATATTTTAGAAAAGAGGAAGAGAACTTATATATTCAACACCCACTTCTCCCCAAAAGTCAACCAGATAATTTTATCTTTTATCTTACATTAGTACCATAAAATATTTTCTACTTCTTTTTTTTCAATAAGGGAAAGATTTAGATTTAAGTGACATGCTCAGCTACAAATCTACATTTGTGATGGATATTACACTGATTCAAAGTTTGCTCTACTATGCTGTCTCAAAGAGCTGTTCTGCCTCTCAATTACTAGGCCCAACAACATCACCCTTGATTATGTTTCTCTATTGTTTCTACCAATTTCAACCTATCTTACATGTTTACTACACACAGCCTCAAGTCAAAGCCTTCAACCTCTTATTCCTATTCTCTATGTCCTTGATTGGGTTTCAACATCCTCAGAGGCTCCACCACCACTTTTCCCATTTATCTAAAATGATCAGCTTACCTTTTCTAAGAACTCCACACTAACTAACTAAAGATAATCATTTAGCCAAGCACCAGTGGCTCATGCCTGTTCTCCTAATTACTAAAGGAGGTCAAGATCTGAGGATTGTGGTTCAAAGCCAGCCCAGGCAGGAAAATCCATGAGACTTTATCTCCAATTAATCACTATGGTGCTATGGCTCAAAGTGGTAGGACATTAGCCTTGATCAAAAAACAAAAAAACAAACTAACAAACCCAAAAAAACTAAAGGACAGTGCTCAGGCCCTGAGTTTAAGCCTCACAACTGAACAAAAAAAAAAAAAATGCAATCTTTACACCTGTGCTCCCACCAACACTACACATATGTGAAAGCAGTTACTATAATTTCCTTTATATTAACATTTTCTGTGTGTGTTCTACTAAATCACTGGCTTCACTAAATACTTTACTCTTTCTTTTTTTCTTTCTTTCTTTTGGGGGGGAGGGGTTGCCAGTTCTAGGGCTTCAACTCAGGGCCTGAGCACTCTCCCTGAACATTTTTGCTCAAGGCTGGTGCTCTACCACTTGTGTCACAGTGCCACTTCGGCTTTTCTGGTGGCTAACAGGAGATTAGATTCCACAGACTTTCTTGCCTAGGCTGGTTTTAAACTCTGATCCTCAGATCTCAGCCTCCTGAGATTAATACTAACATCTGGCTTCACTGAATCATTTCTTCATCCTCTTTACAGGACCAACACAAGGAGTCTCTTCTATTCAACAACTGTCTCTTTAATAAATATATTGCTGTTGGAACAATACTAAAAGGCGAGCTTTAGTGGCTAACTTGTTCATTTTCCAAAGCCTTCCTCATGTTTCTGCTTAACTCCAGTTGGTGCAAAGATTAGCAGCTGTGTACAGAACTGTGTAATATTTTATATGAAACTTTTTCTCACAATCAAAAGTATGACTTTAAGAAGTATGCTACTAAACAAGATCTTCCTGTCTTTGCCGTTTTCCTAAAAAGAGAATGCCTGTTATAATGCACAAACCAGCCTCAAGGTAATACCTCTAGAGGAAATTAGGCTATGTCAAAATTAAGTTGTTTGTAACATTTTTACAAACCACAAAACTCTTTTAACATTGGTTCTACATTTCACAAAGCAATGTTGCATTTCTATAGCAATGTCTCTACTACACATATACAAAGTAACAGTTTTATGGAATGAAAATTTTCCTTGGTTAAACTTTTTATGAGGGGCTGGAAAGGTAACTAGGTGGTAACATGCTTGCAGGCATGAGTCCCTGGGTTTGATTCCTCAGCACCACATAAGCAGAAAAAGCTGGAAGTGGCGCTGTGGCTCAAGAGGTAGAGTGCTAGCCTTGAGCTGAAGAGCTGAGGGACAGCGACCAGGCCCAGAGTTCAGGCACAACAGACAAAAAACAATAAAACCTTTTTATGAGAGAAACTGTTATTACAACTCTGATTATTATCTAATTGATAATGGTTAAGAGTTAATACTGATGAATCTAAAAAAGGGATCTTAGCATAGGAACTTGTTAAAGAAAAAGTTAACATCTCACAGCATTCAAGTGTAGTATCATTTCTGATGCACAACTTTTGCTATTTAGAACACCCAAGCGGTGTGTCTTATTTTGTTTGCTTTTTTTTTTGTAAACTTAAAATACTATAAATAGTACCAAAACTGTTATGTTACCAATCTGACTGAAAAGCTGCCATGCTTATCTCTACAACACAACAAACATACAAATATTTATACAGACAGGTAATTACTACCATTTACACTACCCCTGATGTTAGCCTCTTCCTCCACCCCTGAAGTAAGTTTGTTAGGTTGGTGGAATACATTACCCTTTTCAGATCATTAGTTTATCACTTCATTTCCCCCAAGCAGAATTGAACCTAATGGGGCACAAGCAACATGGTGATATGTGGTGCCAAGCCTAAGAGGCTTCCAGAACTGTGGGCAGGGTACCTGCTTTAAAAAAAAAAAAAAAAAAAGGTAGCAACTCGGCATTTAGCATTCCTACATTGTTATGGCTATCCAGTAGACAAGAAAGTAGTTTAAAAAGAGAGAGACCCCAATAAGTTGGCGGTGACTCAATGACAACATCCATGGTGAAGCAGTATTTTACCAAATACTTAAAATGCCAAAACAAAAGTAAGTATTTCAAGGGTTGCCTTCCTAAAACACAACCCACAAACCACAGGCTGCAATATAAAAAGTCCACCTTGAAGCCTGTCCGTGAAGGGTTACCAAAGAGACAAGAGTGCTATGATAGATATGTGTACAAAGTGCTTCACTATTTTATAAATCACACATTTTACTTGACCTTTATATAATTTCACATTACCTTACTTTAATAGTCATAAAGTGCGTAGTAGGTGAACACAAGGCCATGCTCTCAATTTTACAGAGGTAGAAGGGTAAGTTACAGAAATTATCTGCAAGTGATTTGTCCACAAGACTTGAGACTCCCTGATGATCTAAACTTACTTGATTCTAACATGGCTCCTAATGAAGAAATCTATACTATCCTAAAGTTTAATGTATATTTCATTATATCTTATAAATTATGTATTATATTGATATATCATATATATCTAATAAGAACTAAAAACCCTTAAAAATAATGAAACCTAGTCTACTACAAAGGCTCATGCCTGTAATCCCATCTATTTTTAGGAAGACAATCAGGAAGAATGTAGTTAAAAGCCAGTCCAGAAACTGAATTAGGAATATCCTAACTCAACCAATAAGCTGAGCATGATGTAACATGCCTTAACACGCCTGTCACATTGCAAGGGTAAAGGGAAAATAGGAAGATCATGGTCTAGGATGGCCAAGGGAAAGATCTCAGATTCTATTAAAAGGTTGGATGTTTGCCTCAAGTGGCAGAGCACCAGCTTAGCAAGTGTAAGGCCAAACCCAGAACTGCCAAAAAAATGTACATATGTAAATGATTAAGGACAAAATTATATTTATCACTAAATAACTAACAGCATTTTAGTGTGATAATTATAATGTTACACTTTAGTAACACACTTCAAAGAGAATTACACCAGTCTTTTAATAACAGGGGCAGGAAGCCCAGCGTGGTGGTTCTAGTTAAGACTATCCACTGAATTTAGTATTGAATAATAACCTACTATAGATCAGTACTTTCCACACTCAAGGAGGCATTAAACAACTGGGCCAATGTCAGGAACTCAAGTTCTTCAATGTGGCTGGAGTGCTGAATATGAATGAAAGATATGTACCTGAAATTCTACTAAATGCTTTCATGCATTATCTCAACCCTCCCAACAACTCTTTTAATTAGGAATAATTATCTTGCAACTGATCAAGAGACAACAATAGGCCAACTTGGTAATGACACAAAGACTTTAAGTGGCAGGGACAGAACTGGAACCCTGTGCAGATTAAATCCTAAGTGTAGACTCATAACCCTCACTCTGCTGCCTCTCTTAATGAAAGCTGCTAGGGGGAGCCATTGAAAGGTTTTTAAAGTAGAGTGGAATGGTCAAAATTGCTCTTTAGAAACCAGCTCCACAGTATGTGGAAGCTAGAGAAAGAGGATGAATCTAGAAGCAGAAGGAGACTGCTTGGTTTTCTGTAATAATCCAAGTAAGAAATGATTAGGAGAATATAAACCGTGGTGGTAAAGATGAAGTAGACAGATTAAAGAAAGATTGTAGGAGGGGAACCTATCAGTTCTTAGGGTTTGGTGAATGACATAGGAAGCCAGAACCCTGGTATGGCAAATCAAATGACAACTACCAGGAATTGAGAAGCTATAGGTTTAAGTCTTTCAATAAATACCTGCAGAATATTTCCAAGTGCAAAACACACTCCTAAAACCAAGATTCAAATGTGAAATTATAATCCTTGTAGTTTAAAAATATTCTTGAAAATTACAAAGTATTTAAAAACACAAGGTACACACGCGCACACACGCGCGCGCGCGCACACACACACATATGTATAATTTGTCAATGCAGAATAAACAAGCTATGCTATCACTTTTTTTTTTTGGTGCTATCCTGGGGTTGAACTAAGGCCTTGTGTGCTGTCCCTGAGCTTTCTTTGCTTGAGGCTAGCTCTCTACCACTTCAGCCACAGCTCTAATTCAAGTTTTTTGGTAGTTTTTTTTTGAAGCTAAGCATCTCACAGGCATTCCTGCCCAGGCTGGCTTCAAATTGTGATCCTCAGATCTCAGCCACCTATGTTAACTAGGATTACAGGTCTGAGCCGCTGGCACCTGGCTCTAGGCTATTGCTTTAAAAAAAAAATACTACATGCAGAAAACAAATCAATAGAAAGAAACATTCCAGGGGTTGGGGGTTTAGCTCAGCGGAAGAACACCTGCCTGGCCAGTGCAGAGCCCTGAGTTCGGTCCTCAGCTGGGGGGGGGGGGGGGGGGGAATATTCCATAATTTTACAATGTGTTATATTTGAGTTTGATAGATATTTAATCTCTTATACTACCTTGTAATTTGTTTTACTTATCCCTCTTCCTCCAAGTTTACATGTGAGGGGATTAATCTATTTTATTACCCAAACATATTTGTTTTTTTTTCATCCCATTATCACTACTGTAACTTGCCAAGAATTTAGCTCATAACCTCCTACTTGCCTTCCTATAAGTTATGACCCACTTCACATTAGCTTATTTCGGGTAACAATTTCTAAACTTTAACACCTTCCACCCAAGGATGTACTCTACAAATCCTAAATCACAACAATTCTGCGCATATGTGACAAGTTATTACAATTCCCACTTTACTACAGAGTTAGGAAACTGGCCCAAGGGAAGTAGAATAACTTGGAAGTAATCACAAAACCAGATGCCAAAAATAACAACTTTTAGTCAATCCATGAGAAAATACTGCCCCTAGTATAAATAACATGAAAATTAGCATTAGGAGGAAGCAAATGCAAAATAATGCTTTAAATCCAAATCTAAGCCTCCTTTCTAAAAATGACTGAACCTGAGAATTAACATTTGAAGAACTTTCAAACAAAGCCTTTTTGTCTTATCCATTGTGCCAAAGATTATCTAATAAGTTACATCTGGCAAAAGTGACTTTTTCCCAAAAAATAATCGTTTATCTTATCCATTTAAAAGATATTTGGAGCTGGGCACATGCCTCTAATCCTAGGTTGAAGCCAGCCTAGACAGCAAAGTGTGATATTCTGATATCCAATTAACCACCTAAATAAAGGAAATGGGGCACTGGCTCAAAGTGGTAGAGCACTAACCTTGAGCAAAAAAGCACTCAGGCCCTGAGTTCAAGCCCCATGATTCACAGAAAAGAAGAGGACAAGGAAGATGAGGAAGACAACGACGACATTTGGAGAGAGGGTATGGTAGCTCTTACCTGCTCACTGTGGAAAAAAAGATCAAGAGAATCAAGTTCTGAGACCAGCCTGAAAAAGACTCTATCTCAACAACAAGCCAGGCATGGTGGGACAGGCCTGGAGTCCCCAACTACATGAAGAGGCATAGGATGATCAAACTCTGAAGCTGACTAAGCAAAAATGTAATAACCTTTCTGAAAAAAACCTAATTATTGAGGGTGTGGCTCAATCTTCAGTACTGTCAAAAGTAAATAAGTGAAGCCAGTCATCGATGCCTCACAGCTGTAGTACTAGCTACTCAGGAGGCTGAGATCTGAGAAGTGAGGTTCAAAACCAGCCTAGGCAGGAAAGTCCATGAGACTCTTATCTCAAATTAACTACCAAAAATGGGGAAGTGAAGCTGTGACTCAAATGGTAGAGTGTTAGCATTGAGAAAAAAGGGACAGCACTCAGGCCTTGGGTTCAAGCCTCAGAACTAGTACACACAAGTGCACACACACACACACACAAATATGTATATAAACACAAATGAGTGAATGTGTAAAAAACATGGAGAGAATTATAATTATGTTGACAGAACAAGAGGCAACTTTTCAGCCAAGATATTTAAACTCTAATGCTGTTAGAACAGATTCAAAAAGTTGAGTGACCATTGCATTATTTTCCAAAAATTAACATAGGGTTAATAAAGGTAAAACTTTAATATTTTATGGTTAATGTTCAGAATGAAAGTTCCTTTGCCATAACTTACCATATGCATTTCCAAATATGCTGTGATTTGTTGTAACTTAAGGGCACTGTTTTATCTGATTAAATCAGTCTTACATGGTTTTTTTTTAAATCTTGATTTATGTAATGACTTTCTCTCTGTTTTTGTGGTACACAGGAATCAAACCCAGGGCCTCATACATGCTAGGCAAGGATTATACCACTAAGCCACATCCCCAGCCTAGTCTTGAATTTTAAAACACAACTCCTTTTCAAAGTGAGTTTATGATGTCTGTGTGATCATACTTAAAGGACATGTCAGAGCAAACTATTGTCCATTATTACAGTATTTACACTCTGCTGACAGTCAAAACACTATGCTCAAGAATTGCCCTTCCAATACATGGCTATGCACTAAAAACAAGTATGGGAGATGACTGTTAGTAAAAGTCCTTTGAATCCAAGCTGTAAATTTTCAGGAATCTCTTGTAGCACTCATAAAAACATTGCCTTCCATTAATTAAAACTCAACCTAATTCTAATCATCACTTTTAAAGAAAAAAGTTTGCTCACATTACTTCCATCCATCCTGTACATTCTCTATCATCAGTACTTCTTGTAACTGAAATGATGCTAGCAATGATTTTTATGGATGATGTATCTTAGTAGCGAACGTCTAAGTTAAAAAAAAAAAAAAAGAACTCCTGAAAAATACACTCAGTATAGTAATCCTGGTAAACTCAATGCTTCTTATTCCGAGCAACAAGAATAACTTGGGCCTCAAGTACACACAGCACCGCACCCCATTCCCCAAGCTTCTAACATTACCATAACAATATGAGCTGACGACAATTTAATGTTCCTTTTTAACATAAGAACGTGCATTTTAAATAACCTCACTTAGGCCATTACCGGTCTTTTGACTGTAGTTAATATTTTCCACAAAAGACCCTAAAAGGAATATTCATTCATCTCCCAAAACTAAACTACATTCCCTGAAGCTTAATCCCGTTGAAAAAGGGTTGATATAATGCATCTACAGAAACAAAAATTACAAACTATAAACTCAGTCAACTCTTAACTGTAAATTGTAAACTTTAATGATGAAGAACTAAACCGTGTCTATTTGATGCCCAACCCGCACAGATGCTTCTCCTTACCAAACAGGCGTCACTGGCAAAATAACCAGCCTACAGAATGCTAATCCTCCACCCCATCAACATTCACTAGTTTTCAACATCAGAATCCACTCAACCCCTATATAGCACGCCAAATGAAGACATTGTATCTGGACGTATTCTCAAATAGCAACTACGCGCACACACACACACAAACACACACAGCGCCTATTTCTCTGGACGTTTTCTCAAATAGCAATTACACACACACACACACACACAGCGCCCATTTCTCCGCGTCTCACAATACTCTCCCCCAAGCCCCAAGCATCCCCAGGTAACCCAGCGATACAAAGCTGCACTTGGCCTAGGCCTCCTGAACCCATCGGGGAAGGCGCGTGGGGCGGGGGGGGGGGGGGGGGGGATAACCATCAAGAGACGGGATCTTTTTCCAGGGCGACAGTTTCCAAGCAAAACAACCACAAGAGACGGCAACGAAAACTGGAAACGTTTTAATCCCGAGAGAAAGGGGCACAGGGTAGGGGTGGGAGGAAAACACATGTAATCCCGAAAGGGGTGAGAAGGAAACTTCAGTATCCATTCCACCCCCCCCCCCCCCCAGCATCTTTCGGACTCAGAACAAGAAGTCACAGAGTCTTGCGTGCACTTGGATGCACCAGACGGGGAGTCCCCGGGGCTGAGACAGTTCAGGAGACACACGCGCACGGTGGGCAGCGGATAAACCAAGCGACGCTTGGAGGGAAGGCGGGGGGAGGGGTGCGGGGGGGAGTAAACCCCTAGAGATTGGGGAGCGAGGGCTTAGGAAGTCTCTGGAGGTGACCAAGGACCAAACAGAAAGGTGAGATGGGGGAGACACTTGGGGAAGACAAAGGGACTGGGACGGGAATGCGCTCCCCGGGCTATGGCAGGTCACCGGGCTACGGAGCGGAGAAACACAACAAAGAGGCACGGGAGGCGAGACAGCGATGGAGAGGGGATGCGGGACGCGGCGGGTCGGACAAAGCGCCCAAGGCGGAGAAACAAAGGGCCCGGGGTAGAGACTCGCGGGGGGCGGGGGGGGACAGCTCGGAAAGACAAAGCGCCCGGGGCCGGGGGGGGGGGACCGGCGGGGCTAAGGGGCGACTCGGCCCGGAGGAACAAAAGCTACGCGGGGGCTCCCCGGGCAGCGTCCCCCCCGCCGGGCAGGGCTCCCCGGGCAGCGTCCCCCGGGCAGGGCCCTCCTCCGGCGGGGCGCGCGGCGGGCGCAGCGCCCGCGGGTCCCGCGCGCCGGCCGCACTCGCGCCCGCACCCCGGGGCCTCGCCGCCGCCGCCGCCCGCCCTCACGCGCCGAAGCCCGAGCCACCGCGGCAGCCGAGCGGGCAGCGCGCCGCCGCACGCCGCCGCGCTCGCGGCACGCGACGCCGCTCCCTCCTCGCGGCCTCTCGAGACCCGGCCGAGCCGCGGTCCTCGAACCCGCCGCCCGCCACGGGCTGCCAGACGCCCGCAACTTTCCCGGTTCCCAGCGCTCGGTTCCTTCAGACTTACCCTGTCACAACAGGCGCCATCTTCCACAAACTCTCGCCAAAACTCCAACCCTCGCGAGATTCCCCCCGAAGCCTGCCCGGGTCCCTCTCTCCTCTCCCCCCCTCCCCTCCCCGCCCCTTCCCTTTCTGCCTAGCTTCTCGATTCCACCCAGCCCCGGTACTCCTCTCCCCCTCGCGGCGCCGCGCACAGCCCGCCGCCTCGCGCCGCCCGCCGAGCAGGCGATGCAGCTCACTGCCTCCTCGGGAAACCTACCCGAGCCACGGAGCATGCGCAGGCGGCTCCTCCGCGGGCGAGCCCTCCGCGCAGTCCATGGGGAGCGCTCCGGAGATCCGGGTTTTGGGACGCGCCCACGGGAACGTACGTGGAGACTGAGGAAAACCGGAGGGGCGGGGAGGTGTGTGTGAGGGGGGGGGGGGGGAATTACTACGGGGACAGGCAACGGAGGGTCAGGGGGCGGGGCCGAGGGCCCGGGAGGAGGGGTCCTGGGAAAATACGCGGCGCTTCCCAGGCCGCCTCCTCCCCGCGTGGGTGTGCTCCCGGTGGCTTCCCGCTCACCGCGTTCGCGGCCTTTTCATTCATTCGGGCGTTCAGTGGACGCCTCCTCCGGGCTCGCATCGGTGCGCGTGTGCGCTCGGCCGAGATCCCTGGGGTCTGGACCACTGAGTGACCGGCCCGGAGCGGTCTCCATTCATTGGCCTCCCCGACCCCCCCCCCTCCCCCTGCAGGTAGGGAAACTGGCACGGTCACCACGTGGCCCGATCGCTCCCACCACTGTTCGGATAGAAAACTTTTGCCCGTTGAGTTGTGTCGCCTTGGGTGCAAACTCAGGTCCGCTGCGGGCCTCGGGCCCCGGCGCTCCGGGGAGCCACCCGGCCTGCCACCCGCCGGGGCGCCGAGCGGCCGGACTCCAGCAGTGACCAGTGCGCTGGGATGAGGAGCCGCTCCCCGCCGCCCCAGACTCTAGCCACGCAGCCCAGCCGAGGGCCCCAGCGCGCGGGGACGCTCAGCTGCTGCCGGCGTGTGCGAGCCCGGCCGCAGGCAGGACGCTGCCCTGAAAACCGGTCCTCCCGTGCGCCTGGCTTGCAGCCCCAAACGCACTTCACCTGGCCCAGAAAAATCGCGAAGCCCCTAGCAGACGCGATGTGGTGGGGCATTTAATAACCGGGTGCAGAGCCCGAACCCCGCCGCCCCCTGTTCCTATCTGCAGCCTCCCTCCACCTCTCCGTCTCCCCCCCCCCCCCACCTCCCTTGCCCTGTCCTTTTCCTGGAGATTCCCAGCTCTAGCACAGCCTCTTGCAGGGAGCCACAAAACCCGGAGAACTGGAATCTGCCTCCCACCCCCCCCCTTCACCCCCCCATCTGCGGAAGGCGCTGCAGGATTGGCGCGCCACGCGCGAGCGGCACTGCGCATGCGTCCCATGCGGGCAGTCCAGTCTCACGCTACACCTCCTTGCTACCGCCTGCCACTACTCCGCTCAGACACAACACAGGCCGTGGGAATTTTCCTAAGCCTCGCGAGAACGCGCTCCCTCTCCACACACACCCCCCCGCGCCGCCCCCGCCAATCCCCCGCCGGGTAATGCTTTCGCCCCAAGTCTCGCGGAGCCCGAGCCGAGCAGGTGCCTGGGTCGGCGGTGCGACTCCCGGCGCGGTGCGTGCCGCGCGTGCCCAGGCGGGACGGGTGGACGCGAGGCGGGGAGACCCGACCCCGAGGTCTCACGGGCACGCCCCGCGAGGCTGGATGCCAGCCGTGGAGTGCGGGAAGTTCCCAGGTGCGGGAAGTGAGAGGTCAGGTTCAAGGGCCCCGAGCAGCGGCCCCTCTCCCGGGGAGGCTTCCGGCCGCCCTGCGGAGCCGGCCTGGTACTTTCCCAAAGTGTGTTCCGCGCCGCTCACTCCGCCTTGTTGGAGTTGACAGACAGGGCCCCGTGTCCAGTTTGAGTCATGCCTTTGAGTCACCTTAGTTCGATCACCAACCAGTTCTGCTGCAACCCAAGTTCGAATTCCCTTAGCCTCTCTCCTCTCACCCGATTGCCGGCCTCGTGAGCCGGCGGCACCCGGCCTGCCCCAGCATGGTTGCATTGCATTAAAGGGGACGGGATGTTTTTATTTATTTCCCTTTGTCTTCCAAGCCTTTTAAAGTAATCCCCACGGATCAGTTTCTGTTCTTTTTTCCCCTCCTCCCACGACTATGATAAAATTGCTTTTTTGCTTTTCTTCCCCTTTCCATGCTTTTGTTGTCATAACTGTGCCATTTTAGGAAGTGTTTTATCAGGTGCTTTAGTGACTACCCCTTTAAATACATCTTTTCTTTTTGGATTATTTCTTCAACCATCCAAGTTTCAGATTGACTCTGTGTACATGCGGTTTCTGACCACCTCAGCCTGGCATTGCCTAAGAACTGGTGTCTTGCTGACATACACCATTGGCCTACAATTGTAGGACTGATGTTTTGGGGAGGGGGGAGGGGTACTAGAGCTTAAACCCTAGGCCTTGTGTGTGTTAGGCAAGCACTCTATCACCAGTGGCATCCCCAGACCCTTTTTGAGAAAGGGTCTCAAGAACTTTGCTTGGGCTTGCCTGGAATTCAAGATCCTTCTGCCTCCATCTCCTTGGTAGCTGGGCTTACAGGCCTGAGCCACCAGGCCCTGCTCATTTTCTGTCAATTATATAACTAAATAGGAAATCAACTTTTTGGAGCCTTCAAGGTTTCTAGGTTTCTTGAGTTTGTATATGCTTATTCCTTTGCTTATAACTTTACACAGAAAAAAAAAGAGAAAATGAAACAGCTTAAAACAATGCATCAGTGCAAATCTCATTTGCAACAGAAAACCACAGGAAGAATGTAATGACCTTAAAGGCATTCCTTGAATCCTTCATCACAAAATTTGTCAGCTATGTTTTAGTCACTAGTCTAACTTGGAGATTATGGCCATTGAGAATTCTGTGGCCTTGGAAATCCTTGGTAACCACACATCTAATCTAATCACATCTCTTCATCCTCACTTTTAAACAGCTTCCCTCCATCTTTTCCCATCTCAATAAATGGCAATCCCTGGCCCGGCACTGGTGGCTCATTCCTGCTACTTAGGAGCTGAGATCTGAGGATTACAGTTTGAAGCCGGCCTGGGCAGGAAAGTCCATGAGATTTTAATGTCCAGTTAAGCACCCTCCTTCCCCCACCCCCCCAAAAAATTCCAGAAGTAGAGCAGTGGCTCCAGTGGTAGAGCACTAGCCTTGAGTTAAAAAAAAAAAAAAAAAAAAAAAAAACCAGCACCTAGGCCCTCAGTTCAAGCCCTAGGAACAACCTCCCCCCCCCCCCCCAAAAAAAAACAGCACTCTTCCTCCAAAAAAGTTCCCACAGTCCTCTCATATCTTTACCTCCTTGCTACCAGCCCAGTGTAACCCATCTCTTTAACCAACTGGCTTGCAGGAAGGGAATCTCTTCACTGGTGTTCTTGTTTTCCAATCTTAACCTTCCCTCCGTGACTTCTCAAATGGAGCATTATGAGTCATCCTCTAGAACTCTCCAAGGGTTTTCTCATTTTAACCATCACTATGATATACACAAGGTTGGCTGCCACCGAACTCTACTGACCTTCTTGATCTTCACTCCTCCTCCTCTTTTTTTAGCTACTCCTGGACCACACCCAGTATACTCAACCCTACATGGCATTCTGTCCCCTCTGACACCTCAAACCTCACTCCTTTTTTCATCTTAGAAGTCACCTCAGTGAGGCTTTCCCTGAATCACCCCTTCATTGGAGTGATGTTCATGTGCCTTATCCCCTTTTACTTTTATCATGACATCACAATTACATTTTACATCATGTTTGTGTATTGTGTTCACTGTCTGTGTCTTCCCATTCTAATATTATTAAAAACAGGGACTTCTGTCTATTTTGTCCATTGTTCAAGCCCCAGCCACCAGAACAATGTCTGGTTTGGTATCTGGAGGAGGAATACAATGCTTCTTCCACTTTGGGGAAGAGCAGAAATGATTCAGAAGATTCACTAAGCCTTCTAGGTTGAAATTAACACTGGGATTAGATCAGCAAAAGTACCCAAGTACCATCTACTTGGAAGGAGAAAAAGCTCACAGAACTTTCTGCCAAAACAAATCAAAAAGCCTGAAGCTGGTAGCTTACAGCTATAATCCTAGCTACTCAGAAGACTGAGATCTGAGAATCACCATTCAAAGCCAGCTTGGGCAGGGAAGTCCATGAGACTCATCTCCTACTGCTCAAGTGATAGAGCACTAGCCTTAAGCAAAAGAAGCTCAGGGTCAGTGCCCAGACCCTAAGTTCAAGACCCAGGACTGGAACACAAAGAAAGGAAGGAAGGAAGGAAAGAAATAGGAAGAAAAGAAAATAATAAAAATATATAACTGGCTCTTGGTGCAGTCAGACATATTTAGTGTTCTTAGCACTATAGGTTAGGCATTTTTTTTGATGCTTCACAACATAGATAGCAAAGCTCCCCTCTCCCCCAACCCAGGGAGGTCTGGCTTAACAGGGCACAGCTCAGTTGCCTTGTTCTGTGTTAGGATTGAGATCTAAACTACAGGCAGTTAGCTGAAGGAAGATGGAAGAAGCACTGCTTCTTGCCTGATAGGTGCAGGAAGGCAAATATTTGTAGAAATGGCTTTGAGCTGACTCTCACCTGAGTGGGAGTTCAGAAGACAGTAAGAGGAGGAAGCATCACAGCACAGGAAGCTGCAGGTTCAGGCCCTGAGGTGTGAAAAGGCCTCTTGCATTCAGGGGAAGTCCAGTTGAGACTGGCATATACAGAAGAGGAACAAGCATCCAAGCAGGGTCAGAAGAAGGACCTAGTAGAGAACTGTAGTTCACAAAAGTTAGTAAGTTAGTAGACATCACTAAGGCTAAAAGAGTCAGTTTGGAGCCTGGCACCAGTGTCTCACACATGTACTAGCTATTCAAGATCTAAGGATCCTGGTTCAAAGCCAGCCTGACAGAAAAGTCCGTGAGAGTCTTATCTCCAATTAAGCACCAAAAGTGCTTGAGTCAGCACCTCGGCCCTCTAGCCAGGTGCTAGAAGCAGCTCACACTTGTAATCCTAGCTGCTTAGGAAGTTGTAAGAAAAGAACTAAGGTTCAAAGCCAGCCAGGGCAAAAAAGTCTTTGAGACTAGCTCCCATTCACCAGAAAAAAGTGCTGGAGGTGTGGCCTCAAGTGGTAGAATACTGTGTGAGCAAGAAAATCCAAGGAGAATGTAAAGGCCCTGATTTCAAACTCCAGTGCCACTACCAAAAAAAAAAAAAAAGAGCTAAAGAACAAGCATTTGTAACAGGCCAGTCAGATTCTGATGTGCATTGTCCATGAACCAAGCTTTGAGGATCTTGGTTATAAAACAAAAGTAGGTAAAACCTTCCTCAGAAGTTTTACGTTCCAGGGACTAATTACATATTGTTTCTTTTGTAAAATTCTGTAAGTAAAATATTTTATAGTAAGAGGGATACATTTGGGAGTCCCTGAGGATAATCTAGGGGGAAAGTAAAGCAGTTAGTAGTTCCTTAGGGGGTCATTACAATTGGTTTTGGTCATTTAAACACAGTGATGCATTTCAGCAGGGCTTTCATCCTCAGATCAAGTCACACCATGATCCCATAATGAGACTTACTAAAACATTGAGGCTTTCTCTGGGCAGCTACTTAATAGCATGTTTAGTCTCTGGACCCACATTGCCAGTATTCCAGTTGTCAGACCCCAGACAAGGAAATCCCCTGTCTTGGTCTTTGTTTCTTTACCTATAAAGCGGGAATCACTTTCCAAGTGGATAGGGTTGTAGGGACTCCATATGTGTTTTAAAACACATAGAACATTGCTACAGTATTGTGGCTACAGTAGTGGTATGATGTTTGTTTTTCATAACTTCCAATTGTCTCATCAAAACCTTCAAAGAACACATCGAAATGTTCTTGAAACCTCAAGAATCAATCTTAAAAATAGCCAAATATGCCAGTTGCCAGTGGCTCACTCCTGTAATCCTAGCTACAAAGAAGGATGAGATCTGTAAGATCTCATTTGGTTTGAAGCCAGCTCAGGCAGGAAGCCCATGAGACTCTTTATCTCCAGTCAATCGCAGAAAAAGCTGGACATGAAGCTGTGGCTCAAGTGGTAGAGTGCTAGCCTTGAGCAAAAAGAGTTCAAGGACAGCACCCAGGCCCAGACTTCAAACCCCAGCACTGGCAAGAAAAAAAACAAATATAATGATGATATTGTCAAGATCATTGTTAATTCATTTATCTTTTTCTTTGTTTGGAAAGTACTGGAGTTTGAACTCAGGGCTTTGCACTTGGCAGGCAGACACTTGACCACTTGAATCATACCTTTATCCCCTTTTGTTCTGGTTATTTTTGAGATGGAGTCTTAGTATTTTTCCTGAGACAGCTAGGACACTGAGATCCTTCTGTTTAACTTCCTGTCATAGTTTGTATAAAAGGCATGAACCACCACATCCAGCTTTTTCTGTACAGATGGTATGTTTTTAGGGGGTAGAGGGTGGGGTGGCCTGGAGCCATGACCCTTTCAAAATCCTAGTCTCCTGAGTAACCAGAATGACAGACACCTATTATATCATCTCACTCTTAGTTGAGATGATATCTAATAAACTTTTTCCTGGACTAGCCTTGCACTGCAATCTTCCCATTCTTAGCCTCCCAAATAGCTAGGGTTACAGATGTAAGCACCACAACCTGGCAAGGTTTCTTTGTCATATCCCACTTAGAAATGACAATATCATATTATTTCATTTTTAAGGAACTCACCTATCTAAAAAGTTTAGGAAACCTATAGTACTACATGGCCACTGAGGACACCTCTGAGGATGTAACGTAGGACATCATGGGAATAGATAGTGCATTGATTGGGCACCTAAAAAGTTCGGAAGACTAGCCAGGTGCTCATGGCTCACGCCTATAATCCTCGCTACTCAGGAGGCTGAGATCTGAGCATCAAGGTTCAAAGCCAACCCTGGCAAGAAATCCATGAGACTCTTATCTCCAATAACCACACACCAAAAAAAGCCAAATGTGGAAGAGTGGCTCAGGTGATAAAGCACTTGCCCTGAGCACAAGGAGCTCAGGGACAGCACCCAGACCCTGTGTTCAAGCTTTAGGACTGCACCAAGACAAACAACAAAAAAACAAACAAAAAACTTTTGAAAACACAGCAGAAATGATAGCCTTTTGCTCCACAGGTACAGTTTGCCTCCTGGTTTTCATTCATCCCTTGTATACAGAACATTGTATATTGTTTTCTACTATGTGTTAATCAAGGTTAATCAAACATACAGGATTTAGAAAGAGCACCAAGAAAGATTCCATCAGACCATGCAATTCTGTAAGGAACATGAGATCTGCCTCCAGAATTCAGAGAAGTAAAAGGCACACTGAAAATGAGTTGGAGTCACAGAGTAAGCTTCAGATGAGCTTGAGAAACAAAAATAAATATTCATCCTTTGTTTCTAATTGTGGTTACATTTTCACAGAATTCTTGAGCTCTGGCAATCTGACTTGTTTGCAGGCATGGGCTGAGCTTTGCTTAGCTGGTTAGCATGGGAGGCAGCTCAAGAAGACAAACTAAGAAAATGAACAGGCCATTTACACTAGTAAAGTGGAAAGCGAATGGAATCAAACATTTGGTGTGAAGAATGTGTACAAATCTAATAATTTGTCAGAAGTTTTCATGTGAATGTAATTGAAAGAAAATGCTCCCATGTGTGATTGATCTATTTTGTACTTTTCATAACATGAAAAAATAAAAATGAACACAGTCTAAACAAGAAATGACTCTGTGGGAATCAAACATTCCAGCTACTATCTGTTCTTAAGAGAATATACTTTTCAGATCCAGAAGTTTCCTAGTAGTCGTGTATCATATATTGCCATGGTTTGGGATTTCATGTCAAGTCAGTGTCAGAAACTCTAGGGTTTTTAAGCTGGCTTGTGAAAGAACATTGAACCTACTCTACCATTAGTCCTAAGTTGAGCTTTCATTACTAACTAGCTGGCCAACTTTGAACAAATTCACATCCTCCCTCCCTCTTTTCTTCCCTCCCTTTCTCTCTCTCTCCCTTCATTTCTTTCTTTCTTCTTTCATTCCTTTTTTTTTGGGGTCCGGTCGTGGGCCTGAACTCTGGGCCTGGGCGCTGTCCCTCAGCTCTTCAGCTCAAGGCTAGCACTCTACCACTTGAGCAACTGCGCCACTTCCGGCTTTTTTTTTTCTGCTTATGTGGTGCTGAGGAATCAAACCCAGGGCCTCATGCATGCAAGGCAAGCGCTCTACCACTGAGCCACCTTCCCAGCTCCATTCCTTTTTTTTTTTTTTTTTGGTCAGGTTGTGGGGCCTGAACTCTGGGCCTGGGCACTGTCCCTCAGCTCTTCAGTTCAAGACTAGCGCTCTACCACTTGAGCCACAGCGCCACTTCCGGCTTTTTTCTTTTTTTGCTTATGTGGTGCTGAGTAATCGAACCCAGGGCCTCAGGCATGCAAGGCAAGCGCTCTACCACTGAGCCACCTTCCCAGCCCTTCATTCCTTTTTTTCTTTCCTTCCTTCTTTCCTCCTTCCCTCCCTTCATCCCTTCATTCCTTCCTCCTTCCATCCCTCCCTCTCTCCTTTTTTTCTTTTGTCAGTGGTAGGGCTTGAACTCTAGGCCTGGGCGCTGTCCCTCAGCTCTTCAGCTCAAGGCAAGTGTTCTACCACTTGAGCCACAGCAACACTTCCACTTTTCTGGTGGTTTATTGGAGATAAGAGTCTCACGGACTTTCTTGCCCAGGCTGGCTTTGAACTGTGATCCTCAGATCTCAGCCTCTTTAGTAGCTAGGATTAGAGGCAGCTCCCGGCTGCTCTCTCCTTTTTAGTCTCTGTACCAGGGCCTGAATTCAGGACCTTACACTCTTGATTTTTCTTTCAAGGCTGGCTGGCGCTCTACTACTGAGTCATACCTCCAGTCCCAACTTTTTACTAATTAATTGGAGATAAGAATTTTCTGCCTGGACTGACGTCAACCTTTTTTCCCCTAATCCTGGAGCGTGAATTCAGGACCTGGGCACTGTCCCTGAGCTTCTTTGTTCAAGGCTAGCACTCTACCACTTGAGCTACAGCACCACTTCCAGCATTTTCTGTTAATGTAGTACTGAGGAACTGAACCCAGGGCTTCATGCATGCTAGGCAAGCATTTTACCACTAAGCCACATTCCCAACACTGACTGCAAACTTTGATCCTCAAACCTCAGCCTTCTTACAAGCATGAGTCATCAATACCTGACCTAAGTTCACATTGCTTTTTGTGTGTATTGCTTTTTGCTATCCTGAGGCTTGAACTCAGTGCCTGGGCACTGTCCCTGAGTTTTTGTTCTCAAGGCTAGTATTCTACTCCATGAGCCACAGCTCTACTTCTAGCTTTTGGCTAATTAAGAAGCTAAATAAGAAGTTTATGGAGGAGCTAGGAAGGTGGCTTAGTGGTAGAGTGTTTGCCTAGGATGCATAAGGCCCTGGGTTTGATTCCTCAATACATATACAGAAAAAGCTAGAAGTTGTGCTGTGACTCAAGTGGTAGAGTGCTAGCCTTGAGCAAAAGAAGCTCAGCGACAGTGCCCAGGCCCTGAGTTCAAGCCCCAGGACTAGCAAAAAAAGAAAATAGAATGGAAACAATTGCCTTTAAGTATAGTTAGTAATATGTAATTCTTGACACATTTACTTTCTAAAAGTTGACTGGTTATCCAGAAAAGTCATTTGAACAAAACAGGATCACTATATTTTCTGTGCTATGTTATTATGAATGAATCTTTTGCTTTGAGAATGATGGTCTTTATCAATGTTTTCAAATAAAGCTTGCCAAGAAGGTTTTACTCTGTGCCTCTGAATTGCTTGTCACAGATGGTATAATGATAACCATCAATTTATTGATATGCCCTTTGTGGTTAGCACCCTTGTTCAAAATAGACTAAAGACTAAGAAGTTAACTGTGGACTCTCCCTATTCAGGCACTGACAAATAGTGAGATGCTAAAGAATTTCCATGAAATATCTAACCTTCTCAAAGACAATTCATGAATTGACAATTCCCTTGAACATACAAGAAACATACATTATAAAGAAAAACTTCTATCAGTTCTAAGTAAACTATTAATAAATGCTAAGGACAGACTTGTTAACATACAATAGGTATGTTTGAAAGTTTTGTTCAAATCCTACATGTATTTCTTTTGAGAAATGCATTGAAGAAACAATTTAGCTGGGCACCTCTAATCCTAGCTACACAGGAGGCTGAGATCTGAGGATCATGGTTCAAAGTCAGCCCAGGCAGGAAGTCTTGGGACTCTTATCTCCAATAAGCTACCCAGAAAAAGCCAGAAGTGGCGGTGTGGCTTAAGTGATAAAGCACAAAGCCTTGGGCACAAAAAGGCTTAGGGACAGAGCCTGGGCTCTGAGTTCAAACCCCAGGACCAGCAGAAAAAAAGAAAGAAAAGAAAGAAAGAAAGAGAGAGAGAAAGAGAGAAAGAAAGAAAGGAAGGAAGGAAGGGAGGAAGGAAGGAAAGAAGGAAAGAGAGAAAGAGAAAGAAAAAGGAGGGAGGGAGGGAAGGATGAAGGAAGGAAAGAAAAGGAAGGAAAGAAGAGAAAAAAGAAAGAAAAAGAAACAATTTAAAGGAATCCTTAGACTCTGTATCAGTATCATATTGTTCTATATGGAGTTTTTGCAAGTCGAATGGTTATTTAACTAAATTTAGTCAGTTCACATCTGGTAGAAGGTAAAACAAATTATTTTACAGGAGGGCTGGGAATGTGGCTTAGTGGTAGAGTGCTTGCCTAGCATGCATGAAGCCCTGGGTTCCATTCCTCAGTACCACATAAACAAAAAAGTCAGAAGTGGCATTGTGGCTCAAGTGGTAGAGTGCTAGCTAGCCTTGAACAAAAGAAACATAGGGAGAGTGCCCAAGCCCTGATTTCAAGCCCTGAGACTGTCAAAAAGAATTATATTATGGTGTTATGACTATTACATTAATGGAAAAACATTTTCAAGGTTATAACTAATTTGCCTGTCGTATAAGTACTCCTGAAAGATTTGGAAATTTATGCCATCTTCTTTTTCTTCTTCTTCTTCTCCCTCCTCCTCCTCCTCCTCCTCCTCCTCTTCTTCTTCTTCTAGCATCCCAAATATATCACCTAAATT
Source organism: Dipodomys spectabilis (assembly GCF_019054845.1). NCBI lineage: Eukaryota > Metazoa > Chordata > Mammalia > Rodentia > Heteromyidae > Dipodomys > Dipodomys spectabilis. The sequence continues at coordinate 8,911,517 of NW_024870698.1, read as the reverse complement.
CTATCCTCACAAACACTTTTGACTTCAGTGAGAGTTAGAAACTACTATCTGGGAGAAGCATTTGGCTTCTATTTTTCAGGTCTCTATTTCTCCAGAAATTTTCTTATGAAATGCAAATCTGGTTTTAATCAAACAGTTATACCTACATAGCATCATACTTTCCTTCACCAGCAAACAGTAAGTATTTTATTTTTAACTAGCGTAGCTATCTCTGTATTTGCATGGTACTTTCCGGGGTTCTAAAATAAGCAACAAATCACAGAAGAAAACAAAAAAGACATAAGAACCAAAAGATAACGTCAGAAAAACAGAACAGATTATGTGTAGAAGAATTTACATCTATGCAATAGAGGATTTTCAAAAGGTTGTAGGCCAGTCTAACAGACTTTATATTCAAAAGGATGCTATGGACTGGAGATGTGGCTTACTGGTGAGTGCTAGCTTAGCATTGGTGAGGCCCTACATCTGATCCCCAGCTCTTCAATAAACAAATAAATAAATAAATGTAGTGTAAAATGTGTGAAGTAACTATAAATAGGGTTTAGTCTCTATTCCCCAAGGCCTCCCAGGAACATCAGGTGAGTAGGTAGTCTTGTGGGTAGGTAATTTCCTCCTTGTTTTTACAAATTACCATCCAAGAATATGACTTTTAAAAGTTAAACTCTTAGAAATGATATATATGGTTGGCAGTGAGTTCTTTTTTTTCCAGCTATACAGAAATTTAAATGATTTTGAGATTAGAGGTATTGCTATGTTGGTAGAGCACTAGCCAAAAGCAAAACATCAAGTACTGAATGATTTTTGTTACTATACACGAATAGAAAATACTTTGTGTCACACATTCTATTTTAGATTATAATTTTAACAAATTATGGACAAAAATATACATGATAAGAGGTGCAGGAATGACTTGTTTCTGTGAGAGGAGCTGCCTCCAGCAGTTTTCAGGTCTCCTCAGGAGGGATGCTCGTGCTTTGTACTCTCTTCCTGTGCTGGGGTATGCCCATGGAGTCCAGCAAGCTTCCAGGGGCGCTGTTAGCATAGCCCAGGGGGAGAGGATGAAGGACAAAATCAGGCAATGGAGCCGGGAGCTGGTGGCCCATACCTGTGTTCCTAGCTACTCAGGAGGCTGAGATCTGAGGATTGCCCTTTGAAGCCAGCCTGAGCCAGGAAAGTCGGTGAGACTCTCATCTCCAATAAGTCATTCTATTCGGAAATTGTGGGAAGTGGGACTGTGACTCAAATCATAGAGTGCTAGTCTTGAGCAAAAGAAGTTCATAAAAGTTAATAGAAGATAGGGACTTTCTAAAAACTCTAGAGGCTATAGAGGACATTCCTTGGATTGCAAATATGTCATGAGTTGTAGGGTTCCAGGAAGTTCATATTTCCCCTAGATAATTGGGGTCCTGATTGTCCTTTATGGTTCCCCTGGATAGTTTGCTCTGCCTATGTATGACAGGTTTTTTTTTTTTTTTTTAAGGCTTGGTCTCCACCCCAACATGTGATTTTTTGTTCCGGTTCCCTTTTGGGCTGCTGGTCTTCAAAACAGGAGTCTACCATGCAGACACCGGCCTTTTAATAAAGACTCCCAATCTGACCTCTCAAAATGTGGCTTCTCCGTTTTCTCACCACACATCATTGTCTCTTGGTTCTCTCAGGTCGCCATGGCATCCCCCCTTCGGCTCTCCATTGGAGCTGATCTGGTTTGTTGGTATTGTTTTTCTGCTCTTTCTTTGCTTTACTACTCTCATGGCTCAATTTTCTAACAGTGTATGTGTATTCCAGGCTGCAAGTTTTCTGGGGACATGCATCTGCCTGCAGTCACAGGCTTTTTCTCAGTAGTTTATTGGAGACTTTCCTTTCAAAGCCCAGGCTGGCTTTGACCTATGTTCCTCAGCTCTCAGCCTCCTGAGTAGCTAGGATTACAGTTATGGGCCATAGTGCCTGGCTTAAATCACTTTATTTGTGAAGCATATACTCATAAAGTTGTTAGTAACATAGGGAAAAAGAAATTAATTCAACGTATTCAGTTAGATGCTTTAATAATCAAATTAATGTGATCATGAATTTTATCTTAGTAAGTCATGTGCTGATGTATATATCCAAGAAGGAACAACTAAATAATAAATTGAACTCCATAGAAAGTCAAGGACTAATCATCACTTTGTTAGTTGATTTACCTTCTAATTTCATTCTTATGTGTGTTTGGGTGTATGAGCCAGGACTAGGACCTGAACTTAGCTTTTCTATTCAAGGCTGGCACTTTAATATTAGAGCCACACTTCTCCCTGTAGGTTTTTGCTAGTTAACTGGAGATAAGAGTCTTAAAGACTTTTCTGCTGGGACTGGCTTTGAACAGATCCCCAGACCTCAGCCTCTTGAGTAGCTAGGATTACAGGGGTGAGCCACTAAGCCCCAACTCTATTCGTTCTGAAGGTGAGATTACATTTTGACATTTGGATTCTTTAATATTTCAGAAGGAGCATGACCTTATTTTAAGAGACAAACATCAATAGTCAGAACTATTGTATACCACCAACTTAATTCAAGCCAGTTGAATGGATAGGATCTCTTAGGATCTTTATTTATGAATAGGACTGAATAGGTCTCTGTTCTCCTTTTTAAGGAGGTTATGGCCTAAGGAACTATGGGCCAGACAAATGAAACTTGTCACTAGAGGATGCATAAAGGATTCCCTCAGTTTTGCAGTTTTGACAACACCATTAAAGGCCCTTGAGGTCCTTGTGAAAAGCATTTCAGGTATTCTCACAGAAAGGGGAGTCTCACAGGTGAAGAGTGGGGCAAGGATTTAGTTTTGTAAAATAGTGTTAAAGCAGAGAGAAATGAAAAGAGAAACATTTCTCTTAGGAAATGGGAACTAAAGACTCAAAAGGGGGCTATGGGGCCACTCAGTCGGGCCATTGTTTTCCTTAATGGTGGACTCTAAACAACTGGCTAGGTCACTAAAAAAAAAAAAAAAAAAGAAGACTCAAAATGGTGGCTGGGGCATTCTACATTGCAGGTCACATACTAGGCCAACAATTCATCCTAAGACCAAGGTTTTAGGTGTATAAGATGGGTGGGTCCCAAACCCCAGTGACTTTCTGGGCTATCTTTTCTAAGAGATGCCTTTCATTCTTTCTGCTTTTAACCATTATCAATTAAAAGGATAAGGTTGATTTACATAGTACCTCCGAGATTTCAAAGGCTAAGGCAAATTTAGATATTCCCTGCAATGTCTCCTGATCTTTAAATTTCACATTAAAAAGGAGGGATGACTCCCTGTGGCACCTCGCTTCCTCAGGAGGCTAAGATCTGAGGATCTCTGTTCCAAGGCAGCCTGTACAGGAAGTCTTTAAGACTGTGATCTCCAATTAACACTCCTCCCCTCCCTACCCCTGCCGCTAAAAGTGGAAAGTGGGGAGCTATAATTTAAGAGGTAGAGGTCCAGCCTTGAGCAGAAAAAGGTAAAGGACAGTGCCCAGGCCCTGAATTTAAGCCCCAATAAAGGAAAAATAAAAATATTCATAAGTTTTACAAAATGGTGCCTATTTTTATAGCTTGAAGCCACATTGGGAGCGTGTCTGTAGGTAACTGCATAACTTGTTTGGAACCTTGCTGGATTCAGGCAGAAACTAAGATGTTCTCTGAGAAAGGGCTGCAGTGTTTGAGTCATCTGAGGGAAGGGGTCTGCGGTTCAGTAGGTCAGCAGTTCACAGTGCTTCAAAGGTCATCTAGCACCCAGGGGTGGATGGGTCTGCTGCCTGTTCAAAGGTTGATCTTGAGGTAAATCTGAGATAGGATTAAGAATGACCTTCTGGCTCCATTGTAAATGCTCACAACTAGTGTCACTCATTTTCATTTCTTTTTTTCTGAACAGTACAACTTTGTCCCAGGTAATATTTTGATCATACTTATATTATAACAATTATTCATTGTTTGTCTGAAATTAAAATTCAGAATTGGGCTGGGGATGTGACCTGCCTGGCACATCAAGGCCCTGAGTTCAAAGTTCAAAACGCTTTAAAGAAGATGTAACACTGCACAGAGTCAATACCAATTGGAAATCTTTGTTTCTGTTCCTTAACTTCTGGTACTACTTGCAAAAGGAGGATAATATTAATGCTCATTTTGTATTTGTAAAGCATAGTAAATAACGCCTGTAAGAGAATCACAAAATGCCTACAAAAGTAGTCACTGAATCCACAGTTCCTTCCCCATTCCGTGCTTTAGGATTTTTCTTTTGTTTGTTTGTTTTTTTGGGGTCCGGTCCCAGGGCCTGAACTCTGGGCCTGGGCGCTGTCTCTCAGCTCTTCAGCTCAAGGCTAGCACTCTACCACTTGAGCCACAGCACCACTTCTGGCTTTTTTTTTTTTTGCTTATGTGGTGCTGAGGAATGGAACCCAGGGCCTCAGGCATGCAAGGCAAGGGCTCTACCACTAAGCCACCTTTCCAGCCTGCTTTAGGCTGTTTATCTGTAACTTTTCCCTTTTTTGTGTGTGTGCGCGCGCAAGTCCTGGAGCTTGAACTCAGGGCCTGGCAGACCTAACACTGGCCGCTCTCCCTTAGCTTTTTCCCTTAGCACTCTGCCACTTTAGTCATACCTTCGCTTCCAGCTCTTGGTGGATAATTAGACATGAGTGTCATGGATTTTTATGCCTGGGCTAGCTTTGAAGCACACTCTTAATATCTCACAAACAATATCTCCTCAATAGTTAGGATTGCCACTGGTGTTTGATTTGAAGGTGAAACCCTTAACTAGGCATAACGGATTTGTCCGTGGCCAAACCAGGTTTCAGACTTGCTTTGTCTGTAATGTTAAGTTATGAAGACCTCTGCCTAGAACTATAGGTCAGGAAAATTTTCTTAGTGAAACCTCCTAAATTGCTTTTGGGCAGAACAGCTGTGTGCCAGTGTCTTTTATGCTGTGAAATACTTGTATCATTTAAGAACCTGAACACTTTGTTCACCCCAATCCCCTTTAATCTTATTGAATTTTTCCCTGTCATCCATTGACTCAAAAGTAATATTTAAACCAGGCACCAGTGACTCATGCCTGTAATTCTAGCTACTCAAGAGGTTGGAATCCAGGGATCACAGTTGGAAGCCAGCCTGGGCAGTGTTATGTCTTCCCCAGAACAGCACCCTCCCACTGTGCTCTTAGTGAAACACAGCATGTAGCCTTACCAGAAATCACCTGCCGGAAACCAGTAATCACCTATCAATCACCTGACTGTGAGTAGCCAAGGACCTCAGACTCTGAGGTCACTTCCTCATCTGCTGAGGTCACTTCCTGAACCTCTCCGGCCATACCTCCTTCTGTCAGTGATAGGTTCCCCAGACTCTGAGGTCACTTCTGTGTCTGCTGTGGTCACACCTCCCGGCCTCTCCCTATATAATTCCCTCCCACTTTTTCCTTCTCTTCACTTGTAGAGGCCAGCAGTTTGTTCTTCCCAATAAACTCTTTTCTGTCTTCACCAGGTGATTGTCTCCTTTCAGTGAACCTTACAGGCAGAAAAATCCTTGAGACTCTTTTTTTTTTTTTGAGTCCAGTCATGGGGCCTGAACTCTGGGCCTGGGTGCTGTCCCTCAGCTCTTCAGCTCAAGGCTAGCACTCTACCACTTGAGCTACAGCGCCACTTCTGGCTTTTTTCTTCTTGCTTATGTGGTGCTGAGGAATCGAACCCAGGGCCTCAGGCATGCAAGGCAAGCGCTCTACCACTGAGCCACCTTCCCAGCCCCTTGAGACTCTTATCTCCAATAAATTATCAAAAAAGCCAAAAGTGGAGCTGTGGCTCTAGTGATAGAGAGATAGCCTTGAACATAAAAGCTCAGGTATAGTGCCTGGGCCTTGAATTCAAGTCGTAGGACCAGCACAAAACGAAACAACAAAAAGCCCACCCTAAAAAGTAATACTTGCTGAGTATCTACTAAGACCTTGCTTTGCTAGGCCCATGGAACAAGGCTCATGAAGGCACTGAAGTTACTGCCCTGGGAGAGGAGGGAAAGGGATCTATCCAAAAGAACTGAAGCATGCATACAAATAATAGAAAATCAAGGGGAAGGGGAGTGGAAGTAGTGGATGGGCTTTAATAGTCAAGATAAATGCTCAGAGAGGGAAGGAAGTTACTTTTTTTTCAGTGTTACTTTGTGTGTGTGTGTGTGTGTGTGTGTGTGTGTGTGCGCGCGCACGCGCGTGCACACGCGCATGTGCGTGCGCCCATCCTAAGATCTAGCTTTTGGCTGGTATTAACCAATTATGGAGATAAGAGTTTTATGGACTTTGCTGCCCAGGCTGGCCTTGAACCATGATCCTCAGATCTCAGCCTCCAAGGTAGCTAGGATTACAGGCGTGAACTCACAATTCTCTGTCTCTGCCTATCAAATGCTGGGATTATAGGTTTGTATCACCATATCGCTCTGTAAGTCTTCATCTCTTAAAACATTTAAAACATATAAGCAAAAAACTATAATCTTTTCAAAATCTAAGTTAGATTTAGACTCCAGAACTATGAAGATACTGGGATCTTGAAGAAATATAATTGTAGGTATTTCTATTTTTCTTTTTCTTTAGCTAAAGCTATTGGAAAAAATAAAGTGAATAATGTTAAAATTCCCAGTGCCAATTATGAAAAGATGAAGTCTCCTATAAATTATCATTCATAGCCCATTCCCATATATAATGTGTGTATGTGTGTGTGTATGTGTGTGTGTGTGTGTGTGTGTGTGTAAAGAGAAAGAGCGAAGAAAGGAGGGAGGGAAAGAAGGAAGGAAGGAAAGAATGAAGAAAGGAAGGAAAGAAGAAGGAAAGAAGGAAGCCAGTTATTTAGCCCAGCACTGTTGGCTCATGCCTGTAATCCTACCTCAGGAGACTGAAAGCTGAAGATCATGGTTCAAAGCCAGCCTATGTGGGAAGGTCAATGAGACTCTTATCTCCAATTAACCTACAGAAAACTGGAAGTGGAGTGGAAAACCACAAGTGTAGCTGTGGCTCAAAGTAGTAGAGTGCTAGTTTTGAGCATTACAGCTCAGGAGCAGGGGCTAGGCCCTATCCCCTGAGGGAGGAGACATCCCACTGCATTTTGTTAGGTCAGTTATCAGAACTAAGATTCAGAGACTACTTTGTAATAGTAATGATTACTAAACTGTTTTAAAAAGCAGGCTCTATTTTCTGAGACTTGGCTTGTCATTTGCCAGGATATTGCAGTTCCTGCTTGTGTATTATACACTTAGCACCATTCATATGCAGAACACTTTTTTCCTTTGTTCCTGCTCTGGGTCTGATGCATTCTCATGATGATTAAAAGCAAAACAGCCTAAAATGCTATATTAGGTTCATAAAAGTTTTTCAGAATAGTGTATTAAAATTGAAACACCGCGGAGATGGAAAAGTCTACTCAATGCAGTTAGTTATGAGCAGCAAAACAGTCCATATCAGTATTTGCTGTTTACATTGTATATTAGTGACTTAAAAACAGGCATTAAGTCAGGCTCTGGTGACTCTGCCTGTAATCCTAGCTACTCAAGTGGTTGAGATATAAAGACTCCAGTTAAAAGCTACCCATGGCAGACAAATCCTTGAAACTCTTAATCAAGCAAAAAGCTGGAAGTCGGGCTGGGAAGGTGGCTCAGTGGTAGAGCGCTTGCCTTGCATGCCTGAGGCCCTGGGTTCAATTCCTCAGCACCACATAAGCAAAAAGAAAAAAGCCGGAAGTGGCGCTGTGGCTCAAGTGGTAGAGTGCTAGCCTTGAGCTGAAGAGCTGAGAGACAGTGCCCAGGCCCAGAGTTCAGGCCCCACGACCGGACCCCCCCGCTCCAAAAAAAAAGCTGGAAGTCGAAGTAGGGTTCAAATGGTAGAGTACCAGCCTTGAAGAGAAAAAGCATAAGCAAGAACATGAGGCTCACAGTTCCAGTCCCAGTTCTGTCACTAAAAAATAAAATAAGCAAGAAATTTGAAGTGAATCCTCTAAACCTGTAGATAAGGGTTTGAAAAACTAATGAATTAGGCCACTAAAATTAGCAGAGGTATAAAATGAAAAACACTTAATCTATTAACTTGGCTAAGCAAATAAAAGTCATTTTGAAATGATTTCTGCTTCTTAGCTGCCTTTCTCCTTTGCCTAACTTCAAGCCTATTGATTCACTGATTGATTGGTTGACTGTATAAAGTATTTTATTGCCACTTTTCTTTTTAGGAGTTTTTTCTTATCCAATTTTGGAAGGAAAGAGACATGATGTTTCTATAGGATAGCTTGCATATTTTTAAGAGCTATTCCAGTGTTCTCTACCCTATCTTTTCTCTTTGAAGCTTAGATTTTTTTATTTTTTAAAATTTATTTATTAATTGTTTTGCGTGAATCGTAGGGCTTGAACTCAGGGCCTAATGGCTGTCCCTGGGCCTCTTTGTGCTCAAGGCTAGCTCTACCAATTGAGCCACTGTGCCACTTCTGGCTTTTTCCAAGTTGTTTCTTAGGGATAAGAGTCTTAGAGATTTTCCTGCCTGGGTTGGCTTTGAACCGAGATCCTCAGATTTCAGTCTTCTGAGTAGCTAGGATTACAGGAGTGAGCCACCTCGGCACCCAGCAAAGCCTAGATTTTTAAATGGACAATCTTAGTGCTACTTAAATTGATTTATAGTATTGTTTCACAATATTACTTGGCTTCTCAATAACTCCACTGAGATCTCCCTGCTTGTAATATATCCTTCTTCCTGATTTAATGACTTAATTTTTTTGGCATTGCCAACTTGTCCCTTCCCCATCAGCCTCCCACCCTGAACTCCCACTTTGAACAATGCCAAAGTAATCTGATAAAGAACAGACTTGTCAAGCCAGACACTGGTAGATCAGGAAGCTGAGACTGGAGGATTACAGTTCCAAGGTAACCCAGGTAAAGATAGTCTGTAAAACTCCATCTCCAACTAATCAGCAAGATGCTGAACTAGAGATGTGGCTCAAGCAGTAAAGCACCAGCCATGAGCAAAGAAGCTGAGCAAGAGTTTGAGGACACGCGCGCGCGCGCGCACACACACACACACACACACACACACACACACAGACAAACAGACGGACAGACAGAAAAATCAAAGCCAGGTGTGGTGGCTCATGCCTGTAATCCTAGATACTCAGGAGGCTAAGATTTGAGGAAAGAGTTCAAAGCCAAGCCTGAGCAGGAAAGTCTTTGAGGTTCTTATCTTTAATTAATCACCCAAAAGCTGAAAGTGTAGCTATGGCTCAAGCACTAGTCTGGAGAAAACAAAAACAAAAAAACCTTCAGGTCAGCACTCAGACCCTAAGGTTAAGCCCCAGAATTGGCACCACCACCACCACCACCACCAACAACAACAACAAACAACCAAGCTTGTCAAGTGTATGCTTTAAACTTGTTTATAGGAATTTTGTAAACCAGAACAATTCCCAAAATTATGGTTGTAGTGAATGAATGTTAGTAATTATTAATTAAGATCCTTTTAATATCTGTCTTTTCCTCTTCATTTCACTATCAAGGGTTGGATTTTTTTCTGGAGGCACTCAGCAAATGTGGAATTTACCTTTGTGCATCTCCTGCAAATCCCTTGTAGGATTTGACCTATAAACCCCTCTTGAAAGCACACACCAATCATTTGTGCTTACGCCAGTTCCAAATATTACAATCGGCTCTGGATTTTTGCCACATTCTTTTCTAGATAGTCATTTGGGAGACTTTGTTTATAATGTGTGTTTTGAATGAAATCTTAAAATTCCAAGACCACAGGATGTAAGACTCAATGGTGGGTTAACCTTTCTTTTGCATTTTTTATTTTCAAAGAGGCTTGGGTAGATTACAACAATAGCAAGTCCTGAATAGAAAATTAGAAAAGGAAAAAATGCATTTTTATCCCACCCTCACCCCCATCCCCAAAAGAATATGAGAAACTGTTGAAATACAGAAAGAATCTGAGAAAACACAAGCTATTTTCATGGATTAGGAAGTGCTTTCAAAAGCATACTGTGGGTAATTCAGGTGAATTAAAACAGTAAGCTTTTTATGAAAATCGGAACATTTGTGTTGTTTGTGCTTTTTGTGATTTTTGTGATTGTGTTATTTGTGATTTTTAGCATGACAGAATAAAAATATTTCCCTCTCACAGAGAAAGTAAAGTTCACAGAAAGAAGTTGTATAGTAGCACTTAAAACAATTAAGACATTAATACTATAAATATTCCCATGGAACTTTTTCCTCCTAGTAAATTGTGGTCTGTTCCCCAACATGTTTTCTGTTTGTTTGTTTGTTTTTTTGTAATTAAAGATCCTCCAATATAACTGCAGGAAAATGCATTTTTTTAAGTATAAATTAAGGTTTTTATATCTGATTCCCACATTAAGAAAACTTTTTTCTTTTAGCTTTGCAAATGATAGACAATAAACTGGTGTATCTGGCTTCAGTGGTTTTATGCTCTGGCTTGTTGGCCTTTTGCCACATGATGGATTCATTTTGTTCCTACTACTTAACCAAGAGATCACAGGTAATGAACAGGGTGTAATTGGGCCCAGCATGTGGGGTCAAAGGCAACATCTCCAATGGACATTCCTGGTCACTCTATGCTGGCAGATTCCTCCTCAAACTGTTTCAGTTTACATTCTGACTATAAATTGTACTTGTGCATGCACGCACGCGCTCATGCACACCAGTGATTTCTATGACATAGCTTTCCTGGAATTTTATAAACACAGGATATCCAACATGGGTTAACCACTTGTCTAGGAAAGAAAATAAGCAGACAGTTGCCCACAACACATCTTACATTTGGGCAGTGAGAGGTGCCAAGAAAGCGATCGTCTTTGAGGCCCTGCCTGAATAATAACAGGGCCTTGCGTGTACAATTGCTGTTTTAAATGGATGTTTCTTGTTAACAGAAGGAGGATCCATTGTGGGTCTCTGAATTAAGTTATTTTATTGTGGAGCTTGATCTTCTGAAAGGGTGTGGTAGGTAACCAATTGTAAATATAAAGTTTATATTGGATACAAAAGAAAATATTCTACTTAGGAAAAAAGGATAGAAATATTAATGAAATTGGTTAAAAGCATTTATTATCTACTAAGGTGAAGAATTCACTATTTCATTATTCATAAATGCCAGCTTCCTAAAAATTTTTTATGAAATAGAGTAGGAAATAAGTGAATAAAGAAATGTATTTTTTTTGCTTAGTCATTTGTCTGTCTGGACCAAATTAATATGGCCTTAATACCAATATGCCATTTATACCCTGAGATTTCCTTCCTTCCCTACTTTCCTCATTCTTTCTTTTCTTCTCTCCTTCCCTTCCCTTCTTTTCTTCCTTCTTTCCTTCTGCTGGTACTGCTTGATCTAAGGGCCTCCTGTGCTTTTTTGCTCAAGGCTGGCATCCTACTACTTGAGCCACAGCTCCATTCGCCTCCAGCTTTTTGCTGGTTAATTGGAGATAAGAGTCCCCCAGACTTGGGGCTGGGAAGGTGGCTCAGTGGTAGAGCCCTTGCCTTGCATGCCTGAGGCCCTGGGTTCGATTCCTCAGCACCACATAAGCAAAAAGAAAAAAGCCAGAAGTGTTACTGTGGCTCAAGTGGTAGAGCGCTAGCCTTGAGCTGAAGATCTGAGGGACAGCGCCCAGGCCCAGAGTTCAGGCCCCACGACCGGACCCAAAAAAAAAATATTACACAGTGCACAGTGCACAGGTCCAAAGGAAAGCCTTCAGCTGGAGGTGAGGGAGGAGAGCTTTCTCTCTGCTCCACTTTCTGGACTCATTGGGCTCTGACCACAGTTCTAAGTGGAAAGATTGTTTTCTCAATTACCCAACTCAAATGAGCATTGGGGTGAAGTGAGGTACTGTGGTTATACGATCGTGCCAGTCCTCAAATTCACCCCAGGGTAGCTCTACAACCTCAAAACCTGAGTGTCAACTCCACAGAAGAGTGCAGAAAGTGCAGGGAGGGAGGGAATCTCTTAAGAGACCTCTTTCTTTTCCAACTCCATGAAGGGCAGGATTACTGGAGCAGCAGGTACCAGGTGGCTGAATATCCACACCCTCCTCCCTCCCACAAGCCCCAAATCAGCCTCCAGCTTGACTTTGTGAGGCTGGAAGACCTCCAGGCAGGAAGGTGACCGCCACAAATTTGGTTTGGTTTTGAGAATTTGGTGGAATCAAGTCAGATGTGCCTTTGGAATTCCTCCCTTTCTTTCCCCTCTCCTGCCAGGCATTTTCCTCCATGTCCATCTCATCAGTACTGTGGTCTACCTTCCATCACCTCAGCACCCAGCTGTGCTTCCTAAAATGGCAACCACTGGCCATATTGTGAGTGGGAGAAAAGAAGCCCCCTCCCATTCCATGCACACACACACACACACACACACACACACACACACACGCACCACAACACACATACTTTCTTATCTCACAGAACAAAGTCATAATAAGGAGGAAATATAAACCTGAGACAAGAGAAGGTGAATAATCTTGTCATCTCCCTGCTTAAAGGTTTTCAAATATTTATAGCTCTTCAATCCCAAAGTCCCAAGCTTATCATTTGGGAGTTCATTTCTAGGAAGACTCCTCCTGTAGAAAGCACCAAGTCTTGGTCTATGTTTTGGCATGGTTTGTCACACAAGGATTCAAGTATTAGAAGCGTGGTCCCAGTATGGTGATGTTAAGAAGTAGTGGGAACTTTGAAGGCCTTGTGAGAGATGGGTAGTGGTCCCTGAGGACGGTGCCCTTGGACGGGATTATTATTATATTTTGCTAGTCCTGGGGCTTGAACTCAGGGTCTGGGCACTGTCCTCGAGCTTCTTTGCTCAAAGATAGCACTCTACCACTTGAGCCATAGCGCCACCTCTGGCCTTTCCTGTTTATAGGGTACTGAGGAGTGAAACTCAGGGGGCAGTCTACCCCTAAGCCACATTCCTAGCCCTTGGAAGGGATTATTACAGTGGGATCCCAGTTAGTTTCTACAAGAGAGAGCTATTATAAAAACAGCAAAAACTGAGCTGGGCTTGGGTACATAGACTAAAAGAAAAGAAGGAAGAGAGTGAAGATATTTAAGCAGGGGGCAGGGGGTGTGGAGGGGAGGGAAAGAAACTGGCTTTCTCTCTTGTCACTTCCATCTTGTTTTTATGCATAGCACTGTCAAGATGCCATCCACCATGGACCATAATGATAAAGCTACCCAGTCCTGGACTTTCAGACTTCAAACTTGTGATTAGCCAAGGCCCTTACTGGTGGCTGACACCTATAATCCTAGCTACTCAATAGCCTGAGATCTAAGGACTGCAGTTTGAAGCCAGCCCAATCAGGCAAAAGATTATCTTTAACCACTAAAAAGTTGGAAGTGGAGGTGTGGCTCAAGGGGCAAGCATAAGACTGGAGAGAAAACCCTAAGCAAGAGCATGAGGCCCTGAGTTCCAGACCAAGTACAAATAAACAGAAAACCTGATCTAAAACATTTTTCAACATAAAGTACCCAGCCTCAGGCATTTTAATATAGTAAAGGAAAACAAACTAAAACATGGTAACCTGAGTAGCATACATTCAGGAGCCTTAATGGTTTACCTTTGATTCCTCTATTTCCATAATCAATAATCCAAACTGTTCTTTCCTCTCAAACTATGCTTCATATCTAATATTTTTTGTCCTCTCCATGATTTCCTAGTTTTGAGTAATTCCGCCACCCCCCCCTTCCCACGTATCCCAGGTTGTCCTAGCAATTCTCTTGCCTTCACTTCTATAGTGCTAGAATTACAAGCTTATGCTACCATACAAGGCTCTACAGGACACATGGAGTGATCTTTTAAGAATGTAAATCAGAACAGGTAGCTCTCCCTACTCAGGAGACTGAAATCTGAGGATCCAGATTTGAAGCTGGCTCAGCTAGACAAATCTGATAGATTCTTAATTAACCAGCAAAAGGCAGAAGTGGGGCTATGGCTCAATTGGTAGAGTGCTAGCCTTGAGCAAAAAAGCTCAGTGAGAGAAAGAGGTTCTGAGCGTAAGCCCCATTGCTGGCACAAAAAGAAAAAAAATCAGGAAGGAAGGAAGGAAGGAGAGAAAGGAGAGAGAGAGAGAGAGAGAGAGAAAGAAAGCAGAGTAAGACCAAAAAAGGAACAGAAAAAGAACCTGAATGAAAGAGGCCCTCTGCTCTCGGGAGTCCCTGCCCTTGCTGAGTAGCCCAGCACCCTGAGAATATTCCCTGGCAGTTTCTACCAGTACTCCCTGGAGAAGGGAGGGACTTAGGCTGCCTACTTTGTCAGTTTCCATCAATAAAATCCACTGTGCTCAGACAGAAAAAATGAAGGAAAAAGAACAGAGAAAGAAGGGGGGGGGGGAGAAGATAACTCTCACATTTAAAACTTTCCACATACATGTTTGATATTTTTGTTTTTCCTCAAGCATTGTCTGATCATAATTAGCATTGAAAATCTTTTAACAAAAGCCCATGTGTGGTCTTACAGGAAACAAAGAGGCTAGGAGCTGAGGGCACACTTCCAAATGCAAGTGATAGGGTGGGTGCTGACAGCTGGCAAAGGGAGGGAACCTCACAATCCTGGGCATCTGAGTAGAAAGAACTAAGAGAGCATGATGCTCTGAGCTCAAGCCTCAGTACCAGCAATTAAAAAATGTCACTTAAGCCGGGCACCAGTGGCTCACGTCTGTAATCCTAGCTACTCAGGAGGCTGAGATCTAAGGATCCAGGTTCAAAGCCAGCCCAGGCAGGAAAGTCTGTGAGACTCTTATCTCCAGTAAACCACCAGAAAACCGTAAGTGGCACCGTGGCTCAAGTGGTAGAAGACTCGCCTTGAGCTGAAGAGCTGAGGGACAGTGCCCACGCCTAGAGTTCAAGCCCCATGACTGACCAAAAAAAAAAAAAAGAATTCACTTAACTTTTGAGGGATTTTTTTTACATGACATTCCATGACAATAACATTTGCAGTTCCATTTGACATAAAAAAGAGGAGATGGAATGATGACATGTAGGATAGTGATGGAGGCTGGTCTCAATGGTGCAGACATTACTCCAGAGAACAGAAGAGAATCTTTTCAATCAGTAGCCTCTCCATTCTGATTACTTCCTTTTCTGGACTACAAATTACTGTATTTCATAAAGATTAACATTCATTTCTCCATGTTCCTTCTGCAGATTAACTTTGCTTCTCAACAATACTTTTTACATATTACAGAAATATGAGCAATGAACAGGAAGCAAAATCTCTTAAATGAACACCCCAGTGCAAATAAAGCATTCAAGAAATGGCATCCTCTAATTTTATGAAGAATTATTTTCTTTATTATCTGTCTAGCTGGTTTCAAAGAGAAATAAAGGCTACCTTTGTGTGCATGTGTTTGTGTGTGTGTGTGTACGTGCATGCACATGTGCGCACATGCGCACCAGTCCTAGGGCTTGAACTCAGGGCCTGTGAGCTATCTCTGAGCTTCTTTTTGCTCAGGTCTAGTGCTCTACCACATTAGCCACAGTTTCTTAGTGGTTTAGTGGAGATAAGAGTCTCATGGGCTTTCTTGCCTGGGCTGGCTTCAAACCATGATCCTCAGATCTCATCCTCCTGAATAGGACTACAGGCATGAGCCACCAGTGCCTGGCAAGAGCTATCATTTTTATGTATTTTATTTACAATTCTCTTTTACAATGGATAAAGAAGATCCATTGCTAAATACGAACTTTTATAACTACTACATTATCTAAAAATGTAGTAACATATATATTTTGAGGGGGAATATGAGGGTATACTTTTCAGCCAAGGGAGAAAACTAAACAGAATTCATGCGCTTAAAAGGCACATCACTACTAGAGCTAAATTTGAGGTCTTTTATGGCAGAAAGGGACAGCTGCTTGCACCTGCCTTACGTTTTTTTTTTCCCCTCCCAGGCTAAAGTTATCTATTCCAGGATCCTATGTCATGTTGTATAAAGCTTTGGTTTCAATTAGTCACTAAATCAGAAGCTTGGATATATTTGAAATTCCTTCTGAAGGAAAAAAGCTATTGCTTCACGCCAGACCAAAGTGGGCTGTCTCACTTTAGAGACAAAAATGTATATTAGCATTTCATTCTTTTTTATGGTTTTGTTTTTGTTTTTTTGTACTAGCACTGGAGCTTGAACTCAGGGACTCTAATGTTCCCTTGGCTTTTTCATTCAAGGCTGGCACTCTATCACTTGAGCTACAACTTCACTTCAGGATTTTTGCTAGTTAATCACAGAAAAGAATGTCATGGACTTTCCTGCCTAAGGTGGCTTGAAACCATGATCCTCAGATTTTGGGCTCCTGAACAGCTACTGGATTAGAGGCATGAGCCACCAGCACCAGCCAGTATCTCATTCATAAAGTCACAGAATCATAGCATATTGATCCAAAAATACACTAGCTTTTTTTAGAGTTCTTGTGATGCAACATATTATTTGACATTTTCCTGTAACTTTCTATTAGCTTCCCTTGCTCCATTAATGCAGAGATCCAAAGCCTATAATTCAATCGGCAATGCAGAACAATTGTATTAGAGGTACCTGTTAGAGGATGTCAAGAAAAAGAAATAAGATTTAGCAGGTTATTCAAGAACTCTTACATATCTCTTTGTTATTTGAGATGGTCCACCAGAGAGATTAACCACCCATTCCAGTATATTCTCCAAGAACTCCTCCTTCCTTCTCTTCCTTCCTTCCTTCCTTCCTTCCTTCCTTCCTTCCTTCCTTCCTTCCTTCCTTCCTTCCTTCCTTCCTTCCTTCCTTCCTTCTTTCCTTCCTTCCTTCCTTCTTTCCTTCCTTCCCCTCTCTTTCTTTCCTTCTTTCTTTCTTAGTTTTTCTTTCCTTTTCCTCCTCTTCTTCCTCTCTTCCTCCTCCTCCTTCTCCTCTTCCTTCTACTCTTCTTCCTCCCCCCTTTTTTTTTCTGTACCAATATTAAGGCTTGAAATCGGGCCTTGTGAACTTGCTTAGCTTTTTCTCCTCAAGGCTGGTACTCCACCACCTAAGCCATACCTCAACTTCCAGCTTTTTGCTGGTTAACTGGAAATATTATCTCTTGGTTTGTCTGCTTGGGGTAGCTTTGAACCAGGATCCTCAGATCTCAGCCTCTTGAGTATCTAGGATTACAGTTATGAGCAACCAATGCCCAGCCTCCTCAGTTTCTTGTTCCAATATTTACCAACTTAGGCAAAACACATTCTTTATATTTATGGGGAGAGTTGCTATGAAAGTCTCTGTCAGAGAAACATGACTGAAGACAGGGCAAAGTGATATATAATATGTCTCCTCAAGAAGTCAAGTCCCCCATGTGGGAAATGAACTCTATACAACTTGTGGGTGAGGATGGTGGGTGGGAGAACTGGGAGAGAGTGAGGGAAAAAGTGATATTGTCCCAAAAGAAATGTACTCACTACCTGAAACTTTAACCAATCTATACATCGCCTTTATAATAACAATAAAAATTGATACATATACAAACACAAGAGAAGTCAAGTCCCTCTTGAATTTAGTTTAGGCCAAGCTAACATGTATGCTCACTGCTGTCAAAAAGCAAAACCCCTGTTATCTATCATCTCTTTTAGCCAGAAAACTATGAACTGCATTTATGGCCCAGCATTATAATCTTATCATATCTAAGTGCTTTTAAATGTTTCTTCTTTCTGTTTTCTTCTTAAATGTTCATAAACTGTCTCCAGTACTTGTAGAAGTCAGTTGAAAATAAGAATTTATGGCCAGACACAATGGTTTATTCTGTAATCTTAGCTATTCTGGAGTCTAAGATATAAGGGTCATAATTTGAAGCCAGACAGGAAGGAAAGTCCATGAGATTCTTAAGTCCAATTAATCAGCAAAAAGCTGGAATGGAGGTGTGGCTCAAGTTGTACAGCACTAGTTTTGAGCAAAAAAAAAAAAATCAGGAGAAGCTGGGTGCCAGCGGCTCATGCCTGTAATCCTAGCTACTAAGGAGATTGAGATCTGAGGATTGAGTTAAGAAGCCAGTCGAAGTAGGAAAGTCCATGAGACTCTTATCTTGAATTAACTTCTGAAAAGTTAGAATTGGAGTTGTGACTTGAGCAAAAAGCTAAGGGATAATGTTCAGTCTTTGAGATCAAGCTGCCCCAGCAAAAAAAAAAAAAAAAGACTAGAGAGAATGAGAGGCCCTGAATTCAAGCCTCAGTATCTGCACCAAAAAGAAAAAAGAAGAAAAAATAAAAAGGAAAAATAGTAATTAATAAAACAGTGTGATGGATAGGTACTGAAGAATAGTGACATTTGTGTGAAATTTGTGTGTGTGCAGTGGTGTTTATGAGAACTTCCGGGCTTGAGTGGTAGCAGAGACTTGTGCTTTGTGTTTAGAAGGTTGAGGCTTAATTCCCAGCTGTACAAAAGTTGCTGAATGCCCACACCAAAGTCACCTGTTTCCATTTCCTCATTTCTAAATGAGTATGTTCATGTTGTTGATGCAGAACGGCATTGACAAGGGGAAATGCTTTCTGGATAGTGTCACTCTACAATTGTTACTTGTCATACAGCCCACATTCTGTGTTGGAGTGCTGGCCCACTTTGGTTTAACCAATGTGTATTGGCTTTTTAATTAAGTTCACAAATTCACAAATAAAAATGAAATCCTTCCACCTGTTTGCTTTCAAGAGGTACAGCCCAATTCCTTTCCCCTCATAGTGGAGCTTGTCTTTAGTACATTGTTTTGGGAAAATAGAATGTGGCAGAAAGACCCATGAAAGTAGTCATTCAATGCCCTGTGCTTTTCTCCTGCCCTTGCTCTAGGATCATCCACAGCAGGCTAATCAACTGCATGGTAATCACACTTCAAGGATGTCTTCGTGAACTGTTGAAGCCTCTGGCCAACAGCCCTGTGAGGGAGCCATCTTGGAATCAGATCCTTCCAATCAAGTTTTCAGAATGTTGCACCTTCAGTCAACTTCTCAAGAAGAAGCTTGTGAGAGAACTCCAGCTAGAACCATCAGCCAAAGCCACTCACTCCTGGATTTATCACTCTCAAAGTATCAAAGAGAAGCTAAGTTACTTATTCTTGTCTTAAGCTCCTAAATTTGGGAATTATTGATTATACTGTTATCATTCACCACCCATCCTTGTGGGGGATATGACTGAGCACAGATAGCAGATTTTTTACATGTTATTAAAGGACATTCAGAGCTGGGAAGGTGGCTTAATGGCAGAGGCTTGGCTAGCATGCATCAAGCCCTGCTTTGATTCCACAGTAGCACATAAACAGAAAAAGCTGGAAGTGGCGCTGTGGCTCAAATGGTAAAATACCAGCCTTGAGCACAGAGAGGCTCAGGGACAGAGCCCAGGCTTTGAGTTCAAGTACTAGAACTGGCAAAAAATAAAAATAAAAAAGGACATTCAAGCACTTCTATATCTTAGAATCATTAAGGAAGAAATTACCTCAAAGTCATTTGTAATCCCCTCATTTTATAAATGGGAAAACCAAGAAGAATAGTTGATAAAATGATAGGGCATGATAGCTTCTATGGGTTTTCCTATGTATTGTTACCTTTCTCTTCTTTTATTTAAGAAGATCTACTCCTAGCCAGGCATGAGTGGTTCATGCCTGTAATCCTACCTGCTCAGGAGGCTGAGATCTGAAGATCACAGTTTGAAGCCAGTACCAATAAAGCCAGAAGTGGAGTTGCAGCTCAGTGATAAAGAACTAGCTTTGAGCACAAAATCTTAGGGAGAGCACCCAGGCCCCGAGTTCAAACCCTAGGACCAGCACTAATCAATCAATCAATCAAAAGATGACACTGACTTCTATTTGTAAGAGCATGATACACAACTTTGAGGGAAAGAAATACAGAATGAAAGACTAATCATGTCTGCAAAATCCTTCCTCTGGGCTTTTGTGTCTGTAAGGGTCAGAAGACACTTCTGAGGTGGTGGGCAGGGCGAGGGGAAGGATATGAATCAGACAAATGGAGTTTCTCCCTCCCTCTGACATTCACCATCTTTCCTCTACTTCAGCCATCTAGACAATTTGAAATCCTGCACAGGAAAACTGGGTCCTGCTCCTCTGCTAGGCTTTTTGAGAATGCAGGGTTTGTCCAGGCTGGCGCCTTGACCTTCACAACTCTCTTGGGTAACATACAAGGGCCAGGTATTGAAGAAAAGAGCCCAGCCCACAGTCTGCAGCCTCTCACTGTATGCCTGGTCCTAAGATAGGACAGAGGCTGGTATTGGTGGGGACGAGTAGCCAGAAAGAGATTCCTACATCATAAACGAACAAAGTCCATAAATGTTGAATTTTTTATGAGTGCGAGTATTACCAAGAGGAATCAGAACTGAATTTTCTCAAGTCAGACGTTTTTTACTTGTGGAAAATGATGTGGCTAGACAATGTGGGGTTAGCAAAGATAGAACGCCATCTAAGTAAAAAGAATTCATATCCAATTTCAAAGGTTGAACACAAAAAGGAACTTTTTCACTATTCTTGCTGTGAAGGAAGCAGAGAGAAGGATTTCTCCAAAAGTGCTAAAGAGATTTGGAACCTGATACTTGAGATTTACCTATTCAGATTTTTTTTTCTTAACATAGACTGTGCTCAATGAAACAATCAAGTCACTACCGTCTGCCTGAAGTCACAGTGAGGCGAAGATCAGAGTCATTTTACTTTCCCACTTAAGTGATTTTAAATGTTTCACACACAGCATTTTCAGACAAGCCCATGGAAACAGCAAAACAGTCAACAGAGTTCCCACATGTGAACAGAAAAGCAAGTACAAATCTAGATCCCCTAACGATGTTAGGCTTCCCACAGTCCACCTATTAATACAGCTCTGCAGTTATAATATTTCAGGAGGACAATTCACCAAAAGGTGTGCCATCCATTTCTACATCCATCCAAGCCCCATCTGAGCAAGAATGCTGAAGCGCACAGATCTCAGGATTCATATTGCTTTGCTTTAATCACAATAAGGATAGTGTATCTTTAGGCCAAGACTTTAAAAGCAGACATTTTAGCCAGGTGCTGGTGGCTAAGACTTGTCATCCTAGCTCCTGAGGAGGCTGAGATATGAAGATCCTGGTTCCCCCAGGGAGAAGTGTTCCCAAAACTTTTCAGTTAACTACCAAAAAACTGGAAGTGGAGCTGTGGCTCAAGTGGTAGAGCACTAGCCTTGAGCACAAAAGCTCATGTTCAGTACTGAAGCCCTAGGATCAGCAGAAATAAAGGAAGAAAGAAAGAAAGGAAGAGAGAAAGAAAGACAGGAAGGAAGGAAGGAAGGAAAGAAGGAAGGAAGGAAGGAAGGAAGGAAGGAAGGAAGGAAGATAAAGAGAAAAAAAAAGACACCTCCTGTCTGGGGGTTTCCTCTGGACCACTGATCTGCCATGTTTAACCACGCAGCCAGCCTCATAGTCTTCCTCGTGTCATTTTCTTCTTCTGAAGTTACAATTTTTTTTTACTCCATAAAGATCCCCTCTAAAACCTATCTGTTGGTAGGACTAAATAGAGTTTTAGAATGGTAAGTCCCATTTAGAAATATTTTCACAGGGAAAACAGGTGCTAACAAACCTAGAGACCTGCTTTTAGTCATCCTGTTTAGTAAGTGGGACTTGAACCCATGCATTTTTTTTGTCAGTTGTGGGGCCTGAACTCTGGGTCTGGGTGCTGTCCCTCAGTTCTTCAGCTCAAGGCTAGCACTCTACCACTTGAGCCATAGTGCCATTTCCTGCTTCTTCTGCTTATATGGTGCTGAGGAATCGAACCCAGGGCATCGTGCATGCAAGGCAAGCACTCTACCACTGAGCCACCTTCGCAGCGTCCATGAACCCAGGCATTTCGAGTGCATCTGCTTAGGATGCCCAGATAGCAGGCATCAAGTCAAGGAAGGGTCTTGTAGTGAGAAGAACAGGGCTAAACAAGGGTTGTTTGCTACTTTCTCTTCTTGTGGCCTTGAATTAGTTATGCTAACATTCTGTGCCTCAGTTTATTTATGAAATATTGATGTGGTATCTAATTCACTAAGATGGTGTGTGTGTGTGTGTGTGTGTGTGTGTGTGTGTGTGTGTTCAACTGGAAATAAGACTCTCACAGACTTTTCTACCTAGACTGGCTTCAAACCTCAATCCTCAAATTGCAAACTCCTGAGTAGCTAGGATTACAGGCATGAGACACCAGCTTCTAGCTTTAACTCTCTAACTTACTGTAAATACTCAGTAACAATCTGGCCATCTCCTTCTTCCAGTCTTGGCAGTTTAGAAACATCTTCCTGGATCAAAAACTCCCCCTTCTCTGTGTCTTCTTTCTGGTTTCCAAAAGCTCTAAAATTCCTTTATTATCCAACGAACACTTATTTGAGCATCCACCATCTTAAGTATGTGGCCCCATTTCTACCCCCTGGGGTTTCCATTTTAGAAGCTAAGGTTGTGCATGGGATGGGGCAATGCACGGAAGATCTGGGGAACCTCATGAAACTCCTGTACACAGGATGGCAGGCGGGGGCGAGTATTAGAGGCATCGGAAGCAGAAGAGTGGAATGGGGTACAGCAGGAGAACAACTGAGCAAGGGCCGGGGTAACAGAGAAGCAGACAGAGAACAAGCTGAGATTGCACCCAATCCTGAGATGACACCACCACTAGGGAAGACGCAAACTCGGGCTTCTGGGATCCCCAGGAAGATGCAAATGAAGATGCTGTGTCTGGGCTATGCTTATTTGAGGAAGAGGAAAGAAGCACTGGTGTACCAAGCTCTGGGAGGCTGTGGTCACCCCTGAGGAAAACAACATGCCCACTTCCCCAGTCTCCCTGAAGAAGAGAGGGGAGGGGGCAGCTGTGGGAAGAGCTCTCAACCCCAGCTCTTCGAGGTTTTTCTGTAGTACTGTGTATTACTGGGCACTATGGGCCTCCAAGGGCTTCTTCCCTGGGCCCATGTAATTTAGGTTTTCCTTCCTTCCTTCCTTCCTTCCTTCCTTCCTTCCTTCCTTCCTTCCTTCCTTCCTTCCTTCCTTCCTTCCTTCCTTCCTTCCTTCCTTCCTTCCTTCCTCCCTCCCTCCCTCCCTCCCTCCCTCCCTCCCTCCCTCCCTATCTCCCTCCTTCCCTCCCTCTCTTGATCCCCTTCTTTTCCTGCCAATACTGTGGCTTCAACTCAGGACCCACACTCCCACTAAACTTTTTTTTGCTCAAGGCTAGCTCTCTACCATTTGAGTCAACACCTCCACTTCTGGCTTTTGTTTTTTTTTTGCCTGTCCTGGGGCTTGAACTCAGGGCCTAGGTGCTGTCCCTAAGCTTCTTTTGCTCAAGGCTAGTGCTCTACTACTTGAGCCACAGCTCTACTTTTGTTTTTTGTATGTTTGTGTTTTTTTGTTTTGTTTTTCTTGTGTAATTTATTGGAGATAAGAGCCTCACAGACTTTCCTGCCAGGCTGGCTTCAAACAATGATCCTCAGATTACAGCCTCCTGACTAGGATTGCAGGAGTGAGCCACTGGCACCCAGCTACTTGTGGGTTTTTGTTGTTTAACTGGAAATAATAGTCTCTCATGAGAAGGCCAGGCTGGCTTCAAAATTTTACGCCTCAGATCTCAGCCTCCTGAGGAACTAGAATTACAGGCATGAACTCCCAGTACCCACCCCAATTTTTATGCCCCTTTTCTTAAGAGTCCAAGAATACCCTTAGAAATCTCCACCACTCCTTGCTGCTGGCTTCCTTTCAGCCCAAAGGGCTGGAAAGCTTCTCTGGCCTGCTGAGGCCTGGCTTGATTTCCAGGCATGTTACCCTCCCCGAGGTGGCCAGCCAGCCTTGGAAAACAGGGAGCTTGGGGGGAAAAAAGTCACTTGACTTTTATAAGGTGGTAACTACTGTGGGGCTTTATGTAATTAAACCTAAATGCCGTTTTCCTCCTAAAGCTCTCAGGGTGAGGTAATAGTTCTCTTGAATGTCAACTCAGGAAGTTTTACCCAAGAAAAAGAAGGTGAAGAGTAGTGTTTGCCAAATCAGGAAATGTGAATTAACTGACAAGGAACTTAAGAGAAAGAGACTGAGGCAAGGAGACGAAGGGGAAGTGGGAGAGAGCAAAAGGTAGTCACATGCATGAGTAAGCTTGGGAAATGACGACCAATTTTCATTTCATGGACATTCTGTTCTTTGAAATTTCAGTGTGTGTGTGTGTGTGTGTGTGTGTGTGTGTGTGTGTGTGTGTGTGTGTGTGTGTACATGTTAGTACTGGGCCTTGAACTCAGGGTCTGGGTGCTATCCCTTATATTTTTCCACTCAAGGCTGGCACTCTACTACTTCCAGCTCTTTGCTGGTTAATTGGAGATCAAATCTCACAAACTTCTCTTCCAGGGTTGGCTTTGAACCTCAAGCTTCAAAGCTCAGCCTTCTGAAGTAGGTAAAACTACATGCATGAACTACAGGTAGCCAGCTTGAAACTACAGTTTTATTGTGGGCTGCCTTGAAAAACAAAACAAAAACTTGGAAGCAAAGAAAAGTCCCAAATGTAATGCAGTCTTCATGAGAGGGAACCCTAAGGTTTCAATGGAGAGGCCAGCCTTGTTCATACAGACGCTCACCTTGGGCCTGGAAATTCTTGCTCTCAGGGGTGTATGAGTTCCCAGATTCACATCACAAATCTAACCACAGCTTTCTATGCAGCGGCTGGCTTTAAACAATGACTACATTATGTAGCTCCAATAGGAGTCTCCTTATGCCATGGCCCTTCTCTTGGTGTTATACCTTCCTCATGGTTTCTAACATGGTCGGTAAGCCCCAGGGACAGAGAAAAGAAAGAACTATTCACGCAGGTGCTCAGCAGCCAAGAATGAATTGTCGTGGAAAAAAAAAAAACTGAAGGGGAAATGCAAGTTCATCATCAAAATCTGCAGTGAGTTTTAGAAAAGAAAATCAGCCCTTTCCATTTTCTATTTCTTACAAATATCTCTTCCTTCCTTCCTTTCTTTCTTTCTTTCTTTCTTTCTTTCTTTCTTTCTTTCTTTCTTTCTTTCTTTCTTTCTTTCTTTCTTTCTTTCTTTCTTTCCTCCTTTCCTTCCTTCCTTCTTTCCTTCTTTCTTTCTTTTTTGTTGCCAGTCCTGGTACTTGAACTTTGGGGCCTGGGCTATGTTCTTGAGCTACTTTTACTCAAGGTTAGTGCTCTACCACTTAAGCCACAGCACCACTTCCAGCCTTTTCAGAGTTGTTTATTAGAGATAAGAGTCTCACAGATTTTCCTGCCTGGGATGGTTTTGAACTGCAATCCTCAGATCTCAGCCTCCTGAGTAGCTAGAGGCAGAAGTCAAATATTTGGAATTCAAGAAGTTTTGTCCAGAAAACTTTTTCCCCCTCCCTCTTGGTTCCTCTCCCTTATTCTCAGACTCAGTCCCAATTAGGACTACCCTAGTGAGGGGCATTTTCAAGGACAAAGCAAGTGGTCTAAGATGCTGTCACTAAAGGATCTGGAAACAGTTGCTAGCACTGTGCACAAACCTGTGTGTGTTCCTGTGTGCATGTGCATCTGCATGTGGTTTTACATGCATGTGAGGACACTTATATGGTTCTAGCACTATACAGAATGACTGAGAGGACATAGCAGACAAGTTGCAAAATAACAATGCTGTTTCACCTAGAAGGGCAGATCTGAGATAAAACATGCTTCACACTAATTGCATTGTCTATGAAAAAGAGGATGAAGGAGACTCAGGAAAAAACGGGATGAGTGACTGGCAAACTTTAGTGTCTGTCCTATACTTATATAAAAAAAATCTCAGAGGTTTCTAGGTGCCTGTGGCTCACACCTGTAATTCTAGTTACTTGGAAGGTAGATATGTGAGGATCATGATTCCAGGTCAGCCTGGGGAAAAAAATGTTGGAGAGAGTTCAGTTTCAACAGAGAAAGCTGGATGTCATCTCAGTTTATGAAGAGAAGTCTAAATAGGAAGATCATGATTCAGGCTGGTCTTGATCTTAAAAATAACCAGAGGAGCCCAACACTGGTGGCTCACACTCATAATTCTAGCTACTTAGGAAGTTGAGATCTTAGGATCTCAGTTCAAAGCCAGCCCAGCTGAGAAAATCCATGAGATTCTGATCTCCAATTAACCACCAAAAAGCTGGAAGTGGAGCTTTAGCTTAAGTGGTAGAGCACTAACCTTGAGCACAAAAACTCATGGACAATACCCAGGCCGTTAGTTCAAGTTCCAGGACCAGCACACACACACACACACACACACACACACACACACACACACACACACACACACACACACACACACACACACACACACACACACACACACACACACACACACACACACACACACACACACACACACACACACACACACCCAAATAAACCACAACAACCAATAAACCAAACCAGGGCAAAACAGAGCTAGAGGTGCTGACATAGTAGAACACATGTCTAGTAAACATAGAACAAAAATAAATAAATAAATAAATAAATGGAAAAAGAAAAAGAAGAAAAAAATCTCTAGGTCTCACCCTAATGATTTACAATCCATTGCTTATCTCTTAGTAGAGACAGGAATAGACATTTGGGTTGTGTTTGGTCCATCATGAGGCTTGAACTCAGGGCCTAGATGTTGTCCTTGAGCTCTTCTGCTCAAGGCTAGCACTCTAACTGTTGAAGGTGAGAAAATGGAAAAGCCACATTTTGAGAGGTCAGATCTTGGGA
This sequence comes from Dipodomys spectabilis, assembly GCF_019054845.1. NCBI lineage: Eukaryota > Metazoa > Chordata > Mammalia > Rodentia > Heteromyidae > Dipodomys > Dipodomys spectabilis. Next base: position 8,884,874 of record NW_024870698.1, on the reverse strand, counting down.
GCCTTTATTAAAACGCCGGCAACTGCACAGTAGACTCCTGTCTCAAAGACTAGCAGTCAGCAAATACACTTGACACTGTTAGGAAACTGTACCATGAAAGCCAGAGAGAGAAGAAAGAACAAAAATAATACCAACAAACCAATTCAACCCCAATGCAGAGCTGACTTGAGACACCATAGTGACCAGAGAAGAGCCAGGAGTCAGGAGACAGGACAAGAACACAGAGATGTAATGACAGGGCTTCCTGGTGCCTGAATTGGTGTGGGCCTACATAGGGTCAGGTCAGGGGGCAGGATCACAGGAAACTCCCAATCCCAGGTACTGGACTGACAGGTTTAGTAACCTAACATCCAAGTCTCCAGGGATTCAGGTGCACTCATCACCTGGGAGGCTGGAGGAGGGGCTTCACCTTCCCCTACCATGAAGACAAGATGCTAAACCTTATATGAACAGAAACTCAGGTACACGCTCAGGTACTAGCAGAACTTTTCCATCTAGGGAAGATAGGCTTCAACCTTCCATACTGGGAAATCTTAAAGACTACTCAGAGGTGGATGAGTCAAGCCATAATCAAGGTAATCAAGGCAGAATCAGAGCATTCTCTATATGCAAAGCTCTCCTAAGGCTATGACTCGTGCTTTCTCTGAAGCAGAGCCCTCCTAATTCACCTTGAGCTAGGCCTCTGCATTCAACAAATGGCCTCTCTCACCTCTTGGCTTTTTACCACTGGGTGGAGAATTCCCTCCACTGAGCAAGAGACACCAAAATGGCTGTAAGAAGTTCACTTAGACTCCACCTCCTTACTTCATAAACACTTTGAGCCAACCTCTACTTCCAGATTTTTGGTGGTTAATTGAAGATAAGAGTCTCACTGACTTTCCTGCCTGGGCTTGCTTCAAATTGTGATCCTCGGATCTCAGCCTCCTGAGGTAGCTAGGATTATAACCCGGAGCCACTGGTGCCTGGCTAGGCTAGGGGTACACATTTTAATGAACACCACAGCTGTTTGCACACAGCGTTCAGTTATGTATTTGGTTAAGTGCATTGCTTCCTACTGAGAGTTGGGTTCTTTCCTAAAAGTAAATGCTAGTTTTGTCTCTACGTAATTTAAGATGCCAACTTTAAGTCTGTTCTTCCCTTCCTGATTCACCTCATCTCTTTTCAATACCTTTACTTCTAGCCCTCACCTTTCCCCCCCATTCCAGAAGCCATCTAATGAACTAGCACTGACATTGAACGTGCGGAGTGAAGCCAGGATCCTCTTGTGTTTCTCAGGCTGTTCTGAAGTATGGCTGGGGAGAGAACCCTGTGTTAGAATCACTGAGGTAAGGCCCCTGGCAGGCAAGCTGCCTAGGCCAGGTGGCTCAGAGTGGGAGGCTTTCAGCAGGTGTATTAGAGAGCACTATGGGATTCTGGGTAGCTGAAAGCCCTTGGTCCAGTCATCTTACTTCCAACCCCCACAGAATAAAGCATATGTAATTGTGTGTGTTTGTGTGTGTGTGTGTGTGTGTATATGTGCGCGTGTGTGTGGGGGCTGGTACTGGGGCTTGAACTCAGGGCCTCTTGCTCTTGCTTAGAAGCTCTTATTTGTTTAAGACTAGTATTCTACCACTTGAGCTTTGGCTCCTCTGGCTTTTGGGTGGTTAATTTGGTGGCTATGAGTCTCTCAGATTTGTCTACCTAAGTTGGCTTTCAACTGTCATCCTGAGAGTTTAGCTTCCTGAGTATCTAGGATTATAGATGTGAGTTACTGGTGCTCAGTTACATATAATCTTCAACAGTCAGTTTACGAGAATAGTGAAATATCAGGGGAAAAAAGAACAAAATTGATTTAAAGTTGTAATGATAGGGAGTCGAAAATGTCCCAGGATTAACTATACCTTTAACAAGTTAATATATAAAATCTGTCCTAGGCAGATTTCCTAACTGTGGGTTTTTGTTTTACTCATTAGCATAGCAAATGAAAGTTGTGGGGACAAATCTAACCTGCAGGCCATGGCCTCTCTACCAGGCTGTTGGCTACTCTCCTCTCGGTCCTGCTTGACCTTGGACGAGATGCTTTCTGCCTTTTCAGTTTCCAACACATAAGGAAGGAATAAAAAAAAAGACTTCTCTTCCAGTTGTGTGACAGGACACTAAGATTTATGCCCTAATTTTGGCAAAATCACCTGCTGAAATTGCAAATTACATGTAGATAACAGGGAGAGGCAGGCACAGGGTACATAGTTTATCTCATTGTCCTCCTGGCGAGTTAATTACAAGAGATTCATTAAGGCTCTAGCCCTAAGAAGAAGAAGAAAAAAAACCCCAAAATGAAAAGAGACCAAAGAGAATGACATCATTTCCTCTGACTCTTCCCTAAGGGCTGCCTGGTATTAGAGAGAATGACTCAGGCCAGAGAAATGAAGCAAAACAGACCAATTTCCAATACTGATTTTGGATAGCAATCTTACACAAAAGAGAAGGCTATATTGGGAGGGGGGTAGGAGAAGAGGGATAAGAGAGTAAGGAAAGCAGAGTATCATTTCTGGCTGAAAATGAGACAGAGAAGGCAGTTTAAGCTAAACCAATGCATATAATTCTTCTTTTCCTTCCCTGCTCTATAAAAAAATCAAAAGACTTACAGATTTTATCCAGCCTAAGTGTGAAGACATTTAGGTCCTATAAAATTCTAAGAATATAAGTAAGGGTTTAAGAGCTATACTTTTTTTTAAGTTTACTTTTTTATTATTATAGGAATATCAGATGTAATTGGGGTGGGGTGGAAGACCTTTTTATTATGACTTCTGCAAGTAGCTGTTCCTCTTATATTAAAGTTGTAAACTTTCCTGCCATGTGAATACCTCATTAAGTCTGTTCCTTGGCTCCCAGTAATAAGTTGTGCTTAGAAACCATTTATCCTTGCTCAGGTGATGTTAAATTACTGACTTAGGAATACAAGTTGCTTCTTTCTTTCATTTGAGTCAAATGCACTCTGAGGAACCCAGGAATGATCCCTGGGCAGCATCCATAGCACATTCCTAAACTGGGAGTCTGTTATTCTGGCTGAGAAGTTGCATTATCCCGGGAAGGCTGGAATCTGGACAAGCCTGTCCTGTCTCCAAGTTCTCCGCTCTTCAGGCTCCAAGATTCTAGACATATATACACGCCAATACAATTTAGGGAAAATGAAGTCCTTTTGGATTCATTTATTTGTGTGCCAGTCCTGGGGCTTGAACTAGAGCCTGAGAGCTGTTTCTGAGCAGTTTTGCTCAAGGCTAGTGCTCTACCACTTAGGCACAGCCTCATTGCCCTGGCTTTTTGGTGGTTAATTGGAAATAAGAGACTCATGGGCATTCTTGTCTAGGCTGGTTTTGAACTTTGATTCTCAGATCTCAGCCTCCTGAGTAGGTAGGATTATAGCTGTACCAGATTTTCTTGAATTATACAGTTGGATTTAGAAGGTCATTTAACCCCACCAGGCTCCAGGGAGAGAAGTCTCCCTACCTCTGCCCTACCCAAGAGAAAACATTGGCCAACTCCCATCAGAGGAAATGATGTCATTATCCTTGGTCTCTTTTCATTCTTGGGGTCTCCCCCTCCCCACCTTAGGGCTAGAGCCTTAATGAATCTCTTTTCTAATTAATCAGCCAGGAGGACCATGAAATAAACTATGTGCCCTCTGCCTCCCCCTCCCTCTCCCTGTTATCTACATGTAATTTGCCATTTCAGCAAGCACAGGTGATTTTGCCAAAATTAGGGCATAAATCTTAGTGTTCTGTCACACAACTGGAAGAAAAGTCTTTTTTATTCCTTCCTTATGGGTTTTAACATTTGATGTCATGGGAGAGAAGAAAAGAATCTCTGTGAAACTTTTACAACAAGATGATGATGATGAAAATATTCAGATTGTGGAAAGAAATTTGGAAACTGTTTTATTTGATAACTTGCATTGTCTATCTTTAGCACAATTTTACTTGGGAATCAATTTGTTCTCAATTATGGTTTTCTTGATAGATGTCCCTGGTGATTTCTGATCTTGAACCTGGTATCTTCCAACTCTCCCTCTCCTAATGTCATCTACCTATTACCTATTCATTGATTCATTAGATGGGGTTCAGGACAAGCACCACAAACAATAGCACCTTGGCATTTGAGAAAGCAACAAAACAGGAAGGCCCCTCTCATCTTCCTCCATCCGAAATTTCTTCTAGGCAAGACCCTACAAACCTTATTGGTGAATTCAATGCAGCTTTCTTAAAGTTCTTTTCTTTTTAATTAAAAAAAAAAAGCATTCTTATTTGTGCCAGCTGGGGCTCAAACTTAGGACCTCCTGGTTTCACTTGATTTTTCTACCTGGCTGGCTGGTAGAAAAGACTCTACTCTTGTGGTAGAGTCATGTCTCCACTTAGGGCATTTTGCTGATTTAATTAGAGATAAGAATCTCACAGATTTCTCTGCCTGGGCTGGCTTCGAACCTTGATCCTTAGAGCTCAGCCTCCTAAGTAGCTAGGATGGTAAGTGTGAGCCACTTAGAAGTGTGAGCCACTTATTGAGAAAGATTGTGAACAGGAATGCATCCATCTCACAGAACTTTAGAATTTGATGAAGGAAACAAACAGTGGATGTATTTCTACAAGTAAACAGGAAAGGATGACTGTAACTGTGCTCTCATCCCAAACTGTTTGCTCCTTGCTGAAACAGACGGCAGAGCTACATTTCCTAGCCTCCCTTGCAGTCACATGACTTCTAGCCAGTAACATCTAAGTAGACATGATGGTGATAAAGTCAACAAACTAAGAAAAGGCTGGCCCCTGGATGTGTAAAAAGTAGGTTGTGCTGACAACTTAAGCACTAGCCCAAGAGTGCTAGGCAGAAAGGACATAGTAGTGAATAGGTTAACAATCATGGGCTGTATTTGGCCAATTTGTTACAGCAGTTAAGTTTACCACTTCCATCTCTATGCATGTACGTCCGTATTTATGTATATAATAAAAAAGCACATATTTGGAGGATCTGACAAAATCTGAGGAAGGAAGCTCAGAAAAGTTTCACTATGAGATGAATTCTGAAGATGAGTAGGATTTAACTGATTGATACAAGTGGACAGTTCAAGAAAAAATGGCCTGGGGCCAGTGCTGGTGGCTCATGCCTATAATCCTACCTATTGAGGAGACTGAGATCTGGAAGCTAGCCGGGGCAGGAAAGTCTGTGAGACTCTTATCTTTAGTTAACCACCAAAAAAATTGAGAAGTTGAGCTGTGGCTCAAAGTGGTAGAACATCACTCTTGTCTGAACAAGCTACAGGACCTGGAGTCTTGGCTTTGAATTCAAGCCTCACTACAAAATAGAAAGAATGAGTTGGGAGGTATGCCTCAAATGGTAGAACACCTGTTCACAAGTGTTTACCCAGCATAAAGTTCTGGGTTCAACACACTGGGTAAAGCCCTGGATTCAAACTCCATTATTGTCAAAAAAAGAAAAAAAAATAACTGTGTATCTGAAGGAGAAATGAAAGACATCATCTAGGATTCTGCTTTGGGAGGTCAGATAGATAATAGTGTTGGCATGTCAACAGACTAGAAGAACAAGTCTCAGGGGAAGATGATAGGACCAGTTTTGGACATGTGAAGCTTCTGGAACCTGAGGACCACAGTAAAGATGTCCAGACTAGAGCTCAGGAGAGAGATCAAGTGGTAGATAAAGCCATAAGTAGTTGTTAGATTAGATTCTTAGAAATTCTGGTTTAAGGTGATTAAAAGGTTGTTATGTGATAACAAAGCATTTAACCACAGGCTATAAAAGATTTTTTTTCTCTGTCATGGGGCCTGAACTCTGGGCCTGGGTGCTGTCCCTCAGCTCTTCTGCTCAAGGCTAATGCTCTACCACTTAAGCCACAGCACCACTTCCTGCTTTTTCTGCTTATGTGGTGCTGAGGAATCAAACCCAGGGCCTCATGCATGTGAAGCAAACCCTCTACCACCTAGCCACCTTCCCAGCCCTGCTCCATAAATTTTGGCTTAAAATATCTAAATTATACTCCCCCCTTTCTGTCAGTGCTGGAGATTTGAAGGCCTCACTCACACTTGCTAGGCCAGTATTCTCCCCTGAGTTATAGCCCCAGCTCTATCCATTATTAGGTATTCAAAGTATTGTTACTGTTCAATACCAATTGGATGCTATTTGGGTCTATGCTGCTGTTAGAATTAAGCAGAAGGTAGAAATAACTAAAAGTCTAGTCGAATATTCCATTGAAGCCAGAAAAAAATGTAATTCACACTCCAAGTTCCTTTCACTGTGGTTTTCTTCTTTCCCTCTGATTTTGCAAAGTTGTTGAAAACTGATTGCATTTGGAATCATTTTAATAACCAAAAAAGGAGCTAACCACTTCCCTCTCTTGTTCCTCTTTATCCTCTCTATACTTTTTTCAGTTCTCTTACCTTTGGCTATGGGGGAGAGCTTCCTCATTTCTTTTCCACTTCCCAAAGCCCGAATTAGCTCTTCTGGTTGGCATAACACATTTTCTTAAGGAGATTAGAAAATTGCTTTTCTGTCCTTTTCTTTCCCCTTCGTCTCCCCATCCCCACCCTTAAAAATAAACCAACTTCTTTCCTGTTCCTCCATTCACTTCAGCTCCTCTCCTGTTGCTGAGTTTTTAATTTTCCTGTTCATTTTTCTTGTTCATGATTTCTTTTTTTCTAACCCCATTTTGTCAATAGTTTCTTTGCGCTGCAGCTTTTGTTTTTGTTTTTATTTCCTTCAGTGAGAGACCAGTAGAATCAGCGAAATACTGACTTCACTTTCCAAGGGATGATGTTGGGGTGCATATGTGTGTGTTTGTGTGTGTGTGTGTGTGTGTGTATGTGTGTGTGTGTTAGTAATAGGGCTTGAACTCAGGGCCCCATGCTCTTGTTTGCCTTTTTTGCTCAAGGTTAGTGCTCTAGCCCTTAAGATACATCTTCACTTCTGGCTTTCTTGGTGGTTAATTGGAGATAAGAGCATCTCACAGACTTTTCTGCTCAGGCTGACTTTGAAGCCTAGTCCTTAGATGAGTAGCTAGGAGTACAGCTGTGAGCTACCTGTGCCAGCAGGTGTGTTTAAACTCCTTCCTCTGCAAGGTGGGCATCATAATGCTTCTTCCTATGCATTCCCTCCTCTAGGTTGTCCTTACCTCTTTATGATTTATTTATTTATTTTTTGTGGTGGTCCTGGAGCTTGAATTCAGGGGCTGGGTGCTGTCCTGTCCCTCAGCTTTTGTTTGCCAAGGCTAGTGTTCTACCATTTGATCCACAGCTCCACTTCTGGCTTTTTTGGTAGTTTAATTGGAGATAAATATTTCACAGACTTTCCTGCCTGGGCTGGCTTTGAACCTTGATCATAGCCTTTGAGTAGCTACGATTACAGGCATGAGCCACCAGTGCCCACTTCTTACCTAGTTTAAGGAAAAAGACATTGAACATGTTTTTTCTCCTTGGTTGATTTGGAATAAACCAGTAAGAAAGTAAAGTTTCTTAGCAGTGGTCATAGGAAGGGGTGTCATGTAGGAATAGCAAGGGGCAAGTGAAGAGTTGAGAGGAGGCATAGGGTACATTCAGGAAACCAAGAAGGACTCAGTGGGAAAAAAAAAGAGACTTGAGAAATGCTTAGCATTCCTGGAGGTGAAAAGTAAGAGAATGGCATTCCAGGAGGAATAGCCTGAACTGCAAGGTGATGTTTATTTCTAGTCATTTATGAGTCACCACGAACAAAGCAATTTTTAAAACCTCCATAGTTTGGCATTTTGAGAGGTCAAATGTGTTGGAATAGACAGGAATTTTGAAACCTGAGTCAACTAAAAATTCTGATCATAAATTCAATAAGAGAATGGGGTGGGGGGGAAGCATGAAAAAGTTACCATATCTGACTCTCAGATACTACAACTAAAAATGGAATTCTAGCCAAAGTGTACAATAAGCTAGGGGATGATGGCTCACGGCTGTAATCCCAGCTACACAGAAGACTAAGATCTGAGGACTGCAATTCAAAGCCAGCCCTGGCAGGAAAGTCCTTGAGACTCTTATCTCCAACTATCAGAAAACCAGAAGTGGTGCTGTGGCTCAAAGTGGTAGAGCGCTAGCCTTGAGCAAAAGAGCTCAGGGACAGTGCCCAGGCCTTATGGCTCACATCTATAATCCTACCTACTCAAGAGGCTGAGATCTAAGGATCTTGGTTAGAAGCAAGCCTGGGCAGGAAAGTCCATGTGTAACTCATCTCTAATTATCCACCAAAAAACAAAAACAAAAACCAAAGTCTGGAAATGGAGCTGTGGCTCTAGTGGTAAAGCCCTAACCTTGAGCATAAAAGCTCAGAGACAGTGTCTAGGCCCTGAATTCAAGCCCAGGATTGGCACAAAAACAAAACAAACAAACAACCCCCTCCCTCCCAAAAAACCCAAAAGATAATTAGCAGTGGCTTTAATTATTTTTTACTTTTCTTCTTTTCTTCTAACCCTGGGGATGGAACCCATGGCCTTATACATTCTAGGCTAGCAGTCTACCAGGAAACTACAACCCTTCTGCCAATGGTTCCCTTTTAAACAGAGGTTTATGCTTTGTTCTGTGTGATTTTACCATGCTGACACCTACGAAAGGACTCTATGATATCAATCTTTTCCCCACTGGTGGAGGGGAAGGCATCCATTCAAGAATCTTGAGAAGTGAGAGCTCTGTCCAATGGAGATCTCCCCATACACCAAACTGATCCTATAGATTCCCTAGAGAAAAGAACGTAAATGGAAAATGGACACAGGCAGAAGAGAGGCATACAGTAAAGGACTACATGTGTACGTATGTGCAGTGCATGTATGTATGTGTGAGAGAGACAGAGACAGAGAGACACACAGAGAAATAGACAGAAGAAGTCTTAAAGACTTTTCTTGAACCATGATCCTCAGATCTCAGCCTCTTGAGTAGTTAGAATTCAGTCACTAATGCCTGGAAATCACTGTTTTAAAAAAAAAAAATATATGTCTAGCATATGATATACTAAATGGCTATACATTAAGCAACTATAAGGCTAGTCAGTTTAATTACCAATGACATAGTAAACATTGTCCCTGACAGTTTTAATTGTTCCCCTTTTCAGCAGGGTATGTTTCAAAACCTTTGATAGGTGCCTGGAACTCCAGACAGTACTGAACCGTGTATATTATTTTGATGCTTTTTCCAATATGTTCTGCAGTATAGATACATAACAGCAGTTTGTCCTTTACTTCTATGCCCTGGGGGCTTTGCATTATTATTATTATTTTTTTTTTTTTTTTTGAGGTCTGGTCATGGGGCCTGAACTCTGGGCCTGGGTGCTGTCCCTAAGCTCTTCAGCTCAAGGCTAGCACTCTAACACTTGTGCCACAGCACCACTTCCGACTTTTTTTTTTTTCTTTTTGCTTATGTGGTGCTGAGGAATCGAACCCTGGGCCTCATGCATGCAAGGCAAGTGCTCTACCACTAAGCCACCTTCCCAGCCCCTGCATTATTATTTTTATACTTTGGGACCATTATTAAGTAAAGTCTTCCTTCCTTCCTTCCTTCCTTCCTTCCTTCCTTCCTTTCTTTCTTTCTTTCTTTCTTTCTTTCTTTCTTTCTTTCTTTCTTTCTTTCTTTCTTTCTTTCTTTCTTTCTTTCTTTCTTTCTTTTCTTTCTTTCTTCCTTTCTTCCTTTCTTGTCGGTCATGGGGCTTGAACTCAGGGCCTGGGATGTTCCTAAGCTCTTTGGCTCGAAGCTGTGCTCTATCTCTTTGAGCCAGTTCCAGTTTTCTGGTAGTAAACTGAAGATAACAGTCTCAAGGAGTTTCCTGTCCTAATTGGCTTTGAACCTTGATCCTCAGGTCTCAGCCTCCTGAGTAGCTAGGATTACAAGCATGAGCCATCAGTGCTCTGCTGAATAAGTGCTCCTTAACACAAGCACCTTGATATCACAGAAGTCCGCATAAAAGCTGAGATGTGACTGATGGGTGGGTGGCATCTACAGTGTGGGCACACTAGACAAAGGGAAGACTCAGGATCTAGGCAACATGGAGCTGTAGAGTACAAGATTTCATCACCCTAGTTGGAATGGCTCAAAATTTAAACCTTGTGTATTGTTTATTTCTGGAATTTTCCATTTAATATTTTCAGACTGTGGTTGACTAGGGGTAACTGAAACCCTGGAAAGCAAACCCCTAGATAATCAGGGAACTACTTACTGTATCTCACATTTCACGTCATTCTTTCCTATTATCTTTAGGGACCATCATATGAAGAAATTTTCTATAAAGTGCTTATCGGTCCTGTTGGTTATGATTTCTCCAGAAACTCTGCACTAAGGATCTATGCAGCTTTTAAACAATTTTCCAGCAGCCAGAGATCTTTTTATTCCGTTTTTATTTCCAAAAGCAGGCTTGGACTGTGGCTTGGCAGTGGAGGGTGTGGTTTGGAGGAGACTGGTGAGGCAAGGGAAAATAAACACTAGGACATGTGGTTGTGATGACAATCTAGTGTCTAGAGACCATCGTACATCCTTGGGAGCTTCATGTTTATGCATAAAGGATCTCCAAGTGATTTAGAGCTATTCATAAATCAGCAGTGGGAGGCTGGGGGCGGGGAGATAGAAGGGGGATACTTAAGTGTGAACTATGACAAACATAAAATTAGAAAGGTTCCTAAAGATCTTCTAATTGAACTTACTAGTTACCCATAAAGAAAATTGAGGCCCGAAAAGGTTCTTGGGCCAGAGGCTGGTAAACCTAGAACATAGGTGATAGCTTTTAATTTTTATTTATTTTTATTTTTTGTCAGTCACTCAGGGCCTGGGCTCTGTCCCTGAGCTCTTTTTGCCCAAGACTCTCTCTCACTGTACCACTTTGAGCCACAGTGCCACTTCTGGTTTTTGGTAGGTACTTGGAGATAAGAATCTCATGGACTTTCCTGCCCTGTCTGGCTTTGAAATACAATGATCAGATCTCAGCATTCTGAGTAGCTAGGATTTACAGGCATGAGCCACTGGCACCTGGCATTAGCTTTTTTCATTTTGCCAGTTTTGGGGCTTGAACTTGGAGTCCAGATACTGTCTCTTAGTTTTTTCACTCAAGGCTGGCACTCTACCACTTGTGCTGTACCTCCACTTCCAGATTGTTGCTGGTTAACTGGAAGTAAGAGTCTCACAGACTTTCCTGCTCAAGCTGGCTTCAAACTTTGATCCTCAGATCTCAGTCTCCTGAATAGTCAGGGTGACAGGTATGAGCCACTGGTATCTGGCTGAACATAGGTAGTTTCTGAAGCAGGGTAATCATTCATTCAAAGGGGTAACATTATTGAACAAGTGTCATGGGTGAAAAGATTCTTTTGTAGCTTACATTCTAGAAGAGAACTCCATAGGGTAAACTAGTTATCAAAACACATGGCAAAGACAAAATCAGAGTATTGAGCGAGTTAAAGAAAATAAAACAAGCCAGGTGCCAGTGGTTCACACCTGTAATCCTATCCACTCAAGAGGTTGAAATCTGAGGACTGCAGTTTGAAACCATCCTGGACAAGAAAGTCTATGAGACTCTTACCTCAAACCACCAAGCTTGGCGCTGGTGGCTCACGCCTGTAATCCTAGATACACAGGAGGCTGAGATCTGAGGATCACGGTTCAAAGCCAGCCCAGGCAGGAAAGTCCGTGAGACTCTTATTTCCAATAAAATACCAGAAAACTGGAAGTGGCACTGTGGCTCAAGTGGTAGACTGCTAGCCTTGAGCTGAAGAGCTGAGGGATAGCACCCAGGCCCAGAGTTCAAGCCCCACGACTGACCAAAAAAAAAAAAAATTAACCACCAAAAAGCTGGAAGTGTACCTGTGGCTCTAGTAACAGAACACTAGCCTTGAACAAAAAAGCTCAGGGTCAGCACCCAGACCCTGAGCTCAAGCGCCAGGACCAACATGGGCGCGCGCACAAACACACACATGTACACAGAAGAGGAAGGAAAGAAGAAGAAGAAGAGCTGGGCGCCAGTGGCTCACGCCTGTAATCCTAGCTACTCAGGAGGCTGAGATCTGAGGATCGCAGTTCAAAGCCAGCCGGGGGAAGGAAAGTCTGTGAGACTCTTATCTCCAATAAACTACCAGAAAACCAGAAGAGCTCAGGGACAGCACCCAGGCCCAGAGTTCGAGCCCCAGGACCAACAACAACAACAAAAAAAAAAAAGGGAAAAAGAGAAGGAGAAGGAGGAGGAAGAGGAGGAGGAGGAGAAGGAGGAAGAGGAGGAGGAGGAGGGTGAGGAGGAGGACAAGGAGGAGGAAGAACAGTGTTGGATGGATGGTGGCCTGTCCCTGAGTGTGTGGGGAAGGAAGTCCTCTGTGAGGATTATCTGGGGGCCAGGAGATGGGACAATCATGCAGATTGTGAAACACAGCCTTTGAGATAGAAGCCAGGGTGAACACTGGGACCCTACAGTAGTAATGGATCATTTGAAGGTACTAGGCCTTGTGGCTGCAGCCCCATGCATGAGAGAGGTGCAGTGGTAGCTCCAGAAGTAGGGAAAGAAGGCATGGAGTAGATGAGGTAGAGCCACAGCAGGACAGACAAGGGTGGACTGTAGGTGGTGGAAGCTACTGTAGAGTATTACCCAAGTGAAGAATGAATGAGAAAGTGATAAAGGAAGCCAGACATTAGTGTCTCAAGCCTGTAATCCTTGCTACTCAGGAGTTTGAGATCTGAAAATCACAGTTGGGAGCCAGCCCAGGCAGGAAAATAAGATTCTTATCTCCATTTAACCAACAAAAAGCCAGAAGTGGTGCTGTGGCTCAAGTGATAGATCACTAGCCTTGAACAACCATCCCTCCCCGGCCCCCAAACAACCACTACAACAGTGCTCTAGAACAAGCAGGTAGACTCTTTAGAATGCTTAAGCACTTTGGAGCTACAGAACAATGTTGACCAGGCTCGGGGCTGGAGAGTTGGGGAGAAGTGGACAGATGTGGACAGATTGTGATACTCATACGAGGCACAGCTGGCACGTCCCCAACCTTGACTCCATGTTCTTACTAATGGGAGACAAGATGGAACTCATAAGTAAAACAGCATTGCCAAACCTTTAAACATGATTACTATCCGAGGAGCGCCCGTCTCAGGCATGTAACTGCTTAAATTGTGATTCCTGTTTGTAAATTCTGAGGTACTGGAGTCTCCACCCTCATCATACTCCAATTTGAATATAAAAGTAATCCCAAGAACACAGGCAGTTTCCACAGTTTCCATAACATGCGAAGATACGCTTTCAGTTTATGATCTGAAGTCACTGTGGATTTAGCTCAATCTCATCTATAGTTACCATGTTTACATCAACCCAGGCATTCACATTTCAATGCTTTTTAATCATAAACAGGGATGGGGAGACACATCACAAAAATACACTCTGTCCAAGTGAACTGGAAGGTTTTAGAAATATTTTTAATGTCGAAGGTCGAAATGGCTGCCGTAAGGTATTTTTTTTTTAAAGTAAAGCAGAACTATTTCTGATAAAAATTCAAGGAGTTAGATCCTAATCAGAGAGTTGTAATTTTGCTTCATTTGTAATTCTGAATCCTATAATAGAAATAAAAAAACCCGGCTGTGATTATGTATCCAATACTGAGTTACTCGGCTTAGAATATTTTCCCAAATGTGGAAGAGGATTAAGTATGACATAAAACTCATGGAACATGCCAAGAACGTCCAGCTCAAATGTCCCTGTAACATCAGTGGCTGTCACTGAATATCCTTAAGATGTCCCAGATGCTTTAAATATGTCAACTGTAATCCTCACAGCCAACACTCGAAGTTTGGTATCATTGTCAGGCTCGAGGGAAAGTTCATTTTTAGGAGAACCAAGTTGGGAAGCAGATTGAGCAGAGTATCTAGGCCCAGCCTTTTGCATGTGTCCATTTTGATAAATCATTCATTCTCCGACTTCAGAGTAAAGACACATTCACATATGAATTTGAGTTCAAGTCCAAATCTCGATGCTCTCTAGCCATAGGCCACTTTGACTGTTCTTGCTGATATCTCCTCAGCACCATGCCCCAGTCTGAAAATTCTACAGTGATTTTGTGTTTCCCAAACTTGAGCAATGTATGGGACTCTTTCATAAAGGATAAAGATTTTTTTTATTGATTTAAATTAGTCTATAAAGACTGTGACTTTATAATGTATGATCAAGCTGTAATCATGCCTATAATCCTAGCTACTTGGGAGGCTGAGATCTGAGGATCAATGCTTGAAGCCAGCCTGAGAAGACAAATCCAAGAGTTTTTTTTTTAAATTTCCAATTAACCAGTAAAAAGCCAAAAGTGGAAGAGTGGCTCAAATAGAAGCACCAGCCGTAAGTGAAAAAGCTAAAGGAGAAAGAGCTAAGGGAGAGCATGAAGCTCTAAGGTCAAGTCCCAGTACTGGCACATACTCACAAATGTCATCCTTACATCATACCATCACTTAAAAAAAAATAAGGTAGCAATCTATCCTAGGATATATCATATATATGTTATATATCCTATGTACATACATAGGATATATACAGGATATATATATAGGATATATATCCTATATATTGGAGATATATATCCTATATATTATATATAGGATATATTATGATAATATAATAATATAATATATTATGATAAATGGTATATGATTTATATGGTATTTGATATATCATATATATGGATATATCATATATATATATATATGATAGATCCTATATTAGGATACTAGCAATCTCTACTTGCAATCATACTAGCAATCTATACTATACTTGAAATGATGCCACAAATTATTAAAAGACAAAAACAACATGTCAGAATTGAAAAGAGAAACTCAAACAAATACTTGAACAATGGTCATGACAGTGTTTATAACAACCAGAAAGTAGAAACAGCCCAAGTGTCAGCTGACCAATGATGGAGAAACAAAACCTGCTCAGCACACACAATGGAATATTGATCAGCATGGAGAAGAGTGAAGTTCTTACATATGCCACAGCATGGATAATTCTTGAAAGCATTGGGCTAAGTGAAACAAGCCACATAGATCTAGAACTATTAGATTACAGACAGACATTGACTTGAGAGTTCTAAGAGCTAAGGGCTGAGGAGGTTGGAGGGTCATTGGTTATGGGGACAGACTTCCTTTTCGAGATGATGGAAAAGTTCTGAAAATCGTGGCAATGCCTCTGCAGCATGAATGCAATCAGTGCCATGGAGTTGTACATTTCAGAGTAGATCAAAATGGCAAAATTGATGTTAGATATATTTTGACATAATGTAACTTTTAAAGAATAAAAAAATCTGTCATAGATTCTTGTGTGAACATGTATCTATTTGTGTGGATATACATTATTTGTATCCATTTGGGGAACCAATCATAGCTATTAAGGCTGAACATAGAATACCTGCAACCTACCAATTCCATCTCTTAATTTGCATATGATAAGACATCAACATCCATACATAACATCTATGTTCCTTCAATGATAAGCTGTTTAGAGCAACACTATTCACAGATTTCTAACCTAGAAACATCTTATATGCTCACCAGCAATAGAATGTCTAAATGGTATACAGTATATATACATATAATATACACATACATATACATAGTGTATATATACTATGTATATATACATTTTCAGAAATGGAATACTATACAGCAGTGAGGAAAAACTATTGCTACGTGAAACAATGTGAAGGAATCCCCAAAACTTGCTCAACACAATGCTGAAGCAAAACAAGCTGGATACACAAAAAAGCATATACTTCCATTTAGTGTTATTTTATTTGTACAAGGCTTAAAATTAGTTAAAACTGTCTAGCACTGGTAGCTCACTCTTACAATCCTAGCTACTCAGTAGGTTGAGATCTGAAAATTGCAGTTCAAAGCCAGCCCAGGCAGGAAAGTCCATAAAACTCTTTTTTCCAATAAAGCATTCAGAAAAAGCAGAAAGTAGATAGACTGTGGCTCAAGTGGCAGAGGGCTAGCTCCAGCAAAAAAGCTCAGGGACAGCGCCCAGGCCCTGAATTCAAGCTTCATGACCAACAGCCCCCCTCCAAAAAAAAAGAGAGTAGGTAAAACTAATCTATTATTTATTTTTGTGATTGTCCTTTCAGAAACAGTGGTAATAACTTATTGAATTTATGATTTATATAATTTTCTGCATGCATATTACAGTTCAATAAAATGCCTAGTAAAAAAGACTTTTTAGCATTATCTTTGGCTATTGGGATGCTATTGCTCGGCTTTCTTCTTTAGAAAACATTTATCAAATACCAACTGCATGCAAAGTATTGTGTTAGGTAAAGGTCTCTATTTCCCTGCTATGAAGATGGCAGCTTACATTTTGAAGGCTTGAAAAACTCTCTAGAATCTGTTTGGCAAGACTTTCTATTAATCCTCAAGTTTCTTTCCTATCGGCGCTTCATATTCCCTCTTTTTTCTGTGTAAAACTGTTTTGACATAGTGGTTACCTCCCAGCTGGCATTTTTGGCTTTTGACCAAGAAAATTCTTCTTGCTGATCCCTAGTCTCCTGTTCTTTACAGCTGTTCCTGATCTTTGAACTCATATTCTGCCATTTTGGATCCATTGCATTCTTCTCGACTCTCTTCTCCCATTATTTCCTTTAAGGAAGAAAAATTTCTTTAAATCTCTAGCTCTAGCTCTTGGGGACTCAAACTTACTCTGCTCTATTCACTGTTATAACTCCTAAATGGTTACTGTTGCATCCTGAAGAGTTATCTTTCCCATTTTAAATTAAAATTTGTATTAGGTTCAAAATTTTCAAGAGCAAATACTCCCAATTTTAGTAATAGGCAACAAATATCACCACTGTTATACATCAACTTTTGGAAAATTATCTATGCAATAAGACAAGAAAAATAAATGAGAATTTCAAATATTGGAAAAAAAAAGGTCAAGTGTTATTATTATCTGAATATAGACATCTCAAGTGATTCAATTAAAAATACTAAAACTAGGGGGCTGGTAAGGTGGCTTAGTAGTAGAGTGCTTGCCTAGCATGTATGAAGCCCTGGGTTCAATTCCTCAGAACCACATAAACAGAAAAAGCCAGAAGTGGAGCTGTGGCTTTTGAAGAAAAGCTGTAGCTTTGAAGAAAAGAAGCTCAGGACAGTGCCCAGGCCCTGAGTTCAAGCCCGAGGACTGGCAAAACAACTAAAACCAGGGAAAGAAATGGGAGAGTTATGGAGATAAGCTAAATTTTTAAGTCAGTAAACTATAATAGTATTAGAAATTACACAGAAATTACAAAATAGATGCTTTAAAAATAGTATCGTAAGCAAATGCAATGAGACAAAGTTTAGAATCTATCTGAAGAAAGCATTAAAATTTTATTCTAGGAAATAAGGCATTTTCTGAATAAATAGAGAAACATCTTTTTTTTGGACTGGAAAAATATCATGAAAATAAAATCCTCAAGTTATATAAAAATGATATTGGATCAAGCAAAAAATGGATTTAATGATGAAAACATACAAAAATTCAAAAGGTGTCATCAGAATGTTAAAGTAAGAATAATAAAGGCTTGGCTGGTTGCTGATGGCTTATGCCTGTAATCCTAGCTAATCATGACTCAAAGCCAACTCAAGGAAGGAAAGTCTGTGAGACTCTTATCCCCAATTAACTACCAGAAAATAAGTATAGGTATGGCTCAAAGTGGTAGAGTGCTAGCCTTGCATAGAAGATTTCAGGAACAGCGCTCAGGCTCTGAGTTCAAGCCCCACAACTGACTACCATCACCACCACCACC
The DNA here is from genome assembly GCF_019054845.1 of Dipodomys spectabilis. Taxonomy (NCBI): domain Eukaryota; kingdom Metazoa; phylum Chordata; class Mammalia; order Rodentia; family Heteromyidae; genus Dipodomys; species Dipodomys spectabilis. The sequence continues at coordinate 8,867,101 of NW_024870698.1, read as the reverse complement.
AATGATGATGATAATAATAATAATAAGGCCAACTTACTCTAGTGCCAACAACAACAAATGAAATTCAAAATTAGAAAAAAGAAAAAAGAAGAAAATTTTATTCAGTTATGGTTTTTACTGTTGTTGTTAGGTGATAAAGGATTGACAAAAATATTTAGTGAGAGCTCATTAGAAACACACATAAAATAGGTCATGTACTGAGTGGATGATTGAGTGGTAGCTAGAGGTTTTCAAGATCCTAATCCTATTCTCATAATGCAATGTTGGCCATGACTCTAGACCATAACTATCACCAGGAAGAGTCCATTGCTTATGATACAATGGAATATTATTTGACTATAAAGAGGAATGAGGAATTGATATTATATTATAACATGAATGGTCCTTGAAAATATTATAGTACATGAAAGAAGCCACATATACACACATGTATTATATACACATGCCATGTATTATATGATTCTATTTTTATGACATGTTCAGAATAGCCAAATTGTAAGAGACAGAAAGAACGCTATTGAGTGCCAGGACTAGAGAGAAGGAAAATTAGTAATGACTACTGATGGATATAGAGTTTCTTAGGAGAGAGAAAAAAAAGTTTCTTTTTCAGTAAACATGTTCTGGGATCAGATAGAAGTGATTGCTGTACAAGTTTGGTAATACACCCAAAACGATTACACTGGGCTTCTTGGATTGGAAAATGCTGGCATTTAATAATTCTCTTCAGAACTGTTTGTTAGTTTCAAAATAATCGTGTTTCAAAACCTGTACAGAAGCTGGGTGCCTATGGCTCACACCTGTAATTCTACCTGGCTGAGATCTAGGATGGCAGTTCGAAGCCAGCTCAGACAGGAAAGTTCATGAGACTCTTAATTCCAATAAATTAATCACATAAAGCCAGAAGTGGCGCTGTGGCTCAAGTTATAGAATATTAACCTTGAGTACAGAGAGGCTCAGGGACAGCACCCAGGCCCAGGCCTGGCAAAATACCCCACAAACAAACAAACAAAAACTACATAGAAGCAAAGGCAAGAAGAATGGAATCAGCGAACAGAAGTAATAGTGTTGGTATTTTGATACATAATATTTCAGGGTTTTATATGCACATGTATACTTTCAAATTTTTTTCTTTTTGCTCAAAAGTGCAGTAGTCTTCTGTTACTATTTATAACTGGTGTGTTTCATAACACACATTTCCCCTGCACCATCATCTTGCATTTGTTTACTTATTTAGGGTCAGTACTTGGGCTTGAACTCCTCTAGCTTTTTCCACTCAAGGATGGAGTTATACCACGTGAGCCACAGCTCTTCTTCTGGCTTTTTTATTTTTTCTGCTTATGTGGTGCTGAGGAATCGAACCCAGGGCCTTATGCGTGCAAGACAAGTGCTCTACCACCTGAGCCACCTTCCCAGACCTCTTTACTATTTCTGATGGTTGCTTCTATTCACAATCTGATGCTGTGTTATTTGAGTTGGACTTTATGAAAAAAATTTGGCTTTACCCTGCTACATTGATAGAAAAAGGGAAAGTTAATTTTTTAAAAAATTTTGTCAGAGTGGGGCTTGAACTCAGGGCCTGGGTGCTGTCCCTGAGCTCTTTTGAGAAAGGCTAGAGCTCTGCCACTTTGAGACATAGCTCCACTTCTGGTTTTTGAGTGGTTAATTGGAGATAATAGTCTTATGGGGACTTTTCTGCTTGTGCTTGCTTTGAACCACAGGCCTTAGATCTCAGCCTCCTGAGTAGTTAGGATTACAGGTGTAAACCACCACTGCCTGCCTAGGAAGAGTGTTTTAATAGCTTTTAATATGTGTTTGAATAGTCTTCTCTGGTACTATATCAAAAATTTATGGGTTAGTGTCTATCATTTTTCCCTCCCTTTATCCCTCTGTCTCTCCTTCCCTTTCTTCCTCTTTTCTTCCCTCTCTTCCTCCCTCCTCTCCTCCCTCTTTTCCTAATTTCATTAGAAGGAAATGAGACCCAGGTTGGCATAGCAGGCACAGAATTTATGATCCTCCTGCCTCAGCCTCTGGAATGCTGGGATTACAGGTGTGCATCACCACCCTCAGAAGCCCTAAACATTTTTGGAATAACAGTTGGCTGAATCCAGAGTTTCAGATAGAGAAGACTAACAGTATATATACATGCTGTATTTTGTCAACTGTGTTATAACTATAATTTTGCTGTTGCTGGTCGTGGGGACTGAACTCTGGGCCTGGGTGCTGTCCCTCAGCTCTGCAGCTCAAGGTGAATGTACCAGGTGCCAGTGGCTCATTCCTATTATCCTTGCAACTCAGGAGGCTGAGATCTGAGGATCACAGTTTGAAGCCAGCCAAGGCAGAAAAGCGAGGAGACTCTTACTCTTATCTCCAATTAACCACCAAAAAGCCAGAATGATATAAATGATAGTGATATCCTTCCTAGGACCAGCACACACACACATACACACACGCACACACACACACATACACACTCACTCACAGAGCCAACATGCATTGAAAGTCTTGTTTTCTCTTTGTACTCTACTTTGTCCTGAAGGTGAGGTCCTTGAATCCTCCCTCAGCTGAAGACTTGTATTCTTCATCAGTTAGTTTCTACTATGAGTCACAAGGTATCTGTGCTAATCAGCTTCCCTTTGGTATAACAAAATACTGGACGCCATTAGCTTATGAAGAGAAAAGGCTGATTTTGATGCACAGTTTTAGAGGTTCCAGCCCATAATGGATTGGCCTCATTGCTTTGGGCCAGTGGTGAGCCGGCACATCATGGTGGGAGCCCATGCTTGTGGCCATTAAGTAAGTGCCAGAGAACAAATGGATGGGATCCCACAATGCCCTCCAAGGACACAGCCAGTGATCTCCCACAATCTCCTTCAAAGACATACCCAGCGACCTTCCAGTAGAGCCTGCCTCTAACAGTTTTTACCACCTCCCAATAGCACCACTCTGCCCACCAAGTCTTTATTACATAGGTCTAAGGGAGGAGATAGGCAACATGCAAATAGTGACAATACTGTACAAAATGAAGAGAGCCTGGGATCCCCAAATCTATAAAAACTTCAAGAGAAAAATATCTACAAGGTCACATGGGGGGGGAGTGTCCAATATTGAACTTAGCATGCATAACAGGGCTCAACAGATGTTTCTGGAGTCATCCAAGAACATCCTTCCCAAAAGAATGCATATTACCTGCTTGTCCTACTCAATTTTTTTTTTTTTGGTTTGGGTTTTTTTTTTTTTTAACTGTATTTTTTTTGTCTTTTCTTTTTTGGTACTGGGGATTGAACCCAGGACATTGCACTTGCTAGGCAAGCGCTTTGCCACTGAGCTACATCCCAGCCCAATTTTTTTTTTTTAATGTGTGTGACAATACTGGGACTTGATCTCAGAACCTCATGTTCTCACTTGACTTTTTTACTCAAGATTGGTATTCTACTGCTTTGAAACGTACTTCTACTTTCAGGTTTTTGCTGGTTAATTGGAGAGCAAAGGTTCTCAGAGCATCAGGCTAAAGAAGTTTTTATTAACTAATATATTAGCTGGATATCTGTCCACCTAATTTGTGTGTGTGTGTTGGTCCTAGGGCTTGAACTCAAAGCCTAAGCATTGACCCTGATTTCTTTTGTGCTCAAGGTTTGTGCTCTATCACTTGAGCTATTGCTCCACTTCCAGCTTTTGGGTGGTTAATCAGAGATAAGTCTCACAAATTTTCCTGCCTGGACTGGCTTTGAACTGTGATCCTCAGATCTCAGCCTTCAGGGTAGTTAGGATTTCAAGGTGTGAGCCACTGGTGCCCAGTGGCTATCTATCCACTTCTTAAAAGTGACCTTCCCAGTAGAATATGCGTGGGTTATTTTCAGATTCTCTGGTACTATGTGTGTGTAAGGGTGGAGCAAAAGGAGATACAATCCAACCTTTGCATTCTAGAGAACGTGGCAAACTAAAATCCAAGCTAAGAACAAAGAGCCAACAGGAAGGAGTATGGTCAGATGGAAAATAGGACAGCCACTAAAATCTGCATTTCAGATAAACAACAAATATATTTTTAGTAGGTCCTGTGCAACATTTGGAATATAATTATACTACATTCTGTAGAACTTATCTGAAATTAAAATCTAATGGAGCATCATGGTTTTGTTTTTGTTTTTTTCCTACTGTCTTTTTACTTGGGAACTCTGGCAACCCTAAACACCTACAAGTTTTGCCCACATTGTTATCAGCTAAATCTCAAAGGAAGGAATAGTGAGAGTGTTAAGACTTTAGTCAGTTACATTTCTGCTGGAAGGATTTTATTTTCTTGACAATAATATGCTTTTCAAAAAAATATTACACAGTGCTAGGTAGTTTACCTTAAAAAAAATCAAGGGGCTGGGAATGTGGCTTAGTGGTAGAGTACTTGTCTAGCATGCATAAAGCCCTGGGTTCAATTCCTTAGTACCACATAAACAGAAAAAAGCCGGAAGTGGTGCTGTGGTTCAAGTGGTAGAGTGCTAGCCTTGAACAAAAGAAGCTCAGGGATAGTGCCCAGGCCCTGAGTCCAAGACCCCAAAAACAAAAACAAAATCAAATCTTTCAATTGGCAAAGTCTGACACCTGTCATCCTAGCTATTCAGGAGACAGAGATCTGAGGATCGCAGTTCAAAGCTAGCCAGGGCAGGAAAGTCTGTAAGTCAAATTAGCTAACAAAAAGCAGCTATGCCACTGTGGATAGGGGTAGAAGAGGAAAACAGGGGGAAAGCAAAGGAAGGGGTGTCATTGTCTAAAAAGAGTTGTACTCATTACCTGACTTATAGAATTGTACTCCCTTTGAACAACAGCTTAATAATAACAATAAAATTATATTTTAAAATGTTCAAAAACTTTAAAAGTCTGAAGCAAAGGTGTGGCTCAATTGGTAGAGTGCTAGCTTTGAGCAAAAAACCTAAGGGTGTGCACCCAGGCCCGAAGTTCAGTACCAATCCCTCCCTCCACTCCAGACTTTATTTTTGTCAGTCACAGGGCTTGAACTTAATGCCCGGGTGCTGCCTGGGTTCTTTTGCCCAAGGTTAGTGCTCCACCACATTGTGCTCCAGTTCTACTTCTAGTTTTCTTGTGGTTAATTGGAAATAAGAGTCTCACTGACTTTCCTGCCTGGGCTGGCTTTGAACTGTAATCCTCGGACCTCAGCCTCCTAAGTAGTTAGGATTACAGGCCACCAGCACCTGGCTTCCAATTTCTTTTGGCTTTGAATGGAACCATAGTGGAAATTGAGAATGAAAGAGTAAGGTAAGCGCGGAGACAACTGAGGAGACTTTCCCATTGTCCCATAAACAAGTTCCGCCCAGTTCTCCTCTTCTCCCTCCCCCCCCTCTCCCTTTTCTCTGTTTTTCTCTTTTTAGTTTTCTCTCCTGGAAATGTATCCTGGAATCCTTGGTTGGCATTTGCTTTTAGTACAGATGGAGGTCACTTTTGGACAAAATTTCCACTCTTTCCTGGATTTCCCTGTGCCTGAAGCGTTAACCTGTTTGCAGTCAGACAGATTTCCTCAATGAGCCACTTGTGCCTCCTGACAATGCAACTATTTACTCGGGAAGCCACTACCATTGACTTTTGTGCTGCTCAGCCCCAGAGTTACTCACGCTCTCATGTCACTGTTTCTCTTCAGTAACCAAGAAAAACAAAAGTACAAATAACTGCTTATTCAGAAAGAAATCTCAGATCATTCCTTAAACCTGCTCCAAGGAAGCGGATATAGACTTTGAGTGATGTGGAAAATATGAGAGAGGAAAAAAAAAAATCCTTGGCTGGAATACAAAACCCTGAGCCGATCTGCAGTGATAGCAAGAATAGAAATAGGAGCTCTACAAGAAAAGAACGTTTCTTTGTGACTGATGGCGGCTCTGCTGGCTTCTTGGGGGAGAAGTGTGGAGGGGGATCTCAGAAGCGAGACTCTTATCTGTGTGGTCATTGCCCTGGTTTTTTTTTGGGGGGGGCACAAGCTGGTGCGCGCACTCGCGCGCACACACACACACACACACACACACACACACACACACACACACACACACACGAGCTTTGCCTCAAGGGCTGGTTTCTCAATTGTTGGCTGATTGATTGAAAAAGACAAATGGAGCCTCTCCACCGCTGCCAAGTGTTTTCTTCTGTGTGGGCTCTCCCTGGGTGCCTGGAGTCTGGACGCCCTGTAGTTTCACCTGCTGTTTTGTTTATCCAAGACTGGCGTCCTTCAGCCGCTACCCCTCAGCCTCCAAGCCATTGTCCTGAGCCTGCAAACCCTGCCTCCCCCATCTGCCCAGCCACCTGCCTCCTTGTCTTCAAATATCAACCCTGTGACCCCACCAGTTCCAGGGAGCTCTCTGGAATTGTGCTCACACACTTCCCAATTGCTGGCATGATGCGCTCTCTCCCAGCTTGCTCTGAAAATGGCTGTGTGTCATTCTTGTGATGGTTTATGGGTGTGTGTGTGTGTGTGCATGCGCGCGCACGTGTGTGCATGCAGCATATCCTTAGCCAGGCTGTGTTCATTATTAACTTTGCCCCTTTCTAAATCAGGAGTCATGGTGATGCCCTAAACTGCAGAGTTCTTAGGGAGGGCCAAGTGTGTGCTCAACACCTGACCCACTTTGTTTTAGTTGGTTCCTATCTTAAGGCCATAGATAAGTAATTATTGTCTTCTATGTACACTTGAGAAAGTGGAGGTGCCAAAGTTAAATGGTTCTTTAATGATGGAGGCTGAGCACAGAAGCCAAAGAGTCAAGCTGTTAAGTCCAAACTCTTACTGTGACTCAAATAGCAAAGTAGATCTTTATTATTTAATGTTCTCATAGTGCAACCAAGCACATATTGTTCATGTGGTACTGACAGGAGATGAAGGAACAAAAACGCGAAGGGGAAACCAGGAGCCAGTGGCTTATGCCTGTAACCCTAACTACTCAGGAGGCGGAGATCTGAGGATTATGGTTCAAAGCCAGCCTGGACAGAAAGTCTGTGAGACTCGTATCTCCAATTAAAACAGCAACAAGCTGGAAATGGAGGTATGATTCAAGTGGTAGAGCACAACCTTAAGCGAAAATACTAAGGGACCTGAGTTCAAACCTCAGTACCAGCAAAAAAAAAAAAAAAAGATTTTCTCATAACCTGTGGAAAGATCCAGCCCCTGGAAAGTCCTAGTTCTTCAGTTATCTCCAGTGTCTCAAGGTCAGGGGGCTTGTTCAAGGTCACAGCCAGCATATATGTGGCTAAAGCAGGGTGCTACAAAAGATCCTTTCTGCATGTTCCAAAACATTGTTCTTAAATTCTGCAGCAGTATCCAGAATTTATTTCTGGGCTTATTTGCTCAGTGTGGTGATTGATGGATAACACAGAAATAGTTGGAGCCTGTCCATACGTTTACCTCTCATGAACTTCAGCTCCTTAGGGAGTAATATCATCTACCTGCTTGTGGATGAAATGATTTAGGACATAAAAAGTTCAGGCAGATTCTGGGCACTGACTATTTGGAAGTTGCTTTCAATTTCAATCCTCCGTTAGGTTGGGCCTCACTTTGGTGGTGAAGAAAACAGAAGGCTAGCCCAGCCAATAATCTGTCATTCCCATTCTGAAGGGAATTAGCTCACAAGCATCTAGCCTCGCTGGCAGGAGGCTGAGGAGTCAGACTTTTTGCTTAGAGAGCTAAGGACAGGAAGATATATTTTTTGATTATGGCCTACTTCAGGAGCATGCAGGCCTGGCTGGGTGCCCTACGGGCTTTTGGAATAGCTCAAGGGCAGCGTGAGATCCAGGCGATGGAGGGAATGGGGCTCAGAAGTGGGTAAACCAGAGGGACCTTTTGTTCACAAATTTACCCAAGGATGGTCCTACCAAATCTCAAGCTGACTGTGGTCACCTTGGCAAAGCCCCAACAAGACTTTGACAACTTCAGCTTTAGACCGGAGAGACCAAAGAAAGAATGCAATAATTCTCTTGGAATTTAATATATATATTCTTATATATATATCTCATCTGCGCATGCACACGCACATGCACACACACACGCACACACACACACACACACACACACACACACACACACACACACACATGAACTCACTTAGAGACTAAAGTCAAAAGTCTTTGGCCTCAGGCATCACTCCTTCAGAGACCCATAAAAACTAAAGTTAAGTGTCTTGCTCTAGTCATATAACTAAATAGAGGCAGTGTTTGGTCTAGGCCTCAAAACCTATGTTGTAATCACCATGTTTGATCAAATCAACTTGCTTTGGCTTGCAAAGTACACATTTCATTTCTCCCAAGAAGGTTTGCCACATTCTCATTGCCAAAGGTTCCCTATTTCAACTTTTTTCAGCACTCATATGTACGCTGACATGCACTATTTGACACCTCATTAAGCAAGTTTTCTTTGAACACACCTACCAGGTATCAAGTACTCTTCACTTTGCTAAAAAAAAAATTGGCAAGAAACAAAACATAAAACTCTCGTGTTTGGGAGGGGGGGGTTAGATGGGATGGGATGGAAAGGGGAAACAAAGGAGGAGACAACAATGCTTGATAAGAAATGTACTCATTACCTTGCCCATGTAATTGCAACCCCTCTGTATGGTATTTACACACACACACGCGCACACACACACACACACACACACACACACACACACACAAACTCTCGTGTTTTTAAGAACAATTCATTCAGAGGTAGAGGGAGGGTGGCACTGTAAGATAGACAATATAGGAAAGTATATAATAACTTACGAGAAATGCCTCAAAAGAAAACGGGAAAAAGGTGTCCAGTCTCTGTGTGTGTTTGTGTGTGTGTGCATGCGCGTGCACACATGGGTGCATGGTTGTGGGGAAAGAGGGAGACTGCAATTTATCCAGATTGGCCATGGATGTTCTCACTTAAAAGACCAGCTTTTGCAAAGACTTGCAAGATGTGAGGGGTTGAGCCTCAGGCTACAGGGGTGGGGGAACACCCCTAATTCCTATATTACTGGGGAATTAGTCTTGGGTTCTTGCTTGCAGTTTTATTATTCCTTAGCCCTGTACTAAATTGTCAAGAGTGTATATTTCATCTTCTGCTTCCTTTGGGTATAATATAAATACCTTCTGCAGAATGTTATTTGTACCACAGGCTTTTAATAAATGCTTGTTGAATATTCTGGTTAAAGTCATTTTCTTACTATTCCCTTTTTAGGCAAGAAATGAAGGAAAAACTACAGTAGTTCAGTATTCAGTCCAATAGTCTAAATTACTTAGAATGTACAAACCAACATTGAGCTATCCTATCCAACATTCTGGGTTAATATTCTATTGCCTTCCATAAACATTACATCTAAAAATATTTGCAGAAGTCTTGGCTACTCTTAAATTCAAAACAGGAAACCCCTATAGTCTCGAAGCTATGTTTATTCACCTCCAAACCCCAGACTGGAATCCACTATTACTATTTTGCAATTACGAACTTTTTGGACAATGAGCTCTGACATTTTTTGAAAATGGGTTTCCTGCCTATGCTAGAGACATCCTGTTTTTCTTAATAATATTCTGTGTTACCTAACTATTAAGGTGCCTTGAATACATAGCACAGAATTGCTTATAGTCCAAAACTTGTTCTTTCATTTTTGCAAAAAAGAGATGCTTCACAGGTATGCTTTCCAATTTCCTTTTGCCCAGGAGTCTCAGTATTGCTATCAATGGAATCTTGACCTCCTTTGACTTTGGCATGTTCCATGAGGGCATGTAACACGTGCTTTTTTTATTTGCTCTGATTTTTGTTTCAAAGAGACAGGTTGGAAATCAGTGCTGAGGAGTATGAAGAACCCAATGAAAAGGGTATTGGAGAAAATTGGACTGAAAATCGAGGTCAGAAGACAGCATCAGTGACTGAGAAAATGAGTTGATATGACTCATACAAAACAGAGACAAAGCAATATTTTAATAAAGCTGAAGGGACTAGAGAGCCAGGAAAGATAATTTTCTAAAGGATGACCAGATTCAAACTGAATGGGGAAGAAAGACTTAGCATAAGACACAGGTCAGATGGTAGGCAGAAAGACCTGCGTGAAACAGGAGCTGGCCACTTTAATACCTGTGGGTCACTCAATGTTTCTCAGAGCAGAGATGACAATAACATGGATATCATTTATTATTCATTAGGTTTTTAAATCAATATTTAAATTTATAGTTCCAGTCCTTCTATTATCAACATTCTCAAAAACATTCTTTTTTGTCTGTATGCCAGTACTGGGACCTGACCTCAGGCCCTCAAGCTCTTATTTGGCTTTTTCTCTCAACGTGATGTTCTACTTGAGTCATGCCTCCACTCCTGTTTTTTTCCCTTGGTTACTTGGAGATAAGAGTCTCTCAGAATTTTCTGCCTGAGATGTCTTTAAACTGGGATTCTCAAAAGTCAGTCTCCTGAGTAGCTAGGATCACAAGCAGGAGCTGCTGGCATGCTATTCAGATACATGCACCAATGCTTTTATTTCCCATCTGGAGAAATAAAGGTTTAATCAAGCAACCTCCTGCTTGGTCCTTTGTCATTTCAGGATGGCAGATACAGTAACAGGCACCATCCCTACCTTTTCTACAGTATGTATAATACGCCTTGGATATTATCTAGAGAAGAGGCTGGTCTGAACATGAGACCGTGGCTAAATTACTTACTTTTGTGAACTGTACCTTGATTATAATGCAGAGATAATAACATAAAACTTAGATGATAGTTGGAAATATAAATAATAACAGTATGATAGCCGACTCTACGCCCTCTTTTTAACCCTCTATGTGTATGAAATGATTTAACCCTGTGCGTGGCTGTCATGATTTACTAATTAGAGAACTAAGCATGAGAAAATCCAGTCCTTTAGCTCATAGCCACTGATGGTGGACCTGACATGGGAGACCACAGGTGCACCCGCCGCTCTGAAATATCTCTCTAAGGGTGGGTGTAAAGCACATAGTAAGTGCTCAATAAGGTTCTCATTATTGCTGTTATGTGAGGAAGAGATCATACTGAGTCTTGTGCTGAAGCAAGTCCTGTCATAGTTGTTCCCCCCAAATTCCCAAGCACATTCAGATGGGAAGAAATACAGAATCCACCAAACAGAACTTAAAGCATAGTTGGATCAGTTACTCAGGAGACAGAGCTGAGGATTGCAGTTTGAAGCCAGCCTAGGCAGGAAAGTTAGTGAGACTCTTATCTTCAATTAACCACCAGAAAACCAGAAGTAGTATTGTGGCTCATAGTGGTAGAGTGCTAGTCTTGAATGAAAGAGTTCAGGGATAGCACCCAGGCTCTGAGTCCAAGCCCTAAGACTGACCAAAAAAAAAAAAAAAGTTGGATCAAGTCCATCTTTTTTAAAGTATCAACTATCCAAGATTTACAACTGCTTGTTTCTGTCTAAAAATTAAAAAAAAAGTAACAACAGCAAGCTCATGCTGGGTGCTGGTGGCTCACAAATGTAATCCTAGCTACTCAAGGCTGAGATCTGAGGATCACAGTTCAAGGCCAGCCCAAGCACAAAAATTAATAAGGCTCTTATCTCCAATGAACCACCTAAAAAAGCCAGAATTGGAGCTATGGCTCAAGGGGTAGAGCATTGGTTTTGAGCAAAAAGAAGCTCATGGACAGTGTCCACACCCTGAATTCAGTCCAGGACTGACACAAAACTAAAACAAAAAAACAAACAGCTGGGTGCTGGTGGCTCACGCCTGTAATCCTAGCTACTCAGGAGGCTGAGATCTGAGGATAGTGGTTCAAAGCCAGCCCAGGCAGGAAAGTCCAAAAGACTCTTTTCTCCAATAATCCACTCAGAAAACCAGAAGTGGCACTATGACTCAAGAGGTAGAGTGCTGGCCTTGAGCTGAAGAGCTGAGGGACAGCACCCAGGTCCAGAGTTCAAGCCGCAAGACTGACAAAAAAAAATCTAGTTTGTTAAATGAAAATAGCACTTTTAGCTAATTGCTTGGCTAGATCAATAGTTTAGTTCTATGTAAAACCATCAGTTGGCTCCTTGGTGCTCCCTCCTTTCTCTATGGTTTTATGGCTCTGTTGGGTATAAGACTGAGTTAAACTATGGACCATGTTTCTTCAATCAATAAAAGGCCTTTGAGAACAGGTCCCATCATAGATATGGCCATTTCTTCATTTTTATGCTCAGAATCCATCATTTTGGCTGATGATTACAGAGCCTGCTGACATGTTTCCTGGATAGATGGTGCCAGGGAGCCTGAGGGAGGTTTCCTGTCTACCTCTGGGCAAGGTGCTAAGTATGACAGTCAGGTGAAGCACTTTCTCAGGGTATCCAAATATATCAGTGGTGATCTTTCATCATACTTCATTGCAACATGCCAGAATTCAAAGCCATGCTTTTATTTATTTTTAATTTTTTTTCTGTGTGTGTGTGTGTGTGTGTGCCAGTCCTGAGGCTTAAACTCAGGGCCTGGGCACTGTCCCTGAGTTTTCATGCCCGCAGTTGGAGTTCTATCACTTGAGCCACAGCTTCACTTCTGATTTTTTGGTGATTAATTGGAGATAAGATTCTCTTGGACTTTCCTGCCTGGAATGACTTTGAACATGATCTCAGATCTCGGCCTCCTAAGTAGTTAGGATTACAGGTATGAGCCACTGCTGCCAGGCTATTTTTATTTTTTTTGTGTGTCAGTACTGCAGCTTGAACTCAGGGCCTAGATGTTGAGCTCTTTTTCTCAAAACAGATGTACTACCACTTGAGCCACAACTCCACTTCTGTCTTTTGGTAGTTGATTAGAGATATGAGTAGCATGGACTTTTCTGCTCAGACTGGCTTCAAACTGGGATGCTCAGATCTTAGCCTCCTGAATAATTAGGATTACAGGTATGAGCCAGTGGCTTCTGGTACATGCTTTTCATTTTAAAAATGATATATATTTTGTGGATCACTTTGATGCCAGAGAGGAACACATAATGACTAGTTGAAGGGGAGGGAGGGAAAGAAAAAATGAAAAAAGGAAATAAGAATATGCCCTTGGTTCCATCTAAAATAAAAGGCATTTAATAGAGTAAAAAATAGTATGTCATGGATCAATTTTGTGTGGGTGATCGAGGCTCATGGTTATAACCACAATCTCATGAATGGGTTTTTCTGATTCAAACACGCTCTATCATCTTATTCACTATGTACACATAAATATGTTCTAATCCCTTCAGGCCTGCTTCCTTATCTATAAAATAAGGATCAAAATAGTGCTTAACTCATAGGGTTTTTGGACAATTCAAGCAATTTGTTATTATTCTGGTTACATTTGTATGCATGTACATACAAAAACACACATTTTCCTGAATTATATACCTAGCTATGTAAGTCCGTCAGTCAACCCAGTTGTTTCTAACTTTTGACTCTAAAAAATGGTGCTACACAAAGATTGTTTCATCCATTGATGGGAGGTGGCAAAACACTCTTATCCAACATGGAGTTTCCACAGCCAGATCATCCGGTTCCACAGATGTTCTTACAAATACATTTTTTACACAAGTGGGAAACTGAGGCTCAGAGGACACAATTAAGAAGTGGCACAGGCATGATTTGAACCTATGTCTATGATCGTTCTTATAATTTTGTTCTGCCTTCTGATAAACGGAGGAAGAATGGAAGAGGTAAGGGGGTACATATTTTGGACAGGAAGAGCCCTGGGAGATGAAGTACAATTTCTCCAAACAGCAAAGTTAAGAGCTGCTCTGGCTGAGGATGTGTTGAATCCCCTGCCGAAGCAGGAGGAGACGCACAAATGAAAGGGGGCTATGGAAATCTTCCCTCAGTTCTGCACCGTGCCAGACTGAAGCACAGTGACTCTCTGAGGATGCATCCCTCCCATTTCCCCCTTTCCTCAACTCCCTAAACCAATCAAGGAGACGACTGGCCTACCATGAATATCCATAGAACTTTCCACCACACTCCGGAGACTTCACCTACCCCAAAAGAAAAAGAAGAAAGGCATGGGATCTATTCCATTTCTTTTAGGCTCTCTGCCTGTTCTCCACCCTGCTGTCTAACTTGGTTGAATTCCTCCTGAAGGATCCCATGGGTATATGTTGATTTGCTTGGCCTCAGTCATGGGTACTTTTAAGAAAAACAAAGCCAAGAAGAGCTTGAAGGCTCCCAGTGACTTGCACCTTCAGCCAATAGTTTTGTTTTTTATTAAGTGCTGATTCCCTCTGTGGAGATGAATTAATAGAGGTGGAAAGTGGGGAGGGAGGTAGTCAGATTGAAACAAGGAGCCATTCAGATATTGTATTCAAAATCTAAAGGTAGCTGGAGTTCCTGCAACAACTTCTACTGGATGGTGGTCTACATGAGTGAACGGAAAGAAGTTGTTCCCAGCCCCTTATTCATACTATTCAGAGACTCACAAAAAATGGGAAAACACTAGTTGCTCATTGCTTCCAGCCTTCTGTGTTCCAGGTCACTCCCTAAAGGACAGTCCTTTGCTTTCTCTCCAACTTCATTTCAAATTTGGAGTTTTACTTACAATTAAGGGGCTGGTAAGGTGGCTCAGTGGTAGAGTGCTTGCAGGAGGCCCTGGGTTTGATTCCTCAGCACCACATAAGCAGAAAAAGGTAGAAGGGGCGCTGTGGCTTAAGTGGTAGAGTGCTAGCCTTGAGCTGGAGAGCTGAGGGACAGTGCCCAGGCCCAGAGTTCAGGCCACATGACCAGACCAAAAAAAAAAAAAAAAGAATTGATTAGTAGCCTTGCACTGGTAGGTCAGGCCTGCCATTCTAGCTACATAGGAGACTAAGATCTGAGCATTGTGGTTCAAAGAAGACTGGCTAAAAAGGTACATGAGCTTTTCCAAATATCTCCAGTTAAACAGCAAAAAGCTAAAAGTGGAGGTGTGGCTCAAGTGGTAGAATGAAAAAGCTAAGGGACAGCAATGCCCCAGTATTGGTAGATAGGTAGGTAGATAGACAGACAGACAGACAGACAGACAGACAGACAGACAGACAGACAGACAGACAGACAGACAGATAGATAGATAGATAGACAGATAGATAGAACTGACTAGTAAATGTTGTATTCTTGGGTGTTGTTTTTCTTCTTTTGTTCTCCAGAAAGAAGAATTCCAGAGACTTGAAAACAACATGCAAATTAGAAAATATAGGCTCAAACTGAAAACCTTGTGAAATGTGGAACAAAATACCAATTGGATGGGGAACTGAAAGGCTTATTAAGTCACGGAAATTGGAACAAAACAACACTTTGAATGACAAATACTTGTGGTAATACAATCTAGAAAGGTAGCTCACTAAAATTCCTATACAGACAGATGGTTTGTGTATTTGTATTTGTGTGTGTGTGTGTGTGTACAATTGCATGCTTGGGAGTCTATTTAAAAAGGAATAAAAACCAAACAGAAAGAGACAATCTGCAAAGCAGCAACTGGAGAAAATGGCAAAAACGAGGAACAGTGGATTAAGTAGCCAAGTCCAGTGTCTGCTGCTGAAATTACAACCAGATTGCATCTGAAATAGCACAGAAAGTCCAGCAAGTAAACTCCAGCAGATTCCCTTCCCTGACCTACCTGCAAAACTACATCCAGAGCTCCTTGCAGATGAAAACTGAAATGATGGAGAACAGTCAGGGTTAGCACACTGACTCAATGTCTTCTTTACAGTTTACAGGGTCAAGGAAGCCCTGAACTGTCCCTGGAAGGGCCTGAGCCCAATAGCCCAGTGGGAGTGACTCAGGGTCAAGATCTGGTCACCGGGCCTGGACACAAGTAGCATCAGGAAGCATGGGATCAGGGACCTTTGGGAGTGAGGAACATAAAGCCAGCTGGAGAAGGACGAGGCCAGCAAACAAGACATGAGCTGGTGTGTTGACATGTGTCGTGTGTGGGGAACACGCAGATTCTCTGACCAAACTCACAGTGGATGGATTTCCACATCACAAGCTGCCGGACGGAATGATGTGGCCTGGGCTCCTGTACCTAGACCTGCCTCTTCTGGGCTTCCCCAGGCAGCTGCTACACACTCGGCCACCATGAGAAAAAGAAATGACCGTGTTCAGTCAGTGTGTGCTCAACTCCACATAGGCCAGTCTAAGGCCCATCGCAAGGGCCAGAGGAACGCTATAATGATCTATGTAACGCTAATATTTACTGTCCCTTATGGTGTATCCAGCCCATTATTTGTGTTTTCTTATTGACTCTTTTCAACTCTCCGAAGAAGTAGCCATTATTTTGACCCATTTATTATATTACTATATGTGTAGGTGTGGGGCAGCTAGTGGCCAAGTTACCACAGCTAGGGCTAGATAGAGAAAACTTTGTTCCCTGAACAGAACTGTGTGTGTGTGTGTGTGTGTGTGTGTGTGTGTGTGTGTGTGTGTGTGTGTGTGTGTGTGTGTGTGTGTGTGTGTGTGTGTGTGTGTGTGTGTGTGTGTGTGTGTGTGTGTGTGTGTGTGTGTGTGCTGGTATTGGTATTGGGGCTTGAACTCAGGGCCTGAAATCTCAGGGCCTGAAATCTGTCCCTTAACCTTTTTTTTTTTCCAGGACCAAGGTCTTGCACTCAGGGCCTGGGCATTATCATTGAGCTTCTTTTGCTCTGGACTAGTACTCTACCACTTGAGCCATGGCCCCGGTTCTGGCTTTTTCTGAGTGATTTATTGGAGATATGAGTCTACAGACTTTCTGCCTAGGCTGGCTTCGAACCACGCTCCACAGATCCTCCTGAATAGTTTAGACCTACAGGTGTGAGCCACCAGTGCCCTGCTCCTTAGCTTTTTCTTTTCTTTTCTTTCTTTCTTTCTTTCTTTCTTTCTTTCTTTCTTTCTTTCTTTCTTTCTTTCTTTCTTTCTTTCTTTCTTTCTTTCTTTCTTTCTTTCTTTCTTTATCAGTCATGGGGCCTAAACTCTGGGCTTGGTCACTGTCCCTGAGTTCTTCAGCTCAAGGCAAGCATTCTACCACTTAAGCCACAGCGGCACTTCTGTCTTTTTCTGCTTAGGTGGTGCTGAGGAATCGAACCCAGGGCCTCATGCATGCAAGGCAAGCCACCTTCCCAGCCCCCTCCTTAGTGTTTTCACTCAAGGCTAGCACTCTCCCACTTGAGCCACAGCTCCACTTCTGGCCTCTTAGTAATTAACTGGAGCTGTCTGGGGCAGCTTCAAGTCCTCAGATTTCAGCCTCTGAAGTAGCTAGGATTCTAAGCTTGAGCCACCAGGGTATGGCCTCAGGGAGATACTTAACTACCCTGCCCAAAGGACTGGGGTCCCCAACTCCCCACTGTTTAGGACATTACCCAGTTCTTTGCAGTGACAAAGGACACCGGAAAGGATTCAAACCTAATGACATACTTGCCAATCTCTTGGGACCTAACCATCTGATAACTGGAATAAAAGAGTTTTTATTCCCCTGATGTTGCTGGGCAAACTTTTCAGTCTTAATGACCAGCACAGGTGCTCCAAGAGCCACTTCCGAGGCTTTCTCTGTGGCTGCTGGGGCTGGAGGGACCTCACCTACCCCACAACTGTGCAGCTTTGAACGAGAGTGTTATTTGGAATGATGACCTAGGCCCTACTGGATCCTGGGCACCTTCCCCATCCCCAAGGGCTCATCATCAAGTACATTTAAGGTATTTGAACTCATTTTGAATGAGTTGGAAGTAGTTCGAACTAGTTTTCTCATTAAACCAGTTCGACTGCATGTATCCTAATTCTGAGAAAGCTGGATGGCAATCACTTGTCTCCATGGCAACCCTCACTTAAACAGAATATGAAATGAACCAGACCACTCTGTGCCTGACATTCTAGATAAATGAGTTAACCACAGACAGAAGCAGGGTAGCACTTTGTGTGCGTGTGCGAGCGCGCGTGCGCATGCATGCGTGAGTGTGGCAATTTTAAGAATAATATGCCTGCAGGGCCCTAGAAAGGAGGTGATTAGGGTCTCTATACTTCCATTTACACGGACCACCACAGAGCCATTCAGAACCTCAGTTTCCCTATTTCAGAACTGCAGAAGTTGAGTGGTTATTCCCTCTAATTAACTCCCAGTTTTCACAGGATGGTTTGTACTCTTTTCGGGGGTGGGGTTGGGGGCTCAATTCATGTTATGACTGTTGCAAATAAACTACACGTATGTTACTGTTTGTCTCTGAATTTAAAAATAATTTATTTTTTTATTAAGTCATTGTGTCAAAGGGGGTTCTATTTACCCTTGAATTTTAAAAATTAAATTGACTTTAATTTTTAGATTTACAGAAAAAAAATCAACCAGCCACTAGTCTCTTTCCCCAGTTTTTCCTACCATTAATATTTTGCATTGGTGTCTATTAGTCACAACTAATATCAATACGCTATTATGAACGAATACTGAGACATTAGTGTGAACTAATACTGAGACTTTAGTATGAACTAAAATCCTTGCTTACAAGCTTGAAGATGTCCCTTGGACTCTTCAGCGAAGTCAGTAATTCCATCCCAGAATACCCACACACTCTGCTCAGTTCAGTGTTCGGCTGAGCTGTGCACTGCCACAGCTCCACTTGTCTGTCCCCTCCTCCCAGAAGTGGGTCTCCCTGATTTATGCCATCTCAAGGTTGGGCCTCAAAGTGTAATCCATATAAAGCCAGCAAGGCCTGTAGCTCTAATCCTCTGAGTGCCCCCTCAGAAAAGCATCTAAAATTAGCTCAAGTGTACTGCTCAATGTCCTGAGGAAATACAAATGGTGTCTTGCACAAAGCCTCATGGATAAAACTTTCTACGCCCCTGCCTTTAGCCTCTGTAGAGATGGCAGCTTTACATCATTCATCAGGCCGTTTGTGTGCTTGTTCATTCAGCTGTCCAACAAGCAAACAGGCCAGGCTCAGTAGCTCACCCTTGTAATCCTAGCTACTTGGGAGGTGGGGATCAAGAGGGTCAAAGTTGGAGGCCAGCTCAGGCAAAAACTTGGCAAGATTCATCTCAGTGAAAAAAAAAAAAAAGCCATGGATGGTGGTGTGTACCTGTCATCTCAGTTAAATTAGAAGGTTCATGGTATAGGCTGGCTGAGGCAAAAATAAAAAGCATCTACCGGAAAAGCAACAGACGCAAAAAAGGATGGGGATAAGTCTCAAGTGGTACAGTACCTGTCTGATAATTGCAAGGTCCCAAGTTCAAACCCCAGTATACTATTAAAAAAAAAAAAAAGCATGGTTCACTTCTGTAATCCTACCTATTTAGGAGGCTGAGATCTGAGGATCACGGTTCAAAGCCAGCCTGAGTAAGAAAGTCTGTGAGACGCTTCTCTCCGATTAACTACCAGAAAACCAGAAGTGGCACTATGAGTCAAAGTGGTAGAGCGCTAACCTTGAGCAAAAGAACTTTGGGACAGTGCCCAGGCTCGGGGTTCAAGCCCCACAACTGAAAAGAGAGAGAGAAAAAAGCAAACATTCATTGAGAACCCACTAGCTTTTCTTTTAGTTCTTTTTCATGCTGTCTACCACTCTTGTTTTATTTTTTTTAACCTTCACTCTCCAATAGCTAGGATTATAGGCATGAGCTACCATACCCAGCTTTATCAAATTTCAAAATTCTCTGGAGGCTGCTGGCCCAAGGACCTTGCTGTCACTCTTCTAGATAAGAGTTTCAGACTTGTCTGTCCAGGCTGGCTTTGAACTTCAGATCCTCAGATCTCAGCTTCTTAACAAGGGGTTGTCTTTTGTTTGCTTATATCGCCTACATGTTTGTAACACCTGGACTGTTGGAAAGAGCTCGATTAATATTTGATTTAAAGAAAATCAATTGCAATGTCTAATATATTTCCCTGCCTAGAAACCTAGGTTTCACTAAGGAGGACTTCTAGTGAGACTTTATAGAGGTTAACTAAGTGGAATCTGTCCATGTTCAAAATGCACACCTACATCTTTGTGGGTGGAATATAAACTCCTACTTCTAGGTAGTTAATTAAGGATTATTGTAACTTATCTGCATATAACTCATCTGTATATAGTAGTATGCTTGCCATTGCAACAATGAGATGTACAAGTCGTTATGTCGAAAACGAACTTTACAGCTTTGGTGGGGAGGGGAGGGGAGGTGGAGAGGATTGGAGGGGAGGATGGGAAGGGATGGGAAGGGGAAACAAAGGAGGAGGCTACAATGCTTGATAAGAAATTTACTCATTATCTTGCCCATGTAATTGTAACCCCTCTGTACAGTATTTTCACAATAAAAAAAGTAGTATGCTTGCATGCATGCATGTATGTATATATGTATGTATCTATCTGTCTACCTATCTACCTATCTATTTATCTTTTATGTCAGTACTGGGGCTTGAACTCAGGGCCTGGGCACTGTCCTATAGCTTTTGTACTCCCAGTTATTATTCTACCACTTCATTCAAGGTTGGTGCTCTACCACCTTAGCCATGCTTCCATTTCTGGCTTTTTATTGGTTAATTAGAGATAAGTCTCACAGGTAACTGTCATTTATTGAGAGTGCCAGTATAAACTAGTATCTCCGAGCACAAACTCTAAAGCAGAATGCTCAGATTTGAGTGTCTGGCTCTACCAAATGCCCGCAAGCGCAACCTTCATTGAATCACTTTACCTCTCTGCTTCTCTGTCTGCAGGCTTTGGACGCCTCAGTGGGATAAAGGCTCAGGGTACTGACTGCTCTGTAAAGAGTTATGTGCACACTCCTCACCCGTGATGATTTCCTGTGCTCATCTCTCCCTTTCTGTGATAGCTGAGGCTTAGACATATTAAACGAGGGAGTCAGTTGCAGAAACAGGACTTGCACTTTGTCTGGCCAGCCCAGTGCCAGGAAGCATTACATCTCCCTCCCCATGGACAGCAGGCAGAATCAAGACATTCTCCTTCACTGACAGTGTTTTCCGAGTGTGCCGAGACCAAGAAAACACAAGTGGTCTCATCCTTGAATATCTTGTGCTGCAGTTTGCGCAGGGAATGCCTCCCAGAGGCCCTTGGCACTGAGGCTTAGCGGTCCTGCCATGGGACTGTGGGGAGCGGGTGGAACCTTGGTGAAGGGGCACCGTGGAAGGAGGCTGGGTCATGGCGTGTGCCCCTTAAGGGGATATTGTGACCCAGGCTCCTTCTCCCCTGTTTTGGCTGTGATGAGGTGAATGGTTCCCTTAACCATGTGTTTCTGCCATAATGCACAACGCTGTAGCAGGCAGGCCCAAAGACAACATGGTCGAGGGGCCATGGACTAAAACCTCTCAAAGAGTGAGCCAAAACAAACTCCTCCTCCCTCCCTCCCTCCCTCCCTCCCTCCCTCCCTCTCTCTCTCCCTCCCTCTTTCCCTCCCTCCCTTACTCTCTTCCCTTCCTTCCTTCCTTCCTTCCTTCCTTCCTTCCTTCCTTCCTTCCTTTCTTCCTTCCTCCCTCTCTCCCTCACTTCCTCCCTTCTATCCTTCCATTCTTCTTTCTTCTCCTCCTTCCCTCCTGTCCTCCTTCCTTCTCTCTCTCCATCCTTCCATCCTTCCCTCCTTCCATCTTTTCCTCCCTTCGTTCCTTCTCTCCCTCCCTCCCTAATCAATCCTTCCTTCCTTCTCCTTCCACCCTCCATTCTTTCTTCCTTCCTTCTCTCCCTCCCTTCTTTCCTCCCTTCCTTCCTTCTCTTCTTCCCTCCCTCCCTCCCTCCCTCCACCTTCCTTCCTTCCTTCCTTCCTTCCCTCCTTCCCTCCTTCCCTCCTTTCCTCCTTCCCTCACTTCCCACCCTCCCTCCTCCCTCAGGTATTTTGTCACAGTGATAGAATATGACTATTGCATCTCGCTTTCCATGCTGGCCAGCTGAATGGTGACTAAAAAGATTCAGAACTGCTTTTGTCCCCTGTCTGACCTCAAACCTGATTTTCCTTTTTCTTTTTTTTTAGGGTTTTATATTTCTTTATTGTCTGGATTTTCCTTTCAACACATTTATTTTTATCTGGAGACACCCCTAAGCATTTTTTTTTTTGTGTGTCAGTTGTGGAGCTTGAACTCTGGGCCTGGGCTCTGTCCCTCAGCTCTTCAGCTCAAGGCGAGTGCTCTACCACTTGAGCCACAGTGCCACTTCCAGTTTACTGAGTGGTTTATTGGAGAATAAGAGTCTCCTGGACTTTCCTGCTTGGACTGGCTTTGAACCTTGATCCTCGGATCTCAGCCTCCTGAGTAGCTAGGATGACCCGTGTGAGCCGCCGCCGGCGCCCGGCTCCTATCTTTCTTTTACTGATTATTATTTTTCTAACTTTGCTTCATGGAATACCATCACCTTCATCTCTGAAAAAATGCCTAATGTTCTCCTGGGCACCAGGTAGGCAATCAGTCCACTCCTTATCTTTCAAGCTGAGAATAGGGAATGGAGCGCTGTGCAGAGGCCTATGCGACCTCCACCCTCAGTCTGTGTTGGAGCTGTCAGGGGATTCTGGGAACAAGAGCTGTTAAGAAGAGTCAGGGCAATCAATTCTCATCACGGCTCAGGCCTGTTTCTCATTAGAGCTCAGGCTCCACGTGGCCCTGTGCCCTCCCTGCCCCACCCTTAATGGGTGAACACACACACACACACACACACACACACACACACACACACACACACACACACTTTCAGGTTCTGAGCACTTGCAGCCTGCCCACAGTTTATTTTCTCTCCTCAATGAATATCAATCAAGGATTAGTTATTGAGTGCCTGCTGTATACAAAGATCAGGCTGGGATCCACAGGCCCGGAAGGGCCTAGGGGTGCACAGGAGCAAAAGGAAAAGCCTAGCTCTTAGGGATTTGCCCTCTGAGTCTGCCAGCCCTGGTGACCACCACACACTGAGAACCAGAGGACCCGCCAGGCTGCAGAGTCGTGGATTTGTTGGAACATAGAGGATGTCGTGCTTTGTGTGTGTGTGTGTGGGGGGGGGGATGTATCCCTTGTGTGCCCTGCTAGAGGGGTGTGGGCAGGGTGCATTTTTGTCTCTGGTGGTCACCACGGTGCTTCACAGGGAGTTTCCTCAGGCAACCACAGGTCGAGGGCGGACTTTCGCTTCTGTCGCTTGTCATCTGCTCAGTTTCTCCAGGTTACATCATTCAGAATCTGTCTGTGGTTATTTCTCCACCAGTAGCAGGGAGCGGTGTCTGCTCTGCACGTAGCACCATGACAGCTGGGTAAGGATAGGTGCATGGAGTCTCCGGACCCAAGTCTGCACAAAGACAGACCTGAGTCCCAGCCAACATAAAGAATTGGAAGTGAGCCTGATGCTGCTGAATGACACTTTTGATCCTAGCTACTCAGGAAGCTGAGACTGGAAGATTACAGTTTAAAGCCATCATAGACAGAAAACTCCATGAGACTCATCTCCTATTAACCAGCCCAAAGCCAGAAGCAGACATGTGGCTCAAGAGGTAGAGTGCCAGTGTTACATAAAACAGCCAGGGGAAAGCATGCACATCCCAATACTGGAACAGAACAAAAACAAAAACAAGCTGAAGTAAAAGCCGGATGCCTGTGCCTCACACCGTTATCCTAGCTACTGAGGAGGCTGAGATCTGAGGATCTCAGTATAAAGCCAGCCCAGGCAGGAAAGTCTGTCAGACTCTTAAATACCAAAAAATTTAAAAGAAGTGCTGGAAGTGGAGCTGTGGCTCAAGTGGTAGAGTGGTAGCCTTTAGCGCGCACACACACACACACACACACACACACACACAAAGTGCAAGGACAATTCCTACATGTCGAGTTCAAACCCCAGGACCAGCACCAGAGTCTTCTCCATCCTTAGCAGGGGTCAGGGCAAAGCAAGACTGCTTCTATCAAAATAAGCCTGAATTTCAGTAAGACGGCAATGCCCACCCAGCCTTTTATTCTAGTCTCCTTCTCTCAAGCCTTTCAGCACAGATCTACCATCTAGAATTCACCAAATATGTCTAGGCATCCAACATTTTGGAGACTTCAGGAAAAAGGTCTAACAACCTGAGCTTTGTTCCCTCCAGAGGCAGACAGGGTCAACCCATGATACCATGGGGACAGGCTAGACCCAGGTTGAACCTTGAAGTCAGCTTTAACCATAGAACAAACTGGCTCTTGGGGTGGGGGTGGGGAAGGGAGACAAAGCTTGTGTCACCGTGGAAGGAATTGGGTGAACAACGTATCAAATTCTTGGCTTGCATTTTGTTGGCTTTTTCCAACTGGGAAAATTTTCCACCTATTTCAAGAGTTACTGTGAATGCAAGAGGGAAAGGATGTTGGAGTCTGGAGGCCCACTACATGGTTCTGAGTTGAGGGAGAATGCTCACCCTTGACTCATTGAGCAGCTCCTTCCCACAGTCATCTGGACATTCAGATTCCTAGAGACGGTAATTCAGGGTCTGTTTGCATCCTGCTAATGCTGGCTAAAGTAGATCAGGCCATAAAATTACCAGAATGAAAATACTTAAACCAACCACATCTCCACATATTCCATGCAGAAGCCATTAAAACTTCCAAATTACACCAGGATTGCTTTTCAAGGCCACAAAGAGTGCACAGCTGAAGGGAAAAGGAAGAGATGTTTGCAGCATGAGTTCAGCCCCCATTAGTATAAGCTTTCATCTATCTTCCTAAAAAAGGAAGCTTGCAAAATAATTTTTAAAGGTTGACTCCCCTTTTAAATGGTTTTAGCCTGGTCTTTACCTAGTGCCTTCTTCAACATGACTTAACCAAACCTCTGGTTGGGAGCGACAAGGACTGTAAAACTTAGTGGTTTGATCCACCCATCATATTCCAAAATGACTCCATGTCCCACCTAGGTCAAACCATCACCATACTCTGCTTGGCCTCTCAGAAAGCATCTTACCTGGCCTGCCTACTCCTGATTTCCCTTGCTCACATCCATTCTCCACAAAGCGCACATTGTATTTTTCTCAAATGCATGTGTGGTCATGACCTTGCCCTGATTAATATCCTCTAGTGGCTCCCCACCGTCTCCAAGTCCAAGCTGCTTCCTGGAGTTTGGGGGTGGGGTGCAGTGTCTTCCATGGCCTGGGCCCATCTAGACCAGGGCTCCATCCTGTTGCATTTCTAATTTGGTTTCTCTGGCCTAGGATGCACTGTGCTCTCTCTTCAGGGTCTTTCAGCCTGCTGGCGACGCTGCTTAGTGCTGAGCCCTGAGCTTGCTCACTCTACGAATTCACATTTGCTCTTCAGATCTTACTTACTATCCCATGAGACCAGGGAGCACATCTCCCGTGCAGTCATTCCTTAGAGTAGGTCGAGTGTGGCCTCCAAAAGTTATGTCTGTCCAGTACCTGTGTCGATGGCATTGTTTGGAAAAAAGGGTGTTTGCAGATATAATTAACGTAAAGATCTCCAGATATGACCATCTTAGACCAGCATTCCCTATGTATTTCATCGTTAAAATTTTATTCTATTTTTATGCTATGGGGTTATTTCTTTTATTTTTTAACTTTCTTTTTTTTAATTAAATATTATTCTTTCATTTTTGGTGCCGGACCTGGGGCTCGAACTCAGGGTCTCGGTACTGTCCCTGACCTCTTTTACCCAAGGCTAGTGCTCTGCCACTTGAGTCACACCTCCACTTCTGGTTCCTTTGGTAGTTAACTGAGGCTAAGAGTCTCATGCACTCCAGCCAGGATGGCTTCAAATCATGATCCTCTGATTGCATCCTCCAGAGGAGCTAGGTGTATAGGTATGAGCTACTAGTACTCGCTTATTTTTAAAACTTTATTCTATTTTTATATGTAATTAAATTTAATCTTTTTGAGATGGGAGGGTCTCACTATGTAGCCTTGGCTGGCTGCAAACTCTTGATCTTCCTGCCTCAGCCTCCTGAGCAGCTAGGATTACAGTCATGCGCCATCTTGTATGGCTTTTGCATTCTTTTATGAGAGAGAAGCAGGAGATTTAAGACACTGAAAGCAGAAGACACTGCTATACGAAGAGGCAACTGAGATTGGAGTAATGCAACCACTAGGAAAAAAGCACATGGAATCACTAGGAGCTAGAAGAGGCAAGGAGCCAAATCTCCCACATGGCCTGGCCGGGGGAAGCGGGGAGGCAGGGAGGCCTTACCGATACTTGACTTGAGACTTCTGACCTCCAGAAGTCTGAAAGGATAAATTCAGTTCTTCTGAGCCACTTAACTGGGGGCAATCTACTTCATCAGTCTGCAATTAAAAGTAGCGTTGTACCCTTTACACTCACATGCTACCGACACTGAGGAAGTGATCCTTGGACAATTTCCTCACAGAACTGAGTCAAAGAGATTGGCAAGGGGGTGAGAGACACGGGTGAGAATGGAAAGGGGAAGATGAGCTAAGAAATGCTAAAGGTTAACAATGTTCAGAAGTGTTTTCAATCTGTGTGGAGATCACCCTGCTCTTAGATGAGGAGCCCTGGAGTATAGGTAGAATTCCTAATAATCTTAGTCCATTTTCTGTGGCTATGACAGAGTACAGAGAGTAGGTGATTTTGGAAAGGACTGAAGTTCATTTGGCTCATGGTCCTGAGGGCTGTCAAGTATAAGAACATGGCGCTGGCTTCTGCTTGGCATCTTGCTAAATTGGCCAGACACGCAAGCCTGCTCGCTTTAGTCTCTTTCCCTTGTGAAGTTGCTAACACCATTATAGGGGCTTCACCCTTGTGACCACATCCAAGTCTAATTATTCCCCAAAGCCACAGCACCAAAAGCCAGTACCATGGTTTGAGGATTAACTTTTCAATACATGAATGTTGGGGGAACACCTCTAAAACATAGCATTGACACTGCTTTCAGAATATTCTATGTCTTTCCTATGATCGTAGGATGTGTTAAGAAATCTCAGAAATGTTCTCACAGCAAAATGAAGTTCAATGATCATATATTTGAAAACACATGTCAATCGCTTAGCAGAGATACTCCAGTATGAATAAGAGTTCCTTCAGCCATTTTATGAGCTGAACAGATTTGATTTACTCCACAAAAACCTGTGCTTTTCCAGTCTTTGTATTTTAGAAAATTATACTACCATCAACTCAGTTGTATAGGCTCAGTACCGGAGTGATGTCTTTATCTTCCTTTTTTTTTTTTTTTCCGTAGTGAGGCTTGAACTCTGGGCCTGGGCACTGTCCCTGAGCTCTTCAGCTCAAGGCAAGCGCTCTACCACTTGAGCTACGGTGCCACTTCTGGTTTTCTGAATGGCTTATTGGAGATAAGAGTCTCACGGACTTTCCTGCCCTGGCTGGCTTTGAACCACGATCCTCAGTCTCCTGAGTAGCTAGGATTATAGGCGTGAGCCACTGGCACCTGACTTCTTCCTTTTGCCACCACTCCACCAGCACAACCTGTCAATTCTATACTCAGAGCATGCTTTCAAGAAAGTCACTTCCCTCCAACTCCATGCCTCTACCCAAGGCAAGTACTATCACCCCCTCCAGGGCTCGGACAGCCCGCCTCCCTAGCAGATTCATGGTTGGTTGTCTCACACTCTAGTCTCTGTCCAACAGCCAGAGTCATCTCTCCAGAAATATGTCTTGTCCAAACAACTCCCTATCTGAGAGCCTTCAATCCATTTCATTTCACTTAAACTCATTACTGCAGTCAAGGCTGGAGGGTCATGCCCAGGACCGATTCCCAGCACTGCAAAACAAAAATGAAAACAAAAGCCAAATATGTCCCTGATATCCTCCCCACCAAGAAAACCTATCTTTCCAGTTTGCAAGTACTTTCTTCTATGACCAATGTGCCACTCATCACCATGTTTTCCTTCTAATGATCTAATCTCATTATTGTCTCAGTGTATTTGCATATTATATTATATATCATATAATATATAGAGAGAGTATAGAGTATATACAATATTTATTATAATTTATATTATATAGTATACCATACATTATAGATCATTTTATGTAATATATAATATAGTATTATATTTTATGTAATATATGTACATATGTATGTATACATATATGTGTATATATATGAATGTGTGTATACATATATATGTATATATATATATTCACACTTCTTTTATAGAGGCCTTCCCTGACTACCTTATGTGGGACTGGGGCTTGAACTCAGGGCCTCACACTCTTGTTTGGATTTTTGCTCAAAGCTGGAGTGCTACCACCAACTTCCAGCCTTTTGCTGGTTACTTGGGGATAGCAGTCTTTAGAAGAGTCAGATACCAGCAGCTCAAGCCTGTAATCCTAGCTACTCAGGAGGCTAAGATCTGAGGATCACGGTTTGAAGCCAGTCTGGGCAGAAAAGTCCCTGTAAAACTGGAAATGGCACTGTGGCTCAAAGTGGTAGAGTACTAGCCTTGAAAGAAAGAGTTCAGGGACAGTACCTAGGCCATGAGTTCAAGAGACAGGAGTGACATAAATAAATAAATAAAGTCTCTAGGATTTGTCTGCCTGGGCTGGCTTCAAACCACAGTCTTTAGATCTCAGCCTCCTGAGTAGCTAGGATTACAGTCATGAGCCACCAGCACAATGGCTTCCATTGCACATTTTAAAGGGGTGAATTTATGGTATGTGAGATGTAAATAAATAAAGGTTTTTCAGTCGATGTAGTGATTATTCATTGTCTAACTATCTCTTCTTTCTGGGACTCAGTTCTGTATCATAGTCCTAATCCCTCAGAAGTCTCCTGAGGGCCAGAGCTATCTTTGGGGCTGTGTGGGCCTTGAGTTCAGTGATGGATCTTTAACATTTTGGGGTATCTGCTACACATTTTGCTATGGATTGGACATGGTTTCCTGTGTCCCCCAAGGCTTCATGTGTTGACATGTCATCTCTGTTGTGAGATATCAACAGGGTGGAACGTAACCCAGCCTGGCATTTAGAAGCAGGGCCACTGGGAGTAAGGATGGTTAGCTAATGTCATCAGGGTCAGGCCCTGTGATGGAGTGCTCTAGCTGTCTAAGAAGAGGGAAGAGACCAGCATGTGCACACATGCAATCTCCGTGTCCCACTGTAGGATACCACCCTGCACACACTTGCAGCTTTACCAGTAAGAAGGCCATTCCATGGGCCCTCAACTTGGAACCTCCAGAACCCTGAGCCTAAATATACCTCTTTTCCATATACAGTTGGTCCAACTAAGAGATTTTAATATAGTTATATAAAACAGACTAATTTTTGTTCGACCGAGGAAAATGCTAATAGAAACATGCACATGTATATCCACACACACACACACACACACACACACACACACACACACACACACACACACACATACACACACACACACACACACACACACACACATACACACTCTACATACAGCACCTTATAATTTCAGGGAAATTTGAGGAAGTCTGTTTCCACTGACCAAAATAACAGTGTCTAGGTTAGAAGATCTCAACAAAGACTCTTCTAACTCTGATTCCACATACCTTTACTTTGCAAAGGCACACAGGGATCTCTGGGGAGAATGAAATACTTTGCTTTTCTTCGCAAGAAGCTTACGTTATAATTTACTTGGAGATAATGACAAGAACCATACAATACAAAACCAATGGTGGAAGTCTTGTGCAGGCTCTTGTGTGGATAGTACCACACCTAAGCTCTCCACTGTCACACTGATAAAAGAACAAGGGACAGTTGGCAGAAAGGAGAGAAAGGGTAAGTAAACTTATTTAAGGATGTAAAAGGCAATATAATCATTACGACCTAGACTTTGCCACCAAAAATTAATAAAAAGTCTCATTGATATCTGAAATAAAAATGATTTTAATGACCTTTCTTTTCCCATACTTCAAATCTTTGAATTTCATTTTCTGCTTCTTTTTTTAATTTTTTATTTTATTGTAAAGATACTGTTCAGAAGGGTTGCAGTTACATAAGTTGGGTAATGAGTACATTTCTTGTTGAACATTTTTACCCACTCCTTTGTTTTTCTCCCACTATCCCTTCCCTCCCCCACTCCTCCTCCCACCCCACCCCACCCTCACCCCATGAAGTTGTAAAGTTCATTTCCGGTATCTTGTGAGTATCGTTGTTGCAATGGGTCATCCTGTGTCCTTGTTTCAGCATTTGTTATTCTCCTTCCTTTCCCCAAATCAAGTAAACATATATACAAGATGCAAGGTACCTGAATCAAAGACAGTGATGGCCAGGGATAAACCAATGGAAAAAGAAAAGTGAAATAAGATATGAAGAAAGAACTAGATACAGTACGTTGGTGATAACTAGGTCAACAACCAAAAAAAATCTGTTGTTTCCATGTTTTGGAGTTATGACCTTTCTTTAGAAAACCTTTAATGCATACAGATATGGACATACATTTGAAATCTTGGGTACTAGGGAGGCAGAGATTGGAAATCATGATGGTTCCATGCTAGTCCAGGTAAAAGCATGAGACCCTATCTGAAAACAACTAAAAGGAAAAGGGCTTGCCATTGTGGTTCAAGTGACATAGTGCTTGCCTAGCAAGTATAAGGCCTTAAATACAATCCTCAGTACTACATACAGAGAGAAAGAGACAGAGGCAGAGAGAAGAGGGGGAAGGAGGGAGGGAAGGAGAAAGGGAGGAAGAGAGAGAAAGAGTAAGAAAGAAATAAACATAAAACTACATTCAGAAGCAGAGTTACCTTTCCAGAAGTAAATCTGGAACAATGCTCTCCTTGAAATTTCATTTTCATTACACATAAACTTAAACTTATAATGAAGCAGAGGATGTAGCTTTGGTAGTGGAGAGCTAGTCTAGCATAATTGAGAGCCCGGGTTCAACCTCCAGTACTACAAAGCCTTTGATGTCATAGCTCTTTGTAAAAATTTTAGCAATGTTTTTGATTCAAGGGAATGGTTCTGAATCCAAGTAATTGTTTTTTGCTGGTCTCTGTACCTAGGAAGAAGGAGCTGGTTTGTATGAGTAGATGGAGTTCCATTATGACCCTCCATGACCCTCCCTTTCTCATATTAATCGAATTAAGAATACAGGATGGGCCAGTTGTAAAGAGGGGAGGAAAATGGCAGTTAAACTCTTTATAAGTCCAGGGAAAGCTACATTCTCAGTCCACTGAAGTCCTGGATCTGTGCTAAGATCTCTCTTCCCTTGGAAAAGTAAGTAGGAGAAGGACTTTTTTTTGGAAGAGTTCCCTTCTAAGAAAGCCAATCTAGCAGTTGTTTTAAATTCTGTAGGGGGTTATCACATGGGTTTAGTTTGGCAAAGTTGTTGGCCTCAAAAGTGTTTTCTTATCTTAGTAATGTCATCCTAACTTAAAGACAAATCCTATCACTACAAATGAAAATAGTATGGGGAGAGAATGAAGAGGGCAGGGGAAGGAAGAAAGAAGGGAGGGAAGGAGGGAAGGAAGGAGAGACAGAAAGAAGGCAAGAAAGAGGGAGGGGAAAGGGACTACAGGAAAGGAAAAAAGAGGGATGGAAGAGGGAGGAATAGAAGATAGGAAGGAAAGAGGGAGGGAAGAAAGGAGAGAGAGTGGAAAGAAAGGAAGGAAGAAAGGAAGAGAGAAGGAAGGAAGGAAGGAAGAGAGAGGAAGGAAGGAAGGAAGGAAGGAAGGAAGAAGGAAGGAAGGAAGAAAGAAGGAAAGAAAGAAAGAAAGAAAGAAAGAAAGAAAGAAAGAAAGAAAGAAAGAAAGAAAGAAAGAAAGAAAGAAAGGAAGAAAAGGAAGCAACCAAGCCAGCTAGCCAGGCACTAGGGGCTCAAGCCTATAATTCTAGCTACTCGGGAAGATGAGATCTGAGGATCTTAGTTTAAAGCCTGCTCAGGCAGGAAAACCCATCCGACTCATATCTCCAATTAACCACTAAAAAGTCAGAAGTGGAGCTTTAGCTCTTGTGGCGTAGCAATAGTCTTGAGCACAAAAACCTTGAACATAGTGCCCAGGTCCTGAGTTCAAGCTCCAGGTCCAGCACAAAAAGAAGAAGGAAGGAAGGAAGGAAGGAAGGAAGGAAGGAAGGAAGTTCCACAGTTGGTTGGCTTAAGGGTCAATTTTCAGTTTCATTAATATTTTAGCTTCATCAATTCAAATATAAAACTTTTTCTACAACTCAGTGCTGAACTAATTAGTTGAATGACAGCTACATTGCTAAGGTTCACATTTCAAGTGATTACAAAATAAACCAAGAGTCTTACACTTTAAGCAAACAATCTTTTACTAGGAAAGCCTTTATTGAGATAAAAAGCCCAAAGCTCCCACATCCAGCAAAGCTTGTATTTTTAGGGGAAGAAACCAGTGTTCTGGCGGCACTTGCATTATGTAAGAGGACAAAGCAGAGTATAGTTCCATGTAACACAGTCTTAATGAAGACTGAGAACAAGAGTCCAGAGAACAGACAGATCATGGGATGGCTAAAATTAGGCAGGAAAGTGGTACAAATCACAGCCTCCAGTTAATTCAAAGCAGTCACAGATAAACTGACTTCACCGTAATGGGATATTTGGCTTGTAAAGGGACCTTTAGACAATTAAAAAAAAATCCTTTGAGTTTGTCTCCCTCTTAGTATCATGATTGCTCTGGGGTGTGTTCTTTGCACAGACAGCCCATTGTTCTTTGTGACAGATGGTGACATCTCGGCTGGTGTGGCTATTCATGTGTCCTGCCAGCTGATCAATGGACTAGTTTTTCTGCACTTGCCAGCATGCCGACCTTTAGTCCAGCATTGTAGCTACACCACAGCTACCATTGAACACTGATGCTTAGGTCTGAATAGCCTGAGTTTGAATCTGAGCTCTGCCACTTTTTTTTTTTTTTTTTTTTTTAGCAGTGTAACTTTCAGCAAGTGGCTCAGCCGGCTCATGAGTAAAGAGGAGGAAATCGTTTGGTCGTTGGGATGCTTTGAGGTTGAAATAGTTTGTTCACACAAGCACTTAGAACAGCACTGACTGCTGGACACCCAGAGCTCACACCTGCCATCCTAGCTGCTTAGGAGGCTGAGATCTCAGGATCAAGGTTCAAAGCCAGCCTGGGCAGAAAATGTTTGTGAAACTTGTATCTCCAATTAACCACCAAAAAGCCAGAAGTGGACTATGGTCCAAGTGATAGAGTGCTAGCCTGGAACAAAACAGCTAAAAGTTCAGCACCCCAGGCCCTGAGTTCAAGCTCCAGTAATCCCCCCCCCCCCACACACACAAAAGAATATTATGGAGCAAGTGATAAGTACACATAGCACTGATTAGGGTTGTCAGTATTCTGCTAAATTGGAGGTCCAGCCCAGTCTGGCCATGTAGGTGGCATGACTTATATAGCTATTCTTGGTCTCAGAACCTGGTTTCCTCATCTGTAGACTGGAATGGTAACTTCTGCCCATCTGTAGGGCTGTTATGACGACTGCAGGAAATTGTGGAAAGCACTGGGCACACTGGTTCTCTCCCCAGTGCCAGCACAGATGCCCCCACTGTGTTGGCATGAGAAATTTGGTTCCTGGCCTCATGGTAGCTCGTGTATTTAGTAGGTGTCTGCGGTTTCCAGAATTGCTGTGCCTGGGTGCCTAGTCATGGCCTGTCTGAGATACCATTCTGTATTTGCATTCAAAGAGCCTCCACTAAAAGATGAATCTACAGGGTGTAATCTATCTCTGTCTTCCCAGGAGAGCATGAGCTTCCCAAGGGCTGGAAGGCCTATGGAGGTACACTGGTATACCTCAAGTACCTAGACAGCAGCTTAATTCCATTGTAGCAGGATAGGTGCTTGCCTTTATCCACATAATCACTAAGCCAGAAGACTGAGTTCAGAGCCAGCTCCCTGGGAGCAAATCAGTGCATACAGGAATCCAAAAGTGAACCAATGAATATATCAATCATCCAGCACTTCACACCACATGTGTGTACATGGCTCCTTTAGGGGTAGGGGAGAAGGCAGACATGGAGAAGATAGGAGGATCTCTGTTCCCACTGTTTATTTTGGAAAATAAGAAATAGTTCAACTTGAGAGCCCATAAATTGAATCATATGATTATCCCACGTTGGTTCTCCATCCTAAGCCTGACCTGCTTCTCACTGACACGAGCTCCCAGAAATGGAGGCTGGTCTGGACCCAGAGGAAGCATGAGGAGCTGGTTTACACAGTCCCATCTGGTCACCATTTATATGCTAAGGTTTTCCATTGTAGAATCAGACATGAACCGCAGAACCCTTCCCCTTCCTCAGGGGCATAGCAAAGACTCCGCCATTTCCACATTAAGAAGAGGAGGGAGGAGGGAGAAAGCAGAATCGATGAGTGGGGTTCTGCAGGTAGACATCCTTGAAGCAGAAAAGCAAACTTTGCGCACCTATGCCTCACACATCTATGGTTTTCAGAAGAAGAATAAAGATTTCAGGGACTTTTTCGTAGATATTTAGCATCATCATCCTAAAAAAAAATCCCCAAACAAAAACCAAAAAATCTACCACAACTCAGGAAAAAGAAATGCAAAAATGTTATCTTGGCCATGTTTTTCTTAGACTCTGAAAACCTACCAAGAGTGAAAACTAGCCAAGAACCTTTCCTTTTTCTTTTCTTTTCTTTTCTTTCTTTTCTGGTTTTTTTTTTTTTTTTTTTGAGGCCATGAAAGCCTTTTATTTTTATAGTTTTGAAAATCCTTGGAGTTTAACTTTGAACTTTAACCAAGAAAAATTCCATCTTATAAACAATGGCATTTGTTGATTGGATGAAGGACTAGATCAATATTGGTCTTGGCAAGCCGCATTGGCTGCTGTTGCAGAAATATTCTGGTTGTGGTGTTAA